>NC_048595.1:59523286-60723286 GCF_003668045.3 Cricetulus griseus
CTCCAAAGCCACAGAGAAAACCCTGTCTCAAAAAAAAAAACAAAAACAAAAACAAAAACAAAAACAAAAAAAATTAAAAAATATGTTAGTAGTACCTATTAGTAAGAGTTTATAATATTCACAATCAGGGAATAAAATATAAATTTCAAGTCCTAGGAGATCAATTGAAGTTTGTTAAGGTGTTGAATTGGAACATTTTATACCCATTAAAAACAGTGAGGCTGCGGAGCTGGTGCAGGCAGTAAAACGCTTGCTACTGAGAACCTGAATTTGGATCCCCGGCACTCACATAAAATCTGGGTGTTGAGTTGCACACCTATAAACCCAGAGGTGAAGGGGCTCCACTGCCCAATCTGCCTACCTGACTCATTAAGCTCCAGATTCAGCAGGAGACCTTGTCTCAAAACATAAGGGGTATGAAAAAACAATTTAAGCATCAACAACAAAAATAAGCTGGGGATAGATATTGATACCCAATTTCAACCTTTGCTGAACGTGCAGCCCAAGAACGAATAACAACACACATGAACATATTCTTCCCACACAGACACACACACACTACACACACACACACTATCATCATGCATGTACACATCTCATATACACACATATCACACATATACATCACACACACACACACACACACACACACACACACACACACACACACACTATATCTCCTCTATTTACTTGGAAATTAGTCCATAGCCAAGACACTAAGTGCCAATGATACATTTGCAAATATTATGTATACTGTAGACCTAGCTCATAAAAAAATCTATAGATATGAATTGAATAAAGTTGAGAATTATTAAACCCAAATGGCAAAATTGTAAAGAAATTGTATCCTAGATTTAGGACTCAATTTATTTATTTTTCTGCATATTTTCTGAATGATTAACACATTCAGCAGCAGATAATGATTTTTATAATCATTTAATAATACTAAAGCAATCTCAGTTTTAAGAGTGAGATAGACTGGCTCTAAACTCAGTTCCTGAGTCACCAGTCCTGGTTCCTGGTGTTCCATTTACTGTTCCATGTCCCTGAGAATACGAAAATAATCAAGCTCTACTTGATATAAGCTTTGATTTAATTTCTGAGAATCGCATAATGGTGGCATTTCATACTTCAATGAAATCCTAAATCGTAATTCCACATTCCTAAATCTTTATCATTATTGGGAAATGGACTACATGGGGACTTAGGAGGTTTCAGTATTTTTCCCTTCTCAGTGATAACTTGTTAGGGTAAATTGCTCTCCAAGACTCCTTAGGGACTTGTGTGGGCTTTGCAAAGCCTCAGTTGTACATGAATTTAACATCTCTCCCTCCAAGACTTATTGTCTTATCTGGTTTCTTTCTCTTTTTAAGACTATAATTGAGTATAAAAGGCTTTTCTGCCATTTCATATAGACCCCAAACAGAAGTTCTGGCTTCAAGAGAAGTGGTAAAAGTGTGTACTTAATCTTCTCTCAAACGCTAATAAATCATGTGATCTTGAACAAATTTCTTGACTTTTCTCAAGTTCATCTTCCTCCCTTAAACAAGGATAATAATGGTCTACCTTTTTAAATTCACCAAATGAGCTAATACACTTAACTCTCTTGGCACAAAGGAGTATTTGACAAAAGTGAGGTTCCGTGAATCATTGGTTCCAGCAGTTACCTACCTCAGCTCAAACAGTAAGCCCCGGTAAGAGATGATATGTACAACTGAGACTAAGGAAACTAGTGTTTTGTTAAATATAAGATACAAAGATACAAAAAATTAAGATACAAAACTCAAGTCATCTTTTCTTCTCATTGGAAAGAACAACTTACTTGAAAAAGGTTGGCAGTGATCACAATGTGTAGTGATCTAATGGGAGGAGATTTCATCTCATAATAGTAGTTAAGCAGTGAATTAATGTGCTTGTTTTGGTAGTCTGTCCATTTCCATTCAAAAGTTATTCTCGATAAATTGCATGTAAACAATTTAAATACTCTGCCTCATTCAAAGATTGCCTGTGATTTGAGATAGAGATTTTTTTTTAAACAGTACTTGAAAGTGCTCTTGTAATTTAACCTCCAAATTCCGAATTCAAATGGAAAGTAGGGGATTTACCAAATACGAGATGAAGACTCATGTTTTCATGTTCTTTCCTTCTGGCAGGAACTCTTGTTTCAATTGAAAACATTCCCTGACCATTTCAGAAACCCGGAGGGCAATTATGAGTTAAGACCTGGAAAATAAAACTGAGAGGAAAGACTGGAACAGCATGTGGTTGTGATTTTCAGGGCCACAGAGAGGGGAAGTGGTTTTCCACTGCAGCTAAGCACAGGCAAACACACATGCCACAGGAACGGTGAGGGCAGATAGTCAAAGCACAAAGAGATGGCTCACCTTCTTCATTCATGAAGCAGCAGGTGCCGACTGGCTCTGCAGTTACAACTGCCTGGTTCAGGATCTCAAGACAACACTTTTCTGTTTACGTTTGTGAGTTCTCACACCCGGTGACAAAGATTTGATCCTCTTACTCAGGGGTAGGGTTTTTTGTTTGTTTGTTTGTTTGCTTGTTTGTTCTGTTTTTTTCTTCATAAAGTCAGGCTTTAGTGGGTTGCAGAACTTCCCTAAGACTATGGAAGTCCAGTTAAGACTCTCTACCGCTGTTTTCTGGCATGGAAATGGTCTGGGGCCAGGAGAGGAAAAGGGTGGTAATTTTAGTTTGACAATTCTAGGTTGTAAAAACAGTCTGAATCTGGAGATCTCTGAGGCTCGCAGTCACTTTTCCCAGGCTTCCCTTACCCTCCAGTGTGAAATCCTGCTTTATTTGTGCAAAGCAAAGAAGACCGGTATCTAAATATTTTATGGGGAAGCACTTCAGTCTCCCAGAATCCTTCTTAATTGGGAAGAGCAATCCCAATTGATTGAGAAGGAAACTTGTTTGCTCCGGTTACAGCACAGTCCTCCAGCCTTGCAGCTCCTTTCCCTGGTGACATTTTTCTGCCACGTGTGTGGTCGAAGTACATTTGTTAATGTTTCTCATATTCACCTTCCTTACCTGCCAAATGAGATATTCCATATTGTCGGTATAGAAATAATATGTAGAAACACTGTACATTTATGTTGTATTGTATGAATGCAAACATGTGGAACAATCGAGCATTACCTTCAAAGGTGCATAGGTTTTCTTACTGTTTTCACTTACATTTTTCTCACCATGGCCAGCTTTCTCTTTTAGAAAATTCAGGCTGCCATTACTTTTACAGTATAATTTGTTCTCAATAAATGTGCCTCCCTCCACCCACATACCTTAGTTACTCCTAGTGAGGCTACCTATCTCTCTCAATGGGTATTCATGGCGAACTTACAGATCTCCCCTAATTAAGTGAATTATAAAGCACTGCATCTCAAAGAAACATTTAAAACAGTATCTTGATAGGGTGCATACTCATTTGCCCATAGGTCTCTACAATATCCTTTCCCTTGTGAGGAGAAAACTGGAAGGGGGAAGTGTTCATGACAGAGGTAGTCAGATTCTCCCTGCCCTAAAAAGTAAAGATGCTGGTGATGCTGATAATGGTGATGGTGTCTGTGATGATAACAAACCCTGGTTACGTGCTTCCTTCATACCAATCATTGATTAGAAGTCATTGTGACAACCATACATAACATCGTTAGCCTCACTTCAGAGATCAGGAAATACTACTTGCCAAGGTCAAGCAACTATTAGTGATTCAACTTCAGAAATCTGGCTCTAGAGCCTACATTCTAATCCAACATTCTAATCTCATTTCTCTACCCTTAGCTGAGCTGTGACCTTTATGATAAACATACGGGCGTCTGTCTAGAACAGGTGTTCCACAGCAGCATTGAGCCACACTGACCTTTCTTCTTTGAGCATCTTTCAGCTACAGGACTGATGGATACTCTAGGGCTGCCCTGTTTTCCTGCCCAGGAATGGTGTATTTCAACTCAAGGTTTGGGATTTTTAAGTATGTCATGGAAATAGAGGCATATGTGAAGTTATAAAAATGGAAGCAACAAGTGCATCTCTATTTTCGTTGTGGCTTTTAAATCCCTAGTATTTAGAACAGTGTCCTACATGTGATCAAACAGCAATAAAACACAGGGAGGCATAGGGACTGTTGGCAATTGGAGTTTTATTAATTCATACACTCTGAGGAATCAGTACAGCCAGCTGAGAGACTCTCTATGACAGCACTTGGTCACCACAGGGCAGATGGCAGTCATTGAAAACAGAGTGTGTGAGGCTCTGACTTGAATGCTTTGCAGAAATTGGAAAATATTAATGATTGAGATTAAGATAAGCCAGGAATGGACTCTGCATGAAAGACACAGTATCAGCCTAGGGCACTCACAGCTTTGTGTTCATCAAAGTGATGGTTGATCTTTCAGAGGAGAGAGTTTATATATATATATATATATATATATATATATATATATATATTATTCATTTTATTTATTTATTCTTTCTGTGTGCATGACATGTGTTGTGTGTGTGTGTGTGTGCTTACTTGCCAAGGCACACATTTAGAGTCAGAAGACAACTTAACACAAGTCTTTTGTCTCTTTCCACCATATGGCCCAGGGAAGAAAAGTGTAAATGTGGAGACTATGGGACTTAGAACACGGGTGATACATGCCCATACTCTCTCCCAGGCAGGGTCAGTCTTGGGAGGGTCTACAGGACCCAGTGGAACTTCCTGAGGTAGACCTCCCCTCTACTTCTTCCCAGGAAGTCCTTCTCCACCATCACTTTCAAAGGACCAACAGCATCTGGGAGACCTTATGTTTTGGAAACCCAGGGGGAAATGTCCTCTGTGAAGTCTAAATGAAGGGGCAACTTCAGATTCCTCCAAGTTTCAAAACTTCTGCAGTTTGCAAAAGAAGGCCAGCCCAGAAGTGCTGTGGCAAACACCTTCAGCCTGCATGCCCAGACTCTTTGGGAGGAAGACAGCATTGGCAGGCTCCTCATGGCACTTTACCTGCAAACAGAAACCAGAAGCCATGCTTGGAGCCGGACGTTCAGAAGCAGGGTCATGCTTGCTCACCAATGGAAAAGAGCAAACTTGGACAAAACATTGCTTCCAAGGGGCCCGTGACCACTTGCAAGAACAAAAGTCTAGCTAATGGGCCTGAGAGATTGTCCATGCAGAAATGCCTTCTTCTTTTCAGGGAAGAGCTCACAGGAAGTGTCTAGGACCACAATGAGACTCAGGGGCTCCTCAAATCAGAGTCCTATGTCCACATACCTTTTTATTTATTTTTGATGATGGGATATTTCAACTTTGTGCATTAATAAGTTATTCTTATCACAGTTAGTTAAATATTCATATAAATCACTTTATTATTGGAACACAATTTGATGATTTTTATTTACATAAAATAGTTTTAAATTAAGCATGTTCTTTAGATTTTATAGTCGATATCTCTTATATTCATTATTCTTTCGGCTCTGCTCAAAGAGTGTTCTTTTGATGACTTTGACAAATACATCTTAAGGGTCCTCTCACCACCCAGAAGGAAAAGCCATATTTTAAAAGTACCAGATTAATAACAGGACAAACAACCCAACAAAATGACCATGGCTGTGGTTGAATAATTGTCATTTTCTGTTCTCAGGAAGTCCGGAAGTTGAGGGACAGGGAGTGTTGGGGGAAGCAGAAATGGGCCCTGTGCTGGCTCCTTTCCAGACCCTGAGCTTGCCCATCTGATAATCTTGAGTGTTTTATGTTATTCCCTAAGAGAAGGAGAACAGAGGAAGGCTGGAAACAAAGATGCTGGCAGAGAAGGAGAATTGCGGGGAGCTGCTGCCTTAGTCAGCTTGGCCTGTATTAACAAGGCAGACTGGATGACTCATAAAGAAGTTTAGGGTCAAGGCACCGAAGGTTCACCCTCTGCCCAGGGGCTGCTTCCTGGCTTATGGAGGACTGTCTTTTGTTGTGTCCCCAGGGGCAGAAAGACCACACAAGCTTCTGTGAGTCTTTTTAATCCCCCCATGAGTATTGCATCACCAGGACCCAATCACCTCCCCTGAGGTTTAGGTGCCCTCATCATGGAGGTTAGGATACAAACTTTCTTTCTGATCATACCTAGTAAAATGATGTAGTAGGGACTCCCAGGATGCTGTGCTCCCAGCTCTACTAACTAAACAGACATTTGGGACAGTCATGAAGATGTTCACACCCTTCCTAGATTTCCTGTCACCATTTTCCTGGCTAAATCCCCCACGCAAGTCTTAAGTAATGAATCATCAATCTGTATTACATAGTTTGGGTTTCTTGTTTTGTTTGTTTTTGTTGTGTGTGTGTGTGTGTGTGTGTGTGTGTGTGTGTGTGTGTGTGTGTGTGTATTATGTTCAAGCCTATGGGACAATGTTCTCAATATCATCACAATGTTTAGGTTTTTAAAAATTATTTTCATGTTTCTAGTTGCAATTGAGTGCTCACTTAAGTTTTAAAAACAGGCTGAAAAGATTCTGTTCACTAGGAAGAGTGTCCAAGTGGGAACAAAATTACAGGGTCATTTGTCTTCACAAAGAAAGCCAGTTGTTTACAATTGAACGTGTACATTTCTATGGGTGAGGCTTGAGTTATAAATGCAGAAATAGTCTCAAAGGGTTGTTATTCTTCTCTGGTATTACTCTGAAATGTTTGACTAAGTCATAGTACCTTATGCTTCCCTGTAAATTAGCTCTTGAGCCTAAGTACTAAAACTTAAATTCTAAATACTTTCTCCCAGATAGGCTGCTGCCCAATAGCACTTTCTGCAACACTTGAAATGGTTTGTGCGGCCAGCCGCTGTGTGTTTTCTAAGCCCAGCAACCGCCATTTTGGGGGATTCATCTGTGCCCCTTTGCAAAAAGATCATTATCCCAGTTGGACTGGTTGATTGTTTACATGCCCCCATGGAGAGGTGAGCAAAACCCTCCCCTGAATACTCATAGGCTGCCTACCACCAATGTGTTCCACCACCTGTGTCGAACACTGTCTTAATTGTATGCTGCCTTGGGGAGGGACTAGAGATAGAGTTGGGGGAACTGGGGGGTGGGCTGCATCTACCCTGTTCCAAGGAAGCCATCATCCTTGCTGAGTAAAAGTTCTTCTCCTATAGCCTGTTGGAGAGCAGCACCCTCACCCCTGTAAGCAACCCTTCACCTATTCTCTGTAAACAATCCTTCACCTATGCTCTATAAGGAAGCACAATAAACACATTGGTTCCCCAGAGTGAGCTTTGGTAGAATCATGACTGCATTTGTCCTTGGGATCCTAGGAGAATGGGTGGACCGTGTTTCTATCTCACCAGGGGTAGGAGTTTTAACTGCATTGCCTGTTAGTCTAGATAGTATTCACATGACTACTGAACACTTTAAATATGCCTAGTGTGACAGGGATTGATTTTGAAGTTAACTTCTCATTAACTTAGATCTCAATAGTACACATACCTAGTCACTGTCACTTTGGACTACCCAATTCTACATTCCTAAGAGTTCCTGGGTAAGAGGAAAGACATGGGAGAAGGTAATTTTCTTAAGCTACCTTGGTTCATTTTTATACAAGCATAACCCCCATAAAAACAACATTTATCTAACTATTTAGCCTAGAAAGAAGACCTTCCAGTTAGACATTTGCTGACCACTCCTTCTGCCCAACACTTTGTCTAGGCAGTTGCCCCATTTATTGCCATCTGGAAAATAGGAATTTAATTTGTTTTTTCCTGACCTTCCCTCAATAGGCACAATCTCCACAAAAACAAGCATTTTTGAGATTTTTATTTAATTATGTATTTTTGTACATGTTGGCATGTAGACCCATGCACACTTGTAAATGAATGGTCACCCACAACAAGTACAAGACACAGCCTTGTCACGAGTACCTGAACAATTACTGTCCTAGCTGTCTCCATAAAGAACAGTGTAGCCAGGCATGGTCATATGTGACTTGAATCTGAGCACTCAGGAGACAGAGGCAGATGGGCCTCTGTGAGTTCAAGGCTAGCCTGGTCTGCATAGTGAGTTCTAGGCCAGCTAAAGCTATATAATGAAAGCATCTCTCAAAAAATGTTTAAATAAATAATGAGAATAGGCAGCAAATAATGACTAAATAGATTATCCAGTGGATCTGCCATATTTTGAGGTTCTCTCAGGCCCAGAAAAGTATTATTTAATTTAGAATACAATTTTAGAAATACAAAATTCATTGAAAAGAACAAAGGCCACATTTTGGTTGCATTTAGACTTACTAAGCAATTATTTCCTAGGCATATGTGTAGACACTAAAAGACTACAGTTGAGCAAAAAGTTATATTCTGTATCAAATGGCTATGACTTGGTTTAATCATCAGTTCTTTCTCTCTGAGGCCTGGAAGGCCAACCATAGCTACACACTCTAATCTTCTGTGGTGCATTCTAAAAACTGTGTGTCAAGCCCCTCAACTCCAATCGCCCTTGTTTCTGATGGGAAGGTTCAGACATGCAGAGTTCTGTAAGTGCAGAATGAGAACCACTATCCTAAACACAACATCTTCTCTTTTCAGAGATAAGTAGGAGTCGCAGGCTTGCTTGTGGTTCTGTTCATTCTGCAATCCTAAGACAGTCTTTGTTGTCAGTTGATTTCTGCCCAATATAGTGACATAAATTTCCTTGACTTGAGAGTATTTCCTATCTTCTCTGTGCTGCTGTATTTTTCATTACACTTAGTCCTGGAACCTCCCATGTCTATACCCAGGAAATTCCTTCTCTTTACCAATTGTTTATCAATAATAGTTGTCAAATTCTCCCTCTAAGTCTGTAGTTCTTGAAGTTCACACCATCCAGAAGCCTGTTGAACCAATTTTCTGGGTCTCACCCCTAGAGGTTCTGGCTCAGTTCTGGAACCAATCACTATCAATCTGGCAGCTTACCAGCAAGTCAAAGTTGCTGAGACCCACGCTTCAAAAGCTACCAGTCTAGGTGGTTATTCTTTGACTTGGATGTAAAAGTCACCTACCTAGAGATTCTGTTAAAACAAAACTTCTGATTCAGTGCACACTACAAGTGGGACCTGATAGTCTGCAAAGCTAATTAGGGCCCAGCTAATTCCTGTTGCTTTTGGATTGGAACCCATCATCTGAATGTACAGCATGTAATGTTCCCCTCCTACACACACACATACACATGTACATACACACACACACATACATACACACACAAACATACACACACATACACACACACATAGACACCACATACACACAGCATACATACACACACACACACACACACACACACACACACACACACACACACCTGTGCAATGTCTGTCTGCCCCCCCACCTCTACCCCATGGTCACTTAGCAGCATGAAGAATGAAACTGAACAGGTCATCTTCCTACTGTATTGACGTTGTGTGTTCAATTGTGTCACAACAAAAATATCTGCTGTGGTACTCATCCTTACCACAAATAGCCCCGTGAATGTGAACTCATTTGGAGACAGGCTTTTCACATATGTAATCTAATTACAAGGGAGGCACACTAGATTAGAATGGGTCCTAACCTAAAGACCATGGCTCTTTCTAGACAAGTAGTATATGGCTACACAGAGAATGGCAAGGGAGGACAAATACAAAGTCAAGGAATGCAGCCCTGAGAAGCTAAGAAGAGTCAAGGAAGGATTGTCCCCAAGAGCCTTCATGAGAATATAGACCTGCAAAACAACATCTTGGTTCTGGACTTCTGGCCTGTAGAACTGGGTGACAATGGAGATCTCTTGTTTTAAGCCAATAGTTCCATGGCACTTTATTATAACAGAGCTCATCAACCACATACTGATCACACTCACCTCAGGGCCAGTGGTGGCTTCAACTAGCTCATGACACTTTCTCACAATCTCCCTGTCTCCCGTATTTCTATAATTCTATATTTGATAATTTCTGTTACCATGCTGACATGTCCTAGTGATTTTTTTTTGTCAACTTGACACAAGATGTAGTCATCTGGAAGGAGGGCTCGTAATTGAGAAATCCCTCCATCAAACTGCCTGTATGCAAGTCTGTTGGCATTTTCTTGAGCAATGACTGATTCAGAGGATCCACCTAATGGGGGTAGTGCCACCTGTGGGCAGATGCTCCTGGTTTGTGTAAGAAAGCAGGCTGAGCAAGCCATGAGGGGCAAGCAGTAAGCAGTGTTCCTCTATGGCTTCAGCTCAGTTCCTGCCTCCAGGTTCCTGCCCTGGCTTCTGGACAGTGACTTAGGATATGCAAACCAAATAAAATCCTTTCCTTCCCAGGTTTTGGTCACACTGTTTTATCACAGCCGTAGAACACTAGCTAAGGCATGACCTTAATTTTAATGGCAAGGAATATAGATTTTTTAAAAAATGTCTCCTACGCAGAGATTATGCACCTGAAAGTAATCAATTGGTTGATTGATGGTGGTAAGGTGTGTGTGTGTGTGTGTGTGTATGTGTGTGTGTGTGTGTGTATGTGTGTGTGTGTGTGTGTGAGAGAGAGAGAGAGAGAGAGATCTTTTAGTTTTTGTACTTGTTCATGTTTTCCTTGCTAAACCAAGAGATAAACATTTTTTTGTTTCACTTGAAAGGCCATTAAGGCTTCAGAAAGACCCCAAGGACCTCTCAAGTCACTGGAGTCTCTGTGTCCTTGTCAGTGCATTTAATGGAGAATGCTTGCCCTGTGTGAGTTATAGAATGTAAGAATTAGAATACAATTTTAAAAGTAGAAAAATCAAAGTATGGATAAATTGGTCTTTTGAAAAGTATTATTTCAGAGGATTTCCTTGGTTCTAGCCTATAATGACTCCAGATATATGCACTAGAAAATTTCACTGAACTAGAAAGGCATACACAGCAACAGTCAGAAATCCAGCCCTGGGCAATGGATATCAAGGGAGGTACAGTACTTAAGATCTGTTTGCTCCTGGGAGAACTGATTAAAATCCAGGTGCACAGTCTAAGTTAAAAAGTTTTGAACCCAGTATCTGATTACTTTGACAAGGAGAGGCGTGAGAAGGCATGAGTGTTGTGTGGCTTAGAATATCAAGCTCATGTGAGTATCAGGTTCGGATAGCCAAATGTTACCTGATTTCAAAGTCCATTCTTCTGTAGCTTAGTTTTCAAAATTCTAAAGCCAGAGAAATAATAACCATCCCTTCACTCTTGGGAAGAAGGCTGTAAAAAATAACTGTTAAGCAAAACATGAATGTCAAACCTCCTACCAACAAATACATTGAAAGCCAATTCAAGAAAATGTCATTCCATTAATTGCCCTTGAAACTTAAGACATAGAGAAGCAGTCAGCCAGCATGTATTTATTTAATAAGGAAGTTGCCATTTGTTTTGAGATGGACAATTCTCAATGCACCCTGACTACTCTGGATAAGATAATGTCATGTGAAAAAAAAAGATAATGTCGAGCGCCTGCGTGCGTGCGTGCGTGCGTGCGTGTGTGTGTGTGTGTGTGTGTGTGTGTGTGTGTGTGTGTGTGTGTTTGGTAGCATGTAAATTTCTGTTGGTTAACAACAAAAGTACTTTAGCCCTAAAATGGGTTTGCCATACTTACAAAACAGGTTAATGAATAATTTATTAAATGTATATTGAAAGAGTGTCCCAAATACTATATTAATGTGTGAATTTGTACACACACATATGCATGTGCACACACACTTACTATGCTGTTGATTTTGTGACATCTTAAATGAAGAGATTACTGATGGTTAGTGAAAAATTATTTATTCCCTACTTCCATAGGCACTGAGTCCAATCCTTCTTTGTTGCAAGGAAAACATGGGTGACCTAGGTTTGCTTGGACTCACTTTTGTTTCTGTGAGGTTCTTTTTGGAGGATGTTGGTATGTGAATTGATACAGTGATGAAGACCATTCCTCAGTGTGGGCAGACACCATCCACTCAGCTGGGGACCTGGATGGACCAAACACATAGAAGCAAGGCAAATTATTGCTCCCTTTTCTGCATCTAGGATGCCCTTTCTCTTCTGTCCACAGATGTCAACATAATCAGGTTCTCTGAGCTTCCACCTCTTGGTCTTGGTCTAGCACTGTCCACACAGTGACTCTACCCACTGCTCTCCAGGTCTTTAATCCTGGACTTGTTTTTACTCTCAGTCTTCAGAGATTAATTGAACACACAGGAACTTTCCTTGTTCTCAAGACAGTCTATGGTGGGACTTTAATTTAAAAAGCAGCACAAGAGAAAAAGACACCATGCAACAGAGCTCACATGGAGGGTTTTTTTTTTTTTTTAATTAGGGTAAGGGAAATGAGAAAAGGAGGGAGGCCAGGGGGAGACCAGCCTCTAGGGATAGGAGCAGCAAAAGAGAAAAGAAAGAAAAGGTGAGGGAGACAGGCAGAGAAAGAGAGAGAGAGGGGTGGGCAGAGCCCTTTTAAAAGGGAACACAATTATATGCACACATTGTGCTCTTAGTGGCTGCAACTGAGGATGTATCCTGACAGAACCCCAAGGGCAGGCCAGTACAGATGCCTGGATACTAACATATCTGAACCACCATACTTAAGTAAACAAATTCCCTCTCAAAGATCTCTAAATACCCCTGAAAGATACAACACTATATTTCTATTGCTTTGTGAATGTAGAAGAGTATACATATACAAACCAAAACACCTACAGTGTACTAAGTAATACTCTTATTAGGACACCATTGTACACTTGATCTTCAGGAATATGACTGTAGATCCTATGGGTCTGTCTCTGGAGAACACACTGAGCTCTTTCTTGACTATGATGCTGTGGCTGACACTATGGAGTTAAGAAAACTAGGGAATGAGGGGGTAAGGTACCTAGCCAAGGCTTCTTAGGTACTATCACCAACTTGACCAGTGTATTCATGTGACTGTTGAAAAGATTCCTAACGTTGGGACAGTCTTCCATTATGGCTAACATATCACTCTGAAGACTTTCCTCTCTGGTTCATCACTACTCTCTCACTTTACATAATCCCTGACATCTGTGAGGATTGCGTCCAAACACCAGCACTATGTACTCTCCCCTGATACATAGGACAGATGCATCTAGCACTGTGACCTACTATGACCCACTATGACAGATTCATCATTCAGCACTATGATGCCCACTTAGAAGCAGACTCTGGGGAGCTAAACTTACACAGCCTTCAAGCCCAGCCTCCTAGCATGTGTGTACAACTCAAGTGTGTGTGCTGAAACCAGCACACTAGAAAGGTAGGTGTCAAATCCTCAAATGCCTAACTACCTTCGATCTTCTTGTTAGAATGTTTCTGATTTCCAGGGTCACTTCTGTACACATCTGTTCTTTGAGAAAGAAGGAGACTCAGTTGAGGAAAGCTGAACCGAGACAGTGAAGATCGCTCCTCTCTTCTGTGTTCCCCAGCGTCCTTCCCCCTGTCCCACTCCAGGTAGAAAGTGCTCTGTCTTTTGGATGGATGCTTATGTTCCAAAACATTCTTCCCCTGGGTCTTTAAACATGTTTAACTTTCCAAGTGTAGAGAAAAGCTTTGCTTGGCAGTAAAACCCACGATTTTCCTAGACTGAAGATTCCTTACCATACTCAAAGAGGCATTTATGTCAATGTTCTTAATGGCAGCTGTCTCAGATGGCATTAAACAACATAGCATGGGTAGCTACTCATTTGGTACCATGCAAAATTTGGGTGACACTGCCTAGATTCCTGTTTTTGGAAGACCCAAAGTGAGATGAAACAGCAGATGAATGAATGACCATGATATAGCCCACAGTGATATAAATAAGAATGAGGATCCAGAGTTCAGTTGATGGTTCAGTGGGTGGTGTGTTTGTAATGCAAACATGGGGACTTGACTTTAAGCTCCAGCACCCACACAAATGCCAACCTGTGATCCTAGCTCTTCTTAGGTGGAGCCTAGGGGATTCCCAGGGAGAGCCGGCTAGCTAGACTAGCCAAATCTGGGTATCAGTGGCAGGCTCTACATCAGTATATAAAGTAGAGAGTGATCAAGAACAAGAAAGATATGAGGCATCAACCTCTGGCCATACACGTGTGTCACACACATGATCGACACACACAGGGTGAGGGAGACCGAAACAAGAACACAGGAGTGCATATGAGCTGAGAGAGAGCTAATATGAAGGCTGAAGACAGCTGTTAGGCACAGCAGGTTTAAAGAAACAGGAAGTGGTTAACAACTGGCAGAAAAGCCAAGAAGATGAAGTCTGGAAAGTATACCGAGCCTGACTGCAAAGCAACAGCTGGAGAAAGAGGCACAGTCCCAGGAGAGGGCCTGTTAGCCACGTCTTAACATGCCTTGAGGGGATGGATTCAATTGCTTTAATATGAAGATTTTCTCTCTGGCTGACAGCTGCCATGGAAAAATGTAATAGTGACGGATGGCTATCAGAACAGCTTCACGTGTAATTAAATTAAGTCGGAGGGGAAAACATACTCTCTGGAACACAGCCTGGAATTGGTGATGAGTGTGAAGACTAGCCAAAATCCTGTTTGTTTAACAAACACCACCTTCTAGGGCTCTGCAGCAATATTTGAGTCTTTTGGGTGTGGGGGGAGGCTCTGCTCAGTCACGTGAGTCAGCCTGAGTCCAAGTCTTCACCTTCCTGCTTCCTGGAATTGTTCACACTGGCTCACATAATCCAATCATCTGTGTTCCGGTTTCCTCATCAGTGAGAGAAAAATAATAGTGACCAGCTTTGCTGGAGGCTCAAATGCATTGATTCGCATCAGGTGTTGGAAATGATGGCCAGCCCTAGCCAGCACTTAGATAGATTTAGCAATCATCGGCATTATTGTAATTGTTCACACCACTATTTGATCTATTGAGCACAATTCTGTAAACATAAGGCACGTTCTTCCTTCCTTCCTTCCTTCCTTCCTTCCTTCCTTCCTTCCTTTTCTTTCTCTCTCTCTTTCTCTCTTCCTTTCTTCTTTCTATGTTTTATCACATTTCACAAACGAGCTGAGCTGGCTTCACTGGGGTAAATGTTGCACTGTGAGCCCTGCCCAGATTGAGTCAGAGTTAGGCCACAGCTCCTAGGCCCTCTCTCACACAGCCCAGACTCTGGTAAAGACCAACAATCATCCTGTTAAAGGCATCACAATTGCAAAGCAACCTGGACTTATTCTAAGCATAACACAAGTGAAGTAAGTTTGTAAATTACAGGCTCAGTTCCTTCTGTTTATCACACTGCACCTGGGTAATGCAGTATGTAAAATTTAAAGTAAATAGAATTGTACTGAGACAAAAAAAAAAAAAAAAAAACTAATGAAGAAAAGGAATTAACAGGAAGAAATGTTGGTTTGTAGAGAAACATCCAAATGTACATTACTCATAAAAAGCCTGAAGTTTTGTAAAGCCTTGAGCAAGTTGAGACTCGAGTGAAAGAACAACTCACCGACACAGGGGCTTTTCATAAGAAGCACATCGTGTGCTTTTATGCTTTCCCTTTGCAGAAGAGTAACCAGGCTCCAAGCCACCCTCAAGATGCAGTGTTTAGCACCTGGCCTAGAGTAAAACTGGCATGTGATATTTGTCAGTTAGTTGAATTTCCTGGAAATAAGTTAAAGAGTTGAATATAATCTAAACTCTCTTGGAAAACTGACAGGCCTGTGACATCCAACGCAGTGTGGAAACAGAAGTAGAAGAGTTTGGAGAGTCAAACCTGTCACAAGTGTGGGAGACCATTCTAAAGCAGTAAAAAAAGAAAGACTTTCTAGTAAGAATTTTGAGATGAAGCAAAGAACGGCAATTTCAGGAGCGGACTTCAGTTTTCATTCTGTGACTAAGCCAAAGTAAGCCAGGGAAATTGATTGTTCAGATGGTAAGGTGTAAGGAGGGGTTGGACAAGTAAGAGAACACTCCAGGCAGGTCCAGAGTGAAATTTACTAACAGCTTGTTCATTCAAAAAGGCCAAGTCTCCTCTTAAGAAATCTGCTTTTATTGAGGTGTAGTGTCCGTAGAGCACATGGGGTAGATTATGGTAATCTCATATGTATATGGCACATGCATAATCAAGGTAGAGTAAGAATCTCCATTTCTCCAAACATTAAAGTCTAATATTAAATTACACGTATGTATGTGTGGGTGATGGATGATGTCCTTCTGAATGCTGTATATATATATGTTTCTCTTATTAGTTGATGAATGAAACATTGATTGGCCAGTAGTCAGGCAGGAAGTATATGTGGGACTACCAGATGAGGAGAATTCTGGGGAGAAGAGGCAGAGAGGAGCTGCCAGGGAGACTCCATGTAGCTGCTAAGGAAGAAAGGGGACTAGACATCACCAGTAAGCCCAAGACCATGTGTAAATACATGGATTAATAGATATGTGTTAATAATTGAAAGAGAGCTAGCCAATAAGAAGACTAAGACATTGGTCAAATACAATAATATGATATAAGCCTCTGTGGGACTGAAGGGCAGCAGGACCAGGCGGGAAAGAAACTCCATCTACATGTGGTTATGTGCCCATGAGTACAGGTCCATCGTACAGGTCACAGGAGGATGTTGGGACCCCTGAAGCTGGCATTACAATGGATTGTGAGCTATCTTATGGGTGTTGGGTACTGAACTTGGGTCCTCTGCAGGAGTATATGCATTCTTAACCACTGAGCCAGCCCCATTAGCCATTTTTATGTGCTGGAAATTCATATTCTTCTAGTCATCTTTAAATATATCATACATTGCTTTAGCCCCTAGTTGCCCCTACTATGCTGTAGAAAAAACAAAAAACAAAACGAAAAACAGGAGGAATGAATTTCTCCTCTTTGGGTCTTGATGCCATTTATTGAACATCTTTCTGATCCTCCTCTGGCTTGCCCTCCTCAGTGTCTAGCAATTGTAATTCCATTTTGTTCTAAATTATTCACTCATAGTTTTCTGAAATGATTGAGAAAGTGGGAAAATGGGGCATTTGTCTTTCTCTGTCTAATTATCTCCCTTAACATAATGACTTCCAGTTCCACACATGTTGTTCACAGGGTTTCTCTGTGTAGCTTTGGAGCCTATCCTGGCACTCGCTCTGGAGACCAGGCTGGCCTTGAACTCACAGAGATCCGCCTGCCTCTGCCTCTGCCTCCCGAGTGCTGGGATTAAAGGCGGTGTTTGTCTTTTGTGTCTGAATAGTACTGCAGTATGTGCAGTATACATAGCACATTTTCTGTATCTATTGTTCCCTTATTGACATCTAGGTTGATTCCATATTTTAGGTGTCATGAGTAGTAGCACAATGAAAATGGGAGTATGGACAGCAGTTGAGAGCACTGGCTGCTCTTCCAGAGAATCTGGGTTCGATTCTCAGCACCCACATGGCAGACCATAACCCTTTGGAACTCTAGGGGATCCTCTGGCCTCTCTAGGCAACAGGTATACATGTGGTGCACAGATAGAAGTGACAGTAAAACACTTAGAAACATAAAATGAATAAATAAATTAAAAAAGAAACCACTAAAACTGGGAACACAAGTACTGTTTTGGAGTAATATTTTTATTTATTTATTTTTTAGATAGATACACAGTAATGGAAACTTGGGATCATAAGGTACGTTGAGTTTTGTTTTTTCTTCAAGAATTCCCAGGCTGTTTTTATAATGGTTGTACTAATTTGCATCCCCACCCACCACAACAGTCACCGTCATTTTTTATTCGTGGCTGTCGTTTTATGATTTTTGATGACAACCATTATGACTAGAGTTATGACAGTTCACGGTGATTTTGATTACATTTCCGTGATGATTAGTGAGACGTGGCATTTTTTTCATAGATGTGCTCACTTGCTTTTAAGAAATGTCTATTTTTAGGATTACTGTTTGATAATTTCATACATGTAACAATGTGTTATGAACATATGCACCCCCATCTCCTTCCTGAACCCACTCCAACACACACACCCCAACTCCACATTTTGTTTTTCATCCCTCAAATCCCATTTGTGTTGCTTATACGCACATGAGTGTGGGGTCATCAACCAGTGAGTATCTACCAGTGGCCACAAGCCCAAATCAAGAAGATTCTCTCTCTTGTCCAACCCACCATCAACTGACAATACCTCCTCAGCTAGGGGCTGCCATCCACACAGGGATTTTTGACTGGCTTGATTTTGTGTAAATATGTGTAGGCAATTAGTGTTGCTGTAAGTTTCTAGGTATAATAGCCATGTTATATCCAAAAGTCAGCATTTCTCATCACTTCCGTCCATTCTCTCTCTTGCGTATTCTTTCTTACTCTTCTACAACATTCCCTGGGCCTTGAGAAGAGGTGGCTGAAATAAATGTAGGGCTAAATGCTCACAGTCCCTTATTCTCAGCACTTTGACCCATTATGAGTCTCTCATAGAATGCGGCCCACAGCAAAAAGAAGCTTTTCTGGGCAGGTTGAGAGCATTCCAGACATTCCTTACATCCCATTTTTGGTCTTGTTCCCTGAACCTGAGAGTGGCTGGCATGAATGTCCTGCTTAGGGTTGAACATTTGTTATCAGTGTCTTGAGCAGCCATGCATCTCTGAATTAACCTTTTACTGTGAAGAGAAGCTTCCTTTTAAGTCTGAGGATAGCATTTGAGAATAAACATAAGTACTTAGAAGGCAGCTTGGTGATGGATCAAATTAGCCAAATGGTAAGTTTTCCAGATAGGTGTAAGATATCCTCAGTCATGAGTTTTTAAGTGGGTTTGTAGTACCAGGCATGGGTTTCTTCTTGTGAGTGGGCTTCAGAACAAATCACAGAGTGTAGGTTGCCCCTGTAGCAGTCATGGCCCTGTAGCATGAGTGGGCACCTCCTCCCTGGCATGTTGGTATTGTAGTTTTGGGGTTCTTAGCAGGGTAAGACCACTGATGCCTGTCTCCACACCCCCATCCTGTATTGCTCCTCCTGGAACTATGAAATCTAGCCAGAAGAAAGAAAGCTGTCAGCTCAGTTTCCACTTTTCTCTGTATCTTGCATCTAAAATGTGTGGCATCTTCAGCAAAAGACTTATCAGCCATTATTGTGAAGCAAGCCAAGGGGAATGACAAGATCCAGTAGACTTCTGGAGCCCCTCTAGACATCAATTCATCAGAAAACACCCCACACTGAGACTTGTGTAGAGTAACCTAGGTGATTGGTTCAGCATTATTCAGCCTGGGCTAGTACCCAACTTACTCATATCTCTTAGGTATGTCCTTATTTGTTTGTTCTACCTTTTAAGTGGATGTTTTTGGTGCTCAAATTTTGAAGTTCCTTGTTTAGATATCCATCTCTTGGTAGAAGAATGTTTTGAAAAAATTATTCTGCATTCTGTAATTTTCCTCTAATTATGTCGACTGTTTACTTTGCTGCACGGAAGTGTCTTAGTTTGATGTAATCCAAGTTGACTGCTTTTCCTGCCTTGCCTGTGCCTTTGGAAAAAGTCATTGCCTAGATCAATGTCTTTAAGTGTACCCCTATGTTCTGTTGTGCTCATTTCACAGTTTCAGATTTTTGGCTTAAGTATTTAATCTATTTTTGCTTTGGTTGTTGTACACAGTGAGAAGAGGGGTTTTAATTTTATTCTTCTGTGTATGTACGCCAAATTTTGCCAGCAACATTTATTGATGAGATTATTCTCTATTGTGTACTCTTGGTGTTTTTCATAGGAGCCAGTTGGCTGTACAAACATTGATTTACTACTATGTTGAATTGATCTACGTTTTCTGTTTGTATATATGCACCATGCTGTTTAGGTTTTTATGGCTTTGTAGTAGGCTTTCCATTCAGTATAGTGATGCCTCCAAATTTTTAATTTTTTTATTACTTTCTTTTGTTTTTTTTTAGGATTGCTTCCATTATTCTGGGTCTTTTGTAGTACCAAATGAATTTTAGGAATTTTTTGTATTAAGAAAAATCACTGATATTTTCATGGGAATTATATTGACTTGACAGATCTCTTCAGGTGTTATTATCGTCTTTAACACCATTGATTCTTCTGATCCATTAATATAGAATGTCTTTCTACCTTTTCATGGCCTCTATAACATCTCTTCCATAGATGCTCTATCATTTCCACTGAAAAGTACTTTCACTTCCCTGTTTAAGTTTATGCCTCAAGATTTTGCTTTTAGTTGCTACTGTGGATAGGGTTGCTTTTAACTCCCTGCTCAGTAAGTTCATCATCAGCATATAAAATATTCCTTTGTATGTTGCTATTACATCCTACTGAATTTATTCATAAGTTTTCATAGTTATTTGATGATAGTCTTCTCTTCTATGTCTGGAGTTATTGCTTCTGAAAACTTATATAACGGCACTTCAGCACTTTCAATGTGGACATCCTCTCTGTCCTTTTGGTTCCTGGTCATCCTTGCTGAGTCTTTCAGAACTGTTAAGAAGGAATAGTAAAAGTGAACTTCCTTTCTGATGATAATATCTTAATGTTTTCAGCTGCAGACTTTTCAAATATAGATGGATATTATGAGGATTTTTCTCTATGTACTTAGTTTGTTGAGAATTTTATCATGAAGGAATGTTAAATCTTATCAAATATTTTTATTCATTAAATATGCATATGGTTTTATGAATCATTGATGTCACATACCATGTGGTTGACTTATACACAGAGTCATCTTTGCAGTTCTGCTGTAAATATCACTTGATCGTGGTATGAAAACTTGTAAATAGGCTTTTTAATCCTGTTTTCTGGCATTTTATTGTGGATTCTTATATCTTTGTACTTCATATTATCAGGAGTAAGGATCTAGAGTTTTCTTGTATTTTGTTACAGTGATAGGAATTGAACTCAGGGTCCCACTCATGTCAAAAAAGTACTTCACTGAGCTATTTTCCAAGCTTTCTTTCAGCTGTTTCTCAAAAGAGGCAGGTCTCTCTGCTCGCTCGCTCTCTCTTTCCTCACTCTCTGTCTCTCTCTTTCTTTCTTCTCTCTCTACTCTCTCCCTTCCCTCCCCCCAATAAACTTTCTGCATGAGTCCTGCCTGGCGGCATGTTTATCCCTCCCCAGCCGTGGGACCCTTCCAAGGTTCCCCTCACGATACATAGCCACATATCATAACATTAATTAACGAAACACTACTGTATTGATTCCCAAGTGTACCAAGGCTGCACTCCCACCAGCAGTGGAGGAGTGTTGCTCTGCATCCCGGACAGCATGCACAGTCCCGGACAAAAACATAGTCACTTTGTGTTTTTGATCTTAACAACTTTCACAGGTGTAAGAAGGAATCTCAGAGTTGGTTTGATTTGCATTTCTCTGAAGGCTAAGGATATTGAACATTTGTTTAAGTGCTTCTAGGCCATTTGATCTGTTTAGATCTGTGCCCCGTTTTTAATTGGATTATTTGGTATTTTGGTGTCTAGTTTCTTGCGTTCTTTATTTATTTTGAAAATTATCCCTCTGTCTGGTGGGGGAGGGGTTGGTGAAGATCTTTTCCCATTTTGTAGGATGCTGTTCTATCCTATTGGTGGCATCCTTTGCTTTACAGAAGCTTTTCAGTTTCATGAGATCCCATTTATCAATTGTTGATCCTAATGCCTGGGCAATCAGTGTTCTGCTCAGAAAACCTTTTCCTGTGCCAATGTGTTCAAGGCTATTCTCCACTTTCTCTTTTATCAGGTTCAGTGTATCTACTTTTATGATGAGGTCTTTGATCCACTTAGACTTTTTTGTGCATGGTGATAATTAAGGATCTATTTGCATTTCTTCTACATGCCAACATTCAGGTATGCCAGTACTATTTGTTGAAGATACTTTCTTTTTACACTGTATAATTTTGGTTTCTTTGTCAAAACTCAGGTGCCCACACATGTGTGGATTTATGTCTGGATCTTCAGTTTGGTCCAACTGAGCAACCTGTTTCTATGCAAATGCAATGTGGTTTTTATTAGTATGACTCTATAAAATAGAATGTGAAATCAGGGATGGTGATACCTCTGAAGTTCTTTTATTGTACAGGATTGTTTTGTTTATCCTGGGTTTTTTGTTTTTCCATGCAAGGTTGAATATTGTTCTTTCAAGGCCTGTTAAGAATTGTGTTGGAATTTTGATAAGATTCTGCAGATTGCTTTTGGTAAGATGTCCATTTTTACTATGTTAATCCTACTGATCCATGAACATTGGATCTTTCTATATTTTTATATCTTCTATGATTTCTTTCTTCAAAGATTTGAGGTTCTTTTAATACAGGTCTTTCACTTACTTGGTGAGAGTTACATCAAGATATTTCATATTATTTGTAGCTATTGTGAAGGGTATTGCTTTCCTGATTTCATTCTCATACCATTTATGTTTGAATATAGTTTTTTTTTGTTTTTTTTTTTTAGTTAATCTTGTATTCAGCCAGCACTTCACTGATGTGTTTATCAGCTGTAGGAGTTTCCTGGTAGAGTTTTGGGGTCACTATCATATCATCTGTGAATAATGATACTTTGACTTCCTTTCTAATTTGTACCTCCTTGATTTCCTTTAGTTGTCTTTAGTTGCTCTAGCTAGAATTTGAAGTACTATATTGAATAGGTATGGAGAGAGTGGACAGATTTGTTTCTGATTTTAGTGGAATTGCTGTCAGTTTCTGTCCATTTAATTTGAAGTTGGATATGGGCTTTCTGTAAATTGCCTTTACTATGTTTAGGTATTCCCTTGTACCCCTGATCTCCCCAGGAAGAGATGAATGGGTATTGGATTTTGTCAAAGGCTTTTTCAGCATCTAATGAGATGATCTTTTTTTTCTTTCCATTTGTTTATATGGTAGATTACATTGACAGATTTTCATATGTTGAACCATCCCTGCATCTCTGGAATGAAGCCTACTTGATCATGATAGATGATCTTTTTGATGTGTTCTTGGATTCAGCTTGTGACTATTTTATTGGGTATTTTTGCATCTATGTTCATGAGGGAAATCAGTCTATAATTCTATTTCTTTGTTGCATCTTTGTGTGGTTTGAATATCAGAGTGACTGTGGCCTGGTGTTACCATAAATCTTTCTGCCAAAAGCCGCCTGAGCCCCACCGCCATGTGTGAGCTTTACGCCTGCCGCCTGCCCTAGTTAGGGCCCAAATGAATACACAGAAACTTGTATTAGGTTCAAAGCTGCTTGGCCAATGACTAGGATTTCTCATCTGTTAGCTCAGTCTTAATTATCATAAATCTATATATTTTATAAGACTTATCTTATTAGATGCCTTATTGGCATCCCTCCTTGCCGATGGCTCACATTGTGCTGCTGGAGCAGGAGCAGAGGGGAAAAGAGAGCCCTTTCTGTTTCTCCTTCGCTTAAATATGAGTCTCCTTGCTATGTCTCTTCCTGCCTGGATCATCATTTCTCTATTACATTTCCCAGAATCCTCTTTGACTCCTAGTCCCATCTACTTGTTGTCTCATTGGCCAAACAGTATTTTATTTAACAATCAATAAGATAAACATACACAGTACATTCCCCAATAGCCTGGTGAAATGAATTTGACAATGTTCCTTCTGTTTCTCTTGTGTGAAAAACATTGAAGAGTGTTGGTATTAGCTCTTCTTTGAAATTCTGGTAGAATTCTGTAATGAAGCAAGCCCATCTGTCCCTGAGCTTTTGAGGGGAGACATTTAATGACTACTTCTATTTGCTTATGGGTTATAGGTCTATTTAAATTACTTATCTGGTCTTGATTTAACTTTGGTAAGTGGAATCTACTGAAAAAAATTGTTCATTTCTTTTAGATTTTCCAAATTGTGGAGTACATGTTTTTGAAGTATGACCTAATGGTTCTTTGGATTTCCATGGTGTCTGTTGTTATGTACCCTGTTTCTGATTTTGTTAATTTGAATATTCTCTCTCTGAATTTTGGTTAGTTTGAATAAGGGTTTGACTATCTTGTTGATTCTCTCAAAGAACCAATTCTTTGTTTCATTGATTCTTTGTAATATTCTTTTTGTTTGTATTTTATTGATGTCAGCCCCAAGTTTGATTGTTTTATGCCATCTATTCCTCTTGGGTGTGTTTGCTTCTTTTTGTTCTAGAGCTTTCAGGTGTGCTGCTAAGTTGCTAGTGTGAGCTCTCTCCCATTTCTGTATATAGGCACTTAGTGCTATGAATTTCCTCTTAACAAGCTGTTCAATGTTCCCCATAAATTTGTGTATGTGCATTCATTTTTACTGGATTCTAGGAAGTCTTTCATTTATTTCTTTATTTCTGCCTTGACCAGTGGTAATTCAGTAGAGTTGTTCAGTTTCCATGAGTTTGTGGGATTTCTGCTATTTATGTTGTTGAAATCCAGCTTAAATCCTCAGTGGTCTGATAAAATACAGGGGATTATTTTAATTTTCTTTAATAATTTTGTTTAATGTAGAATGCCTTAAGTATTTTTATAGGTTCAATTACTGAGAAATACTTTATTTCTCTTTTTAATGGATAATTTTGCTGCATATAGTATTCTTGATTTTGCAGCACATTTTTTTCCATTGTGAATGTTATCATGCCACATTTTTCTAGCCTATGGTGTCTGATCTAATACAATGGCCATTCATTTATATGTGGCTTGACAACCTTTTCTTATATATTTTCTTTGTTCTGTGATATGCTGTGATAGTGATATTATGACTGTGCATGACAAAATAGTATGGCCTATTTGGCTGAATATTTAGAATTTTAAGCTATTATTTCATGAAATAAATTTTCAATGACTTTTTCCTTTTCTTCACTTTCTGAAATTTCTCTAATATATTTATTTTCTTTTTTGTGGCTCCTATTTTGATTTTACTTTGCAACAAAAAATGCAATGAATAGATAAAATGAAGTGATGTGTATTCTTCTTGGTTCTTCCTGACATTACATTTTTCTATAGAAAACACAATATTATTGTTTCAATTGTTGACAATTTAAAATATATCCAAGTCAGAACTATGCATTGGAAAAATATATAACACAGATGGCTAACATCATGAAATCCAGAAAAATGTGAGTACAACGAGTTGAGCAAGTATTTCAAAAGACTCCCTGATTATGGACTAAGACAGCAAAGACAAAATGATTCACAAAGAACTCCTTTCCTGTGACATAGCTATTTTAGTCTACTCAAGTCTATTTAACTTTATCTATTTGCTCAGTAGATATCACATTTGAATTATGAAGCAATTATTCTTGTCCAGGTAGCTAAAACTTAATATTTCAATGCCATAATTTTAACAGTTGGTAACCATTCTCAACAGTATAGTTGAATGTTTAAACAGTGATAAATTTCATGAACATTGTCTCATGTTGTTATCTTTATTAGAATCTTCATGTCATCCTTTGTTTCACTGGATCTTTAAAAAGAAAACATTACAATTACCCAAGAGGTGACTGAATATTCTCCAGTAATCACTATAAGTATTTATTTTCTTAGTGGTGTCTCAAATCCCATATAAACTACCTTCACTCTTTTTAATTATTTCTTTTTACTTTTTCCTTCCTTCCTCTTTTTTTGTGTGTGACTGGATTAATTCAAATGACCTTCCCTGAAGTGTACAAATTATTTTTCCTATTTAATTCCTTGAGAATTTCATACATGTATACAACAAAATATGATTATATTCTTCCTTTTCCCCTCTAACTCCTCTCATATGCCCCATAATATCTCCTAGCTCCATGTCTTCTTCATTTTTTTTTGATAACCCACTAGATGTAGTTAGTACCATTCATAAATGAACAGGTATGGGGACATCCATTGGAGCATGGAAAACCTACCAATGGCCACACCCTTAAAGAACAATGATTTACCTCCCCAAGAAGCTTTTAGTCACCAATTGTTCCTCAGTAGGAAGCAGGGCCCAAAGATCACATGTCCTGAATATGTAGACATTTTGGCTAGTGTGAGCTTTTATAGGTCCTGTGGGGGTAACCACAGCTGATGAGCTCAGTGATGCCATAGTCATATCACATCCTGAAAACAGCATCTCACAGCACTCCTCCCAACAGCCAGATCTCACATTCATTCTCCCTCCTCTTCTGTGCTGTTCTTTGAACCTGGTCAGGGGTTAAGAGGTCGACAAAGATGTCCCATTCGGGGCCTGAGAACTCAGCCTCTTATTAACACTTTGCGTTAGGGGTTTTGAGTCCCTGCATTGACCACTGCCTTCTGCCAGAAGAGGCTTCTTTGATCAAGGCTGAGAGCAGCCCAGGTTAGAGTTAGAGACAGACTAGAGGTTATTTCTTCTACTTGTTCAAGTTGCTTGTAGTTTTCTGCCATATTATTTATTTGTTGAAGTTTTTAGCTTTAAGACTTCTTCTACTTTGTTCCTTTTTATGATTTCTATCTCTTGGGTGAATTTTCATTCTCATCCTGAATTGTTTTCATATTTATTTGCACTGTCCTGCATATCATGGACTTAAGATAATTATTTTTCATTCTTTTTAAGAATGAATGGTATAAATTTCCCTTCAAATTCTATTTTTAGAGAGTTATTATTTTCACATGGAAGTGCCTTTTCTTTTTAATGTCTGTTGTACCCTTCTTCATTGATGTCTGCACATCTGGTATAGCTTCACCTCTGTCAATTTTATTTAGTGGCAGTTATAGGAAAAGACTCAGGTGTCCTATAGGATGTCAGTCAGATGGGTGCTTTGAATTCAATTTTAGAGGCCTTCAAAAGCATAGTCTCTGTGATTTATTCATTTTTGTTGATGTCAGCAGAGTCTAAGAGTTAATCAACAGTTTAGGCTCCAGCAGTTCATGACAGTAATTTACAACTTTGCAGTGAACATGGCTTCCAAAGAGGTGTATTCTCAGGCCCCATTGAGCCTAGCATTGATAGGAATGGGACTATGGCAATAGTTTCCATAATACAGGTATGGGATAGAAAGAGCACTACCTCTATGTTCTTAATGGCATGCAACAGATAATGCTAAGAGTTATGGTATCAGACCTATAGTTCCCAAGCCGCAGTATACAAAAGAGACTTTGCTCATGACTCTCAGGATTAAGAAGATTATTGTGTCTGTAGTATTAGTGTCAATGGTTTTGGAACCACAAAATTGGGTAGAATCTCCCACACTTTTCATGAATTAGCACAAATAATGCTGGGGATTTGTGGTTCTGATAACCATGAACTCAAAGCTATGGGATATGAACTGAACCTTATTTCATCCTGTGGGGACAATAGTGTTTGATTCTGGAGCTTATGAGCATGTCAGTTACTTATATTCATCTATAATATCTACATAACTTAAGGAGGTCCAAAGTGACAAACATATGTACAGGGCCTTCAGCTACCAAGTCTCTGTGTTGTGGGGATTCCTTCCCTGGTGCATGCAAGGAAATATTTGGGTTGTGATACTAGTATTCATACTCCTGGAGTTTCAGATATCATAAATACCTTCCCTACTGTGATGATTAATATTAATTGTCAATTTGGCAATATCAGTAACCACCATAGTATTTACTACCTGATTTTAAATGTCAGTAAAGTAAGTTATATTCTATAATGATTTTGACTAAAATCTTTACTTTTTATATTTCTGTCATTGAAGTGTGAATGTAACTGCAGAACATTCACCAATGTGACTGATTCCAACTCTGACATGATGGAGGAACAGGGATCTTAACTATGATTGAATTCTGAAACTTAACAAGCCAAATAAACCTACCGTTTTCCATCACTGGACAAGAGACAGTGCATGGCTGTGATTATTCAGGTGACAGGGGTGGGTTGGGATTTATAACTTTAGCTATATATCCATACCAGCTTTCTGCCTGATGCCTTTTTCCAAGCTACAGTCCAAGAAGTAAATCCCAGCAGACAGCAGTTGTCTTTATGGGTAGGAACAACAGAAATGAGAGTTAAGGTTTTCTGAAGTGGGTAGAATCATGGTCAACAAATTTGGAAGGAAGGAACGAGCAAAGGATGCATGTTTTGCCCAACACTAAACATCACAGGTCAAAGTTTGGTGATGTCTGATTGGCAGCAGCTACTTGTGTATAAGACAAATTCCAGAGTCTTTCCCACACAAGATGTTGGTGTTCTAACCAATAACAGACTTTATTAAGGACATCCCGATTCAGATCAGACTCAAGGAAGGCCCTTTCACCAGAAGGGCCTCTTCCCCTCAAGTAATGGCTGCTCCAGACATAACAGGGATAAAACTTTTAAAGATACCCAGCTATCTGTCATGACAGTAAACTAGCTGCCTGCCAGCACAAAAGTTGGATTCTTAACAAGTGCTATCAATAATATCTAGCCATAAAATTATCAAACATAGAAAAGAAGGAATATATAGTGCATAAAGGGCAAGAGAAAAGGGCAACAGAAGTAGATATCAGAGAAGCTACAGTTGTCAGAATAATTAGACCTAAAATAACATTCATAATTATATTTGAAAGTGTTACAGGAGGCTGGGTATGGTAGCAACACAAATCTTTAATCTCAGCACTTGGGAGTCAGAGGCAGTCAAATCTCTGTGAATTTGAGACCATGCAGGTCTATATAGTGAAATTCTACGCCAACCAGGGCTACATAGTAAGATTCTATCTCAAAAAGATAATGTGGGTACCAACAAATGCATAGAAAGGAAGTAGAAAATCTTATAACTAAAAAAATATTTATCTAAGGTGATAATCAAATTATTATTAACCAGGTTAATAAAAGATTGGTTACAACCTGTCCAGATTACTTTATCCAGCAAACTGTCTGTTATACAGAGACCATTACAGAAAACCACAACTGGTCAAAATGCAGAGAACAATGATCCCGAGATGTCTGGTCCCAGTGGATACGTCTACAACACAACTCCTGCACCTATGACTCAGGGACCATCATAGAAGAGGAGGGTGGAAAAATGTGAGAGCCAGAAAACCAGGAAATATGCTACAAGGTTATGCTTCTGGAAACAGCAGGGAAGTTTCACCCAAGTTATCTAAAAAATGTGGCTGCCTAAACAGGATCTGAACAAGGGTAACACCCACAGATATACTAACTTGGAAAGGAGAAATATCATGGGCCTCCACCCTTAGACAAAGAATTACAGGTGATGAAGGAATGCTAAGTTAGGTGTAAATAATCTTCCCCATGGATAAGTCCCCTAACTGACTATCTAATACCAAATAAATAGTCCTGAAATTGTATACATATAAGTAACACTAAAAAGACTGAGAAGGTTCTATTTGTAGACGTGTGTGTGTGTGTGTGTGTGTGTGTGTGTGTGTGTGTGTGTGTGTGTGTGTGTGAATCATACATGTAACAGCAATTTTATACTATCTGTCTTAATTAGTGGAGGGAAAAAACCCTAATAAACACAAACTAAAGGAATCCATGATCACCAAGCCAGTACTACAGATGATATCTGAAGGAATTCTTCTAACTGGAACTAAAGGTAAACACATCAAACCATGTCAGAACAGAACAGGCAAGGGAAGAACACAAAAACACGGAATACATAAAAATCAACAAAACCACAGGAATGAACACATACTGTCCAATAATAACCTTGAAAATTAATTTTCTAAATTCCCCAATAAAAACACACAGAGTATCAGATTTGATTAATTATGGGATTTCTGGGCTGGAAATGTGACTCAGTGGGAAAGAGCACTTGATGAGCAAGCACTAGGACTTGAGTTTGGATACCATGTGAACTTCTGAGTATGTCCATACATGCCAGTGCTGTGGGAGGTAGAGACAGGGGGATTTCTGGAACTGACTAGCTGCCATCCTAGCTCCAAGTACGGTATAACAGATTCTGTCTCAAATGATTAAGGCAGAGGATGCTAGAATAAGATACCTGATGTCCTCCTCTGGCCTCTGTGAGCAAAGGCACAGACCAACACATGCATGCACATTCTCTCTCTCTCTCTCTCTCTCTCTCTCTCTCTCTCTCTCTTTCTCTCTCTCTTTCTCTCTCTCTCTCTCTCTGTGTGTGTGTGTGTCTTTCTCTCACACACACACACCCCTCCCCTACAATCACAGAGAATTAATCAATTTGTTGCTTTTGAGACGCATGCTGCACCATCAAAGACAAAGGTAATATGATATTACAGTTCTAAACATATATAACATTGATGCTGGCACACAAGCTTCATAAAAGGAACACTGACAAGATGTAAAGACACAGATCTGTGAGTGCTGAGGGTTGAATACCCAATTCTCTCCAGTAGACAGGCCACACCAACAAAAAATAGATTAACAAGTGATGTGGGGGTATGGACATGATAAATACATTTTATGAAAATTGCAAAGACTTAATAATATATTAAAAATAGAGAAACATATGCATTAAAGAATGTTCTAGATCAATGGACCTAACAGACATCTAGAGAACATTTCATCCAATCACTAAAGACTACACGTACATCTCTGCAATGCATGGAACTTTCTATAAAATAGATGACATGATAGGACACAAGACAAGTCTTCACAAACACAAGTTGGAATAATTTCTTGTATTCTATCTACCACGACAGAATAAAACTAGAAATCAATAAGAAACTGCAAAATTCCACAAACCGTTGGAGTCAAATGACACCCTTGTGTAGCAGGGTTCTTTTGGGGAGGTCACCAGCCAGTTCCCAAATCATGGAGACTTGTTATTATTTATGAATGCTCAGCTTTATCTTAGCTTTTTATTTTAATCTGTTTCTCATCATCTCCATTTTGCTTTGGGGCTTTTTACCATTTCTTTCTGTATGTCCTACTCTGTGAATTCTGGCTGGTGGCTGACTGGCTGGTTCTGGATGTCTCCCTTTCTTTCTCTTGCTCTCTTATCTTTCTCTCTTCTTACTTCTATTTATTCTCTCTGCTTGACAGCCCCGCCTATCTCTCTTCTGCTTAACTATTGGCCATTCAGCTTTTTATTAAACCAATCAGATGCCTTAGGCAGGCAAGATGAAACAACAATACATCTATTCATAGTTATATGCAGTAGAAACAAATGTAACACATGGATGCATGGTAAAATAATATTCCACAGCATGAACAAATGTAACACATCTTTACAATAGGTAAATATTCCACAATACCCTTGAATGATAAATGTGTCCTTGAAAACATTTAGAAGAGTTAAGGATTGGGAAAAGATTTTCCAATCAAATGGCCCTAAGAAGCAAGCGGGTATAGCTCTCCTAATATCTAACCAATTAACTTCAAACTAAAATTAAGCAAAAGGGATGAAGAAGGGCATTTCATATTCATCACAGAAAAATCCATATAAATGAAGTCTCAGCTCTGAGCATCGATGCACCAAATACAAAGGCACCCACATTCATTAAAAAAAATCAAAAACTCATAAAACTCAAATCACACATTAAACCCACACTCTTATAGTGGGATACTTCAACACTGCACTCTCACCACTGGACAGGACTACCAGACAGAAACTGAACAAATAAACAAAGGGCTAACAGAAGTTATGACCCAACTGGGTTTAACAGACTCTACAGAACATTCAATCCAAACACAAAAGAATATACCTTCTTCTCAGTGCCACATGGGACCTTCTCTAAAATCAACCACGTACTCAGCAATACAGCAAACCTCAACAAACACACAAAAGAAATTGGATATAGAGATAACTCCCTGTATCTTATCAGACCACCATGGCTTAAAATTAGAATTCAACAACAACACAAGTTGCAGAAACCCCACAAACTCATGGAAATTGAACAATGCACAATTGTATCACTCCTGGGTAAGGAAGAAATAAAAGACTTCCTAGAATTCAACAAAAATGAAGGCACAACATACCCAAACCTATGGTATACTTTGAAAGAAGTGCTAAGAGGAAAGTACACAGCACTAAGTGCTCACATGAAGAAACTGGAGAATAGCCACACTAGAGAATCAACAGAACATCTGAAAGCTCTAGAACAAAAAGAAGCAAACTCACCCATGAGGGGTAGATGCCAAAAAATAATCAAATTGAGAGCTGAAATCAATAAAGTAGAAACCAAGAAAACAATACTAAGAATCAAAGAAACAGAGTTGTTTCTTTGAGAAAATCAACAAGATAGACAAACCTAACCAAAAGGCAGAGGGGAACATGCAAATTAACAAAATCAGTAATGAAAGGGGGGCTATAACAACAGACACTGGGAAAATCCAGAGAATCATCAGGTCATATTTTGCAAACCTGTACTCCACTAAATTTGAAAATTTAAAGGAAATGGATGGTTTTCCGGATAGATAACACTTACCAAAATTAAATCAAGAACAGATAAGCAATGTAAATAGACCTATAACCCCTACTGAAATAGAAGTAGTCATCAAAAGTCTTCCAACCAAACAAAGTCCAAGGCCAGATGCTTTCAGTGCAGAATTCTACCAGAAATTCGAAGAAGAGCTAATACCAATACTCTTCAAATTGTTCCACACAATAGAAGCAGAAGGATCATTGTCAAACTCTTTTTATGAGGCTGCAATTACATTGGTACCCAAACCACACAAAGACATTTCTAAGATAGAGAACTACAAACCAATCTCCTTCATGAACATTGATGCAAAAATACTAAATAAATACTGGCAAATCTAAGCCAAGAACACATGAGAAAAATCATACACCATGATCAAGTAGATTTCATCTCAGGGATTCAGGGATGGTTCAACAAATGAAATCCATCAGTGTAATCCACCATATAAACAATCTGAAAAAGAAAAACCACATGATCATCTCACTAGATGTTGAAAAAGCCTTTGACAAAATCCAACACCCCTTCATGATAAAGGTATTGGAGAGATCAAGGATAACAGGGACATACCTAAGCATAATACAGGCAAAATACAGCAAACTGTATTTTGACAGCCAACATCAAACTAAATGGAGAGAAACTCAAAGCGATTCCTCTAAAATCAGGAACAAGACAAGGCTGTTCATTCTTTCCCTATCTCTTCAATATTGTACTTGAAGTTCTTGCTAGAGCAATAAGATAATGAAAGGAGATCAAGGGTATACAAATTGGAAAAGAAGAAGTCAAACTTTCACTATTTGCAGATGATATGATAGTTTCCATAAGTGACTGAAGAATTCTACCAGGGAGCTCCTACAGCTGATAAACACCTTTAGCAAAGTGGCAGAATACAAGATTAACTCAAAAAAATCAGTAGCCATACTATATACAGACAATAAAGGGGCTGAGAAAGAAATCAGAGAAACATCATCCTTTACAATTGCCACAAACAACATAAAATATCTTGGGGTAACCCTAACCAAATAGGTGAAAGACCTGTATGACAAGAACTTTGAGTCCTTAAAGAAAGAAATTAAAGAAGATACCAGAAAATGCTCCCATGCTCTTGGATAGGTGGGATCAACATAGTAAAAATGGCAATCTTACCAAAAGCAATCTACAGTTTCAATGCAATCCCTATCAAAATCCCAGAACAATTCTACACAGACCTTGAAGGAATAATTCTCAACTTTATATAGAAAAACAAAAGACCCAGGATAGCCAAAACAACCTTGTACAATAAAGGAACTTTAGGAAGCGTCACCAACATTGACTTCAAGCTCTACTATAGAGCTATAGTAATGAAAATAGCTTGGTATTGGCACAAAAATTGACAGGTAGACCAATGGAATTAAATTGAAGACCCTGATATTAATACCCACACACATATGAACACCTGATCTTTGACAAATAAGCTAAAACTACACAATGGAAAAAAGAAAGCATCTTCAACAAATGGTGCTGTAGAAGACTGCAGATAGATCCATACCTATCACCATGCACAAAACTTAAGTTCAAATGGATCAAAAACCTCAACATAAATCCACCCACACTGAACCTCTTAGAAAAGAAAGTGGGAGGGACCCTTGAATGAATTGCACAGGAGCCCACTTCCTGAACATAACACCAGGAGCACAGACACTGAGATCGACAATTAATAAATGGAATCTCCTGAAACCAAGAAGCTTCTGTAAGGCAAAAGACACAGTCAACAAGACTAAACGGCATCCCGCAGCATTGGAAAAGATCTTCACCAACCCCACATCAGACAGAGAGCTGCTTTTCAAAATATACAAATAACTCAAGAAGTCACCAAAATACCAAATAATTCAACTAAAAGTGGGGTACAGAACTAAACAGAATTCTCAATAGAGGAATCTAAAATGGATGAAAGACACTTAAGGAAGTGCTCAAATTCCTTAGCCATCAGGGAAACATAAAAAAAAAAAAAAAAAAAAAACAAACCTCTGAGAAACCATCTAATACCTGTCAGAATGTCTAAAATAAAAAACACCAACTTGACAGTTTATGCTGGAGAGGATGTGGAGAAAGGGGAACACTTCTCCATTGCTGGTGGAAGTGCAAACTTGTACAGTCACTTTGGAAATCAGTATGGTGATTTCTCCAGAAAATGGGAACCAGTCCACCTCAAGATTCAGAAATTCCACTCAGGCATATACCCAAAGGTTGCAAATTCATACAACAAGGACATCTGTTCAACTAGGTTCATAGCAGCATTATTTGTAATAGCCAGTACCAGGAGGCAACCTAGATGCCCCTCAACTGAAGAGTGGATAGAGAAAATGTGGTACATTTATACAATGGAGTACTACTCAGCAGAAAAAACAATGGAATTTTGAAATTCACAGGCAAGTGGATGGAACTAGAAGAAACCAACCTAAGTGAGGTAACTCAGTCACAGAAAGACAAACATGGTATGTACTCACTCGTGTATGGATTCTAGACATAGTGTAAAGGATTACCAGCCTACAATCCACACCTCCAAACAAGGAGGAAACAAGGAGGACCATAAGAGAGACATACACGGTCCCCAGTGAAGCAAAAGGGACAAGAGCCCCTGAACAAATGGGGAGAAGAAGGAAGGAAGGAGGAGAAAGAAGAGGGGAGAAGAGGAGGGGGATGAGAACATGAGGGATCAGGAAGATTGAGTGAGGAGAGGAATGGAGGAGAGCAAGAAAAGAGACAAATCAATAGAGGGAGCCACTGTAGGTTTAAAGAGAAATCTGGCTCTAGGGAATTACACAGAGATCCAAAAGGATGACCTCAACTAGGACCCTAAGCAATAGTGGAGAGGCTACCTTAAATGCCCTTCCCCTATGGTGAGAATGATGACTACCTTACATGCCATCCTAGAGCCTTCATCCAATAGCTGATGGAAGCAGAAGCAGAGATTCACATCCAAGCACTGAATCAAACTCCTGGAATCCAGTTTCAGAGAGGGAGGAGTGAAGCACAAAGGGATCAAGACAACGCTGGGAAAAACCACAGAAACAGCTGACCTGACCAAGTGGGAACTCATGGACCCAGTCTGACAGCTGCAGGGAACTAACATAGGACCAAACCAGGCCCCCTGAACATGGGTGTCAGGAGCACTGGGCAGTCTATGGGGCCTCTGGCAGTGGAACCAGGATGTATCCCTAGTGCAGTAATGACTTCGGGAGCCCATTTCCCATAGAGGGATACTCTCTTAGCCTAGGCCCTGCCCCAAATGACTTGACAGATTTTAATGATCCCTCATGAAAGACATCACCCTCCCTGGGGAGTGGATGGGGGATGGGATGGAGGGGGTTGTTGGGGGGTATGGGAGGATGGGAAGAAGAGGGAACTAGGATTGATATGTAAAATAAGATTGTTTCTAATTTAAATAAAATTTATATATGCATACATATAAATTTAGTAGAAAAATTTAAAATCTGTAAAGTTAATGAAGATGAAAACACAATATATACTGCTTATAGGACACCCTGAGGAATTCTAAGACAAAAATTAACACCCTATAGGTGCCTATACTAAAAAATTCAGAGATCTCAAATAATAACTTAATCAACACCCTTAGAACCTTCAAATAAGGAAGCCAAATCCCAAATTAGGAGTTGAAAAAATAAAGGCACAGGTAACAATGAAATGAAAATAGAAAATAATATAAATTATCAATGAAAATTTTGTTTTTGGAAAAGACAAACAAATTTGACTAACTCTTACAGAGACTAAAGAGAGAAAATATAAATGAGTAAAACTAGTGATGAAAAGAAACATTATAACAAATAACAACAAAACTCTTTATAAAGCCAACATAATTATGCTAATACCAAAACTAGATAATACATCACTATAGTCTAATCTCCTTGCTAAACATTGGTTTGAATTTTTTAACAATTCAATTTAATAAAATTCAATTTAAATAAAATTTTTAATAAAATTCAAGAACATACCAAAAAGATCTTCACCATGAATAAAATGGTTTCATTCAAGAATGCAAGTATGGCTCAACAACAACAAATCAATAAATATAATACAACAGTTAATAGATTCAAAATACAAATAATGTGACCATCTCAATAGATACAGAAATACATGAAAAAAAGAAAAACCAACATTCTTTTATGATAAAAGCCCCAAAGAGACCCGAAATAGAATGAACATATCTCAACACAATGGAGTATGTATATGGTAAAGCCAACATTATACTAAAACTCAAAAACATTTCTGTTAGTATCACAAATAAAATTAATATCTGCTTTTTCTGTTCTTGTTCAATATAATGTTTAGAGTCTTGGCAAAAGAAGTAGTCAAGAGAAAAAATAAGAGGGATACAGATAGGAAAGTCAAATACTCTTATTTGTAAATGATACGTGCAGAGACCTTTTAATTTCATGAAATTCCATTTGTCAGTTGGCATTATTTCCTGAGTGGCTGGATAACTTTCTAGAAAGGCATTGCACATCGTTGTATCTTGAAGTGTTTTCAAAGTTTGGAGGTTTACATCAAGGTAATTGGTTATTTGCGTTGACTTATGTTCAGGACCAGAGATAGGGATCTAATTTTGCTTTTCTATATGTGGGTATCCAACTTGCCCACCACCATTTGTTTAAAAAAAAACAAAAACAAAAACAAAACTTCTTCAATGTGTATTTTTGGCATTTTTGTCAAAAAAAAAAAAAAACAGTATCTAATTTCTCCCCCTCCTCTTCTTCCTCCTCCTTTTTCTTTAAGACAGAGTTGCCATGTACTCCTGGCTGCCCTGGAGCTCACTATGTAGACCAAGCTGGCCTTGAACTCACTGTGTCTGTCTCCCAATTACTAAGATTAAAGGCATATGCCTGGTTTGACTTGATTCTTGAGCCTCTATTCTGTTCCACTGATCCATGTGTCTATTTCAGTGACAGTATCATGCTGTTTTTGTTACTATGGCCCAACAGTATCACTTGATGTCAGGTATTGCAATACCTCTTTTTGCTTAGAATCATTTTGACTCTTCAGAACTTTTGTGGCTCTGTATGAATTTGGGGATTTTTTTCTCTTCTGTGGAGAATAACATAGCAATGGATCAGTAGATTGCTTATGGTAAGATGTTATCACTGTTAATTTTAATGAGCCAGAAGCATAAGAGGTCTTTCCTATTCTGGTGTCTACTTCAATTTCTTTAAACTGCTTTAAATTTTTATTGTAGAAGTCTTTTATTTCTTTACATAGGTTTATTCCTACACTTTTTTAAAAAAGGCTCCTGAAAATGAGGCTGTTATCCTGATGTTTTTCTTATGTTTGTTATTGGTATATAGGAGAGACTGTGCTATTTGTTTTTTGCTTGCTTTATTTTTGTTTTGTTTTTATTTGTTGAGTTTTAGGTCTTGGTGTATCTCTTTTGACCTTTCAATATACTTCTTTTGTTACATATATTTAGTGTTTGGACTATAGCACGTTGTGGGAAAGTTCTTCTCTTGTCATGCCTGTTTGGAGTTCTGCATGCCTCTGTACCTGAATTGGCATCTCTTTCCCTGATTTAGGACATTTCCTGATATGGTTTGATTTTTATTGAGAATATTTTCTTTGTCCTTGGCATAAAATTTTCTTCTTTTATGCTCATTGCTTGTTTGTTTCATCTTTTCATAGTGTCCCATAGATAGCATATGTTCTGCTTGTACTTTCTTATTAATTTATGTGTGTCATTATCCAAATGTTTAATTCATATATCTTATCTCCAGGTCCTGATAGTGTATCCTCCCTTTGATCTATTGTATTTCCGAGTCCTTCTACTATTTAGTTGTTGTTGTTTGACTTATTGAACTTCTCATTTTCAATATTTCATGTTTTTTCAGTATTTCTATCTCTATTATATTGCACTTTCATATCCGGTGTCAACTTCCTCGTTATGTTAGCTATTTGTTTGTGTTCTTTTTGAATTCAGTCAGTAGTTAATGTCGGTCCTCTTTTATTTCTCTGAACATATTTATCGACACTATTAAATTCTTTACCTGAGACTTCATCTAATTCACTCACAGTGGGAGCCGTTCCCGAGGGTTTACTAATTCATGTTGCTTTTTCACAACTTGGTGATTTTGTATTCGCAATTGCACATCTCAGTTACATCAGTGGCTGATTTTTTTTTAATATCTTGTATTCTTCCAGTGGCAGTATTTACAATCTTCAGTTGGGATGAGGTTGCATTAAGGTTGAGGTACCATTTTCTCCTCTAGACTGGAGTTATAACCCAGTGGAGGGGGGTCAGCACTGGGACTCAACCCCAGTATTATCCTGAGAGCAAAATACTATTTGCCCAACCAATTACTATAAAAGGGCAGGCCAAAAAAACAGTAATGCCCCATTTTAAAAAGTCAATCGCCAATTTCCTGGGGTCTGGAGAAAAGGCTCGGTGGTTAAAAAGCTTTGACTGCTCTTCCAGAGGTGTCCTGTGTTCTATTCCCAGCAGCCACATGGTGGCTCACAACCATCTACAGTGGAGTCTGATGCCTTCTTCTGACAAAAAGTTGTACATGCAGATAGAGCACTCATATACATAAAATAAATAAATAAATAAATAAATAAATAAATAAGCTATTTCGTTTTCAATTTTTAACAGTTTTAGGAAGTAAAGGGTTGTATTGTGTTACTGAAGGTATAAATGAAAAGGAGAAAGCTGAGTAAGACTAGCAGTTGGCATTAAGAAGACAGAGAAATATAGAGGGGAAAAAGTAAATAGAAGAATAAACAAAGGGAGGCAATGAGGCTATGGCTTCTGGCACATTATCAACACTGGATCCTCACAGAAACTCCTCTCAAATATCCTACTGTTGCCCTGAGTCATGGAAATCCTGCGGTTATGTTATCATCAGTCCCTCCATTCACTCCAGCAGGTTGTAGATGGGGTAGACCTTGGGGTGGGCTAACTCAAAGCCCTGGATGTCTTCCAGGTGGTCAGTCCAGGTCTTTGGGACCACACCCTTCAGGTGAAGGGTGAAGCCAGCTTTCCCATGCCCATGATTGTGGGCAGTACTCTCCCTGGGCCAATGAGGGATAGGGCAAGCTGAGCACAGTCCTTGTACTTCAACACATGGTTCAACACATGCTTTGCATGGGTCCCTGTGGTAACATAGACAACAGACATCAACACAGGCCCTAGCTTCAGCAAGACCACAGACCCAGACATGGCCATTAGCAGCAGCTTGGGCCTGGATGTCACCATGAGTCTGGATGGCAGCACAGGCCCTCAGATTGGTATCACCCCAGCTTCGGGGTGACCTTCAGACATGAATATGGCCCAGGTGGTGGCCCAGACCTGGGCACCTGCAGCACACACAGCATTTTCCTTTTTGGGGGGGGGGGCGGGAGACAGGTCTGGTGTAGCCCAGTAAGGCCTTGAACTCAACATGCTGCTGAAGGTAATTTTAAGCTGGTGTTTTCACTGCCTCCATCTCCCCAGTGCTGGGGTTACAGCCATGCACCACTACACCTGGATTTTTATTTTGAATTTTATATCTTCCTATACTTTCTTTATTCTAACATACTAATGTAATGGTTCATTGTTTTACATATGAAGACATCACATTTAGAACAGAGTGCTCTAAAGTCTCTCACTCTCTGTATACTGCCCAGTTGTGGGTCTCTGTGTTAATGCCCATCTACTGCAAGAAGCTTCTCTGATTAGGGTTGAGAAAGGACTGATCTATAAGTATAGTGGTTTGTTGGTAGGGATCTTTTTATTGCTGTATTTCTTTAGCAGAATAATACTAGTAGGTTTTCTACTCGGCCCATGACTTACCTAGTCTCAGATTTTTGGTCACTTTAGCAATATCAAATATGGGTTCCATTTTACTGAGTAGACTTCATGTCCAATTAAAAAGTAGTTGGTTACTCCCATAATATTTGTGTCACTGTTGACCCAGTATATCTTGAAGGCATGTTGGTGTTGTAGGTTGCAGAGTTTATAAATGAATGATAGTGATTACCTTTCTCCTCTGGTAGCATGCAGAGTACTTACCAGCACAACTTTCCATCTCTAGTCAGCAGGGGGTGCAGCTTCTAGTTAGGCACCAGCTCAACTTCTCTGTGTTCAGTGGCATAAGTAAATATTGTCTTGGCAAGAGGGCTTTGCCATCAGGCTGTGAAAAGTAACCAATAGCCTTGGCAATACCTGTGATATTTGGGTTTTCTATGGGACCTATTTGACAATGAGTCAACAAGATGCAACCCATTCCTGGCACTGGAGATTTTACTTGGTGGCATAAGATAGCTAGTTGGGGGCACTCTCTCCCCTATTATTCGTTGACCACACTTATATTCCTTTCATCTATCTATCTACAGATAGATGTCTCAAATAGATAGATATAGATATAGACATAGATATAGATATTATAGAAAGCTTCTACAGTAGTAGGTGTCCATATAGTTTTTCAATGGCCTTTAATGTTAGTTGTCCATCTCCATATTTTTCTTTTACCATTCTCTCTCTCTATCCCTCACCTCTTATTTAATCCTTCTAGTCTAGTTTCCCCATGTCTCATATATATATATATATATATATATATATATATATATATATATTCTATTTCCCTTTCCTTGAGTGAGCCTCTCCTCTCCCCTAGTCCTTACTATATACCTAACTTATTTACCTAACCTGACTATTTGAATTATAGTACAAATATTGGAAACTTAAAATCTAATATGAACATATAAGAGAAAACATACAATATTTATCATTTTTTTGCATCTGGGTCCTCACTGTCTTAGTTACTCTTCTATTTCTGTGAAGAAACACCATGATCAAGGCAACTTATTAAACAAAGCATTGAATTAGGGACTTTCTTACAGTTTCAGAGGGTTAGTCCATGATCATCATGGCAGGAAGCATGATGCCAAGAGGCAGGCCTGGTGCTGGAGCAGTAACTGAGAGCTTACATATGACACAGACTAAGGAGGCTAAAAGATGAGCAAGTATCTCTGGAGCAGGGTTTAAAGTCCTTTGGACATAGGCACCAGAGTGGATAAAGAATTTGGTTCTTGAATTAAATCTATTTGAGTCTTCCTTCAGAACTGCCACACTGATTTCCACAGCGGCTGTGCAAGTTTGCACTCCCACCAGAAATGGATTAGGCTTCCCCTTTCTCTGCATCTTCATCAGCATGAGTTGCCATTTGTTTTATTAATCTTGACCATTCTGACTTGTGTGAGATGAGATCTTCAAAGTACTTCTCATTTGTTTTTCCTGATAGCTAAGGATGTTGGACATTTCTTTTAAATGCTTCTCAGCCATTTGTGATTCATCTTTTGAGAACTCCCTGCTTAGCTGTGTACCCCATTTTTAAAACATTGTTATTTGTTTTCTTAATGCCCAAGTATTTTTTAGTTCATTATATATATTGGATACTAGCCCCCTATCAGATGTATAATTGATAAAGATTTTTCTCATTCTGTAGTCTTCCACTTTGTCTGAATCTTGATGTCCTTTGAACTGAATGAAGTTTTGAAGCTTTTCAGTTTCATGAAGTCCCACTTATTAACTGTTGGTCTTAGTGCCTGTGTTATTGGTGCCCTGTTCAGAAGGTTTTTTTCTTAACTCTTTTCCAAAGAGTTCAAGGATATTCGTCACCTTTTCTTATATCAGATTAAGGGTATCTGGTTTTATGTTGTGGTCCTTGATCCATCTGAAGTTGAGTTTTGTGCAGGGCGATAGATTGGATTTGTTTTCATTCTTCTATATGAAGCCATCCAGTTTGGCCGACACAATTTGTTGAGAATGCTGTCTTTCCTCCAATATGTATCTTTGTCTTCTTTATAAAATCTGAAATGCCTATTAGTGACTTCCCTTACATCTGGACCTATGTCTGGATCTTCAGTTTGATTCCATTGATCTGTGTCTGTTTTTATACCAATATTATGTTGTTTTTATTACTGTAGCTCAGTTGTACAATTTGTGATCACAGATAGTGCTACCTCTAGCACTATTCTTATTTATTTATTATTATTATTACTATTCTATTATTATTATTGATTTATTGAGCTATCCTCTGTATGTGTATCTGGTGTGTGTGTGTGTGTGTGTGTGTGTGTGTGTGTGTGTGTGTTTCCATATGAAGCTCAAACTTGTTTTCTCAATTTCTGTGAAGAATTGTGTTGGAATTTTGATAGGAATTGCACTGAATCTGTAGATTTCTTTTAGTACAATGGCCATTTTCATAATATTAATGTTAACGATCCATGAGCACAGACAATCTTTTGATCTTCTGGTGTTTTCTTCAATACCTTATATTTTTTATTTATACAAGTCTTTCACTCACTTGATTCGAGTTACCCCATGATATTTGTTAGGTTATCATGAAAAGTATTGTTTCTTTGACTTCTTTCTCCATCTGTTTGTCATTTGTATAAAGGAAGGTTACTGAGTTTTGTATGTTAATTTTGTAATCTTGATACTTTGCTAAAAGTGCTTATTGGCTATAGGAGTTTTCTGGTGGAATTTTTAGGGTCCTTTGTGTATAAAATAATATCATCTGCATATAATGATACTTTGACTTCTTCCTTTCCTATTTGTATCTACTTGATCTCCCTTTAGTTGTCTTAGTGCTCTAGCTAAGAATTCACCTCTTCTATTGAGTAGGTGGGAGAAAGTGGATATCCTTGTCTTGTTCCTTGTTTTAGTGGAAATGCTTTGAGATTCTCTGCATTTAGATTGATGTTGGTTGTGGGCTTACTCTAAATTGCTTTCACTATGTTGAGATAAATCTCTTATATCCTTCATCTCTCCAGAACTTTTATCATGAAGTAAAATTTTGTCTTCCAATCTGTTTATGTGGTAATTTGCATAGGTTGGACCTACATCTCTGGGATGAAACCTATTGGATCATGTGGATGATGTGTTCTTGGATTTTATTTTAAAAATTTTGCATCTATGTTAATAAAGAATACTGGTCTGTGATTTTCTTTTTTGTTGGGTCTTTGTGTGGTTTTGGTATTAGAGTAATAGTGGCTTTGTTAAAAAAAAATAGGAACTGTTCCTTTAGTTTCTATTTTGGGGGATAATTTGAGGAGAGTTGGCATCAATTCTTCTTTGAAGTTCTTTCTGGTAGAATTATGCACTGAACCTATATATCCCTTGGATTTTTTTTTTTGGTTGGGAGACTTATAATTACTGCTTTTGTTTCACTGGGGGTCTTGAGTCTGTTTAAATTACTTATTTGATCTTTATTTAACTTTGGTAAGTCATTCATAGCAAGAAATTCATCTATTCATTCTAGGTTTGGTGGAATATAGATTTTTGAAGTATGTCCTTATGATCCTTGAATTTCCTTGGTGTTTTTTCAATGATAATTACCTTTTCATCTCCATTATATTAATTTAGATCTTTTCTCTTGTATTGTTCTTTCAATGCTGTTGCCCACTCAGGATGTTAGGCAAGTGTGGTGGCTGTGGTATCTCTTGTAGAGAGTACTTCTGAAGGTTGTCAGGTGACACAAAGGAATGGAGATGGGCTAGGAGGAAAGGCTGATGGGAGCAGTTTGAAAGACCTAGGTGACTGGGTTCTCACCAAGAGGTGGAGTCCCTAAAGAGTGGAGAAAGAGTGGGAGGAGGTCCTCCTGTAGGTAGTCTACTACAAGACTAAGTCTGGAGCAATTGATGTGGGGGACTGGAAGGATAGTGAAATTTACCTACCTGTGTCCCAGCCTAGTGTTGCCATTGGGAATTCCTGGTAGAAATTGCTCCTTTGGGTAGGCAACTGACACAAAAGAATATAGAAGGGATAGAAAGTAAGACAGAGAGGGTTGATAGACAAGAGGAAGAGGGACTGGCACTATGGAACCACAATTAAGAAAATGCCTCAAACTAATTGGCCTATAAGCAAGTCTACAGGGTATTGTTGTTGTCATCATTGTGATTGATTGATTGATTAATTGATTGATTGATAGATGTAGAGGGCCAAGCCCACCAAGGGCAATACCACCTCTGGGCAGGTGGTTCTGGGTTGTCTAAAAAAAGCAAGCTGAGTAAGCCAGTAAGCAATATCTCTCTATGGTCTCTGCTTTACTTTCTGGCTCCAGATTCCTGCCCTGTTTGAGTTCTTACCTTGGCTTCTCTCATGGTGGACTCTAATTGGAATATGCGAACCAAACAAACACTTTCCATCCTGAGTTACTTTTGGCCATGGTATGTATAACAGCAATATAAAGCAGACTAAGACACCCACAAAACTTCATATGATGCCTGGCTACTACTGTTGGCTTATGGTCAGGCACCCAATTGGATTTTGTCCAACTCTGTACCTCATCAGGGAAGGATTGGTCCCAGTTCACATACAACTAGACCCTGAATCCTTTCCTCCAACCAAGCAGATGATTATTCTCTGGACTGTGCTGTTTGGAACTGGGGCAAGGATCATGTAAGGAAGTCATATGGCTACCAACAATATTGGGCTTGGTGACACACAGAACCCAGAATCAAAAAAGACCAGCACAGCACAGCACAGGTGTATGACCTGTGCCCATGTTGCTACTGGCTGCCTGCTACTAATGTCCCAATGTCACTGCCATGCTAACTAGAATATAAGTTTAATCACCTGGAGCTGCTGATTTTTTTTCTGGCTCGTAATGGATCTAGAGCAGTGGGGTCTCAATCTCCCTGATGCTGTGACCCTTTAATACAGTTCCTCATGTTGTGGTGATCCCCAATCATAAAACTACTTTTGTTGCTACTTCATAACTATAATTTTGCTACTGTTGTGAATTGTAATGTAAATGTCTGTGTTTTCCAGTGGTCTTAGGCACACCCTGTGAAAGGGTCATTTGACAACCCTCCCCGAAAAGTGGTCAAGACCCACAGGTTGAGGGCCGTTGATTTAGATAGGCTTCCACTACATAAGCAGTTGCTCAAATGCAATAAAGCAAACACTAGTTCCTGAAACTGTCTCCAGAGTGGTTCATCCGCATATCCTTTACCAAACCACAGGCATTGCAGTGTTGACTGGGTACACCTTGGTAATGATTGCACCTTTGGCTGAATTTTAATTGCTCTCTGACCAGTGCTGCCAGGTTAGTCTGAGAAGAAGCCCACTGCCTCTCAGAGGCTGTGTCGGGAACATCTGGATTTGCAACATGTCTCTGGCAGTTTAATAGACACCGGTAAGGCAATCACTGCATGGGTGGAACAAGGTGTGCTTTATAACAGAAATTTAAAACCACTAGCCACCTCCACCAGGATCTTAAAAGTTACATATACAGTAAAGACATATACCTATTAATCTGAGCAGATAAGAAATCATTATGTTCTTGGAGATTCACATCTAAGTGTGGACATGTTGGGATAAGAAACCTTAAAGACCAAAAAACTAATGCTCAATTAAGTTTGTGTAGCCTACTGCTTGTGGTAAATAACAAAAGTTAGGCATATTCATACTTTGCCTTCGATGAGGGTATATGGCTTACTGAAGAATGCTAATTTTATGTTATATGTCTGTTGTAATCATTAGAGGCAAGAGACAAAGAGAGGACAGAGAGACAGAGAGAGATACAGAAAGAGCCACACAGAGAGAGACAAAGGCAAAGACAGAGACAAACAGACACACAGATACGCAGGTAGGCAGGGAGAAAGGATGATTGGAACTGTTAGAAGCAAGCAGTTTGGCTGCCTGATTGACAGCTTTTATCTTCTCCTTCTCTACCCCATTACGGCGGATCAGGAACACTATCGGGTCTCAGGCCTCCAAGTGCATCGGTATGTGACATTCTGGTGGAGTGGTGGCAATCATTGTTCTGTAAATGACCTACTATATTTACAGAAATATGGAGCTGTCAGTCAGCCAGCTGCTTTTTCTGGGATGGGGGTGCTATCCTCATAACATTAGGGTGCTTTGTACTCATGGCTGCTTAAGGCTCCTATTCCAATTTCAGAACTCACTGTAGTGGTCATGCTGTTGCCTCATTCACTGATTCTTCAGACACCCTGAAACAACCCCACAAAGCCTCCCTTTGATGAGGAAAGCTCTGATGACCCTTAGATGCCTCCAACAGCTGCTTTTTATGCCCCCAACTCATCTTGCAAGTGCCCTCAATCCCCTCAGGCAGGCAAACTTCCCCATCCCTGATGGTTTCCACTAGGCAGACCCAGTAAGCCTGTGCAGACAGGTGTGAGTGAGCATGGAGTTTAGCAGATAAGAAGCTGTGTGGGCACCAACAGAGTCTTGCCCATGTGGCTTTATTGCCTACTTACGGCCTTTCTCACTGTCAGAGTAGGCTAAACTGTAACAGGTAAGATTTGAAACTGCCAGGGTTGCCTACTCCAGGCATAGCAGCTTTCAGGAGACAATTAGACTTCTAGAAAGCAGATAGAAGTATGGATGGTGGGGAGTGGAGCCCTGAAGTTCATGGAAGTACAATCATAGGGAGAGGCTGGAGGGCTGCAGAATGTCGTTGCAAGTGGTGTGGCCACCAAGACTGCTCGTTCAACTAATATGAGCTTCTGGGTGTTGGGAGGCTTGTGCTCCAAGCTCAGGGCTACCACAAGAAGAGGTCTCACCTAAACCTCATTGACACTGGCATTAGGAGATAACCCTGTAAACACTAAAAAGAACCCTTAAAAAAACTGGTGGTTGTTTTCTTCCTTTCTTCTTCATGATGGTATATAACATGCAGAGATGACCTTTAGCCTTCTCATCCTCTGTCTATACCCCCCTCAAGCTCCCCAATACCCACTTACTCCCAATGCTCTCTGCCCTGTCTGTGTGTCAGGCAAATATAAGCACCTCTGGCCCATGCTATCTGGCATTCCCTGCCCCCTGCTTCTGGTTAGCCAATCCTCACCTTCAATGTCAACCCAGATGATCATATTACAGAACTCCCCACTTTGACTCCACATCTGTCCCTGTCGACTCTCTTATTCTCTCTGTCTGTCTATTACCTGCTCTTCTGCCTTTAACTGGGGGAGGGCTGGCTAACAGCTTCAGCTCTTGAGTTTCTTCTAGGGTGATAATCTCTTTGCCTGCCATTGTTTGACCTGTGTTCCCCCTCACTGTTACCCTCTGTTCTATATTCTCAGGCTTCCCACACAATGTGATAGGCAAACTCCAGGGACTGTCTTCAAACCGATGGAGTAGTGCGAGCAGCAGAAGTCCTGACAATCCCGACATCTAGTGTAAAATTCATCCGGTAGACACTGGCATTGTCAGGACCTTCTCATTCTCACTCCAGCTTTGATGATTGTTATCAGCTGGTGTGACATGGGACATAGCTAGAGTCTATAATAGTGCTGAAGGAGCACGTGTAAAGTCATGGCTCAGTGGTAGTGCATGCTTGCCTATCTGGTTTAATCCCCGGTATCAGAAATGAATAAAACAAAATGAAATAAAATAATAAACAAACTGCAACATCTAATCTTGGTACACACCCCTGAGCTCACCTACAAGGGATTATCTTGATGAGATTAATTGTAGCAGTGGTGGGGGGAGCTGGCCTATGGGCAGAGCTTTTAGGTGATGTGGGCTAGATGCAGGGAGAGCTGAGCTGTAAGAGCGTCCATTTGACTGCTTTTCTTAGCATCTCACCTGCAAGTTACCTCATCCATTTACCTGTTGCTGCCACTGCCATTCCACTGCCATTCCACTGCCATCAGAACCCATCTTTAGCCTTCCAATATGGATGAAGAGCAGTGGTTCTCCCAGGGATCCCCCAGATTGGAAACTTCCAGGACTGCCAGCCTCATGCACTCAACAGCTGACTGCCCTCAGTCACTCCAGTGTGAAGACAGCCATTGCTGGACTACAGAGACCATATTGTGTAAGTTGATCTAACATAGAGTGAAATATATATATATGTATATATATATATATATATATACATATATATATATATATATATTCATTCCATCAGTTCTGTTCCACTGGAGAACTCTGACAAAGAGATAAGTAAACAAATCAGTAAAATTACTGAGGCTCAGCCAGACTCTGATACTTGTCCAAGATCACAGAGAATTGAAACCTAATCTTGAACTCAGACCTTGTGACAGAAAATTTGTTGCCTCTTGTAAGTTCTTTGTTCTGCCACTGGACACAATAGAAAAGGAAAATGCCTGTACTCATGAAATTTTAGACTGCTTGAGAATGGAGAGAATGTCTTTTTGTTTTTTCATTCATTCTATTCTAAATGTCCAACAAGTACCCCTCCCCGGGGGAGGGGGTAGTCTTGTGCCAAGCTTTTGATGAATAATTCTGTGGGAAGTGCGCTCAAGTGGCAAAGTGAAAGTGGGAGCCAACACGTGAATGAAGAGGCAGATGCTGCCAGCACCCAGCGCCTGGCTCTCCTAGAACAACTTTTGTGGACAGAATACATATATGCTATAGAGTGAATCCTGAGAGTCTCTTAGAGACAGATCATACAGCGCTTCCTGGTCTTTTTCACAAACTCTCTCAAACTGAGCAAACTGCCAAGTTAGGAATGTGATATGAAAGGGTGATCTGAGAGGTGCCCCACCCCTTTACCTCAGCCTCTGGAATTCTTACTCAAAGGAGGGACATTGCTGAGCATATTTCTTTGGAGGTCAGCATTTCTCAGCATTATTAGTCCTCACAAATACATGCTATGGGGCTGGAGAGAAAGCTCAGCCATGTAAAACTAGGCTCACAACCAAAAAAACAAACAAGCATGCTATGAGCTTTGCTCATCTTTTTAAACACCCAGGAAAGGTAGATAACTTTTAAATAAACTAACATGCAAATGCTTAGATTGTGTCTTTCTTAATTTTCCTTATTCACTATTACAAAAAGTACTGAAGCTCTGTTTCTTGCTTTACAAGCATAACATCTAAAATCTTTGCAGGTTAATTCATTATTCCTTCCTTTAGAATATTAAAAACACTTTTTAAAATGATCAAAATATAACACAAATTATTTCATATACTCAACCAAGTTATCATCCCTTAAAACTTCATATCAACAGCAATCGTTTTCCTTTTCCACTAAAGTTTTATCTTTTTAAGTTTTTTTTATTTTAGAAGCACTCTTATTTACATATCAATCCCCCATTGCCTGGACCTCCCCTCATACTCCCCACCCACCCCAACCCACCCCCCATCCACTCCCCAGGGATAGTGAGGGCCTCCATGGGGGACCTTCAAAGTCTCTCACATCATTTGGGGGAGGGCCCAGGCTCTCCTTCCCATGTCTGGGTTGCAATAGTATCGCTCCATAGGGAATGGGCTCCCAAAGTCCATTTGTGCTCTAGGGATAAACACTGGCTCCACTGTTAGAGGTCCCATAGACTGCCCTGGCCTCCTAGCAGCACCCACATTCAGAGGGCTTGGTTCGATCCAATGCTAGGGTCTCTGTGCTCTCACTAGGTCAGGTCAACTGTTTCTGCCGGTAAAGTTTTATCTTAAAAACTATATTAAATGATTTTCTATATATGACTCCCCCAAGCAGTTGATAAAGTAAAGTGATCAGTTTTTGTTAAACATAGGCAATTCATAGAACAAGGATATACAGAAATAAAATTAAACATTAACCACATGTCTGTAATAAGGTAAGCAGCTTAGAAACTAAGAATGAATTTCTCCTTATATTTGTATGTGACATTGTTCATCACCTGCCAGATCCAGTCTGGACTTCAGTCTGAGCATATTGTAGTGATACCATAAAGGCAAGGTCTGTGCTCACTTCCTGCTTAGCCTTTCTCTGGCTCAGCAGAATATCCCAGGAAAAAATTCCTTTGGCAGGAATAAAAGAAACTTGCAAGTTCTTCCAAAGAGTCCCTTGATGATAGCAAAGCTTAGGGCACAGTGGGTTGACTTTAAACATAAGACAGAGAGAAAGGAAACTAAAGACAAAGCCATAAAGTAGCTACACCTATCTTGGGAATTAGGGCAGGGGTCCCTAAGATAAGTGGATGAAGAAAGTCCAAAATGGGGCATAGAAGTGGAGGGTGGGTGGGAGCAAACAGAATGGAAATATTTTAGCCACATTCCTGTTATTTTCACTCACTTGGTGCCACCTGCCCAGGCTGAACCCCAAGTGTGTGGGATGGAGATGGTCAAGAGATGTCTTGTCTGCAAACCTTGAGAGGTGTTCCTTTCCATACAGCAAACCTGAAAGGAAACATTTCAAATATTGTGGCCTATGTCCCTCACTAGCTCCATCCAATACTGCCTCTATACCAAAGATGGGGATGTGGTAACAGAAACTTTCTGAATGTTGTGGAAGAACCACAAGCCGTTAATGTCAGCTTTCTCAGCCAGGTGCAAGAAAGTCAGCAAAGTTTCAGAACTGCCCCATTCAGGACAGCACCCTGGTCCAAAATGACGTGGGAAGTCAGGAAGATAACTGTATCCTCCCAGAGCTGGTTCTAGAACTTTCTGTATGTCCTCCCAAGATGGTGAGGAGGTCAAGGAAGGCTAGGAGACTACCAAAAGCCAAGGGCTTAGGAATCGAAAATACAAAACAACTGTCCAGGCGAGGATGGAAGCCCGGTAAGCAGGTGGGACCAGTTCACCCTCAACAGACACATCTGGTGCACCTGCCTCTCAGCCAGAGGCTACAAAGGCACTAAATGACAAGCTACAGACTCCTGTGTACAGACCCGAGTCCTAGTCTTCATCCTTGAGGTGTGCAAAGGTCTCCACTCACCAACGACTCCTGGGAGAAGGGCAGTACCACAGAAGCTGAACTGGATGACAATGGGCTCCTTTCCCTTGGAAGATTTTGTCTGATTTTGGGTTTCCCTTAATAAATGGAGAAGAATAAATCAGCCATTCAAAACAAAGAACAACAACATTATATTTGTTTTTAAAACTCAGTGAGATAAATTTTAACAGCTTTTTCAAAGCCTAATGTAAGCAACATAAAAAATTGTAACTCCATAAGTTACAATTCTCTTTTTCTCTTGAAGACGAAATCTTGTTATACATCCAAAATTGCCCTAAAATTTTTGATCCTCCTGCTTCAGCCTCCCGAGTACACACATTTGGCAGATGTGTGCCAAATACAAGGTTTACCAAGTTCTATGCTTCAAATCACCAAGCAGCACAGTGTAAAAAAAAATGAAACTTTCCACCTCCCACCTCCTTCTCTCCATCATTTCTTCCCCCCATTCTTTCTCAGGCAGCCACTATTTTGCCTTCTATCACTCAAACTGGTTTCCATTTCCTGGAATTTTTAACAAGTGGACTCGTGAGGTATGAACTCTGTCTTTACACTCAGCAGAATTATTTTGAGTTTCACCCATATTACTACTTGTATGAGCAAATCATTTCCTTTTGAATCAGTGAGTAATATTCCATGTATGGTTTTCCACAGTCCATTTACCCTGTCATCTATTGATTGAAATTTGGGTTGTTTCCAGTTGGGTTTTTATTTCTTTTAAAGACAGGGTTATATATCACGTGGTGTAGTCTTGAGATCACAATGTAGCAGAAGATGACTTTGAACTTCTGACCCCTCTGAGTGCTGGATTCGCAGACACAGACCTTGGATTCATTGCTCAAGGTTTAGGTTGTATGTAAACATTCCAGCTATCACCTATCTTTACCAACACTCGAATCAGGGAGTCTTTTTAATTTTAGAATCTTCACAAGTGTATAGACTTTCATTGTGGTTAATTTGCATTTTTAAATAATGATTCTGAGATCCCTTCCATGTTCTTTCATGAAGCTGTGGTAGTACCTGTGTTCAGATCTTTTGTTCAGTTTTTATTGGGTTATTTTTCTCATTATTAACTTTCAAAAGTTCTCTGTATTTTTACATAGAAATCCTCTATTCATCATTTTTTATAAATATTTCTCTCCCAGCTTATAGCTTATCATCACACCAATTTAGGAGCCTTTTAAAAAATCACTAATAGCTGAGAAATGTTTGAATAGAAATCTAAGGTAGATCTAAGAAGTAACTATGAAATCTCCACCAAACAGCAAGTCACAAGATTTTTCTTTTAAAAGTATTATACATGTGGGGTTTCAAATAGTGCTATAATTGGGCTTTATCAGCCAGACATTTGTGGCACACATCTTTAATTGCAGCATTCAGGAGGCAGAGGCAGGCAAATCTCTGTAACTTTAAAGTCAGCCTGGTCTACAGAGAAAGTTCCAGAATAGCCAGGATTACAAAGAGAAACCCTATATCGAAAAATAAAAACAAAAAGGCCCCCAAAACAAACAAACAAAAAAAGATGATGCAAGGCAGAGTCTTAGTCTAATGTTTGGTTTTCTGAATAAGGTGGTTACAGAAAGATGGTCAAAGTTCTGCAGAGAAGTAGATGTAAGACCGAGTCAGCCACAAAGGAGTAACAAAGGAGGCTGAGAGTGTGCCCAAGAGGTCTCAGTAAACAACTATTTCTTTCTTTTTTTTTTTTTTTTAGAAACAAGCTTCTTTTACATGTCAATCCCAGTTCCCTCTCCCTCCCCTCCTCCCAACCCCCCACCCCCATCCCATCCCCTTTCTGCTCCCCAGGGAGGGCGAAGCCTTCCACGGGAGAATCTTCAAAGTCTGTCATATCATTTGGAGCAAGGCCCAGACCCTCCCCATGTGTCTAGGCTGAGAGAGTATCCCTCTATGTAGAGAGAGCTCCCAAAGTCCATTCGTATACTAGGGATAAATACTGATCCACTACCAGAGGTCCCATAGATTGCCCAGATCTCCAAACTGAGGTCCTCGGTAAATAGCTATTTCTAATTATGTCCCAATAACACTAAAAGATGGAGAAAATATACATGAGCAGCCACCAAGTACTATGAGAAAGAGATCTCAGGGTGATTTTAAGTAGCTCGTTGGTGCCTGTGAGATGAGGTGATTGACAGTAGTCTAAGGTCCTGCACCATCCCAGCAAACAGAGAAAGCAGTCTACTGTAGGACTGGAGGTTGGTAAGTGGTGAACCCTAACAATTCCAGGGGATAGAAATAAATAAGAAAACCAAATGTCATCATTGTTAGACAAGAATCGGTGCCTATAGAGGGATTTCTGGCTGAGGGGAAAGAAATGAATTAAAGAGTTATTGGCCCAGAGCCTCTGCTCTTGCTGCCCAAGCAAGTTAGAGAGGAAAAAATACAGAGGGAAGATGGATGGATGGATGGATGGATGGATGGATGGATGGATGGATGGATGGACAGAGGGAGGCAGAGGAGGGAGGTAGATGTGAATGGGTGGATAAGTACCCAAATCTCCATCTTTAGTCACTATATGTAGTTTCTCCATCTGTGGTCATGGCATGCTTTGCCGATTCCTCATGCTTCTGTTTAAATCTAGAGCCAGTCTTACTACCACAGACTATCCTTCAAGGCTCTCATCTAAAGTTCTTTAGGGTAAATAACACTGTAAACATTTCCCCAAGGGAAATACAAATGAAGTGTTCCAATCATTTAAAAAAAAAAAATCTCCTTCCAAAGACAAGACTATATGCATTCAGGGTTAACTAAAGCAACTGGCCACCATTTTTTCTTTTGCATATAAACAGGCAACTGGAAGTTCATGGTATACATTTCAGGATGGCAACCGTCACCAAGTGTTCATTTTGTTAAAATTCTGGGGTAGGAAAATATAGGCTTACCTGGTTCACCCATCCTCAGCACTTTAATAGACACCTGCTGTTCCGGCCACTGTGCTAAATGCTGTGAACCTCTTTCATCTGTACATTTGATTGCTTAATCTTCCCAACAGCTGCATGCTTTTCACAAAAGAAATAGTGTTTACAAAGGTGTAAACTTGCCAGGTCCTCACTGTTAGCACAAGACACAGAGCCTCCTTGGAATCTATAATCTAGTTGAGCAGGGAGGACCCGAGTAATGATACCCTAAGGTATGTGTCATTGTAGACATACATTAACCCAGTGTGACTCCCACAGGAAGCTCTGAGAAAGCTTTTCAAGAATGAATAGAACTCTGACAGGTAAATGCTGGTCTGTGCGAAGGGAAGGGGAAGTGGGGGAGCAATGTAAATGGGGGAGATTAATAGAGGTGCAGGGACAAGGAGTGCCTAGTGGGGTCAGAGAACAGCAAGGGGTGATAGGGTGGCAGGGATGTCCATGGGTCACACGTTTGGAGGTAAAATTGGCCAGCAAAATAATTTCCTCTAGGAGATACTTATGTCTTAAGAAATGCTGTCTGGGGACTGGAGAGATAGCCCAGTGGTTAAGAGTCAATACTGCTGCTGCAGAGGGCCTGAGTTCAGTTCCCATCACCTATTGTGGCAGCTCACAACTGTCAATAAGTCCAGCTCCAGGGGATTGGAGGCCTGTGGCCTCAACAGGCACCTGTACTCTCATGCACTCACCCATACACAGACCCACATAAATAGAAATAAAATACATATTAGAAAGAGAAAGAATTGCTTTCTGCCCCTTTTCATCTTGGTCTGGGTTGAAGGAGAGAGCAGGAAGTAGGGAGGCAGGATGAAGCTAGCTCCATATCACTCTGGCCTTGCCTAGGGAGCATGTGTACCCCAGAGTGTCTTCCAAGGAAAGGGGGAAATTCACTTCCCAACTAGACTGATTTCTCAGAAGCTATTCTTGTACCTATTTGTTGGGAAATAAGATGGGAGTACCCCTGAACAGGAAAGGTTTTGTTGGTTCATTGGCCTGTCTTTCATCTGCAGTAACATGGAATCTTGATGCATCAGAAAGAAGTAAACCAAGAGACCAAGTGATGATGCAGGAGGTTACTGTGGCAATGCACAGTGGGTTGAGGGGGCCAGCCTGGCCTCACACCGGTACTAGACAGTGTGAATGCATGTGGAAAGTTAGCAGTGGCTGTTATCGATTGGGTTGTACTGGATGGGGAGACAATGACACCCAAATTTAAATCTAAATTGCTGTTAGAATGGTGACCTTCCTATGGGAAATTAAGCAATGGTCTAGGAATAAAGGTAGTAAGTTTATTTCAAACAGTTCCACCTGGAAGTAAGGATGAGACTTTCACAAAGAAATATCCAGAAACTGTTCCAAAGCAGAGCGAGTATTCAGAAGAGAATCGGAACTGGTGGAAGCAAAATGGGAAAGTCTGCAAGGGGATGAAGCCATTCGTGGTGATTATCTCTGTTGAGGGGTGATGTGATGGGCAGAAGAGCTGACCAAGGTCAGGCCTCAGAGGAAGCAGAGGGAGGACCCTACTCAAAGGGTCAGAGGGCAAGGAAGTCAAAGCTGTGTAGGGAACTGGAGAGGTGAAGGGAGAGGAGGAGGAGGATGAGGATGAGGATGAGGATGAGGATGAGGATAAATATATGTTTGGACCTCTTCTCTTCTCTGGCAGACCTGCTGCTCTCCCAGCTCCAGTCCATCCAGAAACTCCTATCTCGCTGCTGGGCTTGGGCACAGATGGCTTTGGAAACACTTGCTCACCTGTGTTTGCTTGGGTATCAGTGTGCCCTTTAGCTCAGATGTTCATTTCCTATAAGCAAAGACTGAATGAGGGACAGTAAAGGGGACTCCAGGAATCCTGAGAGCATTTTCTGGAGTGTTGGGAGACCAACTGTAAGGTGCATGGAGCAAGAGGGTGATGGGGAATGAAAGAGGGCCCTGGATGGTGATGGCAGAAGGTATGAGGTTTCGGGGTGTTGAAAAAGTGAATTCAGAACTCTAGGGTTAATGATCTGAAAGTATGCCCCTCTCCCTTCCCCCCCCCAACCCCCGCCCGTGCCATGAATATGTTCTTAGACTGCCACAAAAGCCAGTGTGTAGGAGAGAATAAAGATGTAAGAGCAGACTGTGCAACAACTGGCAATGGGTTCGAGAGGTGACTGAGGCTACAGGGGAGCTTACCCCTGGGGGAGGGCATCGAATAGTAGAACACTTCAAAAGGCAGACATAGTGACAGCTATGAGGAAGGAAACCATGGCCCAATAAGAAAATTTGCTGACTCTAACTTCTAACCCGGCTGTTTATCAGCTGTGTGACCTGTGGTGAGTGACAGTATTTCTTAAAGCCACAACTTCCTTTTTGGTAGGATGGGAGCTCTACCTTCCATAACTGTATGTAACTGTCACACCTATTTTGGTTGTTTTGGGGAAAAGCTCTTTGGGGTTGTTTTTGTTCCCTTTTTCACAAACCCGGGAGGTGGGGATGCCATCGCCCCGAGACACCAGGGAAAGGAGTCCAGAAGTGTTGGCATGGACAGTTGCATTAACGCGCGATGAGTGACGTGCATTTGTGCACATCACTGTCACCCGGGGCTCTGCGTGACAGGGATGGATTTCTGGAGGGCTCTGGTTCCTGTTGAAAAGGTGTTGGGCCGAGTGCTACTAGCTTCCCTAACATTCTTCTACGTTAGGGTTTCTAAGAAAAAAAAAAAAAATCAAGCTCACCTATGGGATTCATGCACACTGGAGGCTAGTTAGAACCTGTTCCGCTTTCCTAGCCTCTCCATCCACAGATCAGGAGCCTGGGATGAGGACGTGTTTGTTCATCCTGCGTACTTTCCGTGCCCCAGCCAGCTATCCTAAACAGCATGGCAGGAACTTGGCTTTCATCTCTTGCCCATCTCACGACCTTTTTTTTTTTTTTTTTAACAAGAAAGAAAAAAAAAAAACTTGCTGAGTGTGTTGAAGCCCCGCCCTTCCGCGCCCAGCTCCGGGGCCGTCCCTCGTGCCTTCCCAGCCGGGTCCTGCAGCTTCCCGGAGGCGCTGGAGGTGCAGACTGTGGTCCATGGGGCCCTCGGTGCTGCCCACCTGGCTGCAGCCCAGGTAGGGCGCGGGACGGTGGGGTGGGAGGGGCCAGTGCGCTAGACAGAAGCCCCCCCCCCCACCGGCTTCCACTTGGCGACGCCCCTGACTCTGCTCAACATTTACTGCTGCTCCTGCCTGGTACTAAGGGATCGCATTTTCTCCACAAACTCCGGAAGGAGGCTCCGCTGTTTCCCTCTTTTTTTTTTTTTTTTTTTTTTTTTTTTTGAGATAAGGAAGGACAGGCATGCATGCTCTTCACTTTGTACACTCCCACTAGTCTGTTCCCTTCCTCCTTGTCACTCTTTGCCCTAGACTTTGGTGCAGGGTCATTTTCAGAGCGTCCAATAGCAACAGCGTCCATCACAGGAGGGGTTGCAGGAAAACTAGGGCCTGGGGTGTGTGTTTACTAAAACCAGGTGATTCTGGTTGGGTTGGAGTTTCCCCTTCCTAATCCCTTTAGCAGTTTTGGTCATCTGTTGACTGTTCTGAGAATCGACTTCCCAGTTTACATACTTGTTCCTTCGAGGTTTCCCATCTCCAGCTAAGAGAAGCCCTTGTTTATGCTGACAAGGCCACTCCAGCCATCCTTTTGCACACCGGGGAGCCCTTCTGCATACTGCCTTTCGGAACTCCCTGGAACCAAGGATCTGTCAATCTTCTCTTAGTCATCTCCCAGCAACGCACAACACATTTTTACACTCAGCTTGACTTCCTTCTTCTGCTGCTGCTTCTTCTTTTTTTTTTTTTTTGGCCTGCGCAAAAAAATAAAAAAGCTGCTTTCTATGAGTGTGCGATGAAGGGAGCTGGCTTCTATGGTAAAGTACAACAGGAGGTGGTGGCAAGAGGAGAGTAACCCAATCACAAGGTACTCAAAAGTCAGGTGCACCCAGTTACTGAGTTGCCCAGTTGTGACCACTCCCCTCTGATAATGGCAAGCCAGCTCTTCATTCATTTAGCAAGCCTAGCTACTGGGCTTCAAGCAGCCCAAATCAGTCCTTTTGCATTCATGCTCCTTCCCTGTCCCTTCGAAATTTCAAAGCTATCTTTGTAATGGCTGTAGACGTTAGAGAAACAAGGTTAGAATTTTATCAAGATGGAAAAGAACTAACCTCAATCAATTCAGCAACTTCAATCAATATATTCATGTTAGATAAATTCGTCCCATCAAACTTTAGTGGGTTTGGAGTGCCAACCCACTGAAAGACCCCGACACAGAATTGTGACACAGAACTTTTCTTCCCCTTGCTCAGTGTGACTGGTACATTAAAGGACGTGTTTAATGGCATCTCCCTGTGTTTATAGGTATAGAAAGAATGCATATCTTTTCATCTATTACCTAATCCAGTTCTGTGGCCACTCATGGATACTGACGAATATGACGGCCAGATTCTTCTCATTTGGAAAAGGTAACTCTGAGGCAGTTTTGATTTTTAACTTTTATTCCTTGTTTTCATCTTGTTATATTGATTTTAATTTTGAACTTCTGGGCAGCTTGCCTGTCATCATTTCCTTCTCTAGGGTTTGTTTTTCCATAACCATACTTTCTTATTTCAAACTTAAACCTTTTTGTAGTAAGGAGAAGGTGAGGCCAAGGGGAAGGGACCCATTTTGCCCCAGAGCAGGCAGGGTGCTTTGGAAGCAAAGTCATATCATTGGGATGTTCCTTTTTGGTTCTGTGCCAAACTCAAAGATTTAATGCATTTTGAGGAATCTGTAAATTCCAGCCTGACATTCTATGCAAAGCAATTAATGAAATTCTTCCATTGATTTTTATTCCCCGGGTTTAGAGTAGCTAAAGATTACTGGTAACTGAATGACAAATGTTAGATCCCCAAGACCCTGCTTGACCCCTTAAGTAATATGTACATGACACAGCACACTGATGACTAGTTACCTATGTGGAGTTGGTGCTGAGGATTTGAATCATAAGCTTCCCTCAGTTTCCTAAAAAGTCAAGATGTTTCTTTAATCTATTCATTTCAGATTGTTAAAGAATGAATCACCAAGTGACTGTCAAAACAACATTCTCTCTGTGTTCCATCCCCACATGAGTGAGTGTCATCACAGTTTACAACTGTTTGGTGACTCGACAATTTGAGCAACTGCTGGTTTAGCTAAAAACAAACACGAGCATGGCTGGAAAAAAACCGTGCTGAGTTCATCAATTGAGACTCATGTATCATAAGGAAACCCATCCCCTGGGCTGCCACAGACCATTTTATGTTTCCCAATCTTTCTGAAAATGTACACGTTCTTCTTGCCTTTGTTAATTTCAGAACTACGGCCGAGTGTCAGCTATGCATACTAAGAGGGAAGCTGAGATACAAGTGGTAGGAGGCCATCAGCTGTGTACCTTGAAGGCTAGGTGAGACTGTGTGGCAGACTGCAGGTCACTAACATCCTGTGCCCCAAGCAAGAATTCTAATATGGTCCCCAGTGGGGAAAGTGGCTTTAGCCATCGGTGTCTTTATGATATGCCACTGTAATTGTAGCAGCTATGTATGATTAGAGAAACATAAATGGTTTTGTTCATTTGAAAGGAAGGCTGAGAACAATGGAGTGGGAGACCAACTCCATTTCCTCAGCCAGGGGTTCTCAGCTTTCCTAATGTTTTGACCCTTTCATATAGTTCCACATGTGTGGTGACCCTCAACCACAAAATTTTGTTGCTACCTCGTAACTGTAATTTTGCTACTGTTATGAATTGTAAATATCTAATATGCAGAATATCTGATAAACAACCCCTGTGAAAGGCGTGTTCCACCCCCAGGTTAAGAACCACTGCCCTAGGCAATGAACTTGTGTGATGGTACAGGCAGCGGGTAGGAGTGTAGACTACTGGTGTGTCAGGAATTGTCTCTGAGAGGGGCATCTACAGAGACACCAAGAAAATAAACCCTAGTGCCTGGTCAATTATGATCATTCGAATGCCTGGAAGCAGTAAAATTTTTTTAAAAAATTGCCATTAGAGATCTCCAAACATGGCAGGATTTTATGATCTTAAAGCAACAAGTTTGTCATTAGAGGGCCATCTGCTCGTTTCTAGTTCAGTTCCCTCCAAGGGGAATATCTCAGTTATATCCTCTCATAATAACAATTCCAAAGTTCAGTGCTTAAAACAAATCCAAAGTCACTAGTCAAATTCCTAGTGTGTAGGAAAGTACAAGTACAGACAGACCTGGTATTTGACATCAATCATAGCATTACCAGGGTCATTTCTATAAAATTTCTCTAAATCGGTTTTCTAGTCTTTTTTTCTGGTCAATGAAAAAGCTGAGCACAGCAGATATTTTTTCCCCCAAGTTTCACTCCCAAACTATCTACACTCGAAGGGGTTTAGCTTCTGTCTGATTACATTTGTGTGGGAATTAAGTGAGAATCTCATGTATTGGGAATAGATACAACAACTCTGGCTGTGAAGACTTTGTAAGTTTCAGTTCTTTCTGGAAGAGGCCCAATTTAGAAAGAACTATACAAGCTTTCTGTAAGTATCCACATGTTTCCTATGAGTTCTCCAGCACTTCTGGTAAGTACCACAGTACTTGGAGGAGATATATCTCACTTCACTGCTACAATTCAGTAGCTTTCTTAAAGTGATTTTTTTTTGAACATACAATAAAGAAAACCATCTCAGTTGTATTTTGCAGTACTCTACAAATGTGCACTCTGATGCAGTTTGGACTCACCATGTCTATATGTTTGTCGCTCACTGACACAGATTCAATGGTCGACACGTTTTATGCCATTGGGCTGGTTATGCGGGTTTGCCAATTTATTTCCCTCTTGGAGCTGCTGCACATTTATATTGGCATTGAGTCAAATCATCTTTTCCCAAGGTTTTTACAGGTAAGTTTAATCATGATGTTATTATAGTCTCTTTAATTTTTTACTTTATCCTATTTATAATTCCTAGTGATTTTTATGACAGGATTCATCCGTAGTTCTAACCATAGCAGTTAGAACTGCCTATTGGCAGAGTTTGGGGAATCCCCCTGGCCAGCCTGTGCACTGCATGGATCCTGCCCTGGAGATTCAATGGCCATTTACCACTCTGCATGAACCTCCTTCTGAAGTAGATACGGCAGAGGACATGCTCAGAGCCAAAGTGTTTGGACTTGGATCTGAGGCCTGGCTCTTCTATTGGCCAATGTAGGGTTATACCACCACAGCGGTAGGCTGTTGGTAAGAGAGAATAGGGGATTAAAAACCAAAATGATAGTACTTGTCTTAAATGCAGTTTAACAGAAATTGGAAATTTACTCCTAGGAGACACTCCACTTAGGAAATCATTGCTGAGTTAAGACAAAAAATAAAATAAAATAAAATAAAATAGCATTTTCCATGAGAAAGACAAAATAAGGATTAGGTGACTACATGGATATGCATTAGAACCCCAGGAATTGCCATCTCAATGAGCATAGTCTTAGTTATCCTAAAAGAGACTGGAAAACAAACTTTTCCTAAAATACCAGAATCTTGATGTATTTAAATACCCAGAAAAGTGCTTAGAATATAAACGTAGAGGTTAAAACTTATAGATCTTTGTGTTAATCTGCTTGAAATACCATGAAAAATTTAAAAGATGCAAATAACAGTATAACCCTCGTGAATGTAGTAAGAACCCAGTATTGCAAATATTAAAAGTATTAATGTATGGGCACAGTAAGAATGGTCCAGAGAGATGGTTGAGTAGGGCATTTGCCAAGCATGATGGCCTGGGCTTGATTTCTTGAACTCACACTATAAAGGGAAAGAATTAATTCCTTCAAGTTGTCCTCTAACCTCCACACATGCACTGCAGCACATGTGTGTGTGTGTGTGGGGGGGCATGTGTGCGCATACACACACAATGATTTAAAAGGTATGGGATAGATTTAATTTTACTTAGTAAACTATTCTTTAGAATGAAGGCATTTTAAATGTTGAAGTATCAAATGTTACAAAGGGGGATGATAATAATGTACAATGTAGTTAAATTAAAATTAACCAGCTAAGAGGTACATAGAATCTCCTTAAACACATCACTTTACAAACTGAAATGGGGCACAGATCAATCACGGGGCAGTGATTTATTTAGAAGCAAGATTTATTGGAATTTCTGACTTAGTGGATCTGCTGTATTTTGAAAATAACAAAACGTGTACAGCTGAATACTAATTTTGGAGAGCAGAACTGACGACTCAGATTACATGAAAGCTGCATTCGATCACATGGAATTATTCACTAGGCGCTGTATCAAGTTCATCTGGAATCTGAGTCATGTTATCACTTTCACTCTTCCTTAAAGGGCTTTTGACATGTTTTTGTTCTTTAGGCTACATTGGCTATTACTAATCTCTTGGTAACTCAGCATTTTCAAAAGTTTGTGTTAGTTTAGCTGTTGTTAATTCACACCATGGATCTAGACCTAGTCAGGAAGAAGACTGAGTGAGAGCTTAAGATATCCCTAGAAAACACACACATACTGTTTGCTTGACAAAATTACCTAGACTTACCTAATAATCAAAATTACTATAGAACTGGGACCTCTGATTTCTCAGAGGTATACAAATTCCAGAACATTCAAGCATGGTTTTTAACACCAATAAGTAAATCTCAAATAGCATATGGAACCATCATTGAAACCAAAAGAACCAACTCCTGATTTGGTCACTTAAAAATGATAACAAATACACCTGCACATTTATTATTAAACAACCAGTTTGCTAAGTCCAGCGCTAATGGAGCCCAGTGACCTTTAAGTCTTCAGTCTTGGGGAAGGACAAGCAGGGATCAGGGTACCAGGGTGGAGGATGAGCATCCTGGGCTATGAGCAACCCAGACATGAACACAGCCTTTTTGATGTGCCTGTCTGGCTTACTCTCTTACTTGATTGTTCACAGAATGGGAATGACATTCAAAAAGCTTTATAAAAGCCTTGTACTCGAAGTCTTTCTTTGGGTGTCTTTCCTGACTAAAGTTCTGCAGACAATTAGAATTTCTTCATTCCGAGACAACCCCAAATACTCTGCTTAAAAATAATGTAACAAAACGCTAGGTTGTGTAATCATCTGTGGTGTTCCTATTTCCCTATTTTTAAACAAAGAAATAGTACTTATGGCAACTGAGTTACAGTGATTATGGTTGACTGCATGCAATATATATATATATATATATATATATATATATATATATATTATCCTGCTGCTTCAAAGAGGACAAAAGCTATATCTATAGAGTTTTGATGTTATTCTGACATTACTACCTTCACAACATTACAAAGCCACAATGGAATGTGCCCATTTGAGAACAGATGTCATGATAACTAGCTCCAGCTACAATGAACAATGGATAGGGATTAGCTAGCTGAACAACTAATGTAACATTTGTCAAGAGCCGGTGATGAGGGAATGAGGGTAGATTTGGGTTTGCTCATTGTTCTGAGTTATTAAGTGTTTTACACTCACATATCTGACAGTAAGCAATAAACTGTAATTTTTAAAATTATATGCAATTGCTAAAACAAAAAAAGCAGAGAAAACACACACTATAAGACAGTAGTTATTTAGCAAACATCTACATTTTATTTTTAAAATACTCATGAGGAAAAATTCAGGACTATAACACAAAAAGCTGTTTATAGAATTACTGTTTGTACTAATTATATATCACTTAAATTATATACAGAAATATAACAAACTTTGATATTCTTGGTTTCAAGTGGGAAACTTCAAAAGATACAAAAGAAGCATGTTAAAATGATAGTACACATGAAAGCTAAGTGCTTTCCCTTTCTAGCTCTTTCCTTCAAACAAACTTGCATATTTCATTGCTTTAGTTAAAAAAAAAAGTTAAATGGGGACTAGTTGATTCTTACTTCTTTAAAGAAAACCAAAACCTTGCCTTTGTAGAATGGGAATACAGCCATGCCTGAAGGGTTGATTTTGAAGGCTTTGCTCAGTCTTCAGTTTTGCAGAAGCCATGGAAACTTTTCTCGATGAAAATGTGTAGACATTTTAACTTAGACAAAAGGGAAAACAACCCCAGCTAATCCTTTGTACCACAGTGTTTGATGGGTACACCTCAGAGGAAACTCTCAGAGGAATATAGTTTAGCTGACATCAAGTGGTTCAGTGCCATATCCTGCCCTTCATCAATCTCCACAGACATTGCTGCACATGTCTTAAACATGTTTAGGCAATTAAAAAAATTACAAATCAAAGTACTACAATGATTTTCTCTAAGTTATCATGCCCCCATAGGTTCCATCCATGATAGTCAAGTGCAAGAAACATTTCATATTAACCAATGTCACCAGCTCTGTCTCCTGTTTATGTTGAAGGCAAGGTGAACTCTTGTCACAGTCCTTTTGTCACACATGATGGAATCTCAAAGGAGAATGTCTAACTCCCATGTAAATCCCAGTCTGATTTCTCTAGGCTGGGAAGCAGCTGACTTTCACTGCCAGACTAAGTCATTTCTGTACTTTCCATAAAGATGTCACAGATTTCTCTCCCTTGAGGATAGGATTTTTTTACTAGAGATAAAGCTGCTGATGTGTCAAGTGGTAAGTGAACGATACACACAGTTCACTCCATGGAAATGTTAGAGTCTTTAGGTATGGTCATTTTGATCCATGGAGTCCTTCAGTGGATGGGTACAAATGCAGAATGGCTTTTAAAAATCCACAGTCTTCATTATCTCTGCAGAAAAATGTACTGCAAACAGTACTTCCTATAGATCTGGAACTGAATTATGGGCAATATGACTCTAAACACTAAGATCTTTTCATTTTTGTCACTTTGGTGGCCACTCCAAAACTAACATCCAGACAAGGCTCTGTTCCTTAATGGAGTTTTTCCTTAAAAACTAGACATTAAGACAAGAACCTCCTGGATGTTCTGAGTCAATACTCCACATACATGCCACAGATAAATAAATTTTTAAAAAGTATTTTGAAGGAATTTATGTGTAGCATGAATCCTAGTTGGAATCAATAATAAATGCCTAGAGTCAGATATAGGGGTTCATGCTGAAAGATCAGAGAAGCAAAACAGCCAGCTACTAGTTCTTACCTCTGCTGAATCCTCAGACCAAAGGGGTGATCATGTCCCTATGAATTCCCAGACTGAATGCAATGAGCCCCTGTCTCCTCCTGCCTTATATTCCTCTCTCTGCTCAGCCATTACTCCTGTCTCCACCTCCCTAGTGCTGAGATTAAAGGTATGTGACTCCCAATTACTGGGATTAAAGGTGTGAGCCACCACCAACTGACTCTTTTAGACTGGATCAATCTCATGTAGCCCAGGATGGCCTTGAACTCAGAGATCTGCCTGCCTCTGCCTCCCTAGTGCTGGGATTAAAGGTGTGTGCCTCCACTGCCTAGCCTCTATGGCTAACTAGTGGCTAGCTCCAAACTCTGCTCTTCAGACAAGCTTTATTTGTTAAAGCACAAACAAGATATCACCACCTTTATGTCATTAGTCAGAGAGGTTGCTCAGTGAGTAAAGTGCTTGTGCCACAAATCTGGCACACTGAGTTCAATCCCCTGGGACCCTCTTAAGGTGGGGAGAGAGAACAACTCCCAAAAGTTGTTCTTGGACCTCCAAGTGTGTACCATGGCATTCACATCACACACTCACATAACCCTCCCACCCCACAGTTAATTGTCACTTATAGTAAGGCACAGATGTGGTGGCATCCACCTCAACTCCCAGTGCTGGGCAGGTGGAGGAAGGGTGACCCCGATCTGACTGACCAGATGGTCTTGATGAATCAGTGAGCTCTGGGTTCAGTGAAAAGACCTGTCTTAAGTGTGGTGGGCAGCGATAGACAGAAGACAACACTGGACAACAACGTCTGGCCTCCACACAGATCACCTCATATTCAAGCATGTATACGTGCACATAAAAATATGTTTTGTGGTTTTTAAAAATGTGGATAGGACTTAAAATAGTTATAATTTTGGTAAAATAATAATTTTGAGATTGAAACTTCTTAAGAGTTGAGAAATTCCTCCTACCGTTGGATGCTGTTTTTACCCCTTCATTTTTTCCTATTTCTTAAAAAAAGTTTCATACATTTCTTAATGAATTTTGGTCATTTCCATGCCTCTTTCCACTGCTCTTAGGAGCTTCTCCTCAGTAAGCCCCACTCCCCACCTTCATGCCTTCTTTTGTTTGTGGATCACTGGGTTTATTTTGAGTTTCTTGCTTGAGCCAGCCATGTTCAGGAGAGAAACCCTTCATTTTAACAAAGTATCTTGTTATTTAACAACATAACTTCGGTAAAATTTTTAATAAAAAACATATGTTCAGGCTTCACATATAGAGATCAGAGGATAAGGCTGAGGCATCTCTTCTCTTTACACCTTTATGAGGGTTCCATGATTGCTTATTCAGGTCACTAGGCCTACCTGGAAAGTGCCATGAGCTGCTGAACTGTCTCCTTTAAAGCACAGACCATTGTCTGGACATTAGTTTCTTCAGTGGCAAAATGACAAAAATGAAAAGATCCTACTGAATACAGGACTTAAAAAGTCTGGATTTTGATTCCAGGCCTGAAGGAAGTCACTATAGTCCGCGCTTTGGGATAAGGCAAATAAATAGTAAAAGTGCCTTCTTAGAGTTACTATATTGACTAAATGAAAAACTGTAAATTTGGAAATTGGCAGAAAATAGTAAGTATTGACTTTTATCAACTTAATATCTCTAACTAAATGCTTCTATTGGGCTGCCATTGAATATAGTTAAACAACCATCAGATAATGAATTAGGTTGACATTGTGTAACAATGCATATGGCAGCAATCTTCCTATGTCCATATGCATGCTGTGGTTGGCATTTGGGGCCATATTGACTGTATTTTTATGTAACTAGTGACCCCATTGCTAAGGAACCACAGAGCCTCCACTGATATTTTAATGGAGTTTCATCATGTAGTCCCAGTCTCACTGGTAAATTTTTCTGTGCCCTCATCATTTAAAGGGAACATGACATCATGGATTGCTTATAAATCCAGTGACCAGGAGACTTTTGCTTCTCATTCACCCATGGTGTAGACAGAGCATTTAAATTCTCTGGTTCCCAGATTTCATCCAAGTGAGAGTGGGGTCGGGGCTAATATAAGACTGTTCCATGTAGAGGGATTCCATAGATCTAACGTTTTAAAATACTCAGCCATGAGATTAGAAATCTAAGCTGTATGTATCTCTGTGTGTACTTCCTGAGAGTTTTAGCAAAAACATAGGTTCTCTGAGTTTTAGGCATTAATCAAATGCAAGATAAGGTAGTGCTGAAGTATTTGTGAGATGTTCAGGTCTTCCATCCAAAAGCTGCCAGACTGCATTATTCAGTTATTTAAACTGCAGTTTGGAAGAATTCATATAGACATGATAAAGTCACATCAAGAAAGGAGATCATTATATCTTAAAGACTAACCAAGGGAAAAGAGCCCTATGGATAACTCCCATAGATTGACTAAGTTTGAATCATGTCTAATTCCCCTTAGCCATGCAAGGGCCCTCTTGACTCACCTCTGTAGTCATAAACATGCTGACATAGCTTATACATGTGGGTTTCTGATCATGTGAACTGCTGTTGGCAAATCTTGGGATTTTTTTTACTCGAACAGCCCATGATTCTGTTGTGGATTATCCCAGACTTTTTCTTCTTAATCAGCTTTAAAAAACAAAGCCGGCTATGAGAAATGACAAATCAACCCCTTTTATATTTTCTCTGTCAATCTCAAATCTACCTTTTGACCACTGAGAGCAAAGAGAAATGCCCTATTAAACACAAAAATGTAGACTGTACAGGCTATGATAGTATAACACAGGACATTTTATACTCTGTAGGGAATGAGAACTGCGTTGTACTTAAGCTGGAAATTGGAGGTCAGCCAAAAACATGTGAATTCTCAATGATCTTTAGATGCTTGTAACTTAGCATATATAACATATATTCCAAGAATGTGTTAAATTCTTTCCATTTTCCACTGGCTTATGAGGGTTAGGGTTATATTACTGGCCCATAAAAGGAAAAAAAAATTACAGTGGGTTCTCTATTGATTAAAATGGAAATTTCCTAGCCTGTCATTCAAAACCCTTGACAACCCAGCCCCAAACATATTTTCACTTTCTTTTCCCATTTTCCCTTCTCCATACCATCCACTCCAGTCTCTCTGTGATTCTTGCTCCTCCCTCAGGGCACCTCACATTGACACCCTGATGCTTCTGCTCAGCTGCTCTTGTCTAGGATGCCTCTTCTCATAGCCACTCTATTTGACAACTCCAATCCATCAAGAGGCAGCTGAAATGGTGCTTCAGGAGCCTCGTTGCATCCTTTCTAGTATCTCCTTCCTCCTCTGTGCTTCCCTCCTCAGCCTGCTGCACTGTCGCTACATTCCCCGCCACTAACTCTAGAGGAAGTATTGTTTTCACGATACCATCTAATATGTAGTGGACGCTCACGCAGGAGTTTGCCAAAGTGAACAAAAAATGGGTATATGTCAAGAAGAGAGGAAATATTTTGACTTAGGTAAACTGTTATCTTTGTCTCATCATATATAATTAGAAAAGTATAGAAAAACAAACAAAAAAGTAGGACATTAAATTCATCCATTCACCCAGCTCTTTCAGACACAGCCATTGTTAATAGTTTAGAAAATGTATTTCCAGTTAAGGCATTTCTTTTAAACATAGTCCTGGTTTGTAAAACTGGAAAATTACCTAAATGGCCTAATGGATGATCCTATTTCTCAATGTGTTTTTAATAGCTCACAGAGAGAGTGGTCATCCTTTTTGGTGTGATCACCAGTCAAGAGGAAATCCAAGAGAAATATGTGGTGTGTGTTTTATTCATCTTTTGGAATCTACTGGATATGGTAAGGTAAGTAAGCAAAATTGTTGGGCATAGCGGGTATGATGGTGCACACCCCTAATCTCAGAGGTAAAGATAGGTGGATTTCTGTGAGTTCAAGGCCAGCCTGGCCTACACAGCTAGTTCAAGGCCAGCCAGGACTACATAGTGGGACCCTGTCTCAATCATCAATCAACCTGTTAAAACAAGGAAAAATTGCTTTAGTGAAATAATGGCTGTTCACATTAGTTACAATGAGCAAGACAGAAAAACAACCTCTTTGCATACTGTTTGATATTGAAGCAGAAATGTATAGGTAGGGCTTCCTGTAATGGACATATCAAGAAAACTGAAAACCAATCTTGGTATTCTAAGTGCAAATTCAAACCCTTGGGATCCCAGCACCAGGATTTGCCAGGACACTGACCTGGAATGACCTCACAGCTATGTACTAATGGAAAGCACCTTATCTTTGCTCTAGCATGAATTATCTTAATAAGCAAAACAGGACTTTCATTAGTTGTCAGAACCCAGAATTGGTGTCATAGTTAGGTTAGCTTCAGTTGTCAGCCTGACACCTGGGAAGAGGGGGAACCTGAACTGAGGAACTGCCTCTATCTGATTGACCTGGAGGAGGGACCATCCTACTGTGGATCTGGAAGTAAGTAAGCTATCGGTGTTCCTGATCACTGCTTCAGGTCCTGCCCTGACTCCCTTCAGTTAAAGATTATGATCTGGGAGTCTTTCTCCCACCACGTTGGTTTTGGTCAATGTTTTATCAAAGCAAAGAGAAACAAGATTCAACAATTGTTTTATATGACTTCAGGAATATTTTTAAATTCTCTGGGGAAAAATGTACCCCCCCATCCATTTCTGTACTTAACTCCAGTGGGATCCAATGGCTAACTTAGTCCTTTTATGGCATCTTCAGTAACTACAGCTGCTTCAAAGATCTAGATGCAAATAGGTACCAAAAGAGTCCTGGCTTTTGGCTAGGTTTGCGTAAATCTGTTTTTACACAATTTGGCTGAGTTAAAAACATAGCCTCAACAATGGGTTGAGTACTAGGAAAGATTGTACATGTACTTAGTAAGCTATTTAATGTTTTAAAATAGAATTTTAGACTAGGACTTTTGTAGCCAGTGACTTCCTATTTATACAAGGCATTGGTTCCTCAATAGGGACCATGGCTTTCCAATATATTGGAATACAATTCTGTCTAACTCAGTGTCCATTCTGAGACTCAACAGAACAAAATGACTTTCATGCTGAAAGTAGTGGCAAATTATCATGGGATGATTTGGGAATATAGAGGACACAGCAGGATGAAGTCCACCTTTACTACTTATTTGCTACACAATCTTGGGCAAATCACTTAACTTTTTATAAATAACAATTTTATTGGGATATAACTTACCTTCCACAATTTAACTTTTTAAAATATAAAATGTGTGAGTTTCTGTATATTCAAAGAGATGTACAACCATCACTGTTATTCAGGCAAAGAACAATTTTATCACCTATTAGAAATACCGTACCCATATGCACACATCACTCCTGATTCCCTCCTCCAGGCCCTGGCAACCATTCTCATATTATCTCTATGGGTTTTCCTATTTTGTGTTTCATATAAATGGAGTCACCAAATATGTGGTCTTTTGTTACTATCTTCTTTTTACTTGGAATAACGTTCTCTAGGTTTATAAAGTGTTGTAGCATATAATGGTATTTCATGCCATTTTGTGGCTAAATAATATTCCATCGTATCACCATAACACCTTTTGGTTGTCCACATAGTTGATGCATATTTGTATTACTCTTACATTTTGGAAACAAGACACACTGTCATGAGCACCCATGCATAAGCTTTTGTTTTCCTTACAGCACATAGTAAAGCCCTGGGTAAAATGGGGATGGAAATCTATCTCAACCTATGTGAAATAATTTGCCTCAAGAAAATAACGAATAAGGATCTTACTTAACCCATTAACGACACCTGTGAAAAGAGCACAACAGACATGAGAGCTCACGATGAGGTGGATGCACTCCTCCTAAGAACACAATAAGGGCATCCATACTGTTCAAAATTATATTGGAATTTCTAGCCACAGCAATTAGGGAAAACATGTAAAGGCATCCAGATGGTAGAAAACTGTAAGTGGCCAACAAGTTTATCGGAGTTATACAAAACAAAAGCAATACAAACCAGTGTATCTGTATGTATTTTCAGTGAACTATCTGAAAATGAAAATAACAAAGACAATCCTGTTTGTGATAAATTCCAACAGAATGGTGCATTCAGGAATACATTTAACGAAAATAAGTAGACTTTGTATGATGAGGGAAGTATTTGTGTATATATGCCTCTCTTATTGGTTAATGAAAAAAGCACTGTTTGGTCAATGAGGCAGCAAGTTAGGTGGGATTAGGAGTCAAGGAGAATTCTGGGAAATGTAGGAAATGTGATCCAAGCAGGAAGTGACATAGCAGGCAGATTCAGAATATAATATAAGCAAGGACAAGAAGGAAGTTGTTCTTTTGCTCTTCCTCTTCCTCTTGCTCTCTGCTCTAGAGCTGCTATGTGATCCTGGCAAGACAGGACACATTCTGCCAGCGTCCTCCATAAGATAAGTCTTTATAAATATATAGATTATGGCTATAGTTGATACTTAAGACTGAGCAAGCAGATAAGAAATCCTAGTCATTTGGCCAACAGCATTGTAAATAATATAAGACTGTGTGTGTTACTTTTGGGTGGCCACCTGGCAGTGGGGTTCAAGTCACTGGCAGAAAGATGTATCATTACACTTGTACAATAAAGATCTTGATAAATGGAAGGGCATTCCATATTGGAGACTTAATATTGTTAAGATGGCAATACTCCCAAATCTGCAGAGTCATTGCAAGCCCTGTTAGAGTCTCAACTGGTTTAGTTGCAGAAATTGAGAGGCTGATTTTAAAATCCACATAGAAATCTGAACTCACATGAGTCAAAACCTTTGTAAGAACATACTTGGTCTCACTCTTCTCAATTCAGAACTTACTACAGAGCAATGATAATTATGAGTACAGTGCTACTACATGGACCAATCAGAGAACAGAATCAACAGTTCAGTAATAACCTCTTCTAGTGTGGGTTAAGTTTTGACAAAGGTCCTTAGAGATTCAAAGGGGGAAAGGATCAGGTACTGCATGCAAAAGATCAAGTTGTATTTTATAATGCACCCTTAGACAGGATACCAAAACCACAAGCAAAAAAAGAAAATAGATAACTTAAGTTGGATAATTAGTTACTGTGTGGTTAATAATGAGAACTTGACTGATTGCCTAGGGTGCTAAGGAGGCACACCTTTGGGTGTTTCTATGAAAATCTAGAGTTTAGCTGAGAAAGAGCTGCCCCTGAATAGGAGTTGTATCATCTGATGGCCTGGGATCCTGAACTGACTACAGAGGAAAGAAAGGAAAGGTAATTTGTGAGTCAATAGACCATCTGGAAAATTCTGATGTGCTGAGGTGTAGACACCACTGGCTTATTCATATAAATAGTACTTGGTACTAGCTGGGTAACATACTGTACCCCAAACCTCCCAAGGCCAGTTCTGATTGTGTAATGGGGCAAAACAGCAGTCACAGAGGATGGCAGATATGAATTTAGGAGTTGTGTTTTAATAAATTCATCCTTTACAACATGTGCAATTGGGTCTGTCTTTTCAAGACGCCTAGCTGTTGCTGCACAAAATGAGCTTGGCTTTTAAATAAAATTGAAGTCATTAATCATGGAAGCTTATAGCTGTAATTTCTTGGGAGGAGGTAAGAGCTACATTCTTGTTCTGTTCAGCTGTATAATTATCTATGATCCACCCCATGAGATAAGCCAGGGAGACAGAGGTTCCCCATCCCAGGATATACCATTTTTACTCCCTCCTTGCTTAAATTATAGGAAATAAAGCATGTAATTCCCACACTTCCAATTTTATTCCAGTGTTTAATTTGTAGGAAGATATTTTCTTCTCTTATTTCCCAGACAGCAGTAGCAAATGATGCTTATAAACTAAGTGTCTCCTTCCAGGTACACATACAGCATGCTATCAGTCATAGGAACATCTTATGCTGTCTTGACATGGCTCAGTCAAACCCTGTGGATGCCAATTTACCCTCTGTGTGTTCTTGCCGAAGGTAAGAGGTCTATGTTATATTTCTGACTGATATAAGCCACTGATCTCTAATCACTCATTAAATTTTTTGATTATGAAACTGCTATTTTTAGTAGTTGTTGGCTTACTGATGATATGTTCCCCAGTCTATTTCCTTGCTGCAAAGAAACAAACCATTAAGAAGCAAAATTCAGTTGGAGGTTTCCAGTCTTGCCCATCAGTTCCCAAATGACCACTCTAAGACTTAACATTAATTACAATCGCTTGGCCAATGGCTCAGGCATATTACTGGCTAGCTTTCCCAATTAAATTAATCCATTTCTATTAGTCAATGTATTACCATGTGGTCATGGCTTACTGGTAATGTTCTGGCATCTTACCCCTTTGGCAGCTACATGGTGTCTCCCAGACTCCACCTTCTTTCTCTCTGTATCTTTGTTTGGATTTCCTGCCTGGCTCTATTCTGCCTGGCCATTGGTCAAATCAGCTTTACTTATCAACCAATAAGTGCAACACATATTCACAGCACATAGAAGGACATCCCACATTACCTATAACCCTAGGGCAGATACACCAAGGCCAACCTGGTCTACATAGACAGCCAAGGATACATAGACAGACCCAGTGTCAAAGACTGAGAGGGGAGAGGGGGAGGTAGGGAAGAAGGAAGGAGAGGAGAAGAGAGGAGAGGAGAAGAGAGGAGAGGAGAGGAGAGGAGAGGAGAGGAGAGGAGAGGAGAGGAGAAAGAGAGAGAAAGAGAGAGAGAATGCATTAAAGTTCAAGATAGAGGTGGCCCTGCACAGGTTACAGCATACTGAGCTATAAACAAGCATCAGTGTTCAGGTCCTTACCTTCATTAACTATGAGTTTGGGGCAACTCATTTCACCTCCAAGTCTATTTACATATCCAAACTGGGTTTAACATGTAGAGAAGCTAGAGTTAGATTTTTTTCTAAATACTTAGAAATTTGGTCATGTCTGGCTAGAGTGCATCTCACCACTCCTAAACATCCTACTTCTACCAGTGACCATTTGACTATCCTCACATGAGTCTCCACTTTCAGAGGGAGACCTCTGACTTTTCAAATAAGTAGTTCCTAGAATAGCACCACAGATTATTATTTTATAGAGCACATCTCAGTTGCAACTAGACATTTGTGTGATTTTTGGTTGCATGTCCATATCATTGAATTAGTTCTATATATACACATGGGAATCAGCCTGGTCTTTTGCTTCTTTCCTTTCTCATATGCACTGGTATACATGCCCAACAAACAGGAGATCAACTACTGGCTGTATTAATAAAGCAAAATTAAATAACCAACGTAAGCAGTTTTCAAAGAACTTGAGGCTAAGCAAAGAACAAATGCTCCCCCCAGTAGTGAATTTGACAGGCTGCAGGGAGTTTCTTCTGAAAGTCAAGATTAAAGATTTTAAGTAATGCAAAAAGCATGTTAAAGCAACTACAGGGAAACAAGGACATTTTAAAGAGAGTGCTGTTGTCAATAACAATCATGAGACTATAAGACTAGTATATAAAAGAAAACCACATGGTTTCTATTTACTGATGACTAGACACAATAAATCAGAATTTAAATTTTTCTTTTGTTTTTAAAATTAATTGTCAAAATTTAGAATATACTATATTCAGTGAATCTAGAGAATGATATTTTACAAACCACTAAAAACAACAACAACAAAAAGCCCAGCCACCCATTTTTTAAAGAATGAAATCCCTCATTCATAAATTTGCTAAGTGCATTTAATTTGTCTTGGCATATGGAAATACTATAAAGAACATGAAAGGATTGGATGTTGGAAAGGGTAAAAGGTTTATATCAGGAGAAATACAATTGTAAGATATGTACAGCAACATGAGTATAGCCAATAGTAGTGTACATTTCAAAAGAGTAAATTCAGTTATCTCACTACAAAAATATGAGATGTTTTCATCATTCAGCATTGTATACATATATCAAATTATCACACTGTGATCTATAAATACACACTTTATGATTTGTTAATTAAAACTATACTTACAAAGTATTTTTTTTCTAAAGGCTATATAATGGACTCTTTCCCTAAAAATAAGGGATGAATAAGTATACAAGAAACATTTCTGTTCTTTTTTTTCACACATCTAGATTTGCATATTTATTTATAAATTTTCATGCTAGCTGCTCAACTCATTTATTCTTTTTTTCTCCATTTTTTATTTAAATTAGAAATAAGATTGTTTTACATGTCAATCCCAGTTCCCTTTTCCTCCCCTCCTCCACTGTCCACCACTAACACCCTACCTATCCCATACCATTTCTGCTCCCCAGGGAGAGTGAGGCCTTCCATTGAGGGGGGGTGTCTTCAGAGTCTGTCATATCTTTTGCCATAGGGCCTGGGCTCTCCCCCCATATGTCTAGGCTGAGGGAGTATCCCTCTGTGTGAAATAGGCTCCCAAAGTCCATTCCTATGCTATGGATAAGTACTGATCTACTACAAGAGGCCCCATAGATTTCCCAGGTCTCCTCACTGACATCCACATTCATGGGGTCTGGATCAAGAAACCATTCTGAGCACTGGGCATTGGTGGCACACGCCTTTAATCCTAGCACTCTGGAGGCAGAGGCAGAGGCAGGCGGATCTCTGTGAGTTCGAGGCCAGCCTGGTCTCCAGAGCAAGTTCCAGGATAGGCTCCAAAGCTACACAGAGAAACCCTGTCTCGAAAAAACAAAAAACAAACAAAAAGAAAAAAGAAAAAAAAAGAAAGAAACCATTCTGATCGAGGTAACCCAGTCACAAAAAGACAAACTTGGTATGTACTCACTCATATATGGATTTTACACATAGAGAAAAGGATTACCAGCCTACAATCCACACCACCAGAGAAGCTAGGAAACAAGGAGGATTCTAAGAGAGACATACATGGTCCCCTGGAGAAGGGGAAAGGGACAGGACCTCCTGAGCAAATTGGGAGCATGGGGGGGAGGAGGGAGGGGGGAGGGAGCTAGGAGAATGAGAAGGGGAGAAGAGGAGGGATGAGGAGGACATAAGGGAGCAGGAAGGTTGTACAATAGGGGGAAGAATAGAGGAGAGCAAAATAAGAGATATCATAAGAGAGGGAGCCACTATAGGTTTGAAGAGAAATCAGGCACTAGGGAAATGTCCAGAGATCTATAAGGATGACACCAATTAACCATCTAAGCAACAGTGGAGAGGCTATCTTAAATGCCCTCCCCTGATAGTGAGATTGATGACTAATTTATATGCCATCCAGCATATAAATTCATCCAGCAGCTGATGGAAGTAAAAGCAGACAACCACAGCTAAACACTGAACTGAACTGGAATCCAGTTGTAGAGAAGGAGGAGTGATGAGCAAAGAGGTCAAGACCAGGCTGGTGAAACCCACAGAAACAGCTGACCTGAATAAGGGGGTGCTCTTGGTCCCCAAATTGATCACTAGGAAACATTTCTATTCTTGGTGTTCAGAATTTTAAGCCTTTTCCTTTTGAGGGAAGCCTGTTTTGATATGAACGCCACACAACACCCTCTGTTTTACTAGACTGTAAATTTACTCTCCCAACAACCAAACAAAATGTCAGCAGAAGAAAATCAAGGCACATAGGTGACACAGTGTTAATGATGACTAACTCCAGATAGAACAGAAGGGTTGCTGTGATCTTTCCTCTGCATGTGCCAAATGTTCCAGAGTATAAAGCTAGACAGGGAAGGAAACTTACTTAACTTTTAATAAGGTTAATAACTCGTATTTAATTTTATAGCTGTAATTTTCATGTCTGATATAGTCAACAAATAAACAACGATCATATAAATACCCAAGCAACCACTCCTATGTCAGGATGCTTGAGACTTGAAGGCAACCCTTGTTAATCTTTTTTTTAATTCATTTTTTTATTTAAATTAGAATCAATCTTATTTTATATATCAATCCTAGTTCCCTTTCCCTGCCATCCTTCCATGCCCCCCACCAACCCCCATCCCATCCCCCTTCTGCTCCATAGAAAGGGTGAAGCCTTGTATGGGGGATCATCAAAGTCTGTCACATCATTTGGGGCAGGGCCTACTGGCATGTTTGGTGTCCATTGGAAGTCCTGCACCAGTGCCACTCATCCCCTATCTATCTGCTTCAGCTCCTGACTTTATCACATTGCAACCCCTTTTTATTCTGAAATAACTTCAGACTAATAGGAAACGGTAAAAATAGTGCATCACAGGGCTGCAGAGATGGCTTAGCAGTTAATAACAGTAGCTGCTCCTCTAGAGGACTTGGGTTCAGTTCTCCCCGCTCACATGGCAGCCAACAACTGTCTTTAACTCCAGACCCAGAGGCTCCACCACCCTCTTCTGGCTTCCACAGGTACTGCATGCATGCAGTGTCCTTACATACATGCAAAAATTTAAGTACATTTACTTCACTTCCCCAGACAGCAGCAGCCTAGATAACTATAGCATGTCATTTTACTGCATGGAATGTTATTTTTTAAAAATGTACACATGTGATATAGTTTCATGGATCCTCTATATGTATCTAACACTAAATTAACCTCTTCCCACAGAATAATTTAGGTCAGCATTTCTCACAGAGTTGCTCCAGATTTGTAGTAAGTTCTTCTTGGGCTGAGGAGAAAGAAGACATTCTAAGGCCAGTCATGGCTCCAAAACGATCAGAGGAGGTCCATTTTGTTATTGCAGAAGCTTTCAGAGTCTTCACTGTTAAACAAGCATCATGTAACTCCAAGAGCAAAATCTATGTAGCATTTCCCATACCTGACTGTCTCCCTGTTTGTGAGTGAGGAGAGATATGTATTTTTAAGTCATCATTTTAAGAAGGCTACAGTCTTTGTATGTAAGCCTGAAATATGTGGATTCAACAGCAGGTACACAATGGGCAATAATTCACTAGGTCAGAGTGCTGAGACAATTTAAGCAACACAATCACTCCACCGATTTCTATATCAAGTTGCAGCTTTACCTAAAGGATTCAGCAGTCATCACAAAACTGTCACTGCCGATTCAAAATCTCCTTCATTAAAGATACACACGCACGCACACACATCTGTAACTCAGAAAGAGAATCTTTACCATCCTCTCTTCTTTAAACAGCATTTACCATCTATCAGTCACTGCCTTATTTTGAGTCATTTGGCACCAACGCCACGTTGCCGTTTGATGTATCCACCTATTTCCCTTACGTGCTGAAACTGTATCTCATAATGCTCTTCATAGGTAAGTAGATATTTTGGTTTTGCATTCTTGTGGTTTATACTGCCACTGACCTAAACAGATTGATAAATGCTGAGGGTGGGGCTAAAAAGGAAGCCAAACACAATGAACTAGATAGCCTGGTTATAAAACCCTTGATGCTTTTTGTGAGGCATCATGAAATCAAGCATTACAATATTTCGCTGTACAGCAAGAACAATGCTACTAGCAGAAAATATGCTTGCAAGATGCATGAAATATAGACATCTTTTGATCATGAAGACATACCTATAAAACAAAATGCCAAACAGAAGGGTTATCTTTTTTCATTTATACCCATTTTGTTTCTCTTTGGATTTACATGCTAGCACTTTCTAGCAGGCAAATAGGAAGTTGGTGATAAAGGCTCAAGGAAAACTTAGAACAAAAACTTAAGTTGTGGGGAGGGAGTGAAGTTATGGTTTCATGCTGACAGCACTTGCTGCTCTCATAGAGGACCTAGGTGCAGTTTCCAGCCCCGCATGGCAGTTCAGAACCATGCATATTTTCAGTTCCAGGAGATCCATCCATACCTGCTCTTCTGGCAGCAGGCATGTATGTGGTGCACATATATACTTGCAGATAAAACACTTATACCCATAAAAGTTATACGTGAGCCAGGCTTAGTGACATTTGCCTTTAATCCCAGCATTTGGGAGGCAGAGGCAGGTAGATCTCTGTTAGTTTGAGGCCAGCCTGGTATATATAGTGAGTTCCAGGACAGGCAAGGTCACATAAAGAGATGCTGTCTCAAAAACAAGAACACACACACACACACACTCACACTCGCATGCATGCACACAAAGTTATACTTGTGTGGGATTTCAAGATGGCTGAGTAGAGGCATCAGTACTTTGCCCACAAAGAAAACACTAGCAATAGGCAAGGATCTGCATTTTGAGGAGAGTACAAGACAATGTGGGGAGAAACTAGAACACTGTAATATTAAAAGACCTGGCATAGCAATAGACACAAAATGAATACTTGCCATGCTGTCTACACTACCAGGTCGGGAGGAATCCTTTCTGGGTAAGGGTGAATGAACACAGTCCCAGCAAGCTGTGCTGAATACAGGGGATTAGACAGCTTGCCCTCTGAGACCAGTTATAGTCAGTAGAGTGTAAAATCACAGCAGTTCTGGGACTGACCACCCATCCCCACACATACAAGCATGGATGCCTGCCACTTGCAGGTAAGACAGACTTATGTGATTCTATTGCTTCTCTGACCACAGAGGTAAAAACTGCAGTGGCCTGGAGGCTTCAGCTAGTGCTATGGTCTACAGGGCACATGGCCCAAAGAGGACCACAAAGAAACTTAGGTGCTGGCAGCACCCTGCTTTCACTTTCTCCCACAGACAAACAGAAGTCCACTGAGGAAGTCCAAGGGAAAAAAATTCTTGAAACTAATGGATGGAAATACTGAATCCCAAACCTGTGAAGATATGTAGAAAGCAATACCAAGAACAATGAATAAAAACACAAAAAACAGAAGTATTTCAGATAAACAACCATGTATCTCAAGGACTAAAGAAAGCAATTATAAACCACATCCCAAATAACTGCATGGAGAGAAATAAAAATCAGACCAGAAGTAAACAGGAAATTGTAAGTAACAAGGGTCAATGAAATAAAGCTAGTTATTTCCTTGAAAGGACAAAAAAAAAAAAAAAAAAAAAAAAAAAAAAAAAAGACAAGCCTTTCAGTTAGAATACCACCCCTCATAGAAGATCCAAAGAAATAAAGTTAGAAATGTTAAAGGAGACCTTACAGCCCACAGCAAAGAAATGCAGATGATTAAAACTACCTATTAAATTGGAAAATGGAAACATTTCTGGATACAAAAGACCTACGGAAATTCAATAGGATATAGAAAAACCTGAATGGGCTATTAATGAGTAGTAAACTAGTAATAAATCTCCCAATACAGAGAAGCCAGCGTAAGATGGCTCCACCGATGAATGTTACCAAGAGTAACCAGTACCAATTCTTCTCAGATTAATAGGCAATCATTTGGACCAGCATTACCAAAATTTAATAGGAAATAAAGAGGAACTATAGACCAACAGCCCCACTCTACATAGATACTGAAATCTTCAACAAATACTAATAAATCAGAAAGATCATACACTGTAACTTGGTAGGCTTCATTTCCAGATACAAAAATGGTTCAACATCACAAACTACCATATGATATAGAAAGGTCATGTGAATAGACATAGAAATATCATTTGATAAAGTTCAACATCCATGATAAAATACAAGCACAAGTTATGTATGACAAACCCACAACTAATATCATACTGAATGTTGAAAAACAAAGTATTTCCTCTATTATGAGGATCAAGGCAAGATGTCCACTCTCCTTACTCTTTTCCAGTGTCCTATTCCTTTTAGTCAGAGCAATGAGACAAGATAAAGAAAAGGTAGATCCATAGGAAAGAAGGGAGTCAAATTATCCATGTTGTTGCAGAGACACAGAAAATCTTAACACTGGGTATGATGGCTCACACCTGAAATATCAGCACTAGGGAGGATGACACAGGAGCTTATCAGTTTGAGGCCAGCTTGAGCAAAACAAAGCAAAACAAACAAAAAACAACAGGTGTGTTGCAGGGGACAACTAACGACTTCACCAGAACTACTAGGAGAAAGAAACACTGAGTACTAGGACAGAACCAGCAGAACAAACCTTTCATGAAGGCAGCACCTAAGCTGGACATGACACACTCCATATCATTCTCTGACTCAAGGTTCATTCAAAACAACTCTATCTACCTAGGACTTTACACTTCTGATTTCTGTTTTTACTAAGGAAGAATTTTAAGAACAAAATCTAAATCCCAATAACCACAAAACACACCTATAAACAAACTAAGGAAGTACAATTCCTCTACACAGAAGGTACAAAACACTGGTGAGAGACTGAAGAGTCTAAAAGATGGAAAGGCTGCCTATTTTCATGGATTGGCAGAAATTATTCAATGTCCATATTGTTCAAAGTGACCCAGGGAATCATACAATCTCCATCAAAACCCTATTGACATTTTGAGGACTGAGATAATCACTCAGTGGGTAAGAGGTGTGCTATACAAGTATGGGGACCTGAATTTAATCCCCAGCATCCACCAAAAAGCTGGGCATGACCATATACACCTGTAACTCTTGAGTTGATGGAGAGAGAAACAAGAGAATTGCTGGGGCTTGTCTGCTAGCCCAGCTCCAAATTCAGTGAGAGACTCTGTCTCAGTGGAATAAGGCAGGGAGTGATAAAGCTGAGAGCTAAGTCTTCCTCTGGCCAGTACATTTGCACACATGGTATATGCACCAGCACACACCATGTGAGAGTATCATAAACACATGATCACACGTAAGATTTAAGAAAATAATTTTTAAAAAAATAAAACAAGAAATAACATGCTTCACAGAACAGCAACAAAACCCATAAAATTCGTATGTAAGCCCCAAAGATCCTAAAGCAGAAAGAACAAAGCTGTAGGCATCACAATACCCGACTTCAAGACACGCCTTTAATCCAGGCACTCCGGAGGCAGAGACAGGCGGATCTCTGTGAGTTCAAGGCCAGCCTGGTCTCCAGAGCGAGTGCCAGGATAGACTCCAAAGCCACACAGAGAAACCCTGTATAGAAAAACCAAAAAAAAGACACAAGGCTCAGTAACAAACAGTATGACACTGGCATAAAAGGCCAATAAAAAAGAAATAAATATGCCAACAATATACATGAGAGAATCACATGGTTCTGAGAGAACAAGATATACACATGCAGAAAACTGACACATGACGGGACCTTTACCCTACACAGAAATTAACTTAAACTATCAAAACTCTGAAAGTACCAGTGGAAGACTTCAAGATACGGTAAAAATGATAATTTCTTGAATAAGATGTCAATAGTTCAGGAAACACAAGGAAGAATTAATGAGATGACATTAAATTAGAAAGCTAAGTAAATAATAGAGCAAAAGAATAAACTACAGAGTGGGAGAGAATAGTTACCAACTATTCAGAAGATAGAGACCTCAAAAAATCTAATATGAAATAAATAATACAATTAGAATATGTGTTTGTGATCTGAAGAGACATAAAGTATATGTTTAAACAGTAAATTACTATGAAAAATACATTGCATTTTACTAACCATCAGGGAAACACAATCCATGAGCTATCATTTCAGTCCAGTCAGATTGGCTGTTACCAATCAAACAACAACAAAAACAAATGCTAGTGAGCCTGTGGAGAAAAAGAAACTTTGTTGGGAATGCAAATTAGTGTGGCTACTACTGCAGCCTTGTGGAAGTTCCTCAAAAAAAAAAAAAAAAAAAAAAAAAAAACCACTAAAAATAGAACTAACACATGATCCAGCTGCCCTAAAGAGGGCAGAGGGAAGTGAAGTTAGCAGCCAATGAAAGGGAAGGCATACCGTGATAATTGTGGTCCTATTTACAAAAGAAAGAGAAGGAACCAGCTGAAGAGTTTGTCAACATGGATGGATAGACAAAATATGGCTCATGCTCACACAGTGGTGACATTTAGCCAGTTAAGAGTAATTCCTGTTATTCCAGGACAATGAATGGAAATGGAGTGCATGTTAACCTAGCTAGAATGTTCTTGCTTACATAGGAAAATTTAAAAAATTGACATGAAAGTTGAATTGTGTTTATGAGTGTCTGGAAGAGTGGCAGAAGGGAAGTGAGATTTGATCAGTGCATGCCACATGTATGTGTGGAAATAACCACACTGAACTCACTAATATGTACGTTAACATATGTAGGAAATCTGCAATCAAAGTAATTTAATCAAATGTAGTGTGGGCTAATAGAAAATCATATTTGAACAAACTTAATCAACTAACTTTGTTTTCCGGGAAACTTGGAAAAAGACTTCTGTTATTTACTCTACCCTTCACAAATTATCAGGATAATAATCACATCTGAGAGATAACAGTTCTCAAGTGTAAGAATACCACATATAAATAAAGAAGAAAAGACAGTTGAGAGGCAGTAAGAAAGGCTATCAGAGAGTGGGGGAGGGGAGGGAGAGCCTGCAGTAGAGTGAGTGGGCAGAAGTTTGCTTGCATTCCTTTTCTAACATAAAATCTGGATGGTCCTTCATGTGCTCTTCTTGAGCCTCCCTTGCAATTGTGTTGCTCCTAGAATTCAAGCAGCCCTCTGCCTGTTCCCTAAAACTACAGCTCTTTTCAAAGAAATGGTTAACCCACCTCACTTCCTTTTGCACCGTAGGTATGTATTTCACCTACAGCCATCTTTACACAGAAAGAAAAGATGTCCTCAGAGTCTTTTCTGTCAAACAGAAGAAAATGTAAGGCAGCATTCCTGCCCATCGCATAAGAGAGAAGACGGGCTGGTGGGCTAACCTGCAGCAAATACAACACTGGGCATTTGCTAGAGAAAAAGAACCCAGAACTTGACAACAACCTATTACTGCACACACCATACAGTCTGTTCCTCATCGACTGTGCTTTACAAACAAATCCTCAACACACACAGCACATCTTGCTGCACCAGGGCTGTGGACTTCACACAAGTTACATTTATACTGTGTGAAGTCTGAATGTTTCTGTGTAAAGTTAATGAGAAATAGATTCAGAGGGGTAAGTTCAATTGACTTGAGAAACCAATTGATTAACTTCTGCAATCACAACTAGCAGATTTATAGGAAGGGAAGGCTGTAAAGTATCCTCTTTAATTCTGGGATAACATACTCTACAAATGTCCCCCACCTGAGTCAATCACCTTGAACATTACATATACTTAGATACTCTATAGACAAATATTCCCCTGCCCTTAGAGCCAATACCCTTGAACATTACATAAACTTACTCTATAGACTAATGTCCCTGTCCTTAGAGCCAATCACCTTGAATATTACATGTACTTACTCTAAAGAGTAATGCCCCCACCTGTAGAGCCAATCCCTTTGATCATTACATATGCTTAGATACCTATCAAACATCTTTCTGTGTCTTAGCTCAGGTCACTGCTGTGTCACAAAGTGCATCTGATTGTCAAAGTTACAGAAATTTATGTTTTACAGTTCTGGAGGCTTGGACATCCAAGAGCAAGATGCTAGCCAATTCAGTAACATTAGTGTAGATGTGAACTATAGATCTGATGAGCTACTCTAGCAGGAACATTGCTACTTTGAGCTGTAGCTAATTGACAGACTTCTTGGAACTTGACAGAATGGACCCTTACCAGGGAAGGGTGCTCCTGAATCAAAGATCATCAGAGCTGCCTCCTAAGTTGCATGAGGGCAACTTATCAACTCTAAATTGTATGCTGATGAGTTCCCTAATTAAATGGGGCTTCCATTCCAGATGTCCTTTCTTCCTCACCTCTGACCACAATCACCTTTATCAAACCCTAAAAGGTGACATCAGCATCTTAAAACTCTTCCACCTTCTATTTAATTTCAAAGCTTCTCCACATCTACTCTACGATTACAGCAGTGTCTCATCTCTTGTATCCACTGCTCTCTTAGTTTGGATTACTGCAACCAAATAATATTAAATTGAGTGATTCTGGAAGTTAAAAAGCCCAACACCAAGATGACAAGTGACAAGTGATTCTTGAGTGTGGGATGCAGAAGGATGCCTTCTTGCTGTGTTCCCACATGGTGGAGAAAGAAAGCACCTTTCCCAGGTCCCTTTTTGTGAAACTTGCTAATCTTCAGAAAGGCTCCCTCTTCATCCCTACTTACTTCCCAAGGCCCCACCACCAAATAACTTCCACTCCAAAAGAAGTTAACATCAACTAATTCAAGTCATAAAATGTCTTTAGCAGCTCCTTGGTTAAAATGGAGCCATTATATTATGACTGGAACATGATTTTAGCCAATTTCACAAATACCCACATTTTTGCCAAATGAACACTTTTTGAATCCAATCTGTGTTCGGATACTTCCTTGAGGCATAATGTAGCTTTAACCCTACACTGGTGCATCCCCAAATACTGTTTGTCTTGGCAACTTGTGTTTTCAAAAGCTGACAAGAGAGAACTTGAAACAAAGACCTCCTTTATGTAGTTAACAACATGGTCTAAAAAAGAAGCAGCAGCTTACTTGTGTAAAACAAAGTGGAGCATCTTGATGAAACAATTTAATCCTTATTTGGAGATCATACAGGTAACCAGGAGGCTATTATTATTTCATTGGCATACCTCTGAGTTTAATCTTATTTAGAATCCTTAGAGGTCTAATAGGCAGAAAACCACGTGACTTCTATCCATGACTGCTCAAAACAGAAAGAACTAGGAAAGAGGGGACTGAGGATTACTTTATTTCCTTCTTTTGGTAAACTTCTGTTTTCTTGTGAAGGACAGGAGGAAATACCAGGTTTGAAAAGAAATTGGGCTGAAAAGACATGAGAAATCTGAAATTTGAAGTCTAGGCAGTTTCTTCCTTTCCTTGGACATCAGCAAATTTGTTTGGTTGCTGATTCATGATGTCTCCAGTGCCCACTTCCTCTTCAGTACTCATTGTCTCCTGCGTCTCCAAGGTACCCTGGAATCCAGAGTTCTTTAATGCATGCAGACAATCTTGGTCTGGTAGGCTAGTCTTGAGCTTCCCAGTACCTGGTGTTTCTCTCAGCAGATCTGCACCTTAAAGTGGGAGCCAAGGTATCTGATGCAGTAGCAATAGCTTTGGATCTTAGGCTCTAGGACCTTGGTTTTAGGTAAAAGTCTCCCACTTTCTAAATAATTTTGCTCGGTTTTAAAATAGAAAACAATGTTCCCTATGGTATTGTTGAAAGACTTCAAATAAGCCAAGCCAAATGAAAAGTCTAGTGTGCTCAGGGTCAGGCACCCCAGAGTAAATGCTAGAAGACTTTCAGTCTCTAGTTGGTAGGGAGTATACAATAGCGCACATGGGAGGAGAAAAAAAGCTGGTGTAAATAGCTGTTACCTTTTTTCTTGCTTGGCTTAAACTTATTTCCTTGTAGTCCAACTTGTAAAGAAATTATATATCTGGAAAATAAAATTAGTAGCTCTACTTTGAACTTGGCAGGTGCACTTTGGGACAAGAAAGTATGTGCCACCTGTGAGTAGAAGTCGCGTGGTGTTTGTGAAGCACCAGGCACTATCTGAGTGACAGATACAAAAGCACCTCACATCAATGCCAAGACTTTCTTCCTAATGATTCTGTTTGTACATTTATGATGAGTTAAGACTGAGCCCAGTTGAAGTCACAATAATTAATTAGCATCAAAATTAAGATGCTGCCCGAGTCTCCAGCCATTGCGGTAGCTGAAATTGTGATACCATCACAAACTTTTCACAGATCTCTCTGGTGAAGTGAGCTGTACTTATAAAAAGACTGATCTTCTGAGGAGACATTTATCCTTTTTTGCTAGTCTAGCATCCTATCGTCTTTCTCCTGGGGAAACTTAGTTCAGACCATTTGCTTGGGGCTGCCTCCCCTGTGACTTAGGTCTTTCCAGTAAGTGTATCCCACCTGCCAGGGACCAGATAAATGTTTAGAGACCCACATGGGATGGCTTCTAGGGTTCTCACAGTGCTGCTTCTCCTGTGCCTATGGGGGAAGGAACTACTTTACCTTTGAGACTGCTGGCAGACACCTTGCCAGGTAGGAGGCACGATCTTCCAAGCATCACAATGGAATTCATCAGACCAGCCTTGATTTTCTCTGTGATCTAATAGTCTCCTTTGCAGCTACTACTCTTGTGAATGGGATAACTTTCACTTGTACTCATCACAACCATGCCCAGGAGTTATACCTAACACTGATGAACCTAAACTGGGTACCAGTTGGTGTCATGCCTAGTGATTTGAATGTGCCTAGCAGTTTTAAGTGTGTTTTATCAACAGGAATAAAATTTGTCTAACTCACTGACTCAATGACTTCTTCTGTGGCTTCATGGAAAATAGGTTATACCCTTGTCTCCTCTGTGGTTTACTTTCACTGGCAACATCTTCCCACACACTTAAAAATCAAAGTCACATTGCACAAATTTCACAAGGTTATTTTACTAGAATTTAAGGGAGAGAAAATATAATTTCAGTTTTCACAAAGAAAAGGAAATTTTTACAATGAACTCTGGTCATACAGAAGTTCTGTTCCTATTTCAGTTTCCAATACTTGGGTACCCAAGTAATGCACCCCTTTCCTGGCATGCACAAGTTGAAATGTCAGTATGGAGCCACCTTCCCATGACCTCTAACTAGGAAAATCAATTCTCACCAATCTCAGATACCAGTCCCAAAAAACGTGTTTATCTGGTCTGCCTCATTCCGTGGGGAATGGCGCTGGTTCCATGACTGTCACCAACCATATGCTCTGGTCCATACAGCCTTCTTCTTAAATTCTGGAAGAACTCTCAAGGATAGCAGTGTGGCTAAGAGGAAAAGAACACAGTGCATACATATACATTTGACAGAGCCATGCTGTGTCTGAAAAGGGTCATTTTGATCAAAGAAGGTGTCAAAACAGAGCTTGGCACTGCCCCACTTGACTAGTCTTCAAGACTAAGTAATGATTTCCCTCAAATCTTGGCAGAATTTAGAATTTTAATAGCCCCCCCAAAAAAAAACCTATCGATTTTTACAGATCACAAAGGTAGTTTTTTTTCTTTTTTGAAAGTTATCGTATAATCAGTAAATAGGAAAGTTTGCAGAACTATTGAAGTTTGGCATGCTAGTGATATTGTTTTTCTTAATGCCATTACTATTTACATGAGTATGTTCCCTCTGTAACAATTTAGCTTAAATTGTTCTTTTATACATAATACAATTATCTCCATTAAATATTTAATTAAAGAAAAATTTCACACCTATAATAAGGCTGAGTTCTTGTGCTCAGTGAAGCAAGTGTACCAACACTAAATTTTACTTGGATATGTGTCTGTAATGTATGTATTTCCTGTTGTGTTACAGATCCCAAGGAGCAATTTAAAGTAGAGAAATCCTGAATAATATAAAATAATCCTTTAGTAATTACTACATATTTCTTGTCTTACTGTAGAATATTAATATATTCAGATGTTATGCAAAATAAATTAATGTGAAGGAATGGAAGGAACCCAGGTATTCCAGTAAGCCAATGACTTTGTAATCTAGTAAAGGTGTGATTCCTTAAGCCAAGTGATTGTTTTCTTTAGTGATAGCAGTTGTTAGCTTTGTAACTGAAGACAGCATATGTTTGAAACAATCACCAGCCCAAACTCCCTGCAGCACATGAATATAGGGAGTCTTATCAGCAAGTCCCTAGAAATGGATAAAGTGAAAATATCTTCATTATGGCCCTGATTCCCAGTCAAGCCCTGTGCTGGATTAAAATCACATTCAGGCACTGACCCCCATCTACATGCTTGCTATTCACCCAGAATTCCTGGCTGTTTAGTAATAAAAATATTACCTATATTAGTATTTATTAATATTTGTTTGTGTTAATATCCTTAAAGTAAAATATGACTCATACTATGATTCCAAGCTAGATAAATCATTACAGGGTAGGCCAATGGAATGGCACTTCCCAGTACAATCAATGTCATATGACATGCAAAGGACACTGTAGTAGCTCCAGAACCCTAAATCCCAAGACACAGGTGACAAGTACAAGCTATCTTAGATTGTGTGGCCAATGATCAAATCAGACCTCATGTCTGAGTTTAGGACACTATAAAACTTTCAGAAAGACCTTCCATATGTGAGGTTTCCTAAAGTCATAATGTGCCAGTCTGTGAAGAAGTACAAAATGCTCAAAAGCATGGCTGATGCCTAGTTCTCTTTGGAAACTACTAAGCATCAACTATTACTAGAAGCTAGCATAAGAATGTGTTTTAGGACTTAAAAGTAATGTTAAAACATGAAAGGTGAAATCAGAACTGTTTGCGTACTTGTCCAATATGTTTCACATTACAAATATGCTAAGAGTCCTCATATACAGGATGGAGAAAAACTTATGGGAGTCATCAATACTGTCTCCAGAACTCTGAATTTCGGTTAACTGTATTTTTACTTTTCTGAATTTTGCAAATTTTAACTATTTTACCATTATAGTAAAATACCTAATACCATTTATCTAAAATTTATGTTTAAAGGCTCTGGCCTTCCTTTTTAACCCATTTTTTTTCTAACTTGCAAGGCCACATTAAGGACACTTTTGGAAACTATGTGTTAAACTATGCATAGCACAGCCATGTTCGGCAAAAAAGCATGAAGAAATACCTTTCAAAAGATCCTTGGACTTTGCTGCAAAGGCTTCATTAGGAATTTCCATGATGCTAAATAGCCAGTCAATGAACTAGGGTGAAAAAGAACGCTAATCAGTGAAGTGAATCCCAACATCAGCATGAGATTAGTCAATCTCTTGGGCCTTCATATAGGAGAAGTGCAATAGTCTTTTAGCAATTCCTGCTGGGGCTGGAGAAGTAGAAATGACATGGGAAGTAAGAATACCATCAGAGGAGGAGGGGTGCAGAAGTGAGACAGGGATGAAAGATACAACTCCCAAATCAGAAGGCCTCACAAAGGCCACTTCCCCTAGTGGATATACTAAGGCCTAGTATAGATAGAGTAAGCTAGACATGGGCCCAGAGGACTTTTGTTTATCATTAACATTATCTCTAGTCATCCTGAGAGACTCAGAGAGGTCAGTGGCCTTGTCCAAGTCATTTCCCTCTGAACAGCAGAGTCAAGATTTGAGCCTAGCTATACCTGGCTGCAAAGCTACTTTCTCTGCCTCATGCTACCTCTCACTGGCTCTATATGCATTCTGGCCAAGAATATAAGTTTTTCTTCCTCAGTTTGTTTACTAACTTACTAGTAGATTAATAGTCACTACAAACACATAGTCAATTAAAGATGTCTATCCCGTATCCAAAATGAACGGTGTCCCAGTCTGGAAAAAACAGAAGGGACCACATTTATTTTGGTTAAAAGTAGAATAAAATGCAAAGCTTGGGGGTAGCTTCCTAATTCTTACCTGATTTAACTTTGAAAGGCCTTTTCGCTGAGACACTCAGTGAGGTTAGTTGTACCTAAGCCAGGTTCATGGTTCAGAATGTTTTTAAGGATTAATGTTCATATTTCAAGAATAAGCAACAAATTATTAGTTTAAAGCTTTTAACATCATAAAAATCCAGTTTTGATTAAATGGGATTCAAAATAAGAATCTTCCAATCAGCTGTATTAAAGACAGGATGGAGCCAGATAAAGCCAAGTAAAGGAGACAATATTTCCATGTGTTCTGCTGAGTCTGTACACTTGAAGACTAAATCCCAAAGTGCTTCCTATGACATGGGCTTTTCTGAGGTCAGGAGTGATTGTGTTGGGCTATGACAGAACCCTTTTCAGGCTCTAGAATAGGCCAGCTATGGCAGGTACAAATAGTGGCTCTGTGAGACAGAATACAAATGGACCCTTTACTGTGTTACAGTAAGACAGCTACTCAAGACCTACACTTCCCCTGGAACATTCCCCAAGTCACCCCTGAACATGAGCTCATGTCCCTCTCTTACTTCTCCCCTCATATCCCACACAGCATACCATCCCGTATCTTGAGTTTGTCTGCCTATGTGTCCTGACTTCAAGGATTGGAAGTAAAATGTATTCTTTCCACCCAGGATCAAGAGCATATGTGCCCTCAATAAGTGAATGAAGATACAAGCTTTTTGTTCTATTTGCCCCCTCACCATAAATGAGTTGTTGCTGTTGTCAGTGTTGTTTCTAGACAACAGATACCCTGGCCTCTATGACATGGCAATGAGAGTGATCCTTGGGGTTGAGTGTAAAAGCCCTCAGAGTGATACAAGTTTCATTTAATTCCTACTTCCATCCTATAGCAGCAACTGCTGGAGACAAAAGCTTGCCTGCCCTGCTAAGCAGGTGGCCACCACCCCTCACCTTCTGGGTCTGTTCCCTCCATGGGTCTTTCTGTAGCAGCAGTAGCATGCTACTGGGAAGGAGAGTGAGAACCTCTTGCACAGTGACTCTATGCATCGGACTCTTGCCAAGCAAGGTTGCTGCTGGACCACCAGGGCCATTCTCTCGATGCCATGGCAACCAACTGGCACTGAGGCCAAGGAGAAGTGGAGCCTCATGGTCTGCCCACGCCACCACTGCAGCTGCAAATATAAGCAGCAAGTAGTCCAAAGCCTGTTAAGAAAATAGAAGCAACATGAGATCATATGTTTTACTCAAAGTGACACAAGTTCACAAACACAGCCTCCACCGTGATGCAAGGCTGTCTTCCCGTTCTCTCACCACTCCTGCTGCCCCAGAAGAGGAACTGTACTGGACAGCAAACTCAGTTCCAAGCTGACTGAAGAGCCTCACTGCACTTTGGAAGGTTCCTGATTTTCCCTTCTGTGAGGCTGGATTATTCCTCCAACATTCCAAGAGAAAACTTACTCTTAATCATATCAAGATCTAAATACTCCATTTTCTGGTGTTTTTAAAGACATAGATAAACTAAGAAAGGTATTTATTATGTGGACAAAATTGATTTTTAAAAATATGAAACATCTGATTTTATTTTTAAACAATAAAATGTTTATCTTTAGGCATTAAAAAAAAATCTGTCTGGAATCCATCCATACTTCAGACTACATTAGACACTTGTAAAAGACTTAGACACAGTAATGGAGACACTTCCAAGATGCTGAATTACTGTGATTTCAATTATACTTTTTCCAGCTAATTTGCATGCTAAGTGTTTTGAGATTTTTTTAAGAAAACAAAGTTAATAAAAGCTCAGGAAATCGGGGGGGGGGGAGACTGCATTAGCTTAAAAAGTTTCTTTTTCCTTTTTTTTTTTTTAAGTATTTTTCAGTCTCTTAAGATCCTAACTGATGAATTAAAATTTTAATAACTTCAGCTAGGTGGCGGTGGCACACACCTTTAATACCAACATGGTCTACAGAGCAAGTTCCAGGACAGCAAGGGCCACACAGAGAAATCCTGTTTCAAGAAAACCAACCAACAACCAGCCAGCCAAACAAACAAAAAACCAAATTAATAACTTCAAAAAGACACACAACTTTTCCAGATAAATGGTACAGGATTTCAAAGAATATATCAGGCTATGCAAATTATACTTTACCAGGAAGAATGCCTACAAAGAAAATTAAGGGCAAAAAAGTGGGGAGTGGGCTATGTTTGTATTATGGGGTGTCCTTACAACTCCCCAGTACAAGAGGCCTTTCCTTTGGGATATCATAGGTCATGTTGCAGATATGATGAAAACCCTCTCCACATGTTTCGAGCAGGTGTTGGCCTACAGATGACCTACAAACACTTCAGGAATCTCTTTGTCCTAGGCATTTTTAGTCACATGTGAGCCAGAGAAGAGGCCTGGGCCTGGCATTTCCATGCATACTATATGAGGGTTTCTTCTACTAGTGTTCTTTGAGTCCTATGCATCAAAAGACGTGTTTTGTTAAAATAGCAGGGTAGGGTGGCATGGTGGTGATGGCACACACCTTTTGAGGCAGGCGGATCTCTGAGTTTGAGGCAGCCTGGTCTACAGAGTGAAATCTGGGAAAGCCAGGGTTACACAGAGCAACCTTGTCTTGGTGGGGGGGATAATTTTCAAAAGAGAGCCCTGAGAATCCCCAGAAACGCAGCAGAGTTCTTGGGGCATCAAGAGTTTCCAATGTTTCTCATAATAAATGGAAGAAAAGCTGTGAGAGTGTGTTTGATTGATCTTGGATGACCCCAAGGCCATGGCTTCCAGGCTTAGTCCCCAGGGTGATGCTATTGGAAAGCAGTAGACCCTATAGGAGGTAGTAACTAGTGAGAGATCTTTTGGCTATGGGGGCGGGGGGCAGGTTGTGACCTGAAAAGAACTATGGGTCTTAGATTTGGCTCAGCAACACACTCCTTCCACAGATCTAAAGCCATAGGATCAATGGCCCTAGGCTAGAATCCCCAAACTGAACCAAATGAACGTTTTCACTTTGTAAGCTGATGACCTCAGGTATTTGTTACAGCTGAGGAGATAGCCACAAAGTCTTCTTTTGGGAAAGAAAATATAAATTTTACATTTTAAGGTAAGTCTGCTGCTTCTCTATGTACCTCATCGAGAGCCACACTCTGAACAGATGGTTGCTGGTACGCAAGGTTTCTCATATAACCCATCAGTTCTAAGAGCCACTCCAGTCTCTTCAACACACCTGAAACAGATCAGCAATAACCATCACAGATGAAGCAGGACGAGTGCTCAGAATTCCTTACAGCTGTGAGATGCAGTGCTTGAGATGTCGCTGCCCCAATACAGTTTTTACACTAGTCACATCAGGAAAATATTTTAGCTTTTATGTTTAAGTAAATCCTTTTTCTAGCCCTCCTGTTCAATAGTGATAGGACACATTTACTGGAAGTTTTTCTCTGAAAACTGAACTCATCAGGAGAAATCTGGACTAGGCAGTAGTGCAGAATGTCAGTAGTTAGCTGTTTCACAGTCCTCCTGTGCTCTCCTGTTTCAATACAAAAGAATAATTGGAAGTCTGCCCCAAAGACATAAAAAGAGAAACACCAACCAGCCATCGTAGGGTAACCAGAGAACAATGCCAGCATAGACACTGATATTCTTTTTTTCCCCTTAAATGAGGGGTTCTAGCACAGGGAAAAGTATGTGGGAAGGCCCCATGGATTTAATGAGAGGAAAAAGGAGAACCACTTTTAAGTAGGCTCATCAGGACCAACAGTAACATCAGACAGACCCAGTTTATTCCAAGTATTTTTATCAAAACCTGGAAAAAGCTGCTAATTTCTTTTCCCAGTAAACGTACTTTTACTTTAGAATGAAAAATTAAGTTTCTTGGGCTAGTGAAATGGCTCAGCAGGTGATTGTGCCTGCCATAAAAGCCTGATGACCTGAGTTTGATCTGTGGGATCCACACTGCAAAGAGAGACCCACATACCCAACACTGTCCTCTAACCTCCACATATACACCAAAGCAATGGGTACACACACACCACACACACACGCACACACACACACACAATATACAAAATGTACTACTTAAATAAAAGAAAATTGAATTTCTCATCACAAGGTCATTTCTTCAGTACTTAGACACTAAGGCATATATGCAAACTGCTCAATTTAAACATCTCAATTGACCTAATAAACACACAGCCAAGGTCAGAGAAGCCAAGAACAAGTTCCATTGTCAAGAGGCTCTTACAGCCCAACGTCTAAAATGCTCTCTGAGTAAAACATGCCCAGCACAGCAGTACAAACCTTTAATCCTAACATTTAGATCTCTTTGAGTTTAAGGTCAGACTGGTCTTCATATCTGTCTCAAAAAAAAAAAAAAAAAAAAAGACTGACAAGTCTTTTCACCTAATTTCATTTTGCTTCAGTTTTCCTTTGGGCTTAGAATTAAATGGCCAACCCCAAACCATTTTCTATCATTGGGCAGAATCAATTTTCATCTGTGTGTTTGGAAAACTAAATAAAGTAAATTGATAGAAGCAACTTAGTGTTTGCATCCATGAAGGTCTCAAGCAGTGGTTCTCAACCTTCCTAATGTTGTGACCTTTGGATACAGTTCCTCATGTTGTGGTGACCTCAACTACAAAATTATTTTCATTGCTACTTAATAACTATCATTTTGCTGCTGTTATGAATTGTAATATAAATATCTGATATGCAGGATAACTGATATGTTGACATCTGTGAAAGGGGCATTTGACTCCCAAAAGGGTCACAATCCACAGGTTGAGGACCTGGTCTAGAGGAACAGAAATAATATGAAAATCCTCAAAAGAATTCATTCCTATGTACAAGAAGCGGATGGTGTGAGTTACAGCTTATCATCAACTGGAGGCTCTATCATCTGGGGTCAGGCCAAACCCACACCAGCAAATAAACTAGGTTTTCTGTCCTATAGTATTTTTACTGATTACTTGGGAATTCCGCATTATGAACCTGAGCACACATTAGCTTCTGAGGAGGCACGGACACCTGCAGAGCTAGCAAGCACATCCTCACCTGTGTTGGCATGGCTCACAATTCGTGCCTGGTATAAGCTGTGCAGAATCATCCAGGCCAGAGGCTCTTTTTCATGGTGCTGCACAGCAGCAGTGATCAGATCCATCAGGCTCATCAAGGGGAGTCGTCCTTGAGAGATCAAGTACAGTTTGACAAAGGCAGCCTTTTCTATGTTGTCCTGGGGGAGGTGGCAATTGTTCGGTCATTAGTAAGTCAACAGAACCTCAAGGCAAAGGTAATCAGGAACAGTAAGCATGATGTTATTTTCCCAACACTAAAGCTATCCATTTCCTGTATCAGAGCCTAGCTGCCTATACATGCAACAGGGAGCTGCAGTGCCACATTTTTTTTCATGAAAACTATGACCATGTTTGGAGTTTGGCATGTAAGCCAAACACAATAATATAACAATGCTATAATTACCATGTTCCAAATACCAGTCTAAACACTTAATATGTATTTAGTGAAGCAGTTTTCAAAATGTTACATAGAATCCCAAGGAATCCCAAAGCCCTTTGAGAGGTTCTATGAGGTCAAGACTATTTTCTAAGTCCATCAAACTATTTTAGTATCCATTGCATTTTAATGCCACTTAATTTTTAAAAATCCATTTATGAGGGACAAGAGAGATGGCTCAGTGGTTAAAAACATTTGCTACTCTTCCAGAACAACAGTACAATCCCCAGCACCCACATGGTGGTTTAAAACCATCTATAACTCCAGTCCTAAGGGGTCTGACACTCTCTTCTGGCCTCCATGGGCACCAGGCATGCACATGATATATAGATATACATGCAGGTAAAACACCTCTATACATAAACAAAAAAATTGAGATGCTGGGTAAACATAATGTAAACAATAAAAAAACAAAATGGGGGAATATGCATAAAGGATTCAGCTGTATACCCCAGTGTCATAGTCATGTCAAGGAAAAACACTGGTAAGATGAAGTTGAGAACTAAAATAGTTCTGTATATGAGGCACTATTTCCTTGAAAGAATGATGACAAACTATGGCTATTTTAACTGCCTAATGACAGACTATTTTACTAAAAACTTAAAGAAATGAGCCCATCACACCAAGAAAAAAATATTTCATAGTATTTGTTGCCAACAATCAAATTTAAATTTTCTAATAAAAATAAGATTTTCAGGAAAAAATTCCTAGTGTGTAGAGTGCTTTTCAGGTAAGATTTCTCAGCATGATAACTAATATGATGTTTTAATATTATGTAATAAAACATACCAATATTTGGAAGACCTTCAAAACTTGACAAGCCAGCATTTTGCAAATGACCAGTGTATGATATTAGAAAATCATATATATATCAGAGAGCTGATGTTCAAAACAAACTAATGGATTTTAATGTCAAAGTAGGCAAACTTCCTTGGCATGGTTCTGGAAAAGTGCAAATTATTTCAAAGAAACTACCACTAAGAATGTGGTGATAAGTAATTTCTGAGTTCTTGCTTTGAGCTGGTATTGTTCCAAGTACTTACTATGGACTAGGTCATCTAACTCTCAGGACAACCCATTTTACAGACAGACACTGTTCATAAGCTACAAAACTGGATCTCACCCAACATCAGTGAGACTCCAGACTCCATTTTAGCACTCCTCTGAACTGCTCCCCTCTGTTTAAAATAAGCTAACCTCCAAAATGCTGGGAGTCAAACACTCTGCAATAGTGGTTCTCAACCTTCGTATGCATCAGAATTGCCTCGTTGGAGAGACTATTCAAACATTGGGTCTCATAGTCTCAAGTGGGACTTGAGAATTCCCATTTCTGGGCCCACCAGGACCAGAGACCCCATGCTGAAAACTACTGTTATGTGATGCAAATATTCAAGGACCCAACTGAATAAGCAAACCTGACACTGATAGGATAACTACCAGCAACTGGAGATGTAGAGCTCATGGTCCTACATAGTATAAAAGGTTATATTCAAATAAGTATATCAATTGGAATGAATTTATGCCAAAGGATCTGGTGCTTACTTGGAACTCCAACTTCACAAAGCTTTTGTATTTATTTCATTATGCAACTGGGTCTGGGGGCTTCTTGTCAATTATCTTATGTCAGAACTACAGTACTAGTTTTTCAAATGACCATCCTTCTGATTACAAAAGGACAGTATCTGGTACCAAAAAAAAAAAAAAAAGTGAGAACAGAACTATTTATTTAAGCCTTCAACATATCAGCAGGATCTTTAGTCAGAATATTCCCATTTTTGTGGGTATTACCTTGAAGACATTGTCCTATTTTTGCCAATAGGTAACACAAAAATATTCTCGACCAAGTGTAAGAAATTGTGTTAAAAAGTTATTCATTTATTTATACATCTAGACAGTATATATTAAATAAACATCAATCACACCAGGCTGGTTACCAAACCTGACAAGTGAAGGAGAAAGTCAGTACCCTAAAATTATCCAGTAACAAGTTTTATGTAAAACCATATTAGGCCAAAAGGACATTGTAAACAATTCTTCCTGTAGAATTTCTGCCTCAATAATGAAAATATGCATAGATGGACACATTGTTACCTTGTTAATCTGGGAAATCTGGTTGGCACCTTCATCCGTCATCTCTGAGAGGCACTTTGCTACACTGATGTACAGCTCCAGTTCACTTCTCTGACAAAGACAAATCTCACACATGTCAAAATACAATAAAAGACCAGAATATCATGTCTATTAATATTCTGATGAATTATTAGACTTGTTTATCCTCAATAACAGTTGCTGCTGAGATTCTAAAGTTACCAAACCAAAACATAGCTCAGTCTTTTCACAATTGAAAACTGTCTTCTCCATTGTTCTGTGTGTTCGCTTGGCTGTATTTTTTTCTCCCTATCAGAATTCAGTTATCCTAAGCAGATTTTAACTTCGTTGTGAAACTTCAGTGTAGAAGTCTACAGAGGGAGAAGGGCAGGCATGAAGCCATATGACAGAAAGCATATATAAATAAGACAATGTCGTCAAGGTGCATTGGGTAGGGATTTCTGTGCTTACTCGTCTTTGGCAGGAATCTGGTACAGCACTGGTTAACTCACCTCTAAGCTTTCTCAAAGCTTTTGTTCTAAATACTCAACCTCAATTTAGATCTTGGAAATAAACACACTCCTAGGGAGGAATGTGGTTATTTCTTGCTAGTCTTCCCACCCATAGCCTTAAAACATTCCTTAGCCTGCTTTGCCAAAATGACTTTAAAGAAGCCTAAGCACAAACTGTCAGGAACGTAAATATTTTTGTTCTTTACCCGAATCCTATTTGGCAGAAGGTCAAAAATTTTCCCAGTAGCATCACAGAGCAGACTCCAGAGGTGGTGGGAAGGGCTGGGCAGTTTCATGGCCTGGCTCAGACCCTGTAAGGCACTTGAGCACAACTCAGGATGGCTAGGTGGGGAAGCTGCTTTAAAAACTGCCACCACTAGGTTTTCAACAAAAGCTTGGATCTGTTCATCAGAGACGTGCTTTACCCACAGTGACATGGATACCAGAAGGGATCTCTTGATGTTCAACTGGAAGGGAAACACAAGAGGTCAGACATAAGCAAGTCAGTCTGAGTTTGTGGTACTCAAGGTTCTAGGTCATCACAGACAGTTTTCTTTCTGAATGTAACTGCTGGTAGCTAGACTTGACTCCAGTAGAAAGACACACCCCCAAGGGTATCTGGGCAGCATAACTGATGGACTTAAAAAGAAAACAGAAAAAGGACATAAAGTTGGACAGCAGGGAAGAAGGTAGATATGGAAGGAGTTGGGATGTGGTTTCATATGATCACAGCACAATGTACAAAATTCTCAAAGAATTAATGAAACAATGGAAGAGGAAAAGGATAAAACTAGGGTCTGAGGAGATGCCTCAGTTGGTAAAGTATTCGTTGTGAACACACTTTCAATTTCTAGCACCCATGTGAAAAGCAAGGTAGTTTGCCTGTAATCCCAGAGAATAGGCTCCCTGGTGCTTGCTGGCTGGTCAGTTTAGCCAAATCAGTGAGCTCCAGGTTCAGTGAGAGACCAGGTCTCAAAAATAAGAGGAGTGTAATTAAGGAAGATGGGCAACACTGACTTTTGACCTCTACCCCCATAGTCTACATACCCCATGCACCTGCAAATATATAAATATGCATAAACATACGCACCACATACATACAGGCAAAATTATAGGCAGTACATTATTGGTAGCTGGAGTCTCAACTGAGAGTAGTGACTGACTAAACATAGGCTCAATGTTACACTGAGTGATGTGTGATTCATAGAGATGACTAGAAGCAAATGCACTAAACTAGCCACTATTAGGATATATAAATTACAACTCAATAATGCTAACTTTTAAAATAAGCTGCCAGAGACATTAGACATTAAAGCTGATGTCTATAACATGGATCGAGTGCTAGTAAGTGCTCAACAAATGACAGACTTCACTAACACACATCTTCAACTAAAGTCCATCATAAAGAATAAGAAAGATGAAACACAAAAGCAATGTAGAGTCGGGACTAAAGCCAAGATATTGAGGATATAAAAGAATCTTGTATTACTTGAGAGAAATTAAAGCCAGATCATAGATAGAACTGAACATGATGATCATGTACTGATTGATGATCAAGTTAGATTTTTAGGAAATCATGAAATATCTTTCCCAACCCCCTAACAGATAAACTCAAAATTCTTCCTTACTATATGTCTCTGAACACTTACTCTATTCTTATGTATCTTTGGCTAATGTCTAGAACATGCTCTCAAACTTTCACAAATACAAAATGAAAGGGTCACTTCTACCTCAGTAGTTTATGTTGAATACTCAAGCAGAGATATTAGTTCCTCCAACTCCCTCCTCAGTATGTCTCTTTGGATGCTGACCTAGATCTTACCAGGCTTTCAAGATTTCCCCTTAGTTGCACCCAACTCTAAGAAAGGGAGGAAGAGATGCATACAAGAGGTTTCCAGTACAGATGGATTTGTCTCTCTCTTAATACCCAGTGAGATAGCCATACTAGATTATCAAGCAAACTTTGTCCCCAAAGGAATGTTAGCATCTGTGACCATCACTTCCCCCCCTTTAGTAATAAGTAGCAATTAAAACTATGCTTAACACCTGAAACTACTACATACGCTCAGTCCATGGATCAGTGGAGGCATCACCCACAAGCCCAGCAGTGCAGCTGCACTCTGCGATGATGGTGCCTGAGTCACAGCAATCTCAAGGCAGAGTTGCTGTATCTCCTCACCTGAAAGACAAGATAGGAAAAATAATTTCTGTAATACACTGCTCGGCTCCCTGACTCAGACTCAGGGTTCAACGTCTGAAGCAAGCCATCTACTTGGGTCACATCTGCACATAACAGAATTCATTCAACCAACTGGTTCAAGAATTTTTGAGCAAAAAGGCAAAGAATGTGCCCAGTAGAATCACAGTCCTAACTCTTGGGACTGCCAAGGGCTTTAAACTACCTAGAGAAATTTCTCTGATAGCATTTGGAGAAATCTGGACACTCAAATACTATTTTAAAATATGAGAAAATGCTAGCTACAAATCTCTCAGTGCCTTCCTCCCTGCTTCTCCAGCATGTGTTCAGCACATAGGGAAATTTCTATCTAAGTGTGCCAGTTAATTTTTTGCGAACCTGACACAAGCTAGAAAGTTACATGACAAGAAGAACCTACAGCTGAGAAATTGCCTCTATCAAGTTGGCCTGTAGGTAAGTTTGTGGGGCATTTTCTTGATTAATGACTTACGTGGGAGGATCCAGGTCACTGTGGGCAGTGTCACCCCAGGGCGGGTTACCCTGGATGGTGTAAGAATGCAAGCCGAATAAGCCACGGAGGTGGGGTGGGGTGGTGGTGGCAGTAAGCGGTGTTCTTTTGGACCTCAATTTTTGTTCCTGACTCCAGGTTCCCACCTTGAGTTCTCTCAGTATAAATATACGTGCAGATAAATAAGACTGCCCAAACTTTCTGGAGTTCACAAGATCATGAATGGGTTCCAGATGACACAAACTGAGCTAATAGATTTGTGGGTACACAGATGGTCTCTGGCTCTGTTTAAATGTGATTGCTTTTATACCCTGGTTCATCTCCTTCAGAGTAAGAAAGTATTTTAATTGTTTTTAGTATTACAGGAATGCACAGTGAAGAGACTTGAATGTTTTTTAAAGACTTTGACCTTTTCAAGTGTTTGAATCTTTTTAAAGACTACAGGACTTACAAAGCTATACTATGATTTGTTTTGCTTTTTTTTTTCTTTTTTTGGTACAATGCTACTGGCCAATGACTAAGATTTCTTAAATGCTATCTCTGTCTTAAGTATCAGCCATAATTATTAATCTATATATTTATAAAGATTTATCTTATCGAGGATGCTGGCAGCATGCATCCATTCTTCTCAGGATCACATGGTGACTGCTCTTTCCTACATTTCCCAGAATCCTCCTTTTCTCCTAGTCCTGCCTAACTTGCTCCCCTATTGGCCAACAGTGCTTTATTTACCAACCAATAAGACAAACATATACACAGAAGGACCTCCCCCATCATCTCCTCTTTTCTCTCTAAACAAAAAGAAGGGTTTTACCATTAACACAGTAAAATATATAACAAAACAGTCATCAAGTAAGAACTATAGTTATGATATTTAGTTCATTAACATTTAGCAAGATTTAAAGAAAATATTCTATCATCTATCTTGTCTTTGTGAGTCTAAGGTCTTATATGTAACTTATCTTTTATAATAACTAAAGAAAACTATAATCATAACTATCTGTCTTCAACTCCATCAAAGACCACAGAAGGATAATATATAAACTCTAGAACTGACAGAGACATCTCACTACCTGGACAGTCACCCAAAGTTCCTCTGTAAAATTGGGGCATCCATCTTCAGCCTATAGGCCACAGTGTGTCTGGTAGACTTCTCCAAGAAGCAGGAATCCTTAAGGACTGTCTTCTTTTGCAAGTTTCCACAGTCACTTTCCTGTGGGTCTAGACAAGAGCAGTTTCTTGCCCAAATGGCTAATCTTGCCATGTTGAAAGCTAACTCCATATTGAGTTTCTTCAATGCCCATCCTCCTTTCTGATGTAATTGGTGTGCCAGGAGCAGTTGTGTCTCACTGTCATGAAAAACCCTAAACCATTTAAATGCCATATATTCTGAAGGTCTTTGAAAGGTTTGAAGAATATCCATCTCAAATAGATTTTTGTATATCTAGAAAACCTAACTAACCTAGCTGTAAGTTTTGACTATTATACCTGACTATATATAATCTGTATTCATTTTTTGCCTCCATTTTTAATTTAAATTAGAAACAAGATTGATTTACATGTCAATCCCAGTTACCTCTCCCTCTCCTCCTCCCCTGTCCCCCACTAACACCCTACTTATCCCATACCATTTCTGCTCCCCAGGAAGAGTGAGGTCTTCCATGGGGGGTTCTTCAGAGTCTGTCATATTCTTTGGGATAGGGCCTAGGCCCTCCTCTGTGTGTCTAGGCTGAGGGAGTATCCCTCTATGTGAAATGGGCTCTCAAAGTCCATTCCTATGCTAGGGACACATACTGATCTACTACAAGAGGCCCTCAGCTGTTAAAGGCTAGGCTCACAACCAAAAATATACTATGTTTTATATTATGATATTAACATGAGATCTTAGGGATAAACAAGAAACATGGCTTTCATGTTGAATTTTTGGCCTACAGAACTAACTGTAAGATAATACATTTTGATATGTTTGCTTCACCAGTAATAGAAACCCAATAAAGAGTCCAACATGGTGCTTCCTTGAAACCTAGGGCTCTGGAGGTACAGTTTGATAGCAAGCTACTAAGTCTACATTACACACCCAACAATAAATATAACTCATAAAAGTGCTATTTGGCTTTTTTGTTTGTTTACTATTGCTCATTTGTTTGGTGTTTGCATATGGAGGCCATCCATTATTTTCCTCAATCCCTCTCCACCTTATCTATCTATCTATCTATCTATCTATCTATCTATCTATCTATCTATCTATCTGCTATCTACCTTTATCTTTGAGCTGGGGACCCTCACAGCTCCCTGATTTGATTAGACTGACTGTTCAGTAAGTCCCCAGTGATCTTCCTGCCTCTGCCTTCCTAGCAGTGGGTCTTAGGCATCCATCACTGCACTTGCCTCACTCTGTCTGTCTGTCTGTCTGTCTGTCTGTCTGTCTGTCTGTCTGTCTATTTGTCTACCTACCTACCTATTTATTTATTTATTTATTTATTTATTTATTTATTTATTTGTACACAGGTGTGAGGGTTCTAACTTAGGTCCTTACGTTTGCATAGTAAACCCTGCACTGACCAGGCCAGTTCCTCATAAGCTGTTTTTGAGGACTACATAGATCTATATCTTTAGACCTCTTCCTCCCCACCCTCACCTATAATGACTCAGTGAAAGTAACTCAGTTACTGTATGTAAAATAGCAACCCAAAAGATACACTAATCTACTAGTCTCTGTCAACTATGACACAAAATCTGCTTTTTTATTCAAGCCAACTCCTAAGAGCAAAGTCTGAAAACCTAAAAATACTTGATGTTTACCAAAGTTTAGCCTCATAAGTGGGGAGAGGAGTGCAGCCAAGTTTGCAGGAGGATACTGGTAGCTTTCCCCAACAGTTGCTATGGGTTTCATCACCACTTTGAGGAGGGAGGGAGGCACAGCTTCAGGACCTACAATAGAAAAGAAAAAGTGAGACACCTGCATAGCTGTGCTAGAATGAAAATCATTAACTGTTTATTTCTTTCAGAGCTAAAGGCTCTAATGCCACATACTTAGTTACAATGAACCCTTCAATGCTATGCTCTGAATCCAACTCCTTTTGCTATAAACCGTGTTCCCTCTGTTCTTACTCACTGTCTCCAATCTTCTCTTGTTTTGTTAGGCATGCCCCCACATCTTTACTCTCTTTTACACTTCTATGTCTCTTCTCCCAGGTTTTGAAAAGAATGACCTACTCTTCATTATTTCCTCATTGCTTAGTACGGTATTCAATAAACTTACAACAGGAAAGACAAGGCTTGCCCACTCAGCACCTTAGAGGAGCTATGGAATATCTCTTCCTACTATGGCCCCAGAGCACCACACCCATCACCTACCACCTCAAAAAGAAAACAAAGCTCTTTAGTTCCTAAGCCATAGTACCTACTCTAGAGGTGAGCACTAAGGGAGAAGTAGGCACTGCATATGTTAACCATCTACCTCTAACTTTAATATTGGTCCTTACGTTAGGAGAGGAGTACTTAGGTTTAGGACCTGGGATGCTAGAGTAGTAACAAGTAGATATACAAGCCAGGAATAACCATTAAAATGGGCAGGTAAAAGGGATACAACAAAGAGCCATAGGAAAATGAAGAAATATAGAAAATGTAGATGAATATAGAAAGATGTAGACAAGGAGTAACAATATGGCAGAATCAGCAGCAAAAGGAAAACTGCCATCAGCAGAAAGAGAAGCAAGGGGAAAACCAGAAACTACATCAGCAAAAAAGCAACAGGATCAGCAGAGTTGGGAGGGGTTGCAGAGGTGAGAGAGAGCTGATATGTGGGAAAAGCTGAAAATAGAGAAACACAAGTTATGCAGGAAAAGCAAAGGCAAATTCAGTGAACCACAAATGCAGGCAGTCAATGACCATCACACAGTCCCAGAAAGGAGAAGCTCAGAGTGGTGGAGAAGCAGGAAGAGGCCAGCCAAAGGAAATGAAATCAACAAACAAAGAGAAAGAAAGCAGAAGTGAGAGTGTCAACAAAACAAATCAGCTACAGAAAGGAGAAGCAGAGGTGGTGTGAAGACCCAGAAGGGAAAAACCAACCTTGCTAATGGGGTAGCAAAGGATGAAGGAAGAGCTATGTCACAGCACAGAAAGGAGAAGCTGGGAGGAAAGGAGAAGCAGGGACCTAGTAGGGAAAAACCGGCCTTGTGACCAGTAGCAAGGGTAGCAGAACTATGTCACAGCACAGAAAGGAGAAGCTGGGGGGAAAAGAGAAGCAGAAGTGGTGTGGGGACCCAGGAGGGAGAAACCAACCTTGTGAAAGGGTTTAGCAAGGGTAAAGGGAAAGCTACGTCAAAACACAGAAAGGAGAAGCTGGGAGGAAAGGAGCAGCAGTAAACCCAGAGGGGAAAACCAACCTTGTGAAAGGGATATCAAAGGGTGAAGGAAGAGCTGTCACATCATAGAAAGGAGAAGCTGGGGGAAAAGGAGAAGCAGGGACCCAGTAGGGAAAAACCAACCTTGTGACCAGTAGCAAGGGTGGCAGACCTATGTCACAGCACAGAAATGAGAAGCTGGGGGAAAAGAGAAGCAGAAATGGTGTGGGGACCCAGGAGGAAAAAAAACAACCTTGTGAACGGGTTTAGCAAGGGTAAAGGGAAAACTACATCATAATACAGAAAGGAGAAGCTGGGAGGAAAGGAGAAGCAGGGAACCCAGAGGGGAAAACCAACCTTGTGAAAGGGGTAGCAAGGGTGAAGGAAGAGCTATGTCATAACACAGAAAGGAGAAGCTGGAGGTAAAGGATAAGCAGGGACCTGGTAGGGAAAAACCAACCTTGATAAAGGAGTAGCAAAGGGTGAAGGGAGAGCCACATCACAATATAGAAAGGAGAAGCTGGGGGAAAGGAGAAGCAGGGAACTCAGAGGAAAAGCCAACCTTGTGAAACGGTTTAGCAAGGGTAAAAGTAGAGCTACACATTACAGTACAGGATGGAGAAGCTGGGGAGAAAGGAGAAGAGGGAGTGGTTGGGGAGAGAAGCAGAGGGTCAGGAGAAAAAGAATACACACCATAGGCATTGAGAAAAATGGAAGAAGTGGCAATAGGGGTCAAAAAAGGAAAACCAAAGACGGAGAGCAGTGCAGTTCTTGAAGCTGGGAAGTCCAAGAGTGTGGTGTCAGCACCTGGTGAAGACCATTATGCTGCATTATAACATGTTGGAGGACTAGACAGCAAGCTTGCCAAGGCATTTCAGTTGTATAACAGAGTCACTATCTTACTATCTCAGTGATGACTGTCAATCATGCCCCAAAGGTACCACATCAAAATAATGTTAGCAAATGATTTTGAGTATCAGGTTGCAAAACATGAAATCTGGAAGGCACAGCCAAGCAGCACCTTTGAATGCGTAAAGGGTGTGCTAATGTATCCTTCCAACATGAACAACAAAAGACACTTTAATTGGAATGGGCGACAGTTCAAAACTTGTGCTTATAGAATATCATCTATGATGGCAAAAGGAAAATCTAGGAAACAGGAGGATTTGCAAATCATAGGTCACTATCCAGAATGCATGGGGGACTCTTCCTGGAACTCAGTTATACAAAAATAGCAAAATTCTGCCTAATGGGTAAAAGACTTGAAGCCAATTCTAAGAAAAAATACAAATGGCCAAAAAAGGACTTGATTTTTTAAAATTATTAAAACAATTTTAAAATTTAAATATATTTTGATCATATTCTTCCTTTCCCCCAAGTTCATGAGGTCCTCTCCTCCTCCCTATCCACTAAACTTCAAGTTCTTTCTCAAAAAAAAACAAACAAACAAACAAAAAAAACCCCAAAAAACCAAAAACAAAAAACAAGAACCTAATACAACAACAAAACCAAAACTCAAAACCACACCTATCCACAGATACTCATAACAGCACTAACTGCAATAGCAAAGTGTAGAAACATCCTGGCATCTAGCAACTGGTAAATAGGGAAAATATGGCTGATCCATACAGTGGATTATCACTTAGCTCTAAGGAAAGAAGTAGGGTATCTGCTACAATATGGATGAACCCTGGAAATACTGTGCTAAATGACAAGAAGCCGGTCATAGAAAGCCACAGATTGTATGATTCCATTTAAATGAGATATACAGAAAAGACAAATTAGAGACACGGAACATAGTATTGTTGCTAAGAACCAGAGAAAATAGAGAAAGGGAAACAATTTGTTCAACAAGATTAGGTTTCCTTCTGGGGTGATAAGAATGTTCTAGAGGTAGATAGTAATGATAGCAGAACAGAAATTGTGAATGATCCTAATATCCCTAAATCATGAGCAGTTTAAAGAGTCTTTTTCTTTCCCCAAATACAAGGGCACACATATGCCAGGCTAACCTTAAACAAGCTATATAGCTGAGGATGACCTTAAATTTCTGGTCCTCCTCCCTCCACCTCCTAATTGCTAGGATTACACTAGTTTACATGCTGGGGATTGAATTTATCCATGCACTTTACCAATTATATTCATCTTCAAAGAGAAAAGAAGAAATCTTAAAATATATTGATATAGGAGGGGCACTGAAGAATAGACAAAGTCTTGGTGCCCTAGTATCTCTTTCTTTCTGACACCTACAATGAAAAACACTCCCAAACAACTGGTTCCTTCTGCATCAGGATTCAAGATTTTTAATGGCCTTAGATCTTTAGCCAGGGCCAAGGACATTCTGTTTTTATGACTTTCCTTTCCCTACTCTTCCAATTACAAGTGCATTACGGAGCCAGGAAGATGACTCAGTGGGTAAAAGTACTTGCTGCTAAGCTTGATGACCTGAGTTCATATTCCTGCAGCACATGTAAAGGCAAGATGGAGTGGCATGTACTATAATCCAAGTACACCTACTACAAGAAAGGAGGTGAAGACAAGAGTAACTCCTGTATGCTCACAGGCTGATTAGCCTGGGGTGCACAAAAAAGCAGTATACCATAGAAACCCTACCTCAATACCAAGGTAAAAGATGAGGACCCACCCCCGAGGTCATCCTCTGACCTCCACACAGGTTCTATGGCATGTGCAGGCCTCACACAAAGACATCATATGTACACATAGACAGACATAAATGAACAAATATTGTATATGTACCATGTTCCCATTCTTAAGATAACTGCTTATGGAAATAAACTCCCATGTTCATCTTTGGCAGAGTCTACATAAACTCATCTATGTTCACAGTTTCAAGTACTAACTAAGTTGTTAACTATAAACCCATACCTACCTCCATGTTTTAATCCCATGTTTCCAACTCTCATTCCCAGCAGAAAAGATAACAGTCAGTATGTTTTCTACACCTAAACACCCTCTGGCCTATTTCCTTACCCTTCGCTGCTCTCTTCTACTAGATAAAACTAGTAGTGTGCCTTGCAATGTTTCACTTTAATACCCTATTTTTCCAGCTAAAAAAGTCCCCCCCATTTGTGTATCTGTGCTATGCTGTTCAACCAGTAACTAATACTTATTTCTACCCTACCTTGAGATGTAATACTGGAGTGGGATTCCATCGAATCTTATGGGGACCTTAACCATGGCTGTTTTCAGAAGACAACAGGCACAAAACCAGGGATTATGCTCATGGAATTTATTTTCTAATGAGAGGACAAAAAAAAGGTGGGGGGTAAAACCAGGTGTGAGATAGGCAGGCACTAACTGGCTAGCTTTGCACATAACTCTATACTGGTAACATCTGTGGTAAGAATCTTTAACAATTCTGCAATTCTGGCTACAAACCAAAGTCTGATTTCATGAAACAAAAATTAACTTGCTTCATTATATTTTTAATTATGTGTATCTATGTGTGGGTATGTGCATATACATGAATGCAGATGACCTTGTAGACCAGGGTGTTGGATCCTCCTGGAGACTGAGTTACAGTTAGTGGAGCCACCTGACGTGGGAGCTGTGAATTAAACCTGGGTCCTCTGGAAGAGTACACCATGTTCTTAACCGGGAGCCATCTCTTCAGACCCTAATTTGCTTTTAAAAGGCCCTTTTGGTACACATTCACAGAAAGGTCCTGGTGAAGAGGCAGACATTGCAAATATGTATTGGAAGTCTTTAATTCATAAGCTGATGTCTATTTTACGGTCTAAGTATTTTATGTCAAATCATTTTAAAATTACACAACTTGTATTCCAAGAACTATAGCAGGATGCATTGTAGAAAATGTTTAGTTTCCAAAGACTCAGGGAACATGAAAAAGGATGAAAGTTTACGTCATGCAAGGACCCCATGTGACATAGGAACACTGTTTATGTTTTGTTGCCCAGACAGTGAGCTCTCCTCTGAGGGGATGCACTTCACTACTGACTACACTTATGCACATGTTACTTCAGCATTGACGGCATTTGTATGTGCATGTTGCTTCAGTACTGTATGTGCATGCTTTTCTGGCACTGACTGTACTGTATGTGCATGCTACTACAGTCTTCTCTAAAGTTGACTTGATATACAGGTGTCAGAAACAACTTGTGAAATGGAGTATAGGGTTGAAACTCATGCCTCTGCTACAGTGCATTAATGCTGTCACAGTTGCAAGGCCAGGGCATCAATATGAAGAAGCATGATGAGAATTACACAAATACTTCCTCTGTGTTTAGAAGAAACCCATTCTGACAGCCAATGGAATGATGGGAACTACAGTTACCGTTAGGAGTGGGGGAAATATTTGGCAGTTGCATGCATCCAGGGAGGAGGGTAAGGAAGAGGAAACCCAAAGCATATCTGGAACACAGAGTCCTGGTTCCTTCCACAGAGATCTTCTGTATAGGACAAAAGAATATAAACAATAGGAATTATCAGGTCCTTTAAGTGCTTTGTCCTTCAAACAAGTGCCTTAGGTAAGATGGCCACTGGAAGGTCATGAACAAAGGATTTGAAACTGAGAATGCCTATGGGTACTTGTCAAAAAGATCCAGATGTTTTAAAATCTGAATGTAAAGCTGCTTTACATCTCTCATCCAGTTGACAGCCTCAAAGTTATAAATGGCATATCCGAGCATAATGCATTACAATAGGACCTATTATCCCACGTAGTCTGGCTACACAGAGGACTGTGCAGCAGCCTAATTACTACAGAAAAAGTCTGGCTGCAAATAGGCTAACATCTAGAGTGTATAATCTCCATCTGCAGCACACCACTTGTGTCATACAGACATTTATTTCCTCCATCTTCACTGTTGCTGGAAATAAATTAACTCAGTTTAGAATAATCCAGCATTTATTACAAACATATACAAGTGATAGAGGTCAAATATTTAAATTATATCACATGCCAGGTAAGGTGTTCTTACCTGTACATTGAAGAAATTATAGTCTAATGAGAAAGGCAGACTTGAAACAAAGAAGTAAAATAATCACATAAATAATGCCACATATGTAAAACATGAAAAAATAAAAAAGATACAGGAAGGTAAAAGAGGAAATCAGATCTAATCAGAAAATATCATTGCGGTCCAATCTTGTCTCACAAGAATAAAAGATGTCAAATCAATATGGAAAGGATGAAGTCCATAGAGAATTCAGGCAGACTTCATTATAGGATAGTTTGTTTGTGGGAAGTACCAAATGCTTTGCCCCTGACCAGAAACTACAATCAATATAGTTGTTGAAAAGAATTGATTCTGACATATCAGATACTAAAAGCTGGTAGAGTACTCTATCTTAGGAGCAAAAACCTCAACAACATTCAGAGTTACCAAAACCGAAAACATCCCAAGCCCTTGCACCAGGAAGGCCACCAAGCAGAGTGGCAGCCAGCAGAGGTCAGAATCTGGAGAGAGAAGCAAGTAGAGAGAAGTAGTAGGGCTGTGGCCCAGAGGGGAAGGGGGATTAGTTACATTCAGGTGGACTGATCCAGTGAGCAAACAGGCTGAGACTAATGAGCCAGGTTACCTACAGTCCAGAACAGAGAGAGAGAGAGAGGGAGAGAGGGAGGGAGGGAGGGAGGAGGGAGGAGGAGGAGGGAGGGAGGAGGGAGGGAGGGAGGGAGGGGAGGGAGAAAATATGGTACTGAATTAGAACTTCAAACATGGGCATAAATTTGTGGACACAGACAGATACAGATTAGACACAGATAAAGACACACTGTGGTGTAGAATTAGAACTGCAAATATGGGTATGAATTTGTGGACACAGAGACAGTTTAGACACAAATAAAGATAAAGACACACTGTGGTGTAGAAATAGGCAAGATACAAAGGAAATAAATGGAACATTCCTGGAAGCAGTGACAGTTACCCCAGGAGAAAGGCTCTGTGCCCAGACCTTGTCTTCTACATACCATTCTCTGGAAAACAACACAAAACAAAAACCTGGGCTACCTGCACCTACCTCCCTGCCTCATAGCAATAAATTAGGCAAGATACATTAATAGGCATTAAACCCAATGATTGAAAATAGAATAAACAACAGGATGTACATGTATATATACATATATAAAGACTCAAAGTATTGGCATGCAATATTTGCTAGTGATAAAGGAAAATGAGTAACCTTATTTGGAGAAAGCTAAATGCTATCATCTTATGCAAGTGATATGTTTAACCCCACAGAGAAGGGAAAGGGACACTGCATGGCATCTGATGGATGCACTGAGAACAGAAATCCTTTCTGAGATTCTCCTGACAAAGATGGCTGACCTGACTCTCATGGGAAACATCAAGCAAACCCAGACTGAAGAATGTTCTATGAAATAGCCATTTCTAGTCTTAAAACATGACCCAGGAAAAAAAAGAGACAGGCTTGAGGAACCACTCCGGATTAGAAGGCTGGAGAGAAATAACAACTAACGTGCACTCCACTTTAGACTTTGCTATGACAGCCATCACTGAGAGTTTACTGAAGCTTAACTTGTGGTTTCTGGGTAAAAGAAATAGTAAAGTTCTTTCTTACTTACAGAAAATAGATGGTTTGTAATTTTCTTGTATTTTTTTTGGTAAAATAAAAATGTAAACAAATACAAACATTAAATAAAAAAATCTGGAACAGAGATGGCTCAGTGGGTAAAAAGCCCTTGCCACTCAAACCTGACAAACTGCATTTGATCACAGGATGCACAGTAGAAGGAGAGAAAAGACTCACACAGTTGTCCTCTGACCTGCACACGCAAGAGCCTGCACTCACTCACATTTACACATACCATAATGTCTTAGCTAGGATTTCTATTGCTGCAAAGAGACACCATGACCATGACAACTGTTATTAAAGGGAAAACATTTAATTGGGATGGCTTACATTTTCTGAGGTTTAGTCCGTTATTATGATTATGAGGTAGCATGGTGGCCTGCAGGCAGACATGGTGCTGGAGAAGGAGCCAAGCATCCTACATCTTGACTTGTAGGTAACAGGAAATGAACTGAGACACTGGGTGTGGCTTGAGCATATAAGAAACCCCAAAGCACTCCTCCACAGTCACATACTTCCTCCAACAAGGCCACACCTACTCCAACAGAGCCACACCTCCCAATAGTGCCATTTTCTTTCAAACTACCACATATAACAAGATAACTCTGAAAAAAATAAAACTCAAAACTTTAATTTTTGTTTTATTTTCAAGGCAGGATTTCTCTGTGTAGCCCTGGATATCCTGAAACTTGCTCTGCAGGAATCCACCTGCCTCTGCCTCCCAAGTGCTGGGATTAAAGGCATGTGCCACCACTGCCCAGCTTTTTTTTTTAAGTGGATTTTTAAAAATATTAATTTATTTATGCGTATGAGTGCTCTACTTGCATGTATGCCTGCATAACAGAAGAGGGCATCAGAAAGAATTGGGCATCAGATCCCATTATAGAAGGCACCACTTGGTTGCTGGGAAATGAACTCAAGACCTCTGGAAGAGCAGCCAGTGCTTTTAACTACTAAGGCATCTCTCCAGCCCCTTTAAACTTTAATTTAAAAAATTCTTATGTTGTGAGTGCATGTAAAAATATTCATTCCTTCTGACACTGAAATAAAAATTAAATCATACTTACAGCATCATAATATACCTGAATGGATTTTCTTGGTATCACACTGGTTTTTTAATGTATGTTACAATGTTTTATAACAGGATATTACAACTAAAGGGGCTCATTCTTTATTTAGTTACTATTATATAACCTAACTAATACGCTTCAAAAACTCTATAATGAAGAATAAATCATTTACTCAACTTTACAGAAACAACTATCACTATAAGCTAGGTGGTTTGCCTGAATTTGCATATGCTGCAAGTAGTGGAAATGGGATAGCAGCCTAGGTAGTCTGACTCCTGTATTTTAACCTTTATGATATACTGGTTTCTATTTTCAGAAAGGGGTCATAATATTTGGCAGCATTGAGAAGCCACGCCAGGGTCTGGAGAGGCTTTTTTTGAATAAAAGGGCTTGCTCTTCCAGAGGCCCCAAGTTCTGTTCCTAGCACACACACTGAGCAGCTCAGAGCCACATATAACTACAGCTTCAGGGCACTCCACCCACATAGCTGACACCAACACAGAGGAGACGGACAGACGCATGTGCACACACTTGCACCTGTGTGCACTCCCTCCTGACAAACATAAAAATAAATCTTTAAAGAGGCCATGCCATCCTTCTCATTAGCAAATCTTCACAATCTTGCCCACTAATAAACTGCCGAAAATTCACTGTAAGAAAAGCTATAGCAGAAGACAGAAACCTACCTGGATAAAGAAACTACATAGAAACTTTAAAAATGACCCCGTAGCAAAATGACTAATTCTGATATATCAACTTGATGAAGTACTAATTACCCTTACTTATTTATTGTACAAGTGGGAACGAGCACCAGCATGCAAAAGTCAAAGGACAAATTACAGGAATTAGTTCTCTCCTACTGTGTAGATTCTGGGCATCACTCAGGCTGTTATCCTTTGTATCAAGCTGCCTTACCCACCAAGCAATCCTGCCTGCTCCTTGATGAATTACTCTACAGTCATTTTTAAGTGATAATTATGGTGACAAATGTGAACTTGAGAAATATTACTTAAAAGGACAGAGCATATCATTCTAATTATTTTCTGTTGCTGCAAAAGATACCATGACCAAAAGCAACTTGGGAAAGAAGGGATTTATATCAGTTTTTAAGTTTTTTAGGTCTTCCATGCCTCTTGTCACAAAAGATAAGTGACAACTGTGCTTATTTACAGGAACAGGTAACATTTAAAAATCAGATAATTAGGTATTATACATTTTATGAATGGATAAAAATGAATATATACACCAACAGGACATATATTGGACTATCTCAGTAGCCATCTCTAGGGTTGATATTCCAGAAAATCTCCTTTTGGTTTTCTGTTTGTTTGGCATTGTTTTATTTATATGTATGTGGGTGACTCTGTGCCTATGAGTGCAGTTGCCCAACGAGGCCAAAAGGTGGTATGGGGGTCTCCTAGAGCCAAAGTTGTGAGCCACCTGATGTGGGTGTTAGGATGCAAACTCAGATATTCTATAGGAAACACTGCTAACTATTGAGTTATCTCTCTAGCCCTCCTTTTTTTTTTTTTTTTTTTTTTGAAACAGGGCTTCACTCTATAGCTTTGCCCAGCCTAGAACTCACTATATATAACAGGATGGCCTCAAAACCCCAGTGATCTTTGTGGCTCAGCCTCCCAAGCACTGAATTACAGGTATGAGCCATTCTGCTCAGCTGCCATCTTCTTCCTTATGCCACTTTTAAATTCAGCGCTATACACATGTGTTCATTTCTAGTTTGTTTTCAGAGTTGTATAGGTAAAATACTAATAGTTCAAAATATTTTAAAATGGTGCATTCTTTTGGCAACCAATTCCCTAAAAACAGACAACCTTTTGATATCATTAGTATCATTCAGTACACCAATTCTGCAAGACACTGTCTGAACAAGTAAATCTGACACTAGTCCACAAACGACTGAGATTCTAAAAAAAGATTGAGAATAAGAATTCAGACAATTTGTGTATAAACCTAAGGCTTATCTGCATAGATCACTGACCAATGTTAATTAGAGGAAATACCATTCATTGTACTACACAGATTTATATATTTTCCTCAGGTAACATTTCATTTAAAGCTTAATATAGAGAATGAACTTAGGAAGCCTTAGCCACATGCTCCAATGGCAACGAAACATTCCTGTTATATAGAGATACCCAGTGTTGGGCATCAGAAGTAATTATTACTTTTATTAAGTGTTTTAAATGCTCTATTAAAGAAGTGGATAAAATATTGAAATGGTATAGAATTAAGAAATCATGAAGATCAAAAATCAGATGGATAAATAGAAAGAAGGAAAACTGTAATACTCAAAATTAGAACTGGGTGTGGCGGCACATGCCTGTGATCTCAGCACTTGGGGGATGAAGTGAGAAAAATCAGGGGTTTAAGGGTAGCTTTAGCATATACTGAGTTCAAGACCAGCCTCTGCTACAGAGTGACCTGGTGTTGGAAAAAAAAAAAAAAAGATGATTCCATAATAGAGGGAAATTCAATTCTGAGCAAAGACTTTAAGGCTGGCATAGCTGAGAAATTTCCATAGTAACTGAGAATGATGACTTCCAAAGGTAAGGAATCACACACCTGACTGAAGACCAACAGGGCCAGATCAGAGAAGACAGACCATATCACATGGGAGACAAAGACACAACTCCTTTCAAAGCTAGGAACTGAATTCCCTAAAAACTAGAGGAATTCCACTGCCTTGGTATGGCAGTGGAGTGCAGGTCTCCATGAAGTAACGGATGCGCTAACATCACACATCTATTAAGGTGCGAATATAAAGCGTGGCAAGTCCTAAGCCCCAGAAAGCAGTCTGACACGTTCTCAGATTTCATGGGCTGTGCTGGAAATCTTCATGTCACTCTCATTCTAGCATATGTGTGAATCAAATATAACCCTTCACTTTTTTTCTTGTGAGTTATTAAAGTTAAAAATAGTCCACAGAGGCGATGAAGCCGTGCCATCCCTGAAGTGGCCTATCTTCTGCCTGTACCAAGCATGATTTTTATTCTTAAAAAAAAACATCTCTTCCTCAAAAGAGTTCACTGACGTTGTCATCCTTCTACCAGCGGCCCCACTGGGTTCTGGTGAGTGACATCCAGACATTTAAACTCAAAAGCTCCTTCAGAAGGGAGTTATTAAAATTCAAATGAGCTGGGCATATTGAAGAAGAAAGTGCTCGTTTGCATGCACACCTCTGCGTTTGGCCATCCCATTTAGTCCCACAGAGCAGGGTCTGGTTTTGTTTTTGTAAATGGGGCTTTGGAGGAGGAGGTCAGCCTCCCACGGCCCCCACTCCTCTGGGGTCATCATTAGTAATGTGTGGGCTGAATAGATTTTCCTCTGAATCTACTCAGCAAACCTGACAGAAAGGCAGCCCTCTCCCACAACCTGAAAATGCCAAAAATCCAACTGGCAAGATGGAAGTTTTAAGCACTCCAGAAGTCTGCTTCAGAGAAGCTTCTAGCAGGGCTGCACACTGCAGCATCTCAGGACCACCTGAGCTTCCAGCTTCCAAGCACAGTCCTTTCTGGTGAGCCGGGACTTGAGAATCACAAGTGAACCAAGAGCCCCCAGAGGATTCACAGCAAACTCATTTCTGCCCAGAAATGTGGATTTGGGGGGTCAAAATAGTATTTTATTTGCCAGAAAAAAATACCCTTTTGAAGTCTTTTATTTGACTTCAGAGTTTTTACTTCATTTCTCATGCTACTCTCTCACATTTAATCATTTTTAAATTTTATAATCTAACAATGGACAGCTTAATAAAATGATAATAAAAATATATGGTGCTAACATTATTCTGGCTGTGGAAAATTCAGATGCTTATTTAATAAGAATTCAATTTCTTCCTAATGAAGCCATCTCTATTATATGTATTTTAAGAAGACATAATCCATAGCAATAATAATCATTAAACTAATTTGCATATTATATACAACAGTGTTTATATAGAACAATGGTATAATCAATCATACGTCAACTTTTATGTGAAAAAATTAGGAGCAAACAGTGCTAATTCATAATCCTGGAATAAGAGCATACATCCTATACCTCAGAGACTAAAGGGACCAGGCCACAAAAATAGCTCTAGGATTCTTCTTTCCTGGGGACACCAAGCAACAATACTTTCTCTTCAATGGAAAGATTTTATTTTTTCCATGAACTTCATTTATCAAATCATTCCTTCCAAATTTCTTGGAGTTTTCCATTTGAATTCACTTATAAATGCATTTTTATCTTTTTAAAATTATAATGGTCTTGCTATCACATAGTCACTGATTTGCCCAGCCAGGAAAGAATGAAAGCAGTGAATATCACTGTAAGATGATTATATTAACAAAACTGACATGAGCCAGGACATACACAGTGCTAGCAGCCTATACTTGTTGCTCACAATCTGAGAAGTGTATGTCATATAAGAGCTACTCTTCAGTAACTCACATGGCACTGCTCTGGCTCTGGTCAAACAAATACACTAAACTGCTATCCTCTAACGTGGAGGGCCACAAACCAGGAGCACAGCAGGATAGATGTGTCCCAAGGAAAAAAAAAAAACAAAACAAAACAGGATTAGAGCCTGTGACTCTATCAGCATAGAATGAGCAGACAAGGACAGGGACAAGGGCTACTTCCCAGCCGGACTTAAGATGCAAAGAACACTTGGATGTGCTTTGTCTACTTACACCAGTCACTGAGTCAGATGGAAAAAGCAACGTGCACTAGGTGCAGCTCCATGTGACCAAATGGAAGACAACATGAGACTACAGGGTTTGCACATTTATAGAGCAACTCTTTAGCTTCCTAATCATCTAGGAAGATGGTTTAGCAGAAGACAACATTCGCCCCCCCCTTCAGATTTGATTTGTTTGATTTTACAGAGAGTGCTTTGGGCACATAACTTACAGAACATGAAGGAAAGAACGATAAAATCCAAGAAATGTGATCACTTGCCTTTTTTTCCTCCTGTAACGAAGAAGCCAATGGCTGCTCTAATAAAACTGCCTTCGGGCAAATAGCTGTAGTCAGTAGGAACTGTGGAGGCAGAAAATGATCAAATTAACTAGTGAACTTGGCAGGGCTAATGAAGGAGAGGTAATGATCTCATGCTGCCATCTCAACCCAGAGACAAGGCAGAGATGTTTATGCCATTATTCTACCCTGTAGCTGCAACTAATTCTATTAGGATAAGTGATTGGCTTTGAGGGAATCACTCAGGCTATACAGAAAAATTTAAAATGGTGACAAACCTAGGAGAGGCTTAAAACAAAAATCACAAAGGATGTTACTCCAGTGAAGTAGTAATAAAACGGCCTCCCTTGCATACTATCACACCAAGAGCTCCAATCCAATGACCTCCTCAGGGTAGGCAGTGAGCCTGTTGGGCTTCTAAGCTTAGGCACTGTCCTAGAGGCCTTGTTAGGATGCTGCATCAACTGTATGAACCAAGGAAATTCAAAAACCAGGATTACCAGCACCATCTCTTACTTAAGGTAGTGATCAACTTGTACAAAGAACCAGATGTGGCCGCTGACCTGAACCAGTGAGCCAGTGACATTTCTGCTAGCTGAGTCCTGAGAGTCCCCTAAATCCTTTTCCTCCCAGATCCCCATAATTGTTTCATGAGACAGTTTTGCTACAATGAATGGCTCAACTGGAAAATTCCATTGGGAACGAGTAAGTGTGTTTTCCAGACACACAATTACTTTGTTCAGAAGAACCTGGTGTAAGCTGACTCACCATTACTTCATTTGAGTACACTGACTAAGTGCTCTGTCACACAAATGTAAGTCTACACACACACACACACACACACACACACACACACACACACACACACACACACACACACACCAAGCCTGACATAATGTGTTATTTTACCAGGATACTGTAAGAGCCCTGACCTTCAAAACTAGCACTAGCAAAGGTTTCTAACATTGAAATTCCCTTTCCTATGTTCATATGACAACTTCCAGCTGTCTAAGGTTCATCATGTTGGGAAGGATGTGGACCAAAGTCCTCTGTCTAAAGCTGCAGAGTGACTGCAGTGAGGGAAACAAAAATTGTAGAAGCCCACAATCATAGTTACACTATCAGTAGATGACCCACCAGGAATACACAAAACTATGTTTTAGTGAGGGACCTTTATTTTCTAAACCTCTGTGGACCAGGTACAAGATGGCTAGTGGGTCAAAAATACCATTTATAAGGACCAAGGGACAGATATATTATGGTGGTTCTTTCCCCAGAAAATCTCTAAGTATGAACATAAATTAAGCACATGGGAATTGTAATATTTTCATTGCTTTTATCCAAAGACAACAAATAGAAAGGGTTTTGTTATTTGAAGAGCTAGGATTCCAACCCTCAAGGAGGTACACGTCTTTGAATGTGTTTTGCTCATTATCTTTATATAGCCATTGGGCAGAAAAATCCCAGTCATAAATAGATAGGTTTTTTGTTTTATTTTTTATATTTTTGAGAAAGGGTTTTACTGTGTAAGCTCTGTATAAAGAGATTTTTTTAAACATTACTTTTAGTAAAAATAAAGTGTCTATTCCAAGCTTCAAGGATCTAATTCTTTGTTTATGGACTTGTCACTAAACAAACTCTTAATGTAACTCATATAATATTTCTGAGCCTCATATTTTTCATTTGTAACATACAGGTACTTGACTGAGTATCTACTCTATCTTCTAAGGGAGGCAGAGAGGAAGTATAAATGAATATGAGGTTTGGAAGCCAAAAATCTAAATCCAAAGCACTACTTTCTACCATGTGACTTGAAGAAAGCCTGGAAGCCTCTCTACACTCCATTTTGCTCAGATATAAAGTAAATATTGTAACACCCCATCATGTGGAATATCTGTGATGCCCTATCCCCTAAACGAAATGCAGAACCCTGAGCCAGCCATTCCTTCTTCTAGCTTCAGTATATTAAGACTTTAATATTACCGGAAGTTCTGCTTTGATTTGAAGACAAGGTAGAAAGGTGAAGATGTCCTAGAAGCCATATTGCATTTGATTGAAGACCAATCACCCCTGAGACATTGATGACCTATTGATGAAAACATAGCAGTTTGGTGATGGGACAATATCCAAGCTCCGTTCAATTAAAGGCCACCATAGACTCTCATTAACTTTGTAGGAGGTAGAGACTTAGTTGAGAATGAGTAGTTCTATAACATGGGTCTCCTACACTAGACCTGAACCTTATGTTAACTGATGAGTATTTGCTAAATGAATGAATGATGAATGAATGAATAAACCAATCATGGCAGAAAGTAATAGTAATATTCTTGGGTTTCACTAAGCAAGACTGTTCTCAAAAACTGGTACAAGAAATCTCAAAAAGGGTTAAAGCTTAGTTGGTAGAATATTTCCCTAGTGTGCACAAGACCACAGGTTCAGCTCCAGCACTGCATACACTAAGTGTGGTGGCTCATGCCTATAATCCCAACACTTGGAAGGATCAAGAGTTATGAGTCACCCTCAGCTACACCATTTGAGGCTAGCCTGGAACACATGATATCTTGTCTTAAGAGAAAAAAAAAACTTAAAAAGTAGAAAGAAAGGGAAAGTTACTTAATAAAATATCTCTAAAAATAGAAATTTTAACTCTTCTTTTCTTTAAATAATTTCTATCATTGATTATTATAATTCACGAACATTTTAAAATAATAGTTTCTAATTCTCCTAAGTTTTAACAACTTAAATTTCAGTAGAATTCTTTTTCTGAGCACATTCTTATTCATATGTGTAAAATGGTTTTTCTCTGCCCAGAAATCCATGTTTTTCCACCAATAATTACTAAATGTCTTTAAGTGCTAGGTATTATAATTAGCCATGTTTTATAAGAATGAAAACAAGTATGCTAAGTGAGAAAAAATAAGCTAGAAAACACTGGGTATAGTAAGACTACCAATCACAGAAACCCAGCTTGGACATGATCGTCGGGAAGAGGCGCAACCATGCACTCAGGACTGTTGCAAGACTGGTTTAACTTCTTTAGAATCTGTACTTTCACAGTTTCTTCAGTAAACATAATGTTTTAAAAAATAAAAATCCTAACAGATAAAAACTTTTAAAGTAAATGTACATAATGATGTCTCAGCATGGATAACACACACTCTTATCTGAACTAATGGCATTTGAGCATTCTTCCCTGGTGTCTGCCCTGCCCTTTGGCCACCTTCTATTTGTCCTTGTCCCAAAAGCTAGATAACCCTTGCAAGGTCAGGCTTAATTTTTAAGGTGAATCAATAATAACTTAACTCAAAAAAGCCAGTATTCTCTCTCTTTCTTTTTTGCCCCCCAGGAGCACGGACACATTTGTCAATGAACTCAAGGCCATATACTACTTTGAAATGCCCCATGGACTCAACATGAATGTTACACTTTCACATTTGCCAGTAAGACACACTATGACAAGCAGCATGAAAAAAGGCAGCAAAGGAGATGTGTGTCCCACACAAGGACTGAAAATTCCTCCTTACCTCAGTTAAGGTTCTAATGACTTCATTAAGTCTTGCTTGAAAATGGGAGCTCTGAATGGCTTCTGACTTTAGCTGCAAAATAGAGCAGAAGTGACCCAGGGCATGAGTAGCCATCTAGGTATGGTATAATTTATCAGCTGCCAGTATATTTCATGTACATAAGTGGTAAACTCCTCAATGGCAGAGCCCAGAATTTTTTTACCATTGATTTCTTAGCACCTTTTCATGGTGGCACATAGCAGTCCCTCAAAGTTTTACTATATGAACAAAGGTATACAATTCAGAACTGTGATAAATTTCACACACTGATGTCCACTGGGACAATGTTTCAGAATAAAACACCTGCAAAGATTTAAACTTGAACATTTAAACTTGAAGCTGTGAAATGAAATTCTGTATGAATGACTTTTGAAATTTCATATGGTTGTCACTTTCTCAGGCAGGAAAGTCTATGAAAAGTACCTACCTTGAGAGGTTTGATTCCTACAAACTAAAATAAACATGAGACAAATCTCTACAGAAAGAATTCTCAGCCAAGAGTACTTTTTCACAGAGCAAGGTACTGAAAGCCCCAGAGTAACCATTACCATGAGTACATACTCCTCTTCCCCAGGGATATTAAGCTAATGCCATTCTACTGTTGCTATGGCTATGTACTTATTCAAATTCCTTCCCTTCAGAGTTCCTGGCTTTACCTGCATGACATCTGCATCTGCGCCTACCAGTGCCACCAGACCATGAAGGGCTGCCAGACAGAGCATGGTGGAGGCTCCCTGAAAACCAAGAATCAAAACAGTCAACAGCAAAATACTCCTTGGGTTTGAAATCTATGTTATTTGCTGCACAGCAAGTTCAGTGACTAAAATTATAATACATGCATAGGATCAATACAATTAACAATTGATAAATGACCCTCAAGTACAACAGACTAAAACAAAGGAATACATTTGTTAAATCATAGATGGCTGTTAAATCATAGGTGGCTTCTTACTATTTCTATTTTCCCAGAAAGCCATAACATTGTTTTAAAAGTTAAAGCACTATCAAGTAGCCAGCTTTTAAAAACTAAAACAACCTGTAATGGTCGACAGATTGCACTACTTAGAAGGGGCTCAAGGTATACAAGTCTCTTTCGCTTGAATTACCTGTTGAATTACTGTTAAGCTATATATCTTAGCAGTTCCTATAAGGAATCCAATAAATCAGTCCTTTTCCTTTATATAAATACAATAGCATGAATATAATAGCATACTTTTACCTCTGTCAGGACAACTTTAATCCAGTTGGGGAGGAGTCTGTTGCCCAAGTCTTCAGCTTTTCCATGTCCACACACAGACAGACCATGAACCAGATTTCCTAATGCCAGTGTAAAGCCTGAAGTCTGGTACAAATAAAAACAGGGATGGGGGGGGGAAGCTATAGATAAGGATTTATATAGAACATTTATCATACACAGAGCAAAACAATAATTTCTAGGGTTCCTTTCACTAAGTTTGATGTGGACTTTGGAAACTGAGTCTTACTGTAAGGAATTCTGCTGCTGTGGGTAGTTTATCTTAGGAGAATAATTCTGTACTGTCAATTGATACTCTAAATTCTCAGAACAAGGTATGGGTGAAAAGCCCAAGGTTTATCACCCAAGGTCAAAATCACCTCCTAAGCAGGAAAGCATGCCACAACAAATGCAGCATGTGAACACTTTTGAATGTGTTATTGCAAAGCATATTCTGAACATGTAATCACAGATAGAATCACAGAACAGTAACAATGTCACCATAAGTAAAGATCAGTGGTTCCTGCAATAATTCGCAAAGGCCAGCACTAAAATGTGGAGAAACCTTTTTTAAAGAGTCATGCTGGGGGAATGCATGACATGTGCAATTAGAATTCTTTCTCATTGTCTTAAGCATGGATAGCAGTTCACTGGCATCAAGTACACCCACAGTTGTGTACAACAATCTGCAACACTATTTTCACCTTGAAAAAATAAAATCTCTGCTATTAAACCTTCCCACACCCTATCTGAAGGACAACTGCCCATCCACTTCCTGTCCCTGTGATTTGACTCTAAGGAGATAGACACCTAAGTGTCTCACACAAGCCAAACTGGGTAACATCTTCTTGTGATTAGCTCATATAACTTAGTATTATACACTTAAGATTCATCCAGAACACAGCGCATGTTAGAGCTTCCTTTTTAAAGACTGAGTAGTACTTAAGAGCAATCATTTTAAGCACAATTTTAAAGTATTTGAACTTCCCTGTACAAACTCAGTTATGAATAGAGATTATCTGTCTGGAATTTGCCAAAGTTTGACTTATCAGAATCCTATAAGCATTCATAACTTGATGAATTTTTTGTTGTTATCTTCTGTGTCTCTAACAAATTTAAATTCCTTCCCTTCAATACAGTTCCTTGCTTTTCCTGCATTTTATTCTAGCCACATATTTTAAGATTTCATGAATATAGAGTAATGATTTGAGAAAGAGAAAAATTAAAAACACTATTAAATTAAAAATTAAAAATTAAAAACAGCTGCATCTGGTGGTGCACACCTTTAATTCCAGCACTGGAAAGACAGAGGCAAGCAGATCTCTATGAGTTTGAGGCTAGTCTGATCTACATATTGAGTTCTAGTTCAGCCAGAGCTAGACCCTATCTCAACATCTAAAGCCAATCATTACATTCTCATGCAAATGTCCACAGAAACTGAGAAAGAAAACATGAGAATAGCATCTGGTGACAGGGGGCTGCTGGCCACGATGGTGACAGCAAAGAGTTATCAGATTTTTTCTCCAATTCTACATGCAATGGAGTCCATCCCAGTCTGAGTACTTAGAAGGCAGCATGCAACAGCAAAATGAAACTCAGGGAGAGAAATCATCAGGGCACAGGTTCCAACCTGCTGGTTGTTCTCTACCAACAGCTGAAGCTTGTTCATAATATCTTCAGCCTCCACAGCCTCAATAATGCCAGCACTGAAGGCTGATGTGCACACACAGCTAAGTGTGTAGGCGAGGACCTAAAAAGAAAACACAGCAGAAGAAATGTTTGCTCACAGGCAAAATCAAAGACCTTGGCTTAGGTGCTATGGCTCATCTGTCAAATTGCCCAGATGAACCAGATTTAGAGACAGATACCCCAGACTGGGTACCAGTTTGCTGTCTGATTTATATTGTTTCATAACAGGGTCAAGATGGGTATCATCTTAGGTAGGGTTGGGAGGCTCAAATGCAAACAGTTGAGACAAAACCAGAATTCAAATGTGGGTCTTTAGCCTCTAGACCAAAGCTGCCTCGAAGCTCCATGTCAACACACAGCAGCATCAACAACATAAGGAAGTAGAGCTTTACCAGCTAAAAAGTACCATGTGCTCCACCCCAGACTCACAGGAGAGGACAGTAAAGATGTGGAACACAGCTGTGCTTCCATTCCCTAGAAGGCACTGAGAGCATCAGTGAACAGGAGTGCAGGCTTGGGAGTTAGATACATTGTGTGAAACTGAGAGAGCTTGCTTTTTTATATTATTATTATTATTATTATTATTATTATTTGCAGTTGTCATTGTATAGGTGTGAAAATTTAGTAAGTAAACAAATGAGTATAGGAACAAATAAACAAATAAAAATTGTCAACAGGAGCAGAGACAATACTTGAGAGTCTTCCAAACTTATATCTGCATGTCAGTAAGTTTGAGAAAGTCAGTTAACCTCTTCCTGTACCTCCCATGGTCATTGCCAAACCCTTTCTTATAATGCTGTTCAGATTAGGAAGAAAGTAAAATTCCCAGTGCTGGTTGATGTATAAAAATACAAGCAGCTTCCAAAGAAGAAGACAGATATAAAACATCTGAGGAGGGGCAAAACTACTTACTGAAGGACTTCTTAATCAAATCATCACAGCAGACAAAAGCATCTGTTAAAATAACCTTGTCTTCATTGATCAATCAAATTGTTCTTTCTTCTTTGACACACACGCTCTCTCTCTCTATCTATTTATCTATATCTCATGCTCCATACTACTTTAAAAATAAAAATGCAGTGCATACCTAGAACAAAACTTCAAGCCTCTGTACCACAAAGAAATTCCCTAATTCAACAAGTCCCATTGCTAAAAGCAGAGGAGCCGAGCAGGGAAACACAACAGCCATTATGTGCCCATCAATAGCTTGTGGGCAGGCTGGGAGAAAACAGAATCTACTCTAATGAGAGGGAGACTCCAGCCTGGCTGGCCACAAGGTCATCCCTGCCCCTCCCAAAGGTGGGAGTAAGCAGTTCAGCTTTACCTAAGCACAACAGAGAAGATATGACACATGCCTAAAGCATCCCAGCTAAACATGGGTCACACATGTCAATACTGTCATACAAACTCTGCATAGTTTTCTGCCACACCAGGGTAGAGGAAAAAAAAAAACAAAACAAAACTTTTCACCAAATATGATAAAGGGGATTTGCTCAATAATTTGTCATATCAGTGGGCACTTATTTGTGGTTTCTTAAGCTTGTTTCTGACTTGTTTTTAAAAGATACATTTCATGTGAGGACAATTCTGGAAAGCCTCGATTTAAACTTCACAAGCTGCCATTCTTGGGAATGCTGGTAGTGACATTGCCTGGGGTTTCTGTATTCTCTAATGGTTCTTATCTCCCAGGCCACATTTAAGTCTAAGTACAACTTGGAGACCTCGTGGTATAGTATAGGCGGCTTGCCACTCAGATTTTCTCCTTATTTGCAGCTGTAACTGGAAATTTCAGTTAGAGGGTTACTAAACTCCTAGGCGAAGAAAGTGGCAACAACAAGAAAGCAGAAGACAGCAGAGCAAGGCAAAATGGACCCCCACATCCTACCTCCTGAAACGTCCTGCTCTGGCTCCCACTGTCATCTAGGTAGGTAGACAGCTTCCGTAGAGATGCCGCCACATGAACTCGTGACTCCATGTGGCTGCTGTGGCTCATGAGGGACAGGGCAAGTCCAACTCCCAATACACAGCCGGTGCTTGGATGCCAAAAGAGACAGTGTCAGAGTCACACACAATATAACTGCTCCACCCCATGCAGGAGCTCACAGTGTTCTGCAGCTGAAGTGAGATGGCAAGGTTCTATTTCTACCTGGTTTGAAGCTCTCTGTGACTTCTGAAATGTACCCCTGAACTCTCTTCACAAAAAGAAAAGTTTATATCAAGACAAATATGCAGCAGGGTTGGGGCTGTAGCTCATTAGTAATGCACCTGACTTACATGCCTGAGGCTCTAGTTTCAATCACCAGCACAGGCTTTAAAAAAGAGGCATATACAGGTGCATGCACACATGTAATCAATCTCTCTCTCTCTCTCTCTCTCTCTCTCTCTCTCTCTCTCTCTCTCTCTCTCACACACACACACACACACACACAGAGAGAGAGAGAGAGAGAGAGAGAGAGAGAGAGAGAGGTTCTCCCCATACACACACCATCAGCACCAGCAACCAAACGTCAGCTATTCCCCTGGACAAAAAAACAAAGAAAACCACAGAGCTTGACTTCTTAAACAACTCAATTTCTGTCTGCACAGAAATGCCACAATCCTTCCCTCTGGCTTGTGCTGCTACACTATGGTTTATCTGCACAAGGAGAAGAGACGGGCTAAATTCCAAGGTGGGCACTGAGGAGCTCTGGTTATGCATGGGAGCAGTGTAAGGCGCAGGGGTGTTGAGGGCTTGTGTTTCCCAGTCAACTCCAACAAGTGGAATCTCTTTCTTAAAGTGACTGTGTATTCATCTGTGCACAATGACAATAATCCTCCTTTCCCCTCTGGTCTCTCAGAGCACCACTGGGTCAGAAGAGAAAACCGACAAATGACAGGCTTGTCAAAAGTTACCCCTTGTGACAATTCAATTGGAATCTGGGGCTTTGTCCCAGTCCCCTGAAAGGACACATACCATTTAAAGAAAAGAATTGGTATCAAGAAACTTGAAGTTAGTATAACACAGTGCACCTTTTAAAAGTTTTTCTCATTCCTGTTGCTTTTTAACTGGAGGTAATGCTGAGCATTTCAGAAAACATGCTGGTGTGGGTTTAACAACCCTGGAGTCATACATAATATCCACAGCTGCAGCAGGCTTCTAGGGCTTTTCTCCAATATCCATATGGAAAGCAATTCTTCTCTTACATGATGTCTATGCCTTTGGCTGGCACCAAGAACCTTCCTGTGAACACTCAAGTAGCATGCCCCCAAACAGTTCTGTGTAAACAGTATCCACACCTGATAGTAGATGCATGGAGGGAGAGACAAGCTTAGACACGTGCTCAAGATTACACAGGAAGCTTTCAGAAGAGTTCCACCACAAAGAGGGGACTTCAGTCCCCAGCCTTCAACTCCATCTGCCATGCCCAAGGCTCCCCTTAGGCCCTGCATGATGTCATGACACCCACAAGAAGACAACTTACTGTTTTTCTAGTTTCTGTTAATAACAAGCAACACAACGAAGTCCTAAGTGGAGAAACTAACTCATCCCACTTCTGGCAGGCAGGCAGGATTTCTGTTCCAGCTCACATGAGCCTAACAAGCTCAACAGCTAATGCTTTTCCCATCAACCAAAACCAACACCTAGCACCCTGGCACCCCAGGACTGAATGCTCTGAGACCATTTCTTAAGGAAGGCTACTCTTGATTAGCATGGATTTAAAGTTTTTATTTTAATTAGGAATCTACAGGGAAAGGCTTTAGCTATCCTTCCATTCTGACACATGAAAAACAAAGGTACAATTAGACACATTTGATTCGTATTTTGAACTTAGCCCATTGCTCTCTCTTTGACTAGGTATTTGCTATTACTCCTTCAGATTTCAAATGGTTCCTCTTTGGAACCCTGTTCCAAAACCCTGTGTTAAGTTATGTCCTACAATTTTAATTATAAATTATTTGGGAGATTATTTCTTCTCTAATTTCAAAGTTCTGTGAAAGTGGATATCTTTTTTTCCCCTCAATACAGTATCTTCAGCCTATGGTATTCAACTGGAAACACTAGTCTAGAACTTGCTGAATGCTGAAGAATTAATTGGCTGAGTGGGTTTTATAATTGTTGGGTGTACAGAATACATACAGAAAATGGGGGGGGGGTGCAAAACACACGTGCATATTCACACACATGTGCACAGACCCTGATGCCTATGTTTAGTTGGAAGCAAAACTGAACATATTATATAAGATTCAATCAGGAAAACTCAATTTCTGTTTCTTGCCAAACTAACTGAAGAAATATGGCTATTGTATTTGTGTGGCTAGATTATTTCTCCCAAAGCTCAAGTAAAAATTGAGGTTTGTTGTTCTCAGTGAATAAGCCATTTTGTAGAGTCTGCTTTTCAAGCTATCCTGGGCTGAAGTTCTTCTCCAGCACCTCGAGGGACATAGGCATAAAGGTTTAAAGGAGACGTGTGACTTTCTAGGCCAGAGTTCCAAGGCATGGTTACAACTCTATCAGGGCTGCAATGTTACCTGCCTGTCACATCCTATGAATATATAATATAACTCTGTGTGTGCATGTCGATATAAATATGCTGCATATCCTTAATAAGTTAGATACCCTTAGCTCCTATCTTGAGTTTTAGCGTTCCTCTTATGAATCAAATAACCCATTGGCCTTTTAAAAGGTTTCTTGGTTTTTCACTTCGATTTTTAGTATGCACCTAGAAAATATTACTAAAGCTTTATTCCTTTCATCTCAAATCTTCTGCACATTAAGGTCCTAAGTCTTAAAAACTACTCAAATGATTAACTCATCATTTCCACCCATATAATTCCCTCTAGAATCATCTGGATATGGCTGCCAGCTCTAAACCACAAATGACTTGGGCAGAGGGACCTTTCATGTATTCTGCCCATTGAAAACAAAAAGGAATTAAGGGTTGGGGCCTCCAACAGCTAAAATAAAAACAAATTATATCATTATATATTCAATTGTGCTTATGGAATTGCTAGCATAAATATCTATAGGAATCCAAAAAATGTTAACGAGAATTTTAATTCCAAGGCTCTATGTACAGGCTGGAGAGATGGCCCAGTGGATAAAAGTGTTTGCTATGCAATCATGATGTCTAATGCCAGCACCGACGTCAAAGCTGGTAATGATCACATGAGCTTGGAAGAGACAGTCAGAATCTAGTAACATGCTGACAAGCCATTTCAGCCAAGTGTACTGAGAGGCCCTATCCTGAGCAATAATGAAGACTCCCAGTGTGTGTTCATGGACTAGGTGCATGCTTACACACACACACACACACACACACACACACACACACACACACACACTCGCGCGTCTTATCACAGTATATTAAAAGATCACCATCAAAATAAATCATAAAAGAATACCCAATTTTGATGTTCATGTTGTCATATCAACTGATATATAACAGTAATACTTTTCTAAGATAACCACAGATGAATCTTGAATTGCCTAGCTTATTGTTAGCAATCCTACAGATTAGGTACAAGCCATATAATAATTAGTTTGAATAACAGTTAACATTTGTATAGCACTTTGCCCTTTACAAAGCACAATTTAAATGTTATTGTATTTGTAACAGCTCAATAGTAATTAACCAAAGCTCAGGTCATTGATGGATAACATGACCACAATTAGGGCTGTCAGGACTGCAATGGCAAAAAGATGACCACTAGGTGGCAGCAAAATGTTAGCAATACGACCAGACACCCAGGCCCAGGTGTTTCCTTTCACTCAGCAGGGACTCAGCCATTGAATCAGGGAAGCATGGTGAATTTGCTCTGGCAGAATTCTATCACTTGAGGCAGCACACTCCTGGATCATCTACTAACCACCTCTCAGCAATGCTTTCATGATGCCACTGGATGGGGGGGGGGGGGAGTTGCCCTAAACTCTGGCAATTTCTTTAGACAGAGGAATACTTTATGCAATATGCCAGGCATTATTAAGGCTGGGCCAAGTGATAGTGGGCAACATCTGCATGTTAATAATATAACAATGCCATAATTCCAAGTATCAAATTGTTTTCTTCTCATAGAACCGTGTTCTCCACACTGTACTACATAAGACAAAGAAAAATGGTTTTAAATTCAGAGGTCCTAGGCCTATTTCTTAATTCTGCCATCTATAAAGCATGTGGCTTTTTGCATTTACTTATTTATTATTTGTTTGTTTGTTTAAATTTCATTTTACATTCCAACCACAGTTCTCCCTGTCAACCCTCCTCCTACCCCCCCCATCAGATTGGTGAATACCCCAACTGTCATCATAGAGCCTTCATCCAGTGATTGATAGAAACAGATGCAGAGATCCATAACCAAGCACCAGGCTGAGCTCAGGGAACCCAGCTGAAGAGAGGGAGGAGGGAATATATTAGCAAAGGGAGGTCAAGATCATGATGGAGAAATCTACAGAGATGGCTGAACCAAGCTTGTGAAAACTCATGAACTCTGGATGGACAGCTGTGGAGTCTCCATGGAACTGAGCATGTGATTTGGAAAAGTGTTAGCTCAGAGATTTGCTTTCTTCATACAGCAAACTGATGAAGAGTCTTGCCTAGCGCTCTCTCTCGGTTGTGATTAGGACTGAAGTACCTGAGATGCAGATATGAAAATGCACCTGCTCAACAAGTTCCAGAGGAACCTGAGACCAAGAAAGAACTTCATTCTGGGCTGACACCCAGGAAGCCCCAGAATGAGGAAATACTGAGCACCACTGATGGTAGGAATACTGAAGTTTGGATAGGGAAGGGGCAGGATGCTTAGAAGCTAGGACCTTTAACTGGGCTCTGATGGACCCAATGAGAAGGTATTTCACACAGTCCTGTTCTACATTCCTCTAACGGCCTTGGCCAGGCCGACTCTTACATACTGCTCTTTACTATGAAGGTAAGAATTAAGAGAGAAGATAAGAAGCGGAAATGAGAATCTTATCAATCACACACAAAAAAATAAAATTTAAAGCTAAATATACTTAGACGTGACACCTTTAAGCACATAAACACCTATTCCACAGAGATTTGGTCAGCCCCAGTTTTCCCGACATTAAAACGCATTTCCCTGGAAGTGAAGAACAATATGTGAGCTTACTCCACTGTCCCAGTTGGTTAAGACCTTGCAGTGTTTGAACTGTACACTTTTCCACAACATTCTAATATCCTGACCCAAGGCTATGGAGAGTGTCTTGGGAGAATGGGTAAAAGAAGAAAGAAACGGTTGGCGGTGGGTTTCTTACCTGTTGGTTATTAAGACAACAATAGCAACACATGTATTAGACTCAAAATCTCAATCTGTCATTTGATTCAAATAATAACCATACTCTTATTTCTCTTGTTAATCATTTTCTATATTCAGAAGACCCCAAAGGTACCATCAAACTCCTTCCTATATTCACACCATACACTAAAGATGTCACAAGATCCTGAAAGATCTCTTGATTTACCCTACATATAGACAAAATCTCATTACTGCCACCTACTACAGAGACTAGCTTTATTTGTGGTAGAAATCCTCCATAAGCTTTCCCTTATATAGCTACTTCACTACTTTACCTATTCTTTGTTACTCTGAGCCTGACAAGCTAGATGGTATAGATGCATAACAGACAAGGGTTCAACTATTACTTCTAATCTAATTACTTCATTTTACATTCCAACCACAGTTCTCCCTGTCAACCCTCCTCCTACCCCCCCCCATCAGATTGGTGAATACCCCAACTGTCATCACTGAGATTCCAAAACAGAGAAATCAAAAAAGGTACAAACTATTCTTGAGAATATTCCACAAAGCCTAATCAAACCATATTATTCACCAATAGATTAGTGATTAGACGTCTAACAGTATGTTCAACAGTTTTTACATTCTTATTCTTTTATGATTATTTTCATTTTTATTATTTTCAATATTAGAATGAAACCATAAAATTTAAGGTATTTAGTTTAGAAAAAACTCTTTAAAAAGCATGAGGTTCAAATGGGGGGGTGGAGGAAGGTTCATTACAGATTGTGAACTCCAATATAATAAATGGGCCTTTCCATTTTATTCCTCAGACCATGGTTTTACAGGGAAATTCAAATCATCAGAAGCTCTCTTTGCCCACTCCTGTTGAAATAATTTCAGCTAATCTTGAAGAAGTTAAGTGAGGAATCCTGCTCACCAGATCCATGCCTCATGAACAAGTACAAAACAAAACTGGAGTTTGTTAGTAGGAGGATTAAGCTATAAAATAGCACCCCTGCTCTTCATTTAAGCAAGCCATCCACCAGTGACATGGTTTTAGAACCAAGAAGTCTTCAGTGCAAGATTCTTTCCAGCGATCACTAAACACTCTCTGCAAAGGAATCCAAGATCAGATCCTGCGAACACTTCACCAGAGCAGTAAAGGCTTGTTTCGAGTAGCAAACAATCTCTAAGCACTGATTATGAACAGAATCAACATACTTGTGTTCAAGACTGGGATCAAAACAGCAGTTTTCCAGGGCATCCAAAGACTTCATCAGAAGAAGGTTCATCTGCTGGCCGGACATGTCACTAGAGAAGGAGACAGGGGTAATGGACTATTACTAATCACTCAACTCTTCAAAGTACATGACATATCTGGGAGTGTGAGGCTCAGTGGCAGAATGCTTGCCTAGTGTGCACAAGACTGGATCTGATCCCCAATACCACAAAACAAACAAAATGCATTTTAGTCCAGAGAGATGGCCTAACGGCTAAGAATGCTTGTCTAGCATGTTCACAGAGCCTGCTGATCACAGAACCGGCATTGTGGAAGGAGCCAAAGGACTCCCACAAGTTGTCCTCTGAGGTGCACATAGCATGCACACACACACACACCCACACACATATACACAAATAAATACATGCTAATAAAAAGCCAAAGTGTTACAAAGAAAGTCTTTTTCTGTCAATATCTACTGGAAATATCAGCATTTCTTTATACATAAAAAGGTAGTAACAATATTGGTGACTCACATATGCTCATTCTGTAGAAAGGGGAACTAAGAAAAATTATCCAGTAATTAGGTTTTTGAAGAGTGTAAACACTTACAAACAATACGGCCTAAAACTTCCTTTGAATTTCTTCTCCTTATTTAAATTTTAAGTCACTGAAGAGCAAAATTTCAAAGAATGTAAAAGTGGTGCTTTTGTAAAAATTTAATGAAACTACGGATACAGTTATCAATCATCCCAAATTTCTCTTAGGAGGGACATGTGATTTCATGTCTCAGTTGTATGGGTTGTCAGTTAGCCTTATTCCATTAATCATATAGTTTTTAAGGGGAAAATTCCCTAGCTCTATATTTTTCTGCTCCTGTATAACAATTGGCTTTATAATTGTCTTAGTGAGAAGTAAGACTGGATAGTAAAAGAAAGCTTAGTCGGGCCCTCTGGCTCTTTCCTCAAGCAAAGCTGTGGGCTTCTTTACTCATGCTTTATTACTTAGGGTCCCCAGGGCTGAGCTCCTTCTCTCACTCCTCACACCATGCTGCATGGAACAATCCAAGAATACCAGGCAGCCAGACAGCACTTTCAATAACAGCTTTGAAAGCAGTGCTTGCAAACATGGATTATACTGCGACATGAGAGAAGCCTGGGCAGGCAGACAGACAGACAGGCAGGCAGGCAGGCAGGCAGGCACGCACGCACGCATGCAAAAATGCACACACACACACAAGGTGAGAGGCAGTAAATGAACAAATACCTTCAGAGTTAGTCTTAGAAATAAACTATAATAAAAGACTTTCAATATATACTACTGAGATCATACTTAGAGCCTCTAGAGCAACAGTTCTCAACATGTGAGTCATGACCCCTTTGGAGTCACACAGCAGATATCTTGCATATCAGATATTTATATTATGATTCCTAGTAGTAGCAAAATTACAGTTATGAAGTAGCACAAAATAATTTTATGGTGGGGGTCACCACAACATGAGGAACTGTATTAAAGAGTCGCAGCAGCTTTAGAGGTTATGCTGGAGGCAAGAAGCTTGGTATAATGTATCTTCCTGAATAAATCTCAGTTTGGAATTCAAATTCAGGAGAATCATAAGGCATATTGACTGTAATGAGTCTCTCTCTTCTAGGAGGGAGAATCTACTCTGAGAACAGTGGGCTGATGACATCTGTCCTCTTACGGGTACGTGATACTACTACCTTGGTTTCAAGCCAGTATCTCCCTTGATACTTAGCTTTATTTTAAATTATTTTAATTTTATTTTACTCATCAGTATTTAGCCTGCATGTCTGTCTGTGCACCATGTATGTGCCTGATACCCAGAAAATGGCATTGGATGCCCTGGTACTGGACTTAGAGATGGTTTTTGAGCTGTCATGTGGGTGCTGGCAATCAAACTCCAGCCCTCTGGGAGAGCACCCAGTGCTCTTAACCACTGAGTTATCTCTCTAGTCCCTATCTTAAATTGTATTTCTGAGATTCATTTTATTTTAATTTGTGTCTATGTACGGTGCCTGTGTACAAGGGACATGAGTACAGGCCTCCTTACAAACCAGGAGAGGGTACTAGAATCCCTGGAGCTAGAGTTACAGATAGTTGTTGTAAGCTATCCAACAAGGTACTGGGCACTAAACTCAGGTCCTTCTGAAAGTCGCAACCACTGAGCCATCTCTCCATCCTCTAACATTGGTTTTACAAAACAAACAAAAAATAGTCTGGAAAGGTAACATTGTAATTACTAAGTAAAACACCAATTGGTATAAAAAGGTAACTATTTCTGATTTCTCTGCTCTAAAACAAATGAGCAAGAAGGAAATAGGAATAATTACATGTTGGTGACTACACTACCAAGACACAGGTCCCAAGAAAAGGATGCTATTGGGCAAAGTTAAAAATCTACAGGTACTCAGGGCCAGGCATGGTGGTACACACCTTTAATCTCAGCACTCAGGAGGTAGAGGCAGGCAGATCTCTGATTGTGAAGCCAACCTGGTCTACATATAGAATCCAGAACAGGCAAGGCTGCATAGAGAGACCCTGTCTTAAAAACCAAAACGATCAAACATACAATCTACTAGTATTCCAAGTGATTCAGCCATGGATGAGCTTCTTGGTGTCCTTTCCCAGGATTCTGCAGGTACAGATTCAAGTAAGAGACACAGGGATGGAAGACAACCTGGGAATGAGGGTTAAGAGTGCATGTATGGTTCTCCATGGGATTTTCCAGGCAGCATGGTTAAATTTACCCCCAATGCAAACCTGACAGTTATAAAGCCAGTGCAGCACCTTATCCCAAGTTAATGAAGAAATGAGCCACAGCCAGAATGGGATGAAGTGAGTTACCTAGAATTGAACAGTCAGGGCTCAGTCTCAGATGTGAAAACATGCTGCTTGAAAACACACAAGAAAGAGCCTGAACACAGATGGTGAGGAGAGCACTATTTGTAGCACAACAGCAAAGGGGAAAATCACTTCAAAGTCTTAAGCCTTTAGAGAACACTGTATGTTCTATCAGACACATGAGGAATAGAAGAGTTGATTCCCATGCAAAGGGCAGGTTCTTTGTTCATATCTAGAGCTGGCCTGTATGAACATTCTGGGCATGTTTCATTTTCATTTGCAGATATTTTGCCAGTCACTCCACTTATCTGCCAGATATCCCCTTGAAATATCCACACCCAAGAGCAATAGTAATACCCTCCCCAAAAGAAACCACAATAATGTTTGTTCAAGGTACAGAAATTACGAACACTAACTTAACCTCTAGTTTCAAACACTATGGATACTGTATAACACCATCTAGTTTATCCACACCAACACCAGTGTTCGCTTTTGGACCACTGATTGTTACCAACCAGGAAGTACAGGGACATGTAACATCACAGGTAGATGTTTCTCCCTATATCCTATTTCCAGTGCAGGAAGATGGGGCTGAAGTCTAAGTCATTACCATTAAATACTTATGGTAACCAGATATTCATGTTAGACTATGCTACAATCAACTTGGATGCATAAAGCTCTATTGTTTAATGTAAAATACAGGTGAAAAAGAAGTATGAACAAAACTAAAATAGATTAACTGATGTGTAGGAAAACTCGCCTGCCTAGTGGAATTTTCCACCTGGGTCTTTGATATTCCATTTGCTCCATTCACTGGTAATACTAGCAGCCTAAAAATGAGCAATCAAACTGAATAAAGCATACAGTATAATATGCACAGATTAGGACTCTTTAGAGATTATTAAATGTAGCCAGGGCACAGGACAAAAGCAGCATTTTAAAGTTGGGTACATGCAGTTCTCAGGTGATTCAGTGATTCTCAGCACCCCTCTGCTGCATGGGACTCCCCAGTTGTTTCTTCCAGATTTATGGAGATGTCAATAAATGATCAACAATGAAAAAGATAGGGAACAAATTTTTCTTTACTTACAACACTCTAAGACTTTTTTTCATGCCTATTAATTATAAATATATACTTAGAGCTTCTATCTTAGCCTGAGATGGTTTTCAATATCTACATGATGGTATTTTAGGCAGCAAAAAATTCACCCAAATAAGAGAATAAATAATCAACCATCTCAAAAAAGTTTAAGAAGAAAATACTGCTCAGATACAATGTTTAGGAACCAGCACGCATACATTCCCATCACCTAAATCACCAAGAGGAAACCCAGGAATACTTCAATCAACTGTACCTGAGTTTCTCTTCACACAAGCGAGACAGAAACATCCCCAAAGCAAGGCCCATGTGGATTTGCACGGCTTGAGATTCATCAGCACTTGGTTTCCCAGGTAACCTGGCAGTCAGCATGTTCAGGATTTCCTCAACCTTCTCTTTGCAAGAGATAATGAAAACCGGCACAAGGAGAGACAAAGCTGTGGCAGCAGCAGAGCGTGCGATAGCGCTTGCCGTGTTCTCACCAGAATAGGACTTCTACGACATGCCAAAGAAAGAAAGCAGGGGTTAGCCTCTTGTTTAAAATACCTATCACATGAACACTACAGAAATACTAGTTTCTCTGACACCTGACCCACAGACTAAAAAGAGAATCTAAATGTGTTTGCTTCATACTCTGATTTCAGTCAATGAACCCATCTACTACCAAATAAAATCAATAATGTCCTTTTAAATTTCAGAAACAGAATTCTAAGTGTCCATATTTAGAAGTTGTGGACTCTCTCACTATATAAACTCAAAGAGTTTTGATGTTTTTAAAAGCCTGCATGCATATTATAGGGAAAGCCAAAAGTAAGGCTGTCTGAACTTAGACAAGCCACACTACAACTGTCCAACAAGCTAGGACTTGGCCAGAAAAGAAAGAATGGGAGGCAGACAGGATTTTGTTTACTACAGAGAAACAGGTGGAAGTTTAGCACAAGGATCTATTGGCACATCTCCCAAAATGTTTTGGTGGGAACACAACCCAATAGATGGATTATATCCTACAGGGGGTTAATTCCTTTTAATTAAGAGGGAAGTTGAAACTCTAAAAGCTTCTGGTTAAAAGCAATAACCAGCTATTCAAAAGGAAATGGAGGGCTCTACATGTGCCTCCCAATATGCAATTATGGGAAGAAAAATGAATAATGGTCCTAATAAAATGACAGGTCCTCTGAACATGAACAGTATCTGCAAGAGTCCCACGTTAGAGCACTCCATCACACATGCTACACGTTTACAAATGTGTCTCAAGTAGAGAGGAAAGCCCCTTTATCACCCCTTGCTATTGTCCGTTTTAAATTTTCAGACGTGCCTTAAAGCCGGCATTGTCCCTGGCAGTCAAAGCATGCCACAGTGTGTTTGAATTCCATGTCTATTTGCTCGCCAAGCGTTAGTACTTTAAGGATAAAAAATCAAACATGTAGGACATTATACTCAAAGGTAATATAAGGTTTTCCAATGACTAAGTTACTTAAAAGGATTCAGCTTCTAGGACACAGGAAATAAAGGAAGTGACTTTTGAAATAGTTCTTAAAACTGAATAATTTTGTAAAAAGAATAAAAAGGTAAGAGTTGACTCTGAACTGGCTAAATAAAGAGACTGTCTTATTGGTTCCTAAGAACTAAGCAGAATGATTAGAAATCTCACACAATCGCTTATTCTGGTGAATGTCTGATCTAGCTACTGTACAAATTTCAAAACCAGTCAAGTAAGCCAGCACTAAAAGATGACTTCTTGGAACAAAACCTGACTTCCAACTCAACTCTGCATTACCTATCAAGTTATTTTTAAACCTAACATTGGAACCTAAGGCCAGCAACAATACATACCCAGTCCTCCCAAGGGCAAGGGGAAGGGAATAGAGTATTTACAGAGAGGACCACAGGCAATGGATTGTGTAATCTCAGCTATAGTTCAGGATCCATGCTACATTTTCTTCAAATAACCGCAATCCTCAGCCACTCAACTGACTGTCCCATGATCTCTGTAATTCCTTAAGCAATGGATACTGATAGGACAAAACCAAAATAACTCTACACCATTGCAGAAGTAAAGTGATTCTCCAAGCCAAAAGGGAACATTAGAAAACAAGATGTGCATTTCCTGTTGTTTAAGTTGTTAGAACACCGCCGTGAAGACAGGAGACGAGCAGTCATTTTTCACATGATCAGCGGGATTATTTGGCATTTACAAAGAATTTTACTGTTTCCAAAATACAACACTTTTACTTAAATCATTTCACCTTCCCAATCTTTGGGGAGGCAGAAAAGCACAGCAAAGGATTTTTTACTTTTATTTTACAACGAAAATGAATGATAATGGTAAACTGCCAAGTCAATAGTCACAAAACTAAGGGGTGGCACAAAGGCTTTAGTCATTACAGAGGATGCTGCTATTCTTGTCATTTTATAAATAAGGACAAAAAAGACCAAATGTATTCAAAAAACCACTTATCCCACAACTATAAACCCTTGACCCTGACTACACATCAGAAAAGGCTCAAGAGCTTTCATACTGCTAGAACCTGGGGCACATCCTAAATCAGTTTGATCAAACCACAGGGCCTACATACTAGTCTTTACACACACACACACACACACACACACACACACACACACACACACACACACCTCTAGTCTATACTTAAGAGCTGGAAACTATTGTACTGTATCATAGTTTTCGTGTAAACAATGGCTGTCAGGAGAGTTAACCCTTGGTGATTCTGGTCATTTATATGTCTTGCACTTACATGATAAAAGCAGGAAAAGAGCTGTCCTCTGGGGCGGTAATGGCTATCCACAATGACCAGGAGAGTATTAAGCACCATGGAAACCCACTCTTTCACTGGAAGAAAATTAGGTTGAACCTGTAGATGAAGAACAATAGGAAATGACAGTAGAAAAAAATAGAAATAAACTTTATTTTGACATCTAGAGTATAGCCATCTTTTTGTTAAATAATGAAATACTATTATCAAAAGTAACCTTTATCTGCTTGGACTACATGAAGTGAATAGAGTTGACAAATATATGTCTTTACCTGTTCCCCAACAAGAATACAATTACATTTCATTCAAGACTTAATAGAAGTGGGAGACAGAGGCTACAACAGTATATACTCAGTTTTTCTCTGCCTGAAAATAGCATATATAAGAGAGAAGTGCAAAAAAAATTTTAAATTTCCCAACTTTATGAGTTACCATTTCACAAAGTGGCCAATTAGCCTACAACAGTTTGACCAATATTTCTAGCATTTCTGTTTACTATTACATATACATCATGTATCATGGTCACATTCACCTAACTAACAAATTATTATTAAAAAAAAAAAAAAACAAACTCCAGTCACTAAAGAGAAAACTTGGTTATAAAAGTCACCTGTGGAGAGTCATCTGACGCAAGTAACCTGCCTGCTGGACCCAGTTCGGCGGTGGCGGGTTATGAACACCGAACACCCAGAAGCAGCCCCCAGAGGCAGCCCGGCCTACATCTGCCGGCCCAGGTAGGCCAGGAACTGTTTCCAGTTCTGGTTCGTCGTTGCTGCTCAGAGTCATCTGACACAAGTGACCATACAGAGTTCGGCAGCAGGATCCAACACCCCGAGGCCCAGTGACAGCTCTGCCTCCAACTGCCCTACAGACCAATATCCCTCATGAACATTGACAAAAAATTCTCAATAAAATATTGGCAAATCAAATCCAAGAACACATCAGAGAAATCATCCATCCCGATCAAGTAGGCTTCATCCCAGGGATGCAAGGATGGTTCAACATAGGAAAATCCATCAATGTAATTGACCATCTAAACAGACTGAGGAAAAAAATCACATGATCATCTCACTAGATGCTGAAAAAGCCTTTGACAAAATCCAACATCCCTTCATGATAAAGGTCCTGGAGAAATCAGGGATAACAGGAACATACCTCAACATGATAAAAGCAATATACAGCAAGCCAACAGCCAACAGCCAACATCAAATTAAATGGAGAGAAACTCAATGCAATTCCTCTAAAATCAGGTACAAGACAAGGCTGTCCACTTCTCCATACCTTTTCAATATTGTCCTTGAAGTTCTAGCTAGAGCAATAAGACAACAAAAGGAAATCAAGGGAATACAAATCGGAAAGGAAGAAGTCAAACTCTCACTATTTGCAGATGATATGATAGTCTACATAAGTGACCCAAAAAACTCAACCAGGGAACTCCTACAGCTGATAAACACCTTCAGCAAAGTGGCAGGATACAAGATTAACTCAAAAATAATCTGTAGCCCTACTATATATGAATGACACATTGGTGGAGAAAGAAATCAGAGAAGCATCACCTTTTACAATTGCCACAAACAACATAAAATACCTTGGAGTAACACTAACCAAAAAAGTTAAAGACCTGTACTATAAGAATTTTGAGTCTCTGAAGAAAGAAATTAAAGAAGATACCAGAAAATGGAAAGATCTCCCAAGCTCGTGGATAGGTAGGATCAACATAGTAAAAATGGCAATCTTGCCAAAAGTAATCTACAGATTCAATACAATCCCCATCAAAATCCCAACACAATTCTTCACAGACCTTGAAAGGACAATTCTCAACTTTATATGAAGAAACAAAATACCCAGGATAGCCAAATCATCCCTATACAATAAAGGAACTTCTGGAGGCATCACCATCCCTGACTTCAAGCTCTATTATAGAGCTATAGTCCTGAAAACATCTTGGTATTGGCACAAAAATAGACTGGTAGACCAATGGAATAGAATTGAAAACCCTGATATTACCCCACACATCTATGAACACCTGATTTTTGACAAACAATCCAAATTTATACGATGGAACAAAGAGAACATCTTCAACAAATGATGCTGGCATAACTGGGTGCAGACAGGTAGAAGACTGCAGTTAGACCCAAGCCTATCGCCTTGCACAAAACTTAAGTCAAAATGGATCAAAGATCTCAACATAAATCCAGCTACACTGAACCTATTAGAAGACAAAGTGGGAAATACCCTTGAATTAATCGGTACAGGAGACTGCTTCCTGAACATTACACCAGTAGCACAGACACTGAGGTCAACAATTGATAAATGGGACCTCCTGAAACTGAGAAGCTTCTGTAAGGCAAAGGAGACAGTCAGCAAGACAAAATGGCAGCCCACAGACTGGGAAAAGATATTCACCAACCCCACATCTGACAGAGGGCTGATCTCCAAAATACACAAAGAACTCAAGAAGCTAGTCCCCCAAATACCAAACAACCCAATTAAAAAATGGGGTACAGAACTAAATAGACAATTCTCAATAGAGGAATCTAAAATGGCTGAAAGACACATGAGAAAATGTTCAACATCCTTGATCATCAGGGAAATGCAAATCAAAACAACTTTGAGATACCATCTTACTCCTGTCAGAATAGCTAAAATCAAAAATACCAATGACAGTTTATGCTGGAGAGGATGCAGAGAAAGAGGAACACTCCTCCACTGCTGGTGTGAGTGCCAACTTGTACAGCCACTGTGGAAATCAGTATGGTGACTCCTCAAGAAAATGGGAATGAAAGTATATAAATTTACTAAAAGTGAGAGGGGCAGATGAATTAGAGCAGGCCTAAGCAAAGAGTTGACTCAAGAGCGTCAAGTTCACTGCAGGGGTTTGAGTCGAGGCAGAGGGAGGAGCTGCTCCCAAGGGCAGGGATAGAGTGGATCTTATCCCTGTTAATATAACTTTGGAAGCTCTGCCTAACCAATCAAAGGGGGTTTGTTCCTGGCTCAGAGATCACTTCAAGGATAGATCCCCCTTCCTTTGTCCTTGGTTCAGTAGTGGTTTGAATAGACCATGCTTATCTTTTCTTCTACCAGGAAGTGTCTCACCACAATTATCCACAGGAGAAAAGGTACTGGGTGACGCCCTACATGAAGGGGTAGACAACCATGCCCCAAAGGTAGTTGCCTTAGTTCACTGGGTTGTCCCTAAACTCATCTACTTCAACATCCTTTAGATAATTCTCTCTTCTCCATTCTTTAGAGACTAATTAAATGATCAGATGAAGCTGTGTTCAAAGATTACCAATGGGATGGGCATATGACCCTGTGAATCTAAATTGTAAATGGTGGATACAAGGACAAATGACCCAAGTATTGATGATCTGATGAGATATTTCAATAGCACTTGTGTCAGAGGCTACCTTTTTCCTGGCCAAACCTAGCTTTTAAGTTTTGTCTTCAATTTCAAGGGCTTCAAAATTCTGTGCATTTTCAGTTCTTTTTTTTAATTGATGGGAGTTAATTTCTTTGCATCCAGGGAAGTGCCATGAAAGGAGAATACAGAGCCAGGTGTGGTGGTAACAGCTACAATCCCAGAACTTATGAAGCTGAGACAGGATGATGAATTGGAGGCCAGCCTGGGCTACATGGTGAGACCCTAACTTAAAAACTCAAACAAACCAAATGAAGACAAAACAAAACAGAGCACAAATGGCTCATAAAACACTTCTTTAGTACAGAGATAGTGATGTCAATGATGGCTACAGTTATCGACAGCTTAGCATTTACCTGCTGCTATGAGATTGTGTGGTATGTATGTGGTGTGTGGGGTGTATGTGTGTGTGTGTGTGTGTGTGTGTGTGTGTGTGTGTGTGTGTGTCCTGGAATTCATTTAATTGTTACAGTACTATTATCTGGGAAGTACTGTCATTCTATCTTATAGGTTGGAAAGCAGGTTCTAAAAGTGTAGATCACTACACAAAGGCTCACACTAGTAAGTCAAAGTAATGAAATTTAAATATAGGCTTCTGTTATTCTAAAGCTTGTGTTTTGTTTTGTTTTGAACTACTTGGGCCACATCATATCTGGATAATGATAGCTAACAGATAATAGACTTTAAACAAGAATAAATCCATGGCTTTTTATTTTGACAGATATGAATTATCTGAAAAAGCACATTGGAAATGAATATTGGCCAGCCTGCCACATGTTTAATTAAGAAATAAATGCCTTACAACAATGAATAGGCACTTTATCATTGACATCTACAATTAAAATGCAAAGTACAATTTTTTCAAAGTGTAAACACAGCTTATTTATCATTTTTTGACAACATTGTTCACTTTCTGTAAGCCTGGTTAACCTCCTAAGATTGGTTACCAGTGATGTAATCACAGAAAGATGGCCCTTGTTTCATAAAATTGGCACCTTCAAATGGAAATAACCACTTAACTCCAGTGGGGAAAGCGGAACAGAAAAACATCAAGTGAGTCAGGAAGACAGCAGGAAGACAGTAAGGGTTCACCAAGTAAAAGTATTTGAAGACACAGTCACAGAATTTAGTCCTGTAAACTCAGGCCCAGGCCAACTAAGTCAGGACTAAATAAATGTAACCAAAGCCCACATGCCCTAAGTCCTCCCAACTCACCTCCAGGACTCCATCAGAATCTGAGGACAGGCTGGCTTCATGCTTGGACACCACAACAGCAAGGCTGCTTAAGGCCAACAGTGCATTCCCTTTGACCATGGGGCTCTCCCTGTGTTAACAAAAGATTCCAAGAGAGGTTATAGAAAATCAAGAGAGAATGCATTATCATGGGAGAGCAGGCAAGGTGGCAAAGCGCCCCCACTGCAGCACAACACTGGTAAAAACAAGAAAGAGAATGCAGGCATGGGGGACTGGAGAGATCCTCAGTGCCTAGACTACTTGTTCTTGCAGAGTGTAGTTCCCAGAGTGACATTTCACAACCATCAATAACTCCAGTTCCAGGAAACCAACACTCTTCTAAACTCTATGGGCCCCAGGCATACACATAATACACATACATTTGCAGACAAAACACTGGTACATAGAAAACAAAAACAATTAGCCAGGTGTGGCAGTACACACCTTTAATGCCACACTCAGGAGCAGAGGCAGGCAGATCTCGGTGAGTTCAAGGCCATCATAGTCTACATAGTAAGTTCCAGGACAGCCAGGGATACCTGATGATCCCTGTCTTGAAAATAAAACAAAACAAAATAAAAAGATATAAATCCTTTAAAAAGTATGGGTCTGTTTATCCCCAGATACCAGTATCATCTGTGCTGACACCAGCGCTGATTTTTAACTCTTAACATTATGGTCATTGTGACCCTGTACAATGCAAGTTCTTATTTCTAAGTTTTAGTCCTAAACATCTTATTTCATTCTCTGACACAGCATTTCCCAAGCTATATTTTTCCATGCCATTTTTAGTCAATTTAGATTTATTGATTTATGCCCCAAACATAATTAAACACCTAGCAAAGTGTAATGGCCTCTTCTGAAGCAGCAATGTGTGGAACCAGCTTCCCCTAAATCAGGTCACAAGTATCCTTTACTTCCACATACCATGTGGCAGTTTTTGGCAGTCATGACTCCCTTTCTCCCTTACCCCACCACATCAAAGCCAGAAGCCTTAGGGCACTTTGTAATATGACTTGATGATTCCAGAAAAGATAGGAGGATGGGGGGCGGAATTGTTTTTAGACCACCTGGTTTGATACTGTTATATAATTCAAATGATAGTTTTCTAATATTAACAATAAAAACTTTTTTTTAACTTCATAAACTTGGCACCATAAAAATTACCTAGTTTTCATATATACTTAGCATGTAAAAAATGTACACTTAGTATTATTCCATACCTCCAGGCTAATCCTATTGAAGAAAGCTCTGAATGAGACAATGAGAAGTTGCTCTCTGCAGCAAAACTTTCCCATCTCAAGATGCTACTCTGCAACATATAAGTGCATCCTGTAATGTCCTACAGAGAGTGTTCCCGGAGTCCTGAACAGAGCCAGCACCTGAGTTCACTGCATGCATTCACTGTATGCAGTATAGGGTTAGAGCAGACCCAGAGGATGAAACTGACTTTCACACCAGCTCCCTATACGAGCCTAGTACCTACCTCCAGATCAGTCCACACACAGCTGAATAGGTGCTAGGAACGGTTCCTGGGAACATATGTTCTTGTATGTTTATGACTATTTTATAGGAATCAAGTCTTTTCATTTACCTAACCCTTTCTGCTTCTCACCCTCCTACCCTGAGCAAAAGCAGGTCAGCTCAGTGAAGCCCTGCCCTGGAACTTGCTCATGTTGTTCACCCCTCTTCAGTTCAGTCTTTGGTGAGGTCTGCCTTGAGTCAGTAAGGCATCAACATTCATACTGAGGACTGGGATGAAAAAATTGGAAGGACTCCTGGAGGTCTAAACCAATGACTCCTCCTGAGGCTGTGGAAACATTAGTCTCTAAGGATGGATTGTGGTGGCAAGGGAGAGAAGAAAGAGGAGGAGGGTGACTAAGGAAGAGAAAGGAGTGGTTTAAAATTCTCAGTAATCTGAAAATTAAAGCTTTAGTCTTCTCACCACACAGAAAACAGTTAAATGGCTCCCCAAAATTACATATCAAATTTCATTAAACAGGTATCTTACATAAAAGTATCTTTCTCACACTCAATACAAAACTCATTACAAATCTTTTTAGAGATTTATTTTGATTTTTAAACATGTGGATATATATGCATGTCTATGGGAATGTATGATATGTGTGTGTTGATGCCATCATGCCATCAGAGCCCAGAAGCGGAAATCAGATCCCCTAGGGCTGCAGTTATAGGAGTGAGCTGCCTGGCATGGGTGTTGAAATCCAAACTTGGGTTCTCTGCTATAGCAGCCAGTGTTCTTAACCACTCTGCAATCTCTCTAGCTCTGGCCTAAGCTTTCAAACAGTACTCCAAATCATTTTATTTCACTCACCTAGCCACACCTGAGTATGTATTGTGGAATAGAGAATGAAAATACATTTAAGGCCACTGGTAATTAGGTCTTTGGATGTAGGGTGAATTTTATCTAGACACTAATTTCCAGATAGAACAAAATTGCTTCAGTCTATGCAAAGCATCCATAGTTCAAGTTCACAGTTGGAGAAGGTACCAGGACTGGAGAACTTGCTTATCTCAAACCTGCTAAATACCCAGCACATTGTCTTGTGGGTTACAATGCACACTACATACTTAGTAAAACATATTCAAGGAAGAGCTGCTGGTGAAAACTCTACAACTGGAGCAGCACAAACTCACTGCCTTGTTACTAGAATAACTATCCCCTACCAGTCAAACAGCTGTGACTAATTTGCATAATAACATGTCAGCATCAGTTCAGTCTTTATCTAAGCAATACCACTGACATTTTAATTAAATTGTCCTTTGGAACAAACTGATGTCATTAACCTAATTAAAAAGCCCAAGGAAGGATGAGCTTCAGTGATGCTTTCTGAGGGACAAAGTATTGCATTACATATCAGCAAAGTGACCCAATCATTTGGGGATTTTTGTCTTCGAGTTCAAATCCATTTAATTAATAACAATGAAAACAAACTGCCATCAGTCATCCGTCTTATCCATGTTCTCGTTCTCCCTTAGTTATAACCCTGATTCTCAAAACTACTCTCTCAAATGAGCAAATCAGTAACTCTGTGACTGTAGGCTACTTTCTGCATTTAACTTAAAAGTGAACAAAACAAGCCCTGGCCTCAGGCAGTTGTGGCAGCGACCATCCAAGCACCCCAAGATAAGCTGTCAAAGGGTAGGAGTGAGGTCTCTGCCTGGTGAAGGAAGCAACTGGAAAGATGCAGAGAGAAAGTGGTAGCCATTTTCTCCTGTTCTATCACTGTCATTCAGCCTCTGGACCTTAAATAATGTCCTAGTCACTTCCTACTACAGTTATCACTATCCCAATTGTTTTATTGAGATAAAACTGAAGAAGAAAAATTACAGTAAAGTTTTTGATAAGAAAGGTAGCAATCCCATAAGAATACAAATTGTTTCATTGTGTACCCCTGAAAATGTGAACACATTGACCTTGGATACTAGCAATAACATGTTGCTTCAAAAATCTATAGAGAAAAATCATGTTGAAATAAGATTTAAGAACAGGAGTTTAAAGGTGACTTCAGACCTTCAGATTCAGAGGTAATATTATAGTTTGTCTGAGCATAAACCTGCTTGTTTCTTCATCATCCAAGCTTTCTGCTCCAAATGTCCTGCTTCTAACAGGACATAACAACAACACTACATAACATGAGCTATGAAAGGAACATTCCAAGCTTGTCCACCTTCACCTGTGCGGCAGAGCATTGCTTTCCTAAGGTATCCTTTCTGCACTGGGGTCTCTTTTTTGCCAACAGCCATTTCCCCATTGCATCCCAGAAGTGGGGATGGGAGACCACCAGTTCTCTTCTCCTTTATTCAGTGTGGGGGGGGGCACGAAGGGATGAGTAATGAGCATTGCTGAGATCGACTTCACAATTATGTGGCGGTTCCTGTTTTCCCTAATGCCCAATCTTTTTAGCTACACACAGTCCCAGGATATGACTAAGATACATGATATTGCACGTAAATACTTCCATAGGACATGAACTTCCATGCATATAGAATCCTAGGGCAGGAGTGTGCCTATGTCATTTGGAAACTAAGAAGAAAGCAAGGCAACCAGACACAGCAGCAGAAAGAAGGTGATGGTGGAAGGGAGATATGAAGGCAACTGTGTCTCTGCTGCCAGGAACAATTAGTCAGCTTGTTAGCAGAGAGGCCTGAAGAGATGACTCCAGCAAGTAAGTTCATTAGGGTGTAATTTCCTTAGTGAGCTTTGGTTTAAGGTAAATAAAAAGCCTCAGGGCAGCAAAACTCAAGTAATTTTTGTTAAAACCACCACTAGGCTATGACTGACATCGGCCTTTTACTTTTTGTATTAGTGTTGTATATATAAAATTCATTTTTAAAGTTTGTCATAGAGCTGATGAGATTTATCCAAGGTCATATTAATTGCTAATTAGAATCCAATTTAGACACACTGGACCCCATAGCAACCAGGAAGTGTAAGAGGAGGGCCCATTTTATTTGCTGCATTGCAAGTGAGATTTAATAATCCATTTGTAGACCCAATGTAACTCACATTCCCCAGAATTCATTTTTCCTCCTTGAACTAAATTATAATCCTTTAAATTTAAGACAAACCACATAGCATTCTGTCAGGTATTCATGTTGAGTATCTCTCAATTTAAAAGCTATGTATTTGCACCAGTCCCTCTATGTGTACAAAAAGTCATGCAGTGAGAATTAATATAGTTAACAGGAATAACAATGGCTTTCTATAAAAATTATTTTATAATTCTTAATATTATGAAATTCCTGGAAAGGAGAAAGTGTATGTACCCATCCAGGAATGAAAGGTTTAGTAGTATTTTAGGTAGACGAATAAGTGACTTACTTTGCAGCTGTCTTAGTGATCTCATCAGTCAGCATGTCTCTGACCCTGCAATAAAGATGGAAAATAGACCTCAGTTTATGTGACACCAAGGACTGTACCTATTATCTTATTCATCAGTTTATAAGAACGTACAGGAGACCAGTCATATGACTCAGCAGGCAAAGGCACCTGAGAACCTAAGTTTGATCACTGGGAAGCGCATGGTATAAGGGAAAAGATCAAATTCCCACAAATTTCCCCAAACTTCCATTTGCACACTGTGGCACATGCATGCCTATATACTCTGACACACAAATAAATAATGAATGTAAGAAAATAATTTTAAAACTTACAGCAATGCCTCTGGGTCTCAAAAGTAAAAGTATAGAGCTAGCTTTGGAAAAGGACTTTTTTTTTTTTTTTTTTTTTTTTTCAGAGCCTGCTTTATTTTTCTGTTGGCAGGATCACTTAGTGAATACAGGTAAGGAGAAAATGTAACCAAGGACAGACTGGCAGTGTTGTGTCATACCATCCCAGTGGAGTAGTGGGTACACAGTTGACCTTTGTTTTACTATTCTATGGACTAGATGTTGCCTTCTCCTAAACCTATGATGAATACACCCAATCTCACAATAATTGAAGGTAGAGCCTTCAAGATAGGCTTAGGACTCTCACAGCAGTAATTAGAGATAGAACCTTCACAGATGGGCTTAGTGTGTATTAACAGGCATGCATGGTCACATCAGAGTTCCCCCTGGCCCTATTCTCTCTGCGGCATCACCAGTTTCCTCTTCTTGTATCATTGTCCTTAGTAAGTGAAGACATTGTAATATCTATGCTCTTAGGAGAAGAAAAGGTCCTCTAGTTGCTACTTACACTACCACCATGCTTTTGAAACAAAACTTCTTAAAAATAGAATTAACTGTGTCTGATTCAAGTTCATTTCCTTCCACTTCAAGGCCATCACTAGTTTGGCTTTTATACCATAATTCCACCCAAACAGCTGCCTTCATAGTCACAGAAGACTTTCAAGAGGCTAGAATGAATGCTCGTTCTCAATCTTCATCTTCAGCACTCGACACAAGGCTGGTCCCCTTCTTGGATCACTTTCTCTCCTTGGCTCTAGAGAAGCAACACCTTCTTGCTCCTCTTCTATTACTAAGTGCTAGTTTTCTGCCTAGTTAATTGTTGTCTCTGCGTCTGCCCCTCCATGAAATGCTGAAGTAGGGCTTCAGCCCTCTGAAATTTCACAAATTTCTTAGATTCACTCAGCATCATGATTTTGACTGTCACCAATATGCTAATTATTCCCAAAATGATACTTCTAATCCTCATGTCTCCTTTGAACTCTAGACTCGACAACCTACTTAGTATCTCTAGTTGGAGTCCTTATTGGTATCTCATATCTTTCAGATATAGAATCTGATAAAACTGTCTGTCTCAACTGCTATTTTCTTCACTTAGTAGATGCTCCATTCTTTCAGTCAGTGTTTTACTCTTGTTGTCCATTTTTCATATCTTCCATTTAAAGCAGTGACTAAACCTGTGAACTTGCCTTCAAAGCAGTTTGAAAATTTACTTTTCATTCTTCTCTTGCTAGTACCTCAGCCCAAGACTCTACCATCTCTGCCTGAATTATTGCAGTAGAATCCTAATTATTTTTCATAGAAATCTTCCTTCACCATAATATTTAGAGTACTCCTTCCAAATCAGGAAGCAGATGCCCAGATTAAAATCCACTGATGTTACCCCTCTCACAGAGACCTCTTTATCTTCAGAACTCTATGTCACACCCTAGTCCCTTTCTTGTTCCCTCCATGTCACACTGGATTCACGTTCGAGGCATGTTCCTTTGCATTCACTATCCCTTGCAGGGTTTTTCCCTTGTCTCAGATTGACTCACTCCATCACTTCAGGTCTCATCTCAAGGTCATATTATTACAGAGGCACACCAGAACTACCTATGGAAGAGAGTAACCCCTCAACTCCTCAGCCAATTCACTTTCTACTACCTTTGCCCTAAGGAAAATCTGTCCTATTCCATTTGTTTGTTTGCTTATTATCTGTTTCTATTCAATATTTTATAAGGTTTGGGAGAATAAGGAAATGCTGTTCTCCTACACTCAGGATAATACTTGGCACACAGCAGATGAGAAATACATTTGAAGTAATAAAGAAATGTCTTTTTTTTTTTTTTTTGGATTGGGCCTGGGTTCAAAAAAAGTTGCTCAAGAGTTCATTTCAAAATAGCCCATCAGTTATTTATCAGTTGTATAGCAAAGTCGTTAGGTCTACACTACGACACTATACTAAAGAAACATCCAGGGTCATTTCTCCCTGATACTCACATCCATATAGTTTGTGAGCTTCATCAGAGGCTTATGTCTACAGGTCTATATCTTTGAGCATACAGTAAATATACTAATCCTGTCAAATTATCAATTCTAGAAGACAAATCAAAACAGCAAGTGGGGGGACTGGAGAGATGGCTTAGTTGCTAAGAGCACTGGATGCTCTTCCAGTAAACCTGGGTTCAATTCCCAGCACTCACATGGCAGATGATAGCCATTTATAACTCCAGTTCTAAGAGATCTGATGTCCTGTTCTGGCCTCTGTGGATACTATACACACATGATGTACAGATCGACATGAAAGCAAAATACCCGTGTGTGTGTGTGTGTGTGTGTGTGTGTGTGTGTGTGTGTGTGTGTGTGTGTGTACTTAAAACAAAACAAAAAACAAATAGAAAGTGAAACTGAAATTCTGAATTCCTAATGCTAAATCCATTGCCTTTAAAAAAAATCTATAAAATGAAACAGAACAGAATTAAATGACTAAAGATTTTATTTTCTACAACCAAGTAACTTTTGTCCAGAATAAAGCAACCTGTGGGTATAGACAAAGCTATTTAGGTTCCTGGCACTTTGTTTAAATTTAGGTTGCTCTGTCAATTAATATGACCAACTATTCTTCTCAAACTACATAAAAATTTATATTGCTCTTAATGTGCTAGCATTTATACATTTCCTGGTAATACAGTAATAATACAGTAAGGAGCATCTGCTGGGGAAACTGAATGTCTGAGATAGAAAGATTGTTATAATCATGAAGATGTCTTAGCAAAAAGAAGAGAAGAGGAGTTACCCTATACTACATATGAGGTGGAATGGTAATGAATTGAGTGGGGAAAATAGAATTTTTATTCAAAAGGAATAAAACAATCAGTTATAAGAAACAACGTTGAGGGGACAAAACCATTCCTACACTGCATTAGAAAAATAATGTATAGACATACTCAGTTAGCCCTCTGTTATGTCTGGAATGTACCTGTGTAGACTCTTGTTACTTTCCCTAAAGAATACAGAAGAAAGGCAGTCACAGAATATACACTGTAGAAGTTACTAAAGTAATCTAGAGGTGATTTATATGTAGGAGGATGTGCATAGGTTACATGTAAATACTATGCTGTGTGTATGAGACATGAGATTCGGTAGGTTTTGCTCCTGCAGGGGATACTGGTACAAATTCTTCACAGATTCTTGATGACTGGGACTGCCACCTCCTCTCCCTACACCCAGCACACACATATGTATTCATATTTCTGAAAGCAGTATCCTTATCATATCTAGTCATATCTAGGGAGTAGGTGAAAACAGACCTATCATGTCTTCTGAATTACCTTTGGATCATACAGAAGGAAATGCACCTAGCTTGGAAGCATTTAAGGAATTTGAGGTTCCCTTCATTGCTCATGTCCTATGACAACAGTATGTAGCAGAATGTCATCCCCTTACCAAAGCCAGGCTGTGCTTCGTTTGTACTGCACCTCCTCGGGTCCTTCTTTGCCATGCTGTAACTGCAGATCCAGCTCTGCTATCCTTCCCTGCAAACCACACAAGAGGAATCAACATGCAGGCCTGTTGGTTGAAAATTCCTTTGGCCAACTGGACACAAGTGGTCTTGGTGGCATATTAGACCTTGAAAGTAGGGGAAGCAGTCAGTGAATTTCACTAGTGGCAAGTCCTAAAGAGGTTGTAGGCTTGCTCAATTCAGTGTTTCATTACAGGATACCTTTCAAAGCAGATCCAATTCTCACAGTCCCATTTTAAAAGTCTCCTGCATAGCAATGGGTAGCAATTCATAATTTTAGTTATACTCAAAGACTGAGGTCTGAACACTACTGCCACAACAGAACAACAGAAAATGAATTAGATAAGAATATAAGATGTAGGTACTATGTAAAAAAATGTAATCACCAGTGTTGCATTTCTACTTATTGAATGAACTTGTAAAAATATTACAAAGTTCTTAACTTCAGCCATGTAATAAAAATATAGTTAAAATTGTTCCTTTAAGACCACACCTTCAAATATTAAATTTTTTAGTTTTTACTATATTACTGTAATCAGTTGTTTCCATTTTAATCCATTGTCAATGATGTTATTTAATATAATTAAAATAGTAGTTTTCTAATGCCTTCTAACTTAAGCAAGACCTCAGATTTTATTAAGATTATAGAGTAATGCTTAACTATTTTGAGAAGGTTTTTGGGCTGGAGAGATGGCTTAGAACACTGATTGTTCTTCTAGAGGACCCAGATTTGATTCTCAGCACCTACATAGCAGCTCGTAAGAATCTGTAATTCCAATTCCAGGGAGATCTGGTGCCTTTTTCTGGCCTATGTGGGGACTGCATGCAAGGAGTACACACAATGTGTAGGCAAAACCCCATACACATAACATACTAAAACAAAAAAATTAGTGAAAAACAATGAAATCAACTGATGGCGAAAATTCTTACCAGCAGTTTATTCTGGCTATTTCATATCATCATAAATATCTGGAATTGTCAATAGACCTTCACCATTCTTGAGATACCCACCATGGTTTTAATTGATTTCACTGTTTACTAATGAGGTTGACTATCCTTTCAAGTGTCTACTAACTCTGGATTTCCTGTTATGTACCAATTTTTTAAATTAAAATTATATTCATGTGTATGTTTATCTGTGTGAATGTTATGTGTGTGCAGGTGCCCACAAAGGTCAGAAGAGAGCATCATATTCCCTGGAGCTGCAATGACCAGCCAATTAGAACACTTAGTAGTCTTACTGACTACTTAGTATCTATGGTGCTTTGAATGATAACACCCCCAATAGCCAATTAGAATACTCCCTGGCAAGACAGTCTGGGAACAGTCAATCAGCCACTTGACATGGCTGCTGGGAATCAAACTCTGTGACATATTTGCATCTCTCTCTCTGTGTGTGTGTGTGTGTGTGTGTGTGTGTGTGTGTGTGTGTGTGTGTGTGTGTGTGTGTGTTTTGATGCTATACACTCCCATTGCCATCTATTATCCCCACTCTTACTGAACCCCTTCTTCCTCAACAAGTTCCTCACCTACTTTCATGCCTTCTTCTGTGTCTGTAGTGATACACTATTTACGATTTATTAAAACTTGAGTGAGGATTCAGAAAAGTTAACTTCAAGCTATAGAGATCAGGCAGTAGTGATGCACACCTTTAATACCCACATTAGGGAAGTATATAAGATAGGAGCAAGGTCTCAGAGAGGCATTCAGTCTCTAGTCATGCTGAGGAGAGGTTATAGTCTGAGGCTTGGTGAGAGCTTGTGGAGACAGGATCAGCCTATTCAGCCTGAGGTAGAGGTAAGAGCTAGTGGCCAGCTGCTTTGCTTTTCTGATATTCAGCTTGAAGTTTGAAACCCAATACCAGTGTCTGGGTCTTTTATTTTTGGGGGTTACATGTGTCTGTATCTCCCACAGAGTTCCGGTGGGTAGGACATGGGTAACTAAGCAGTGGCTACACCATTGGTTGTCTCTTTCTTATTGACAACTTCGTGTCTGTGGTGCCTTGAATGAGAATGCCCCCACCAATAGGCTCATACATTTGGATGTTTGGTTCCAAGTTGGTAGAACTATTTGGGAAGGACTGGAATATATGGCCTTGCTGGAGAAGCTGTGTTGCCGAGGGTGGGTTTTGAGGTTTTAAAATTTTCTTTTATAAGTTGCTTTGGTCATGGTGTTTTGTTACAGCAACAGAAAAGTAACTAAAGACAGGGTCCTAAGTATTCTCTTACAAGAACGAGATTGTCAAACTAAAAGATGTTAATGTTTAACCTTTATACTGGCCTCCTAGAAAGGCAGGAAATGTAAAATAATTTTCACAGCCCAATTCCTTGTTTTTTAAAAAAATCCAACAAATAGGAAATAATAAAGTTAAAACTTCCTTGGAAGTAAATAAAGCAGTTTCCTTCTTGAGAATCCTGTACAGCCATCCCATTGTGGAGCAGGAAAGGGTTCTTGCCTTCTTTCTCAGAGCTTCTCTTCCTTTCTACCCCTCTCTGTAAACCCCGCAAAACCTAGCACCCAAACTCATCCACTTTTCCAGATCCACTTTGCTTTCTAGTCCTTTGCATCTTTGTAACAGACAGACCCAGCAGCACTCATCAGGTGTCTCACCTTTGGTTAAGGCAGGAAAACTAGGGAAGAACAGGATGAAATGATCACCTGAACTGAGGCTTTTAGGTCCTCTATAGATTCCAATTAGGAATCCATCCATCCCTCTTAATTTTAATCTGTAGTCTATAAAAGAAGAGCCTGATGATGTAATAAACAATTCTACCCAGTTTACTTTAAAAAGAAGGAACAGAGGCCAGATATATAGCTCAGTGACAGCATACTTAACATATACATGGCCCTGGGTCCTATCTCCCACACCAAAAATATACACAAAAGAACAAAAATCTAAAAAGAAAAATTTTCAACCAGTCAGAGGGTAACTTACTACAGATCTTAGTTCATAATCACAGATTTGGTTTCAGATTGTTTGATAGATAGCTGACCAACTAAGGAAGTGTATCCACAATCAACCAGCTTTTATAACTCTCTCCTGTGTGACATCATATGGTATCAAAGAGTTTTTTTTTTTTTTTCACAAAGTTGGAGGCCCGATCTTCCTCAGCATCCAAAAAGAGCAACAAAATAAAGGAAAGAACAGAAAGCTCCTTGCCAAGCAGGTTGGTGTATAGCCAATTAGAATATACCCTGGCAAGACAGCCTGGGAACAGCCAATCAGACTGTCTCTGCATTTTCTACCTGGATGGATAGAAATCCACTTACTTCCAGTGTGCTGAACATGCAATTCAAATACCAACTTCCTTTGAAGAACATATAGGTAAGTCAGGAAATGCCTAAGGAGAAGCTACTAGTAGTGTCCAGATCTCAAACTTACTATCCATGTCTTACTAATATCTGTGTCCAGGAAGTAATGTAGGACATACACCATTCAGCCTGGCTCCTAAGGTTGACCAAGAAAATGGCTCCTCTAACCGATGAGTTTAATGCTACCAAACCTGCCCAGCACCAGACAGAAGTATCCATAGCTGTTGTAACAGAAGATGCTCCCAGGACACATATTCTTGTAATGGACAAGGATCTCAATATTACTCCAGTTCACCTCTGATGCTGTAAGTCTCAAAGGTATGAATAAAGTTAAACTAAGCAGCTAAGTGCATCAGTGTTTCTCAAGCAATGACAAACCTACAGCACACTGCTAGGTTTTCGATGCTAGACTTTCAAGTTCACGTTTTCACTGACTGTCAGTGTAACAGGATATAAAGAGATCTTAAGTGAAAGCAAACAAATGCACACATCACTACACCAGCAGAAGAGAATACTCTACCTATATTGTAAAAAATAAAAGACTTTTCCTAAATGGACCTGTCTTTTATTAGTCCAAGCCAAGAAGGATGGCTCAGCAGGAAAAGGCATTTGCCTCCAATCCTGACATCCTGAATTAAATCCCTAGAGCCATATAGTGGAAGGAGAAAACATACTATTCTCACAAATTGTCCTCTAATTTCCACATATGTATCATGGCATGCCTACACCCACATACACACACACAGACACACAGACACACAGACACACAGACACACACACACACTAAATTAATAAATGTAATAAGGAAGTAAAATGTTAGACCAACTTGCATTCTCTAAAATTAATGATGGTGTTAGGCAATCATATGAGGCTTTGAAATCAGAAAATTCGTAATTAACTTATATTTCTCTCATGTACCAACTATTGGCTTTGAAACTGTTTGCTTTGCTTTCCTAGTTAACCCTGCTTGTCTATCTATAATACCATTATACATCAGTTTAAAAATATGTACTTCATTGCATTTCTGTAAAGATTAATTGAAATAGTATATGTTAAGTGTTAGCAACATACTAGTTATTCAGTAAATGGTAGCAGTTATAGAGAAAATAGAGGCTTTTATAAAGTCTGAATTATATCACAATTATCTTCAACTTAGCCCTTCTTCCCCTTAAAGAAGTGGTTCTCAACCTTCCTAACACTGTGACCCTTTAATACAGTTCCTCATGCTGTGGTGACTCTAACCATAAAATCATTTTCATTGCTACTTCATAACTGTAATTTCTCTACTGTTGTGAATCATAGTGTAAATATTTTGGAGATACGCTTTTGCCAAAGGGGTCGTGACCCGCAGGTTGAGAACCATTGCCTTAAAGCACTAAAAATTCTCGGCTGACTACAGGAGTTGCTCATTTCCTTCTCCAGACGTTTGCAGAATTTTGTTCCTTTTTTTCCACTAAGCATGGAGAATGCTTCAGTGAAACTGCTTAGAAGCATGTAGCTACCTTTACTGGACAGGGGACTCACTGGCAGGAGGGGCCCTTCATTTCCCTTCATATCCTACAAGCTCAGCACTCTGCCTGGCCAGGAAAAACTGCCAAGTGACTGAGGAAGACTGAACATGAAGTCTGGATTCTGATTTGTACTCTCACTTCTCTTGGATAGAAACTTACTGGTGATGTATAATGAGTTTACAGAAGCATACAGACAGGAGAAATTAATTCCTTCACTCAGGAGCAGCCAGTCTGGGAAGATAAAACACAGGTAAAATAACACGAAGCCAGGGATCAGGAATTCCAGAGGAGTGGCTTTGCTATGTGGATTGAAGTGGGGACACTCTAATGTCCAAAATGGCTGCAGACAAAGCACATTAGAAGGACCTGGCCTGTTGCTGATGGAGACCCTGGAACCCTTCTAGGTTCTAATGGGTCAGAAATTGTACACTATTTATCAGTTCTGGGCTAAAATACTTGCACTGCTGCACTAAGGTTTGAATTTGAGATAGGAGCACAAATGTCCAGAAACTCAGTCCGCCTTACCTCCTGACCCATTCCTTGGCTATCACTCTCTGTGCCCTTATAGGGAAGTCATCAGTCTTACCCATATAACTATGATTTCTTAAACTATATGAAAATCTTCTTGAGACATGTTACTTTACTGATCTCAGACCCCACATACACACACACACACCATTCTTAACAATAACTTTTCAGCCACAAAAAAGAATTCAACCTTGCTCATTTGAATAGTTCCCAACTGATAAAAAATATTTGACATTTAAAAAGACACTAACATTTATAATAATGGGTTGAAAGTAGGCCAATTGAGTATATTTTATGTATTTGGTGAGCAACTGTTGTTTTAGACACAGATAGCAAACAATAGAAAAGGAAGTCCTGATCTTGTCCTAAAGGAATAGAGACAACTAGAAGTATCAGATAACAATCTGTTCTACCTATGTGCTGGGGTAAGGATGGCCTAGAGATTGAAGGAGTGGCCAATCAATGACTGGTCTAGCCTAAAAGCCATGTCAGGAAAGTAAGCCCACCCCTGCCACTGCCTGCAGCACCAGAACCCACAGGCTGGATGACACAGAGATCTAGGATAGAGCCGAATAGGACTAGAAGAAAAAAAATGTCATTGAAATGATTCCTAATGATATTCTGTTATATTCATAGATTGATATCTAGCCCAATTGTCATCCAGCAACTGATGGAAACAGAAGCAGGCCCACAGCCAAACATTAGGCAGAGCTCAGGGAATCCTGCAGAGGAGGGGGAGGAAGGTTTGTAGGAACCAGAGGAGTCAAGGACACCACAAGAAAACTCACAGAATCAACTAAGCTGGGCTCATAGGGGTTCTCAAGACTGAACCGATAACTAGGGAGCCTGTGTGGGACTAATCTAGGCACTCTGCATATATGTTACAGTTCTGGAAGTTGCTCCTCTTGTGGGACTCCTAACAATGGGAATGGGCTGTCTCTGACTCTTCTGCTCATTGTTTTGGAACACTACTCCTCATAATGGGTCACCATGCCTAGCCTCAAAACATGGGGAGCGGCCTAGTCTTACTGCAATTTGATATGCCATGTTTGGTTGATATCCATGGGAGGCCTGCCCTTTCCTGAACTGAAACAGAGGAGGAGAAGATTGGGAGCGGGGCAAGGGTGAGGTGGGGTGAGGGGCTGGAAGGAAAGGAAGGAGGGGAAACTGCATTTGGAATACAAAATTAATTAACTAATTAATTAAGAAAATCAGTATGAGCTTTAAAAAGGGAAACAGAGCTACCAATGTGAGAGGAGAGGGGCTTATAATACAGTGGGGGATAGGAGTTAGGTACACCAGTACTTTCCCCAACTGATCTAAAGAACAAGTTAAAAAATGGGGTGGGCATATGGGGAATAGCAGCATCTGAGGCAGAGAGGAATGGTATGTACAAAAGTCAGGACATTAGGATATATGCCAACTTCTGGAAAACAGAAATTTGGAAAAGCTGAAATATAAATGTCTGAGAGAAGTGTCAAGAGATAATGCTAAATATACAGGCAGGTTCATTATAGAGACAAGACATTGAGCTCTGTGTGGGAGGCAATTAAGTCCAGATACTTCAGGACAGTCAAGGTGGGTATCAGGAAGCCAAAAGGACAGAAAAGAATGGAGCTTAGAAGGGAGCTCTGAATGGACACAGAACTTAGGAATATCCACATCTGAATTTTTGTGAATTTTCTTTTACATAATGTAATATTTGTATTAATTCTTTGAGACACTTGTACAATGTATTTGGAACATAGTCACTTCCAGCTCCTCCCCCTTACTCCTCCCAGTTTTACCCCTCACCACTTCCTCCCCTTTCATATCTTTGATTTTGCTGATATACTCCTGAGAGCAGGGCCATCAACCCCATTTCCTGGAGCCTGGTCAACCTATCAGAAGCTACACCCTTAAGGAAAACTGCCTCTCCTTCCCCCAGATGTCATCAACCACCAATAGCTTCTCAGCTAGGGGCAGAAGCTCATGACCCCTCCCTCTCCATGCTGGAATGCTGCCAGGCTTGATTTTGTGTAGGTCTCGCAGCTGCTGTCAGTTCATGAGAGCATCTGTCCTCCCATATTCGGAAGACACCATTTTGCTCTGTTCCTTCCTAGTCTCTGACTGTTGCAATCTCTCCACCTTCTTTTCAGTCCCAAGCCTTACATTTCTTATGAACAAAAGGAACCACTGCATTTTTGATAGTGTTATTTTTCCCAACTGCTTTTACACTTTTTCATCATAATCCTCTGGGCAGAAGAATCTCCACCTTCAGGAGGTCAGCTGTGCTGCTTGCAAAAGATCATCCAACTGTGCTTGTTGAACACTGATGTTCTTCATAGGATGAGAGGGTTAGGAAGGCCATGGGACCCATATCTGAGTATTCAGGTACTACTTCTACCCAGCTGTGTGCAATTCTACCTTAATGCCATAGGATCTTGGAGTGTCAGAGGCTAATGGATATAGGCTAGAAAAGCTTACAGCCACCAGGAAACCATCATTCATGTTACAGAAAGGTTTTCCAGAAAAGCTGCTTTGGGATCACCCCAATTCCTGTCAATAAGCCACACCCATGCTTTGTAAATAAGCCCAACACATTCATTGGTTTCCCAGGGGGACCTTAGTGCAGTTGAACCTTGGTTTTTCACTGGGACCTTAGAAGCAGGAGGTGGTAGACACTGTGTAGTCAGCCCCAGAGAGAAAATTCTTGAAAAAGTAAATGCACATTGTTACAAAATCAGTGATGAGGGGGAAATGCTCCCCCTGCAAAGCATACCCTGTGCATCCTTACCTGTAAAACGGCATGGTAAGCTCGAGTCATATATGCAAGCCAGGCCTGTGGAAGAAAGAGAGCATGGTGCCATTCTGAGGGTTGGACGTGGACCTGTGGAAAAGGTGGAGAGAATCATGTTAGAACATACAGAATTCAAAACAAAACAAAAACCATACCAGATCTTCTTTCCTTTTATTCCAGTGGTTTGTTCTCTAAAACAAACCAAGTTAGTTCAGGATTGGAACCACAAATAATATCTTTTCAATATTCCCAGTTGGACAGAATTTGGAATCTTACAAAGACAAAATAAAGTAAGACTGGAATTTTCTAAATTAAAGCAAATGAAACCCTGCAATAATAACAAGTTAAGATGTATTTGTAATACAAATCCTTCTCTGCATACCAGAGGGAAAGGCTATAAAACCTCTTGCCAAAGACAAGGAGCGGAGTACTGTCTAACAACCCCCCTAGTAATGTTAAATAAAAATAAATATTACTCATAGCCTGGGTTTCAAGTATGACCACTTCTGAAGTAATAAACATAAACTGCCAACAGAAACCACATTGTGTAGAAACCATAGTGGAAAGAGCATGCAGATTCACAGTGTACACACTGTGTACACCGCTGGGCAGCTGCCCTTTCATCGGTGTGGGTGTGCAAGAGAAAAACAATACATGTAAAACAGTGAGATCTACATGTTAACCGTGAGACTGAGCAGAGCCCAGGTGAAGCATCTGGCTTGCATAGTTATTTCTGTTTCTACCTATTAGTACACAGCATTGCAACACATCTTCCCAGAGTCTGTGCCTGTTCAAGATGACTTGAGAGAAACAGCTACAGTGCTTCATAGTTCATGCAGACCTAAACTCAACAACCAACACTTTCATCCACGAGAGAGAGAAGTTTGTATATAATTGTAACAGAGTTTCAGTAACTGGGTGCTTCAGAACAGTTCCCGGTATTTTGAGAATATTTTCAAGTGCCTTTCAATAGGAGAGATAATACAGCTGAACACAGACAGTTATCATGGCCTTTGGGCATGCTTCATTCTCATCCTAGTGAGAGCATACTATGCAAAGTAGTGTGGATGACAAGGACTATCAAGCACTCAACAAGAACCTTGCTTTCTGGCAAGAGAGAGAGAGAAATGTGCATAAACAGACTACAAGGAGGGATTGTGAAGTCTCTATAGGACATGGGACGGGGGAGAACAATGGGATTAATTCTGACTCTTGTCTATCACTTCTGGTGCCACTGCCACGTTTTTTTCAAACGTTAGATATTTAAACAGTATGAGATAGGTACTGAGACCATGAGGTGAACTGGAAAAAATTATAAAGACTTTGTTCTGAGTATTTATGCTGCCAAGTGGGATGGTAAGAGCCTTGTCAGTATGTTCACCAACAGAAGGAATGACTCTTCCAGCCCCTTTATTCTTCGACTATCCAGAAAGCAAACAATAACTGAGGCCACATATCCAGCTGGGAAGGAGGTAGTTTCCATCCCTGTTCTCTGTTCCAAATGCTTTTTCGTTTTTTCTATGAATTATGTTCTCTGGTCACAAAATAAATTATCATTAGTCCCTATTTTGATATCCAGAATAAACAGAAACAACATTCAAATAATGTAACCTGGATTTTTATCTCTTACTTAAGAAATACAAAATTTCAGAATGAATGGAGAATTTTCAAATCCTCCTGCCCATATAACTGTGCTGCTAAGATCTCTGGTCAGCCTAAGCACATTGACAAAAAGAACACTGAATCCTTTGAAAAGACAATAGTTGATTCCGGCCCCCACAGAGTGCAGAGGTGAGCTGCTTTGGCCCCTGCCTTGGGCCCAACTTCTGCCTGCCCAATCTGGGAAATCCCACCCCAGGGTCTGCAGGCAAACTGAATCGGTCCCTGAGGACCCAGGGACCATGACTCTGCTGAGATCACTGGGCTACTCTGCCCCCAGGTAGTTCAGAGTGCAGAGAGTGCAGAGGTGAGCTGCTTTGTCCCCTGACTTGGACCCAACTTCTGCCTGCCCACTCTGAGAACTCCTGCCCAGGGGTCTGAAGGCAGGTCGACTCGGCCCCTGAGGACCAAGCAACCCAGAGTCTGCTGACATCTCTGCCCCAGTCCTGCTCTCGCCCATCTGGAGAGCGAGTGCCTCAGACCTGCCTACACCCACCTTGAGACCCATCAGAGTATCAGAGCCAATTGCACCCACCTGAAGAGAACCCTGGACCCATACACATCAGGAAAGGAAGTGATACCACCTGCACCCACTGGAAGAAGGGATGGGAAGACGACAATATAAGAACACATCCAACAACAGGAAAACCAATATGACACCACCAGAGTCTCTACACCAGAAAGACATGAACATCCCATCACAGAAGCAGAAGAAGAGAGCAACCTTAAAAACAACTTCGTGCAGATGATAGAGACCCTGAGAGAGGAAATCAGAAAATCGTTTAGAGAAATGGAAGAAAAGACGAACCAAAAGATGCAAGAAATCAAGGAAAGCCAAGAAAATACAATTAAACAGCTGAAGGAAACAGTTCAGGACCTGCAAACTGAAATAGAAACAATAAAGAAAACACAAAATGAGGGAATGCTGGAAGTAGAAAAGCCGAGTAAACAATCAGGAACCACAGATGCAAGCATAACCAACAAAATACAAGAGATGAAAGACAGAATCTCAGATGCTGAAGATAAACTAGAGGAAATAAATTCATCAAGCAAAGAAAAATCTTAAGTCCAAAAAGTACTTAACACAAAATATACAGGAACATCTATGCCCCAAATACAAAGGCACTAACATTTGTAAAAGAAACATTATTAAAACTCAAATCACAAATAGACCTCACACAGTTATAGTGGGAGACCTCAACACCCCACTCCTACCACTGGACAGGACTACCAGACAGAAACTTAACAAAGAGACAAAGGAAATAACAGAAGTTATGACCCAACTGGGATTAACAGACATCTATAGAACTTTCTATCCAAACACAAAAGAATATACCTTCTTTTCAGCATCACATGGAACCTTCGCAAAAATCGACCACATATAGCAAACCTCAACAGGTACAAAATAATTGGACTAATACGCTGTATCTTATCAGACCACCATTTTAAAGTTAGAATTCAAAAACAACACAAATTGCAGAAAACCTACTAACTCATGGAAATTGAACAACACGCAATTGCACCATTCCTGGGTCAAGGAAGAAATAAATAAAGAAATTAAAGACTTCCTAGAATTCAATGAAAATGAAGACACAACATACCCAAACTTATGGGACACTTTGAAAGCAGTACTAAGAGGAAAGTTCATAGATCTAAGTGCTCACATGAAGAAACTACACAATACTCACACCATACTCACACCAGATAGTTGACATCACAGCTGAAAGCTGTGAATCAATGTAACAAATAGTTGGTTCTTAGAGCAAATCAACAACAAAGGCAAACCTTTATCCAAACTGACCAAAAGGCAGAGAGAGAACATGCAAATTAACAAAATCAGAAAAGAAAAGGGGGACATAACAACGGACACTGAGGAAATCCAGAGAATCTTCAGGTCATACTTTGAAAACCTGTACTCCACAAAATTTGAAAATTTAAAGGAAATGGACAATTTTCTGGACAGATATCACTTACCAAAATTGAATCAAGAACAGATAAGCAACTTAAACAGACCTATAACCTCTAAGAAAAAAGAAGTAGTCATCAAAAATCTCCCAACCAAAAAAAGCCCAGGACCACATGGCTTCAGTGCAGAATTCTACCAGAAATTTAAAGAAGAGCTAATACCAATACTCCTCAAATTGTTCCACACAATAGAAGCAGAAGGTTCATTGCCAAACTCCTTTTACGAGGCTACAATTACATTGGTACCCAAGCCACATAAAGACACAACTAAGAAAGAGAACTACAGACCAATATCCCTCATGAACACAGATGCAAAAATACTCAATAAAATACTGGCAAACCGAATCCAAGAACATATCAGAAAAGTCATCCACCATGATCAAGTAGGCTTCATCCCTGGGATGCAGGGTTGGTTCAACATTCAAAAATCTGCTAATGTAATCCACTATATAAACCAACTGAAGAAGAAAAACCACATGATCATCTCACTAGATGCTGAAAAATCCTTTGACAAAATCCAACATCCCTTCATGATAAAGATCCTGGAGAGACCAGGAATAACAGGAACATACCTGAACATAATAATAATAATAATAAAATACAGTAACCCTACAGCCAACATCAAACTAAATGGAGAGACATTCAAAGCTATTCCTCTAAAATCAGAAACAAGACAAGGCTGACCACTCTCTCCATATCTCTTCAATATTGTCCTTGAAGTTCTAGCTAAAGCAATAAGACAACAAAAGGAGATCAAGGGGATACAAATTGGAAAGGAAGAAGTCAAGCTTTCACTGTTTGCAGATGATATTATAGTCTACATAAGTGAACCAAAAAAGTCTACCAGGGAACTCCTACAGCTGATAAACACCTTCAGCAAAGTGGCAGGATACAAGATTAACTCAAAAAAATCAGTAGCCCTACTATATATGGATGATAAATGTGCTGAGAAAGAAACCAGAGAAACATCACCCTTTACAATTGCCACAAACAACATAAAATACCTTGGGGTAATGGTAACCAAAAAAGTGAAAGACCTGTACAGTAAGAATTTTGAGTCTTTGTAGAAAGAAATTAAAGAAGATACCAGAAAATGGAAGGATCTTCCATGTTCTTGGATAGGTAGTATCAGCATAGTAAAAATGGCAATCTTGCCAAAAGCAATCTACAGATTCAATGCAATCCCCATTAAATCCCAGCACAATTCTTCACAGAACTTGAAAAAACAATTCTCAACTTTATATGGAAAAACAAAAGACCCAGGATAGCCAAAACAAACCTGTACAATAGAAGAACTTCTGGAGGCATCACCATCCCTGATTTCAAGCTCTATTATAGAGCTATAGTCCTGAAAACAGCTTGGTATTGGGACAAAAATGGAGAGGTAGACCAATGGAATCGAGTTGAAAACCCTGATATTAACCCTACACTCCTATGAATGCCTGATTTTTGACAAAGAAGGCAAAGCTTTCTTTGGAAATGGAATAAGAAAAGCATCTTCGACAAATGGTGCTGGCATAACTGGATGCTGGCATGTAGAAGACTGCAGATAGATCCTTGACTATCGCTTTGCACAAAACTTAAGTCCAAATAGATCAAAGACCTCAACATAAACTCAGGCAGCCACACTGAACTTATTAGAAGAGAAAGTAGGAAATATACTTGAACTAATTGGTACAGGAGACCGCTTCCTGAACATAACACCAGTAGCACAGACACTGAGATCCACAATTAATAAATGGGACCTCCTGAAACTGAGAAGCTTCTGTAAGGCAAAGGACACAGTCAACAAGACAAAATGACAGCCCATGGATTGGGAAAAGATATTCACCAACCCCACATCTGACAGTGGGCTGATCTCCAAAATTTACAAAGAACTCAAGAAGCTAGTCTCCAAAACACCAACTAATCCAATTAAAAAGTGGAGTACAGAACTAAATAGACAATTTTCAATAGAGGTCTTTAAAATGGCTGAAAGATACATAAGAAAGTGTTCAACATCCTTAGCCATCAGGGAAATGCAAATCAAAACAACTCTGAGATACCATCTTACACCTGTCAGAATGGCAAAAATTAAAAACACCAGTGACAGTTTATGCTAGAGAGGTTGTGGAGAAAGGGGAACACTCCTCCACTGCTGGTGGGAGTTCCAACTGGTACAGCCACTTTGGAAATCTGTATGGTGATTCCTCAGGAAAATGGGAATCTTTCTACCACAAGATCCAGAAATTCTACTCTTAGGCATATACCCAAAAGAAGCACATTCCTACAACAAGGACATCTGCTCAACTATATTCATAGCAGCATTATTTGTAATAGCCAGAACCTGGAAGCAATGTAGATGCCCCTCAACTGAAGAATGGATAGAAAAAATGTGGTACTATTCAGCAGAAAAAAAGGCAATGGAATCTTGAAATTTGCAGGCAAATGGTTGGAACTAGAAGAAACCATTCTGAGCGAGGTAACCCAGTCACAAAAAGACAGGCATTGTATGTACTCACTCATATGTGGATTTTAGACATAAAGGATTGCCAGCCTGCAGCCCAGGCTGCCAGAGAGGTTGGTAAACAAGGAGGACCCTAAGGGAGACATATGTGGTCCCTGGAGAAGGGGAAAGGGACAAGATCTCCTGAGAAAATTGGGAGCATTGGAGAGGGAACTAGGAGAATGAGAAGAGGAAAAGAGGAGGGGTGAGAAAGACATGATGGGACAGAGAGGCTGAGTTGGGGGAGGAACAGAATAGTGCAAGATAAGAGATACTATAATAGAGGGTGACATTTTAAGTTTAAAGAGAAATCAGGCACTAGGGAAATGTCTGGAGAGCTACAAAGATGACACCAACTAACAATCTAAGCAACAGAGGACAGGTTGCCTTAAATGCCCTCTCCTGATAATGAGATTGATGACTAATTCATATGCTATCATAGAGCCTTCATCCAGCAGCTGGTGGAAGTAGAAGCAGACACCCACAGCTAAACCTTGAACTAAACTGAAATTCAGATGCAGTTAAGGAGGACTGATGAGCAAAGGGGTCCATACCAGACTGATGGACCCACAGAAATAGCTGACCTGAACAAAGGAAAACTCTTGGTCCCCTGACTGATAGCTGGGAAAGCAGCATGGGACTGATCCAGACCCCCTGAATGTGGGTGTCAGTGAGGAGACCTTGGAAATCTATGGGGCCTCTTGCAGTGGATCAGTACTTATCACTACCACAGGAATGGACTTTAGGAGCCCATCCCACATGAAGGGATACTCCCTGAGCCTAGATACAAGGGGGTTGGCCTAGGCCCTATCCCAAAGAATATGACAGACTTTTAAGACCCCCTATGGAAGGTCTCACCCTTCCTGGAGAGCAGAAAGGGTATGGGATGGGTAGGGCATTAGTTCGGGGGGGTAGAGGAGTGGAGGAAGCAGGACCTGGGGTTGACATGTAAAATAATTTTCTTTCTAATAATAAAAAAGAAAAAAAAAGTAAAGACAATAGTTTCAATTCCTACTTTATTCTCAGTTTGAAAAGGGAACAAATTCTAGAGAAATGTAAATGTAAAAAAAACAAATGGAATGTTAAGCTTCAAGAATGAAAGCCACCCATGCCAGGAAACCCCTCTGAAGGAGGCCATCAGAAGGCCCAACTAACCCTGTGGCTCTGACCACACTGAGGTTTTCAGATGCAGAAACTTAGGGTACACTCTGGCCTAGATTCCTACCTGATCCTCCATGTATTATAGAACTATACCTCAATCTTAGGGTGCCCAGATTAGCTTGGTAGACATCTTTAAAGGTGCTTTCTTGAGTTTTCTCTCAGTAAAGAGACTTAAGAAACAGTGTGCTAAAAGCCAGGATAAAAGGCTTCCACAAGCATCATTATCAGGAAGCCATTTCAATTCAATACATTGTTATTGATATTGCCCATTTTTGAGGTTGAAGTTGCTAGCCTGAAAAATAAGCTCAATCAGTATTTATGAAGTATGAAAATTATGTCTAATTTGATAGACCCATGAGAACTCTTCAGGAATCCTAGCCAATGATATAGTAAATAATCATGAAGTTGTGAATCTAGTTACCTAGCAGTTAATATAGAAGGGTCAATAACCACTGTGTCAGTGAGTTTTAATAAATATGAGGAACTTAGTTTTTCCTATAACTAATCACACACACTCTTACAGTGACAACTGTGTGAAGGACTGCTTGGGCACACAGGCCCTCTGTCTTCAGAAGGAGTAAGAGGAAAGTCTCCACATGTATGATGTGGTTTGATGAAACATCATTCATGCAACTAAAAAAGGAAGCCAGACCAACATGCTAAGGGAAGATACATAGTAAAGAAATAAGGGTGAAGGCTGGAGCACATTCCAAGTTTAGTAGAGTACTAAACTCTACTAGTACTCATGGAAGATCTCACTGTTGAGTGAAAATTTGCCTAGAGTGGTTCAGCTAAATTGGACAAATTTGATGGTTTCTCAGAATACTAAACAAAGCAATATCATATGACTGAGCAGTTCTACTTCTAGATAGAATCCACAATTATTTCAAACAAGAATTTGTAAATAAATTTTGATATCAGCATGTTCACAATAGCAAATAAAAGGAAATAACCTAAATATCCATGGATTAATAAGACATTATATATGTGCAAAAGATATAAAATCAGCCAAATAAAGTCCTATTGCATGCTGAAATGCTGAAATGTGGATAAATCCTGAAAACATACCAAATCAAAAGGAGACAGACACAAAAGATCACATCATAGGATTCCACCTATATGCAATAACCACAACAGCCAAACCCATGAGGACAGACAGCAGATCATAGGTTGCTGGCAGTAAAGAGTAAAAGGGAGAGAGAAGACAGGGGAAGTGAGAAGTGCCTGTTTAATGGGAACACAGTTCATTTAGAAGCGATTAAAATATTCTTGAGCAATAGAAAGGGAAGAGTTGCATAACACCAATATCTGTTAGAGGCAGCGAATTTTAAACTTTAGCATGGTTAATGCATGCTCTGAGTGTCATCTCAATCTAAACTAACAACTGAAGGGACCAGACCCTCACTCAGCCCCCTGCCTTGGCGGCCATGACTGGTTACCGAAAAGACCCAGCAAGACATAGGCCCCTGACTCAGCAACATGTGCTGTGCTCCCAACCTTGCCCCTTCTAGTCATGAGGAAGCCAGATACTCTCCATGTGGCAAGGAACCAATCAGAAGTTAGCTAGTAGGCTCTAGATGTGCTTTACCAATAACAATGGAATGCAGAGCATAGCAATCTCCCTGGGAGGGACTATAGGTCATAGCAACCTACCTGCAGCTGCAGTTGACCAATCAGCATAGGAAAGGTTTCCCCAAGCCAAAGGTGCACCAATCCTAAGACTGTTGCTTTGCAACTAACAGACCCCCCCCCAGACACTCCCCTTGCTCTACCCCAATATATTCCCTGCCCTACTGCTGCTCAAGGTCATCCCATCCCATCCCATGTCATGTGTGTGTCATTCCCCCAACCCTCCCCACCTGGTCCTGCCTGCTTCACCTGCTGTGTAGAATGGGGAGGGGGCAGGACGAGATGGGGGAGGACCGAGTTAACTAGTAAAATTAAAGACTCTTTGCTTTTGCATCGGATACAGTCTCTTTGTGATTTTGGGGTTCAGAGTTTGGGCACAACACAACACAACCAGAAAACATTGAAGACCATATGCAGACACAGGACTGACCTGTGGGAGAAAGTAAAAAATCCAGAACAGTTAGAGTAGGCAAGCTGAGGAAGAGGAACATAGAATGGAAAGTCCTGGTGCACTAACGGGAGCCCTGGAGTTCACACTCTTCTAGGTCACAGTTCACACTCTTCTAGGTCACTTTTCACAACTTACTTCCATTCTTAGCAGAAGAGGAGCCATTCTCAGGTGTTGAAAGAAACAGAATGGTCTCAGCTACATTACACAAGGGCCTTGCTGACTACTGAGCTGAGAAGAGATGGACAAAGCTCAGAGCAGGAAAGCCTTGCAGAGGTTCAAAGACACTCTGGAAGAACAGTGCCCCTGACACTGTAGAGTAATGGTTTCCAAATGCTCAGGTATGCCGTTTGCCACTCCACTTCCAATCATGTTAAATATTTGAATCAGAAAATCAAGAAGACAACTTGTCTAGGCACAGTGAGTAAAATGTCTGGGACTTGGAGGAGTCAGTTCTTGGTCACTGTGATTTGTCTCTAGGGCATTTTAAACTCTAATTTTAATTACATGGAGTCAGAAAAGAGAACAATTGTTAAGAGATGGTGAAGTTTTGACTATGAAGAATGAAAGGCACTTTTTAGGATACTAGGATAATTCTCATCTTGACTGATTCTGCTTATAGAAACATGTATAGAGTATATGCTAACAGGAAAATCTATATCAAGTTAAAGCTCCATAAAATATATTTTGCATCTCATAAATATGAGTAACAGTATGAACAACTTTTATATTTTAATGTATCAGTTAAAATTTTTAATTAAAAAACAGGAGGTAGTTAGAAAACCTTTTTTTTTTCTTCCGAGACAGGGTTTCTCTGTGTAGCTTTGGAACCTATTCTGGCATTCGCTCTGGAGACCAGGCTGGCCTCAAACTCACAGAGAGCTGCCTGCCTCTGCTTCCCAAGTGCTGGGATTAAAGGCATGCACCACCAATGTCCTGCTAGAAAACCACTCTTTATAGAGCATGTTTCTCATTCTTTCACCTTCAACTACCTCTTACACTCTGCTGGCTTATTTATCATTCAAAACCCACTCTCATTTATCTCTCCTGTCTCTGTCAATACTATCTATCAATATTCCTGTTATCAAGGCTTGGAGGTTCAGACATACTTTCCTTGGAGGTCTTCTTTGACTCAGTGACCAAGCCAATGTCTGAAATGCAAGTTTGGCATATCCCTACCTCCTTCCTACCTGGCCTAGTGGTATTTCTCCCCAGGTGACTATCACATCCCCTGTCCCATCTTCAGTGCCCTCAAAGCTTTTCTCAGCTGACCCATTACTCACAGATGCTGCCTCTGCTGCAGTAACTCAGAACTTCTTTGCAAAATCTTTAATGGTTAATATTAAATATCATGCAAGCATTTTATACTACTTAACCTCTTTTCAATATCAAAACATCATTTCACTTGAGATAATTGTGCTGCTCAAGAAACTCAACCAATTTCTCCATAATTCTTGTACCCATGCATCAATTAACCTTATTCTGGAGAACTGAGCTGTAAGCCAATTCCCACATTTCCCATACTCCTCTGTACCTATGGACTCACTCATCTCTCTGGCTTTCTTCCCATCATTTCTACTGACTGAGGTGATTTCTCACCTCTATAGTTCTAGTACACTATGAACATCTGTAACCCCACACAATTCAAGCCACAGAGATCACAAACTGTTCATTCTGGGATTCCCTTCACAGTGCCTGTAACATTGCCTTTGCACACTTGCTGAGTTGAAACTAGATATACCAGATCTCCTTAACAGACAGAAATGGTTGTCACATTAAAATTATAAGGTAAAAATTTTACAGTCATCATAAAACTGTGGTGTTCAACTTCTTATTGTAATTAAACTCTGTGCTTCACATATAGTAGCTAGCCAGCCACTCTACCACTGAGCTATATTCTATTTCTTCATTTCACTTTTTATTTTGAAATAAGAGCTTGCTAAGTTAACCTAAGCTGGCTTTGAACTTGTGATCCTCATCCCTTAGCTTCTTGGGTTGTTGGGATTCAAGCCTGCACCACCAGACACAGGTTGGCATTCAACTTTTAATTTTTCTAGAAACATTAGTAAAGCTTAAAATAAAAATTTCTAGAGTCAGGCATAGTGACACACACTTTTAATCCCATCACTTGGGAGGCAAAGACAGGCTAATCTCTGGGTTTGAGGTCAGCCTGGTCTACATAGGGAATTCTACAACAGCCAGGAGTAGAGAGCCCATCTCAAAAACAAATAAACAAACCTGTTTGTTCTTGTAAAAGTAGAGTGGAACAGCAAGAGCAGTATACAAAAACTGACAGATTAAAAAGTATTTGCTATTAATTTTAGAATCCCAAATTAATAAAGCAAGACAAGTTCCCTGCTCATCATTATCATCAAAACCACCTCACCACTGCCACCACCACCTCCACCACCATGCCACAGACACCATCACCACCATCTCCACCAGCACCACCTCCACCAACTCTACCACTTCCACAATCTCCGCCTCCACCTCCACCACCTCCACCATCTCTACCACCTCCACCACCACCTCCACCATCTCCACCTCCACCACCTCTGTCACATATGCCACTACAAAAAACACAACAAAGTAAAAGAATAAAGGTATTTGACTTCAGTTGCTCCATGGGATACAAAGGAATATCAACCCTCACACTCATTCTCTCTACATTCCTAGAAGAAAAAGCATTTTCACTTCATGTTAGAGGCCACAAAAGACACTCACTGCATGTCTATTGTAAGTATGAGTAAGAGGCCTCAACTTTCTGTCATTTGCAACCCTGTTGCCACAAAGTAACTTTCTGCCTTCCCTATGCACTGATAAATAGTAAGAAGAGAAGGGAGGACTTAAGAGGATGCCTTCTTAAAGTGCAAAGCCCTCATCTCTCGGTAAGTAGTTTCCAACATTCAGTATTCCCCCACACACACCCCCTTACGTCTATCCCTCCATCATTGTCTCTCCACCCCATTTCCCATCAGGATAACATTAGCCTGAAAGCTGACAATTCAATCGCATCTCAAGCAACCATTTACTCTGTTATTTAATAGAAGGGGAAACCCAGTTACCATAACAACTTGCATCCACATGGTAATTATGGAGTATCTAAAACACAGCAAACCATACTTTTCACAGTACTTGCTAGGGAGAATCTGTAAGAGGCACAGATATAATTTATCCCCACTATTATTCACAATTTTCATCCAGTTCCATATTGCATAAATGTGAATACTACCTTTAAAGACAAAGGAGCAATTGAAAGAAAAGGTGAGGAAGCACGTCTTATATTTCAAACTGGCTACATAATACCTAATTTTGGACAGCTTGAAGGAAAAATTAAAGAATTAGGAGAAGCAAAATTAATTTATAATTCATAAAAAAAACAGTGATCACTTAGAAAGGAAAAAAATGTAGAACCAATGATTTTGTTCAGACTGCAGCTTTCCAGTAAGGCTGAATAAGGTTTCTCTAAAATAAATGTGGAAAACAGCTCATTAGAAAATCATAAACAAGGCTGGTGGCACTGACAGGATCAGGAAGACCTGTATCACCAAGAAGGAAGCAAGTGACGAAATGTGACTGCCATTTTCATCCTGTGACTGCCATTTTCATCCTGGGATAAGCCACCATTGCCCAATTTAAATGAGAATGTCATGTCAAAGTAGGAAATGCCAAAAGATGACAAGACTGTTGGCAAATTCCAGAGAAGGAAACTGTCACTCACCCGCAGCTTTCTTCTGGAAGAAAATAGTCACTGCCCAAAGGGCAGGAGGTTTCCATCAGGACATAGAAAGGCAATTGCCTATGCTTAGAGAGGCCCAGAAGATGGGAAGTGACCACTAATAGGCCCCAGTTCAAAAGATAAAAAAGAAAAAGAAAAAAAGGGGGGCACTTGGGGTTTTACCCAAATCTAAGAAGATGGTAGTCATACAGGCTAACTCTGAATCAGATATAGATTTGTAATCCTTGCCAAAGGGTAATAACATGGTGGACTATCACTTTTTTAGAAAGGGGAAAATTATCAGAGATAACTTTACATAAACAGTTCCCCATGGCATTGAAAAGTCTTAGTTTACCTGACAAATGGTTCTTGATGTCTATATGAAATAAATATCATATATTGAAATACCAATTCCAGGCTTAAAACTCACTACTCATCCTAATCAGCACAACTGATAAACTGATACACGAAATAGCTCTCTGAGACCTTGGAGGGAATTATATAACAGATCAAAGTGCAGCCGGAGAGAGAATCATGCAAACACAGAGATTCACAACTTACCAGAACAGTAACCAAGAGGTAGACACCTACATGCTAACAAGAACCCCGGTAGGAAAACCCAGATCGGACACAGGCAAGGAGGAGTTGGAAAATCAGTCGATCAGAATGTTCAATCATAAGAGGGCCACACATCTTTGTATGATCTACTTAGAAGACTTTGACCAAATTTTCACAATGAAAACAAAAGACAAAGCACCCCATGCATCTGACATCCAGGAAGGGAAAGAAATCATTCTGAGACACACCATCAGAGAATCCTAACTTAACAGAGTTAGTAGGTTACCTTGTGAGGCTTACTATGTAGCCTAAGCCACATGTGAACCTGAAATTGCCCTGCTCCACCCTCCAAAGTGCTGAGATTACAAGCATACTCCAATATGCCTGGCTCCTAACTGGGTGTTATTATAGCCTAACTAACCGGGAGGGAGGAAAATATATAACTCCAAAGTCTTTTATCCTTCCATATAGAAGATATGTACATAAATCCTGCCTACTCTAGGCTATCTTCCCTTAAGGTAATAAAAGGAACTGAAAAACATGTGAAATTTATAATCATACTAATTTTAAAAAGACTTAATTATAAAGAGTGATTCCACATCATCACAATCCCCCTGTCACTAAATGATTAAAGGTCTATTTAATTCAATTCCTTTTACATCATATCCAGTTATCAGGAAAAGAACAAAGCACATTAAAAGGCAAAAATCAGTTTCAAGAAATGAAGCAGGAATAGGAACCAGAGACAAACAGTGAGTACTGTTGGAATTCTCAGACTGGAAATTTAAAACAAATTGTTAATGTGAAATGGCTGTGATGGGTAGAGTAGACAGCAAATAAGAACAATGGACAAAGTCCCAAGGGAGAACCAAAAGGAAACTCCAAGGATCAAAAGCCCTGCTGCAGCTGAAATGGAAAAATCTTTTGGCATGTTTTTTCCAAGTTTGAGAATATACCAATAAAGACCTCCAAATCTGAAAACCAAAGAGAAAACGACAGCAAACAGACAGAAAAAGAATGTCTAAGTTCTGTGGAAAGGTTACCAAGCGTGCAATATGCATAATGATTAACAGTAAGACCCACATCAAGAAAATGAAATCTGTGGGATCTAGGTGGAGACCTAACATTTCAGTTGGCCAGGTCAAATGATCCAGTTAGGGGATCATCATCCCTTGGAAAGTAGGGTCATCGTAGGTAATGCTAAAGAGAGAGGCAGAATAATTAAACCCTTTCCAGGAACCCTACCCCATAGAACAGTCTCCTAAAGAGCTCAAAACAGAGCAGTAGAGTGACAGGGTAATATAGAAGAGAAGCCTGTTGACCTCATGGGAGAAAAGAAACAGTAAAGGACAGAAGGAGCAGCCAGGGCAAGATACAGTCTGCAACGATACATCTCCAGTGAATGATGCAAGCTAGGGCCTATCTCTTAGAGTTTTCAGAAACTTCTCAAATAATGCCAAATAAGCACTCAACAGATGAGCCTAAAGGAGTCATTTCCTACTAACATCTAACACATTGCCAGAACAAAAAGCAGGGATTAGGATTATTTACAATTACAAAGTACTAATACCACATGGGAACTGGTAAAGTGCTGTTTGCAGATTGACTTGTAAATGCTTATGGTCAACTCTAATATGATCAAAAAAAGAAAGAGTAAAATTAAAAAGCATACCTGTTAGGCTAACAAGAGAGAAAATGGAATCACATAAAACATCCAAGAGCAGACAGCAAAACTAGAAGTAAAGGACATAATCAATATGAGAAAAGCATAACAGCATAATAGATATTAACTAAACCATATCAATAATTATTCTGAAAGTCAATATTCTATATGAACTCATTAAAAGACAGTATGAAAAAGAAAGAAAAATGAAAGAGAAAGAGAGGAAGAAAGAAAGAAAGAAAGAAAGAGAAAGAGAGAAGACAATGGTAAAACCCAAGGAAAAACCAAGATCCAATTGTATATCTTCTATAAGAATACTACTTTAAATACAATGATACACATAAAGTAAGTGTGAATACAGGTACCAGAATGATACTGATAAATTAGGTGTGCATAAATTGATCTCAGGTAAGGCAGGCTTCACAGCAAGAAAGATGCTAAGAATGAAGAGAACAGTATGCCATAATTAAGGGAAAATTTCCTCCAAAAGATAATAATCATTTAAGTGTATCTACTGAAAAGCATAAGAAAAACGACAGAACACTAAAGAGAGAGGAATCAGCTGTTGTGGGTGAAGACTCCAATGCCTCTCTATTACAGGTGGAAAATCCAGCGAGCACAAAATGAGTATGCACACAATGGAATTCAATATAATCAATCAAGTGTTTAAAACTGACATCTATTTTTTCTTCCAGTAACCACTGGATATACATTCTTTTAAGTCTAACATGGAATTACCATGAAAGACAACAGTCTAGATCACAAAGCCCACCCAGTTAAATTTGAAAGAATAAAAATCACATGGAATTTATTCCCATGCGTCAGGGGATCTAGCTAGCAATCAACAATAAAACATAACTAGAAAATGCCCAAGCATTTGAGAACCAAATAAACACATTATTAACACATTACAAATGGATACAGGAGAAATCCCAAAGAAAATTTTACAAGATTTTGACAAATAAAAATGAAAAAAAAAATCTGGGCAGTGGTAGCATACATCTTCAATCTCAGCACTCAAGAGACAAAGACAGGAAAATCTCTGAGTTCAAGGCCAGCTTGGTCTACAGAATAAGTTCCTGGACAGGCAGGCTATACAGAGAAACCCCATTTCAAAAAAAAAAAAATATGTAAAGAAAAAAACACATATAAAAATTTGAAGGATACAATAAAGTAATGCTGAGAAGAAAGTTTAGTGCAATGAAGTCATGTATCAGAAAAGAAGCAAGACCTAAAATCAAATACCTAAGCTTATACCTTAGAAATGTAAAAATAAATATATGAGGCCACTGGCAGTGGGTCCAAGATCTAACACTAATGCACAAACTGACTTATTTGGAGAGATACCTTGCTCATCCTAAACACAAGGGCGTGGGGGTAGAGATGTGCCTAAGTCCTGCCTCAAGGAGAAGATGGGACAGACTTAGAAGAACTCTAGGGGAGGCCTTACCCTCTCTGAGGAGCAGATGGGGGGTGGGGGGAAAGAGGAAGGGGGAAGTAGGAGGAGAAGAGGAGAGGAGGAGGGGTAACTGGGATTGGAATGTAAAAATAAATTAATAAAAAAAAATTCCTAGAAAAAGAAATGTAAAAATAAATAAAGAAGTGAATAAACAAATTTAAAAACCACAACTAAATACAAAATAATAAAAATTAGGCAGCAGCTGGTGGATCTTTGTGAGTTCCAGGCCAGCCTGATCTACATAGTGAGTCTGAGAATAGCCAGAGCAGTACAAACACAGCCTGTCTCAAAAAAATAAAAAAACAAAACAAATAACAGTAACAACAACCACAACAGAAACTGGGGCCAGCAAGATGGCCCAGAAGGAAAACACATTTGCTGCCAAACTTGACTTGAGTTGATTCCTGGGATCTACAAGGATAAAACCAAGGTGTCTTCTGACCTGTATGTGCTCTGTGGCACTTATGCCACCACCTTACAAACAAATAAATATTATAAAAAAATTAAATGGAAGAGAAATCATTGAAATTATAAACTAAAACTTGGTTCTTTAAAAAGTTAAATAAAAATCAGCAAGCCTACAGCCAACCAAACTAGGAAAAAAAAAGAGAAAAAAAATTAGTTACATTTAAAGTAGAGAGAAGATACAACTCCAGAGAGACCCTGTGAAAATTAGAAGGGAAGGGTAATGAAGAACACTCATGCCCCAAATAAACAATCTAGATAAACAGGCCGATGTCTTGAAAAGCACAAAGTTGTAAAGTTCACAGGTGAAAAACACATCACCTGAATATACAGTTTAAGAAAAATTGAATTTTAAAGTTATTAACCTGTCAGAATGGAAGTGCATGTCTTGGATGTGATCACAGCTAATTACCACTAACCTTTAAGGAAGCAGTCATTCAGATTCTCTGTGTTCCTTTTGGACAAAAGTAGATGCTTCCTCATTCTATGAAATCAGTGCTACCCTCACTTTGAAACTAGACAGACATCAACAAGAAATATACACAGCAATATTTCCCATAAATGGAATTATGAAACTCCTCAAAAGCATGAGCAAAGTAGGTTGGAATATATATATATATTAGTGCTATTTATCCAGTGAGACTGGATCAATATTTAAGAAATCACACATTATATTGATAAATGCAGAAAAGGGCACTTGGGAAACTCAAAATCCATTCATGATTACAAACAAAACTTCAAACTAGTTTAACCAAGGTTTAGTCAATGCTTGACAAGGAAAATCTACACAACACTCCAAGTCAATAAAATCCCACAGAATACATAATAGCAAAAACTTAGAAGATGGCTGTATTTTGGGATCCTAACAAAGCAGAGATGTCAATTCTCAGCAGTCTTTTTCAGCATCATACTGGAAGCCCTCACTGAGGCAAGGTGATAGAAACAGAAAGTATAACATATACTGAAGAAAAAGAAGAAATGAAATTACCTCTGCCACAGACAACATAAATATTTACATATAAAATCCAAATAAACTAGCCAAAAAAAATTCCAGGAATTAGTTACTTCAGCAAGACTAGAGTATACAAGATTAATACACAAAACCCAATTGCTTTCCTACATATCTACAGTGAATAAAATGGATATTAAAGCTTGAGACTCAGTGACACAGTAATATCATCCAAAATGAAATGTGTGAAAATATTTACAAGATAAACATGAGGAAAACTATAAACTATGAAAAATAAAGAATGAATCAAATAAATGGAGAGATACTCTATGCTCATGAATAGAAATATAAAACAAGAACTGTATACCCCAGTAGGTATTCCAATCAAATCCTGGGATGTTATTTCAGAAATGCCAGCAAACTGATTCCAAACCTCATATGGAAAAGAAAAGGAGAAGGAGAATGAGGGCATGGAGAGATGGCTCAGCAGTTAAGAGCACTTACTACTCTTGCAGAGCATTGAGGCTCTGTTCCCACGTGGAGTGTAACTCCAGTTTCAGGGGACTGGTGACCTCTTCTGCACACATGTGGTGCATAAATATAAATGTAGGCATGCACAGACTCACACATGAAAATAGTAAATTAATAAATAATCTTTAAAAAGGCAAAAGAGCCAATACAACATGAGGAATATTAGGCAAGTGTGAGGATGGGACCTCAAGCTTTACTATTCAGCTATAGTAAAGGAAGAGAAGTGAATCATTGTGTTTACATAGTAGCAATGAACAGAAAGTCAAACAGAATGAATCCTAGTTGCAAAACGCTTAGGTTATGTAAGGTTACCAAATTTAACAAAACACCCACAGGTTTATAATATAAAAACAAAATGTTAACCTAACTAAATGCAAAGATACACATTGTTCATGAAAGTAGAGACTCAGTGTTCCTAGGATTTCAGTTTCCTGCCAATTGGCTTATAGAATTGGTACATTCATAATCCATATCAGAGCAGGAAGGCATGTGATCTCTCAAAGTTGCTTTTATAATTATATAGAAAGGCAAATGGCCTTGAATTAAATCATACTACTTCACTGTGGGACTTAATACTAGGTAACAATAATTGAGCTGCATAATTTGGGTGAGAGTACAGAAATATAGATCAATAACACATACTATGGTAACAGAAATCGCAAACACACACTCCAGAGAGGTAGGGAGAGAGGGACAGAAGAAGAGAGAGAGTGGGGGTGATTTTTTACAAAGGCATTTCAGTAATCCAGTAAAGGATGTATTTATAAAAACAATAACCCGTCCTTATACAAACATTAAACTCTAATGGGTTGCAGCCTAAAATGCATGATTCAAAGTGTAAAACCTCCACACGAAAACATAGCCTATCTGCAAACTAATAAATACACTAGATGTGGTACACCTACATATTAAAATACTGTTCTGCCATGAAAACAATACAGAACCAATGTGTGGTACAACATGAACAAACTTTAAAAGCCACCCTACCTGCAAAGTAGCCAGACCCAATTAACCGTATATTTTGAGTATGTTCACAAAATGGGAGGGTTTTAGGACACATGAATTATACCTCTACTTTTAAAATTAATGAATAAAAGTTAAACAGAAGACAAAAATGCAAATTCATTCACGTAATCTTGCTTCAGACAAAAAAAGAGCCATAAAAAGAAAAAAGATGACAATTTAGAGTCTTAAAAAATAAAAATCTGATTTTCAAAAGAAAGTCATTTTTAAGAAAATGATGGAACTAGGTAAAAAAATTCAAAACTCATTTCTAACATAAGATTTATATTTAGAATGTACAAAGTCCCTTCTTTAGAAAATAAGACCTCAGGGGGAAAAATAGTGAAAATATCAAAGCAGACACGCCATGGAAAAGTAAGGATGACAAAGGAACATGTAAAATGATGCTGAACACCATATATCAGTACAGGAATGAACCACCTAAAGTCTTTAAAGCTAACAATTCCTGTCATTAGTAGGGAGGTAGGCAGAGAACTCTTGCATATTAGAGGGGCACCCACAAGGAGACAGCCACTGGGAAACAGTCTACTAGCTTTATAAAAAGTTTTATTTGCACTTACCAAATACCCCAACAGTCTCACTCCTGGCTATTTCACTGCTTCAAGAAAATGAAAACAGATGGCCACACAAAGATATCTGAGCAATTCAGTGAGGAATTACTATAAAAGTGTGTTTATAGGATCACTGTACCACTCTGGACATGAAACATCCCTTTGCCCAGGGATCCAGGCTGTATGCACTACATGCCCCTCAGTCTTTACTCACTTTATAACTCTCTGAGTTAGTTATCATATCAATTCTCAAGGTGTTGTTGAGCTTGTATTCAAGTAACCCATATTTTATTTAATAGTGGCTCTAAGTTTTATGAGTGGTGATACTGGTAAATCAGAAATGCCAAAGAAAAGCCAAAAAGAAAATAAGTAAAAGCTGTGGACTTAATAAAGAAAGTTTCAAAAATTCACTTGATATGGTTGCTAAGCTCTACAGTAACAAACTGAAATTGAATTCCAGGGTTCAATTTCCAGACTCTTCCACTTAGCTGCTTTATGATCTTGAACAAATTAACAGGACCTACCTCAGAATGTGGATGTGCTGATTAAATGAATGAGTATACTGTGTTCCTCTGCTTATAATTCCGAGGTCACATCCTAAGAAACCATTACAAACTGAAAATGCCCTAACTTGAAAACACACTTAATTAACCCAACTTCCCAGGCATCATTGTTCAGCCACCCAGTAGTAGACTGCACAATACAGCAGTTTAACCCAGTAGTGAGGTGGCTTGAGCTGCAATTTGCTGCCCTTGCGCCGCAGGATCAAGAGAGAGCATTGCTCTGTATGTTGCTAGCCCAAGAAAAATGCAGGTTCGAAGTATCGCTTCTACTAAAGCCATATAACTTTTGGAGCATCAAAAAGTCAAAAAGCAGTAAGATGAAATACCTGATGGTAGGGACATATACTGTATGCACAGATGGGCAATGGTAGTGATACAATAACTGTTAAAATGCACAATCTGATTATACATTGTTATTATGTGATTGTTATTAGTCAGCTCTTTAAAACCCTCATTAATTCCGGTTAAATAGTTCAGCAAACTAATGGATCATTCTCTCTGCCTGTGTGTGTGTGTGTGTGTGTGTGTGTGTGTGTGTGTGTGTGTGTGTGTGTGTGTGTGTGTGTGTGTGTGTGTTCACATGTGCATTGAGGTGTGCATGGGGGCCAGATGAGGATATTGCATCCCCTAAAGCTGTAGTTATAGACAGTTGTGAGTTGCCTAAAATGGGTGTTTGAAACCAAACTCCAATCTTTCATAACAACAGTAAACACAGTTAAACACTGGGCCATGTGAACTGAATCTGAACTAAAATCCCATCCTAGATTTCACAAAATTCTGTTCAAAAGGTCCTCTAAGTGACTCCCAAATAATAGTCATTTTCTCACCCCTCTGAGATTTTTCTAGGCCATCTCTAACATAAGCTATAAGCATCTTAATCCAGACACTTTCTCTGTTCATATGTGGAGCTTATCTCATAGCTTCTGATACATTGGCTAAATTTAACAGATAGCTTCGACTAGCCCACACCTTTTTAAAAATTCCATTCTATAACTTTTCAAATCTGATTTTCATGAAGAGTTTAAATTTGGATGTGTCCTGAAAATACCTACATGTAGAGCTTAAAATGATGAAGGTAGCACATCAGTTTCTTTTCCAGGCCAACCAAGAAGATGCCTGGGAATAGTAGATACAGAAATGATCTGTTTTCCGCTACTTTGTTTAAACATTGTGACACCAAAGAAACATCACTCTTCCCAGACTTTTCTCTCTTTAATTGCATGAGAGACACTGTTACATTACAGAGTATTTGTTTATACTGTGAAGATGTGCCTTTGTTAAGGTATCTTCTGATTGGTTTAATATAGAGCTGAATGGCCAATAGCTAGGCAGGAAGTGGTTAGGCAGGACTTCCAGAGACATAGAGGATTCTTGGAAGAAGAAAGGAGGAGATACTAGAAGACGTGGGGAGAGAAAACAGGAGATACAAGATGGAAGAGAGGTAACACCATGTGATAGGATGTAGATTAATATAAATGGGTTAATTTAAGTTATAAGAGGAACAAGCCTGAGCTATAAGTCAAGATTTCATAATTAATAAGAAGTTTCCATGTCATTATTTGGGAGCTGACTGGCAGGACAGAGCACTGCTTTCATAAAAGACTTCAAATACTTTGTAAGAGTCAGTAAGATGACTCCTGGGTAAAAGCACTTGCTTGCTGTCAAGCCCAACAATTCCAAGAATCCACAAGGTAGAAGGGAAAAGCTGGCTCCTACAGGGTACCCTGTAACTTCCAAGTGCATGCAATACAGACTAAATAAATAATTAAAATCTAAAAGAAAGGGAGTGAGGGGGATGCTCAGCACCTGCCTCTGAGTGTGATGACCTGAGTTCGAACCCCAGAACCTACATGGTGGAAAGAGAAAACCACCCCCTACAAGTTGTCCCCACATACATTATAGCATTCACACATATGCTAACACACACACACACACACTTTTAAGAGAAAAATGGGTAGTACTTTTTCATTGAGTTAAAATTCAATCTAAACAATGGAAGGTAAACATTGCTGAAACAAGTATACAAGTAAAATCCTTAGAGACTACTCCCTAAAGATTCTGTTACGTGGTGAGGAAGTTTCAACTGTCTCTTACAAAAACACTCGACTTAATATTCTATTTGGTCAGCTATTTTGGAAGCTATTAAAAGCAATCTGTACTAACTGTGGCAAAGAAAACAGCTGTCCAAACACACACAATTCCATATACACAAAGGGAATGGAGGAACTGCAAGAGGCTGATGGGGTATAGAACAGCACCTACTTCATGGACAAGGGCCAGTGATGTCTGCTTGAAGTTTCGCCCTCTACTAGCCATCAGCCGATTCAATGGCTTGCCATCTTTACTCTGATACATGGGAACATCATAGCAAAACAGCATGCCACCTTTCAAAAGAAAGAAATTCAGAATGAGCATTTTCAACCACACAAAAAAAAAAAACCCTGTGAATTATATATTTCACTCATCCAATTTTGATAGAAAACTTACAAATGAACACATAAATTGTCAAGCAAATTATTGTTTTTGAATGTTGGTGTCAAAAGAAGGTAAAAAACAGGATACAAAAATTAACATTTAAAATATAACTTATTTACACGCCACTTATAACTAATGTTTATCAGTATATACATTTACAAAAAAGCAAATTTAGAATTTTTTATTTATTCCACATTTTGTAAACCATTGGTACAATTAAGCTGTATTCTATAATGAGTTTCAGTAAATAAAAGTATGTGCACATATTAATCTATGTTGATTCTTGAGAACATAAGGCCCCTAGTCTATGCACACACATGAACAAGCTGAGCTCACACCTGTATCAGCAGGCTTTTGGTTGCCCCTCTTTTCCCTGCCTTGTAACTATGGGTAACTGAATTCTCAACTAAATGTCCCACACCAGCTAGGCCCCCCAATCAATCAAAAGCCAAGGAAGCCAGTAAAGAACCTGAGAGGTAACTTAGAGCTCCCTTAGGTAACTTCTGGAAACTTAGTGATTCTGAGCTAATGAAAAGACATATTCAAGGACCAAAACAACATAAAATACACAGACATTTTTCAACATCTATTCTTAGTATATGCCAGAGAAAAGCACATACTTTATAAAAACAGCCAAGTAAATTGTCTTGCACTGAGAAGACATGTCTAAGCAGGACCCAGATTGTCTTAGTTAGTGTTTCTATTGCCGTAAAGAGACACCATAACCACAGCAACTCTTTCTTTTCTTTCAGATGAGCCATCTCAGTGGCCAGAATCCTATCTTTTTTTAATTCATTAATTTATTTTTACATTCCAATCCCAGTTCCCCTCCCTCCACTCCTCCTACCTCACCACGAGCTCCCCAACTCCACCTCTATCTATTCCTCAGAGAGGGTAAGGACCTGGAAAGTCTACTAACTCCATCTCATCTCGTTGAGACAGTACTAAGGCACCCCCCCCCATCCCAACACCCTGCGTCTAGGCTGAGCAAAAATCTCTCCATACAGAATGGGCTCCACTAAGTAAGTTTATACACCAGAGTTAATATCTTGGACCCACTGCCAGTGGCAACTATTATAAGAAAAACATTTAATTTGGGTGGCTCACTTATAGTTTCAAAGGTTCAGGCTATTATCATTGTGACAGGGAGCATGGCAGCATGCAGGGAGACATGGCGCTGGAGCTGAGAGTGCTATATCTTGCAGGTAACAGGAAGTTGGCTGACTTACTGGGCATGGCTTGAGCATATATGAGACTTCAAATCCTGCCTCCACAGTGACCCTAATGCCAACAAGATCAAATCTACTCCAACAAGGCCACACCTCTTAATAATGTCACTCCCTTTTGGGGTCATTTTCTTTCAAACTACCACACAGATCAAGAAGCAATAATGATTATGTGTATCTCAAAAGTCTTTGGGTACACTTTCCAGTCACACCTCCAACTCCACTGGCAGCACAACCTCTAACAGCCACTTTGCCTATCATGTCTTTTTTAATGAGTTAGAGTATGAAGATGCTTTCACATCTGACTTATTTTGCTCACCCTCATTATTTTGAGAATCATCTTACTCTTATTGACAGTTGTATACTCATTATCTCATCATATTCTTTCATATGAATATGCAACATTGGTTTACTCATTTTACTGCACACATACACTTAGATAGCTCCTGAGTTAAGCACTAGGCAAACAGTACTGCTATGAACTCTGTCTCTGGTACCAGCAATCAGGTTTCAATTTAGCAAAAATAAAAATCCAAGTAATGTAGGAATTTGCTCAGAATCAATTTTCAAAATATCATTGCAACTTATATTCGCAACAGTTGTCTTAGTTACCTCACCAACAGTTATTCCTTGGTATCGATGAGAACTGTTCCAGGAACTCCTGTGGTTAGCAAAATTAATGAATATTCATTCACAGTATTTGCATATAATCTATTCACTGTCTCCTATATTTCCTATGAATCTCTATATTCTTTATAACAAATATAACACAGACATCAGATGTGGCTTAAGCAGTTGTTGTGTTGTATTATTAGAGGACTAAAAACAAGAAAAGATGTGCATGTGTTCAGTACAACTGCAAAGTTTCTTACAAATATTTTTGATGTGCAGTTGGTTGACTCCTCAGATATAAAACACATGGGAATATAGGACCAACTGTACTTTGTAATTTTCATCTTTTATTAATTCCAATGGAATGAAACGTGATCTTAGTATGGTTTTAACCCGGGTTTTTTTAAATGTTAAATTTGATTATCTTCTCATGTTTACTGGACATGTGAAAACTTCTTTAAATCCTGTTTGTGTCACACAATTACATAATGAATTTTAATCATTTCCACCTGGTCCCCCTCTCCTCCCATCTGTCTCCTGCTGGAATCCTCCGTCCAATAAGCCCTTCCTACTTTCCTATCTCCCTTTAGTATGTGATCTAATGAGTTTAATCATAGTTTCTTGACCAAGCATAGGTAGGAGATTATTCCTAGAGCAAGGGGGCAACTCATCAGTAGCTATGCTGCAGAAGAAAACAGCACCCCTCCCCCACACACTTAATTGTCAATGGTCTACTCAAGACCATGGCTGGGGAAGTCATAGGTCCTAGGGAGGAACCTACCACTAAGGTCATGTTGTCAAACTGCTGTCTAACTACTCGTGTTGTACTCATTGATTAATGCTGAGCCTATCATTCATTGGAAAAACTTCACATTGCAGGAAGCAACAGTTATCGGTGAAAATATGTGATGGCGGAATACCCTGTTTTTGAAGTGTCAACTCAAATGATTTCTAGTTTTGCTAATATTTTTTTTATTTCGCAAAAGTTCTTTATACATTCTCCATGTGTCCTTTATCAGATATGTGTACCAAAAATGTCTTCAATGCAAGCTTAGTCAGCACTGTGTGCTTGCCACACAAATATGAGGACTTAAGCTCAGTACTTACTTAGTATTGTCATACAAGCAAAGTATAGTGGCATGTGATTGGCAAGCACTGGGTATGCAGAGATCAGTAGACCCCCCAGAGCTCACTGGGCCAACCAATGTGCATAATCCATAAGCTCTGGGTGCAGTGTGAGGCCCTCACTCAGATGAGGTAGAGGACCAAAGAAAACACTTTCCTTTGTGTACAATGTCATACATGTGCACCCCTGACACATATGGACATATGGACCACACTCCTCAGACACACACAAATTAGGTAAAAATAAACACTGTAGAGCTTTTTATTAAAGAGATCTTGGCTTTTCTCTACATCACTGCTATAAATCTAGTGACAAATTGGCTATGCATGCATGTTTCATTCTGTATTCGTTTGGTCATTGCACCAACACCCCACTAATAACCATTGTGGGTTTATAGTTGGTCTTGACGTATGATAATGTATGTCTTCCTACATTGTTGCTGCTGTTCTTCAAGACTGCCTTGGTTATTCTTGGGTTTTTGCATTTCCACACAATTTTTGGAATAAGACTGTCAATTGTCAAGAACTTACTGGGCTACAGATTATGATTTACTTGAATCTATATATTAATTTGAAGAGAACTTAGATTTTACAATATGCAGTCTTCTAACCCATAAATACCATGTATCACTGCATTTATTGTTTGTCAATATTATTTTCTAGCTATGAACATACAGATATTGCTTTGTTTTAGATACTCAATTTTTATGATGTTATTAGTTTTTAAAATTCATTTTCTATTTATTATAGTATATAAAACACACAACTGGTTTATATATTCACTTTTGAGTATGTGTGTGTATATATGTATGTGTAAATACATATATATGTATATATATATATATATACATATATAAATGATATGCAACTATTAATTCTAATAATTATCCATTGATTATTTTGGATTGTCTATGAATACAATCATGCCATCTGCAAGTAATGAGTGTTTTATTTCTTGAATCCTTGTGACTTTTATTTCTTTTCCTTGGCTGACTGCACTAGTTATGGCCTCTAGTAAAATACTGAGTAGGAGTGGTAATAATAACATTCACACATTTTTCTGTAATCAGACAGCAAAGTCTCAATATTTCAGGATTAACTACAAGTATGTGTTGGTGGTTATTCCTTATCAGAACAAAGCAAGTTTTGATCTCTACATAGTTTTTAATAAGAGTCTTTTTGCCATCATAAAAATATGCTAAATTTTTCAGAATTTTTTCCTGCACATTTGAATCTACTTAAAGATTGACCAACCTTTGTAAACTAAAACAATGAATTATCCCAGCTTGAAAACATTAAGTTAACTCTGTCTTATCCTTTACACATATTGCTTAAGTAAAGCTCCCTCCCACCTTATCTTCCCAATGGTGCTCACTGGAAAAGGGTGATGCAGTTCTGGTGTTAATATTATGCTGGTCCCATGAAGAAGTATTCATTTTCTCTCTGTTCTTGCAACAGTCTATATAAATTTAGTACCATTTCCCTCTTTCTTGACAAACATTAGAAGAATTCATCAAGAAGCCACCAGTACCTAAGCTTTCTTTGTAGGAGGATTATTAGGTTAGATGATGAATTTCTTCAGTCACTATCAAATTGTTCATAAACTCTCTTTCTCCTATCAGGAGGAACTTCTGTATCTTCACTTAAATTTTGCAGAACACTGACTAAAAGTTCTATGTAGCATTTATCTTTCTGAACAGTATAGGATCTGAAGTAGCATTTTCTTTGCTGCTACTCATCTAGGCATTCTCAGCCTTCTGTATTTATTGATTTTTGTTAAACCTTCAGTTGATGAGTATCCTTATAAATTTGATTATATATTTTTATGATCTTTACTTGATTTTTCTATTCTTCCCCAAGCTCTATTAGACAGAAGTTTTGTTTCCTTTCCTCGTTTCTATTATGTACACTGAACGTATACATTTCTGTGCTAGCTAGGTTTTTTTTGCCTAGAATTACCTGGGAAGAGAAACCTCAATTGAGAAAATGCTTCCATCATACTGGCCTGTAGCAGAGCCTTGGGGCATTTTCTAAATATTGATTGATGAGGGAGGACCCAGCCCACTGTAGGCAGTGTCACCCCTGGGCTGATGGTCCTGGGTCTTATAAGAGGGCAGACTGGGAGAGAGCCATGGGGAGCAAATCAGTAAGCAGCATTACTCAGTAGTCTGCTTCAGCTCCTGCTTCCTAGTTCCTGTCTTGAATTCCTGCCCTGACTACTCTTAGTGATGGAGTGTAAACTGTAAGTTAAATGAACCTTCCCTCCCAAAGTTTGCTTTTGGTTATGGTGTTTTATCACAGTAATAGAAAGCAAATTAAGATATGCAAGCAGACACACATACATATACACATACACATGCACAGAGTCAATCATGGTCACATGTATACCTATAACTCTAATCCTGTGAGGATGGAACCATGCAGATCCCTGGGGCTTGCTAGCTACTAGCACAGGTCTAGGTTCAGTGAGATACATTGTCTCAAAGGAATAAGATGGAAAGTGATATATAAGGACATGCTATGTCCTCCTCTGACCTCTATAAACACACACATACACACAAGTCCAAGCACTCCAACAGGAACTGTACATCTTCATAAACATATACCAACTGCCCATACATATGTACAAACACAAAATCCATCAGTCAACAGAAAAACATGAAGCTACATTCTACAAACTGTTATATGTTCTGTCCTCACTATTGTGTAGTTCCAATTAATTTTTAAAGTATCTTTATTGGTATGTTCACTGTATAAAATAATTGGTTCCATTATATTATTTCTGTGCATGTGTTTTGACCATGTTTATGCTAGTATCACCTATTAGCTCCTACCTCCTCTTAGCATCCTTCCTCACCCCAAAGAATCTCCTCTACGTTCATGTTCTATTTTAAAAATCTAGATTGCAAATATGTAGAATATCCTGAATCTGACTTATGTTACTCACCTAATATGGTAACATACACTATTCCTGCAAATGACAATGATTTTGCTTTTCTAAATGGCCTAAAAATCCATAGATGTGTAAACTACAGGGTTTTTATTATCTATTCATCTATTGATAGACACAGGTTAATTTGTGAGCACTGCCATAATAAACACAAAAGTGCAAATATATTATATTATATGCTAACTTTGATTACTTTGGGTAAAACCAACAAGTGGTACGGGAGATCGTATAGCAGTTCTAGTTCTCATCTTCTGGGAAACATCAATACTGAGTTCCAAGGAGGCTAAACTAATCTACAGCTTCAACAATAGTACATGAGCATGCCTTGTTCTTTGTGTCTTTATCTATATTTCTTGTTTATTTTCTTTACAGTGGCTATTTTGACTGGGTTGAGCTGAGTCTCAGTGGAGGCATGATTTGCATTTCCCTGATGGCTAAGTATATTAAAATTGTTTCTATGCATTTGTTGGCCAATGGTTGCTCTTTCCTCCATCAGTACTGGCCTTTGACTAAACCAGCTCCTAATCAAGTCCATAACCCGAATAGTGAATATGTTCTAAGGGGGGGGGGGGAGAGACACTCTAAAATATTCTCCCTGCTCTGGAATTGGAAGCTCTTTATTTCTTTTGCTTTAGGAAAAAAAAAAAAAAAAAAAAAAAAAAAAAAAAAAAAAAAACTATCTATAGTCTTTGCTTATACAGTTTTCAAATCCCTTCTGAAGTTTGGTTGTTTTTGAAACTGTTCCAGCTGTGTGTAAATGTTATTAGCAATGTTGTTAGCAGCAATGTGTATTGTAACTGTAATGTGACCTATTATAATTCACATGGAGATAACAGTTAGGACACGAGGCTATAAACCTGCACTTCACCACTGTGCAGTATTCTTACCTGCTAGGCCAGGTTTCAGTCCTGGTTGCTTGTTTGTTTCATACATCTTCAATATAAAATTGGGGATTCCTGATACTGTCTTCCCTTGGTCTGATCGCATGCCTCCTTTCAATGCAGAGTGATATATTCCACGGGGCATATTCACCATCTCCTGTTTCACTAGGGATGTAAAGAATTCTTCCAAGGCTGAAAGAGAATAAAAATAGTTCAAAACACAAATAGATGTGGCATTCCAAAAGCACAGCATTCATTCATTCTTAACTGGTACAGATGCCAGCTATATTTCTGATTAAAAAGTAAACTATCAATCATCATCTCTTAAACTTTCCCAAATAAGGACTAAGCAACACAGTGTGCAGGGATCAGAACTTAGAACTCACTCTTACTTCTTCACTTCTTACATATAATCCATTGGCAAGTTCTTGTGGCTCTACTTTCAGAGTCTATCCTTTTATAACCATTCTTATAAAACCTTGCCTAGTTATTATCTTTGTCCTTTCTCAAATATGCAAATATAAAAGTCACATCTTTAGTTTCTTCTTCCTCATGATCACTCCTGCAGCATCCTCCAGCCAGAACCTGAGGCTGTCCTTTCCTTTCCAATAGCTTTCACTGCACACCAGCCAATAGCTTTCACTGCACACTTTTAAAAAAACAAAACAAAAAACAACAACAAAAGAACCTGCACACTTAAAAAAAAATACTGCACAGCCTCTGACCACAAACCAGTAATCAGCAGGACTTTCACCCTGACCTCATTTCTGCCACATTCGCTTCTTGCCAACATAAAGATATCTTTCCAAATAGACTTTCTGGTCTTCAAAAATATAGACTTGCTGGCTGTCTACCTGGAGCGTATTGTTACCAGATTTTCATGGAATGAATTCTGTTTGTTCTCTGGGTGTTTTCAGAGATATCTTTCAGAACCAAGAACCATTCTGTAGCAATGTTAGTACAAGTATTAAAAACTGAAAAGTCCATTCCTTACTTCCTTGTCTAGACTCCTAAAGAAGCTTGTGATCTTTGCTATTTGACATTGTATTATTACTAAAGAACATGTAAGATGTAAGATCAGAAGACAACAAGATGTCAAACAAAATGCCTGATAAGACTTACGGGTTCATATTTGAGTGTCATTTCCATAAGAGCCACTAGAGGTTGCCCAATACAGAAACAAAAAAACAAAGCATTAAAGCTAGACAAATGCCAGTGCAAAAAACAAAAAGAGAACAAACAGGAACAGAGAGGGAGGGGTCCACCCAGCAACATCCAAATTTCATTAGGGATATTTCTACCTCAAGGTCTCCTTTAAATGACCATGATCTAAAAACAGTAAATACTCATTAGCACAGGTGTCCTTCTATCTTTCTAGATAATCTCCTGGATACAACCAAACTTACCTATACAAAGCAATGAGGGATGGGGAGGCAACTCAGTCAGTAAAGTATGTGGCAGAGTATGAGGACCTGAGTCTGATTCCCAGTGCCCATATAAAAAGGCCAAGTGAGGCAGTGCACACATGCCATCCCAGCCTGGGAAGTCAAAGACAAGAGGATCCCTGCAACCTGCTAGCCAGACAGTCTACCCAAATGGTACCACCCATGTACAAGCAAAAGATTCTGCCTCAAAAAGAAAGGAGGAGGATAACTGAAGAGGACACCCAATGCCAATTTCTGCTCTATACACATGCACACACATACAATGATATGAACACGCATGTGTGTGCATGAGCACGTGGACACACATACAGTACTGAGAACATCTGTTGGGGACAGCTTCTATTGACTCATTCACACTTACCCTCTACCCTTCTCAACACTGTTCTGTAAGCTCCAAAACTAAGCTTTTAAGAAATTTATCAACAAGGTATTCAATGTTTCAACCAATGAATGGCACTGGCAAGAGATCAAAGGGTGAAACACAGTGAAGCCTAGACACTGTCCAACAGGTTACTACAGGCTGCCTGCACCCTTGTTTAGAGGGTTGTCTCCCCTTAGGCAGCTCTATCTGTGACATGAATGTCTCTCTCTCTCCCTAAGCAGGCCAAAGAACCTTAGCTATTCTTGGATGATTCATCCATCACATCTAAAGAATTCCCATTAACTTTGAAAACATGCTTATAAAGAATCACTTTATTAAACTTTCTTCAATTATTCCATTGAGCACGGACCCCTTTTCCTGCCATGACCTCCATGAACATAATGTCTAAACAAGTGAATGATATGTAATCACAGGCTATGTACTCCAGTTCCTGAACACTGTAGCAAAGGTATGACTGCTCCAAGCTCAGTCTGAGTACAGACTTTTCAAAATGTGTGTGAGATGTGTGATTGTGAAGATGGGAACTCTTTGGTAAGAGAGGGTCATTTCATACTTCTTCAGAACTGTGTTCTGACAAAAGGGACAAGTACACACGTCAAAAGAGAAGGATATGCTTGCAAGTGCACTGCTCCAGCAACAGAAAGATGTCTACTTGTCAAACTCTGTGGTAATAAAAACCTCTCAACTCCATCCTGGAGAAGTGAGGAAAGGAAAAGATGCAGGCACCCAAAGGAAGCCACTATAGAGAACATTCCCCAAGCAACTGAGCCAGCAACTAGCATTCTTCCCATTCTCTGAAGCCTTTGCTTTGGTCTCTTTATTACATATAACCAGGTGAGAATTTGTAAAGAAGAGGAAAATCTATACGACAACAAGGTGAGCATGTTAACACTGCAGTTATATCTAATGAAAAGTCATCCAACAACTAAAAAAAATGAAATTTAATACAAGGAGTTAGGTTAAGGATCTTAAATACACTATGCTAAATGAAAAAGAAAAATCTACTTCCTAACGTTCACAAACTCAGAGTATCTGGCAAAATCTAAATAGGACTACAGTACAAATAATTTTAAGCTAGAACTTTAAAAAGCTCAGTAATAAGGTATGGAAAGATGGCTTGGTGGTTAAGGATGCATATTGCTTCTTGCATGAGACCAGAGTTCAACTCCCAGCATTCACAGGGCAGCTCATAACTGTATTTAACACCCTCTTCTGTCCTCTATGGGCACCAGGCACACACACAGTGCACTTACATACATGTAGGCAAAGTACCCATACAGGTAAAATTAAAAATAAAATCTTTGTTAAGAAGATGAAGAAGAGGAAGAGGAGGAAGAATAGAAGAAATAACCATCAAGAAAAGCAGGCCATAATTCCCTTCTTTTCAGAGCAATAGCTTTACTGCCATCAGTAACTAGTAAGGACAATGCATCATCCACCCAGTATGCTTCTAGTCTCTTCCTTTAGCAGCAACCCATGTCCTTGTCTATTGGTGCTCCATTAATCAGAGAGGGAGGACACAGAAAAATGTTGTCTATGGCGGTGGTTCGCCAGACATAGTTAGTACCTCCACAATCAACTTGACTCCAATTAGCAGATTTCCTCAAACAACCTCAGTGGGTATAGTACTGTAACCAGCAAGTACAGACACCAGCACAGTGAGACCACTGCCCCAAATGAGCTGTTCAGTAGCAACCTTTCCCTCCTTCCCAGGCACTAGATTCCCTTCCCCGGACCACATGGCTACAGGAATCAGCAAAGGGCATGATGTCATTTTAACAATCCAAATAAACTATTGGTCATGGTGCTTTAGGACACAGGAGAAATGTTGTATAACAAGGCTTTTTCCTACTCCTGCCAGTTATTAACCGCAGAGATACTGAAGGCTCCCAGGGAGCTATGAGGTAGGAAGTGTGGAAAAGAAATAACAGTGAACAAGTTTTAAGGCTTGTTGTAAAGAAGAGAAGAAATGAAAACGTGGTATCTTCACCTTAGCTCCACTATTCAGGTATCTCTAATGAAAGGAGGCGGGGATGGACCCAAGTTTTGTCTATACATAAGCAATAAATTTAGCTAAATTTCCAGGGAAAAATCTGTGTGCCATGAAATCAAGAAAAAAAAAAGATAGCATTACAGATTACTATAATCACATTACAAGGACTAACTTGAGAGAATATAGTAACATTCTATTAAACCTCATACTCAGAACTTAAATGTTTACATATTTTTTTCTACCTTGAATATATATTCAAGGTGGGATTTGAATACAAAGCAAAATGTTGGTTAACATTGAAGGGCTTTTAATCACAATGGGTCATCTACAGACTTTTAAGTAATAATCAGAAGATAAATTTTTAAATAATGTAAAATTTTAATAACAGTCCATAATCCCTTACGTCAAGCTATAGTAACTTACTGTTTCTTAGGGGCAGTGAAAATTTTATATGTATAAGCATCAAACATGTGCACAGTTTGCCATTTAAAGGGTAAATGATCCAAAGCTGAATGACAACATAATCTGATCCTTAAAATTAAAAAAAAATAAAATAAAAAGATATGGTCTCCCTATGTAGCCCTGGCTGGCCTGGAACTCATTGCACAGACCAAGTAAGCCTCAAATCCACCAAGCCTGGCAAAAGTATAGCCCCACCTTCCAGCTTGTGATCCACCTGCCTGTGTCTCATCAGCACAGCCAACCTGTGTTCATCAGTACAACCACCTTGATCCAATTTTTAAGAGCATTGATTTATAACTATAAAATGTTAATGACACAATTAGTGTGCTTTAGAAAGAAAAAAATGGCTTAGAGAGATACCACCACAGTTAAGAGTCCTTGCTCTTGTAGAGGACCCACGTTCTAGGTCCTGAACCAATGTGGCAACTCACAATAGTCTTTAACATTTCCTCAGGCACAAGGCATGCACATGGTACATAAACATACATGCAAGCAAAACACCCAAACACATAAAATAAATAATTTAAAAAAAGAATACTGGGATTGTCATGTAATTCAATCTTGTTTGTAATTCAAATAAACAAATGATAAGAAACAAAAAAAAGAAAGAACAAATTCATAATGATAAAACTCCCAGTAAATCTCTTATAGGTTGAATGACAAAATTTCTAACTTAGCTTATAGCAAGGAGATAGAAATTAAAGCAGTAGCCTGCAGTCCCAATGCAAATATGTCTGACACAATAAACTTTGCTTTTGAAATGAATTCTAGTTATCATTAAGAACAATTGTTTAGACTCATTTTCCAGCTCAATGTTACTGTCATCTAGTGGTTTATATTATGGTTCAAAAACCATATTACCTAAGACAGTTCATATAGAACACAGTTGTACTTAGCTATATGAGAGTATCTATATGAGAGTAAACTACAGCATATACACACCACACAAACAAACAAAAAACTCCGACAATTTATAAAACAGGCAAATCACTAAAAAATGGTAGCACTATGGTTGCCAAATAGTCACCTGGTAAAACCGAAGAAGCAGTGATGGTCAACAGTCTGATATAGCAAGAGCCAGGAATGGAAAGGTCCACAACTTCCTCTTCATCCAGCTCATCAGGAGCAGGCATTTCTGGCCTTATCTGGAGTAAATAATGACATGTCAGAGAGGATGGCAACAAAACACGTAAAATTTTTTGTTGACTCTGTGTTAAGATTTAAAAATTGTCTTATACTCAATCACTCTTTAATATCAAAAGACAGCTAAAATGAAAAATTAAAAATATATTCATGAGCAGCAGGTGTGGTGAAGCATATCTATAATCCCAGCAAAGCCAGGTTGATCTCCTTGAGTTTGAGGCCAGTCGAGTTCCAGTACAGCCAAGGTTACATAGAGAGACCATGTCTCAAAAAACCACACACACACACACACACTGCAGACTAATTAAATGATAAACTTTACTAAGTTTACTTGGTATGGTCTTAGTTCCAGTTAAAGAACTGATAGCAATACAATAAGAACATCACCATAAGCCAGCATGAGCAATGATTATTATAGAAAACTAATAAAATACATCACACAGTGGTAAGATATCAACACTGACATATTCAATATGTTTAAATTATGTGCATCATAATTAAATATTTGACTTGTCTAATTTTTATTTTAATTTGTGATTTAAAGGCTAGAGAGGGGTTCAGGGAATGAGAGTAATTACTGCTCTTCCAGAGGACCTGAGTTTGGATCCTAGGACACATGCTGGGCCACTCAAAACTATTTATAACTCTAGCTCTAGGTACTCCAACATACTTTTCTATCCTCTATGGCTGCAAGCAGGCATATATGCATGTACGTGCACACATACACACACACACACACACACACACACACACACACACACACACCTTTTAAAAATTGTTATCCCAGCTAACTCTCCAAGACAAAGCTTAAAGCCTTCTAGTGGAAATATGTGACGATTGGGACATGACAAATATCTTATTAACATTCTTTTGGCTTGGCAGTTGTTACTATAGAAAATAAAGACACTAAAATCAACAATCAGTAGCTTCACTTTACTTTGTATTTTGAAGTTTTTTTCAGTTGCTTTGTGTTAGTCAGCTTTGTGAGAATCAAGATAAGAATGTAAGATTAGCACTCTGATATTTTCTAAAAGATATAACGGTAAAGCAATTATTTAAAATTTTAATACTTTCAATGACACACCATCATAATGTCCACACAGAGATAATTAGGATTAGGGTAGGAAATCAAAATACAGAAAAGTGGCTGCTATAACCATAAAGTGCCAGAACCTAGTCATTACCATTTGCCTGTCTCTGGGAGTTATTTTTAGAAATAATTAACAATTCCTGCAGACTGCCTTCTACATAGGTCCCCAAAGCACCATTTCATTAGCAACTGCACTGAGTCAGGAATCTCACAAAGGGATAAAAGAAAACAGACAGCAAATGCTTCTCTTATGTATAATAATCTCAACTCCAGTGATGCTGCTCAGCCATAAGCAGAGTTATCGTCAGTACACAAAGCCCATGTGACAGCAACTTAACCTCCTGAGCATTCCCCAAGACAAGACTTCGCTTAGATTCAACTCTGAGAACTTAGTTCTAAGAGGATGAAGCCAGCCACACTTCAGAAATAACAATCTGGCATAGTCCAGATAGAGTATGACAGCATTCACTTACAATGCTACATTATCAGAGTTACCCTGGAACACTGAGAACCTTTCCGTTCTGACAAGCTGTGTTTCCCACGACTCTCTGGATCAAAGTAGGAACTTTCTAAGTTTAGTATGATTGAGAACTGTCTTTGAAATTCTAACCATTACTAGAGCCTTCTAATTCCTGAAAACTAAATGAATAAAAGAGCAAGCTCATTGTCCCTCTGACATGCTTTCTGATTTTAAGCAACAAGAATCTTTGGAAATCCAGTAAAATAATTTCCTTAAATATCAGAAATTATAATGCTAAGGATATAACAAAACTAAACAAAAATCTATGCTTATACAAAGGCTTGTATATAGATGTTCAAGAACATTTGTTATTATATAAGATTATAACTCCAAATATAAACACACTCAAATATTCATCAGTTTATAAGTTAATAAGCAAACTGGGGTACATCCATACAATGGAACATAATTAAACCATTATTAGCAATAAAATATAACTTTAAAAAGGAAAGAAATATTAGTTTAAATAAAAATTTTAAAAAGGAAAGAAATAATAAAGGGGTTCAAGGAATGGTTCAGTGGGTTAAGGCACTTGCTATGAAGCCCAATGATCTGAGTTTGATCTTTGGTATTCACAAAGTGGAAGAGAGAACTGACTTGTCCTGGAACATATACATATATGCCACGAAACATGTGATCTTCTCTTCCAGATCCTGAAGATTATCTCTTACAGGATAAATAAGTGCTTGAAAAGGTTAAATAAAGATCAATGATAAATTTGATGAAAGGATAGAAATTACACTAGAAATAGAAAGAATCAATGAAACAAAAGAATTGGTTCTTTGGATGTATAAACAGTATTAACAAAGGATTCATCAAACAAAGCAGAAGAGACAGAGGAAAGAAATTAGCAAAAGTAGAGGAAAAGCAACAGATACCACTGAAATCCAGAGGATCTTTGGGGAATCCTTTCAAAAATATATTCTGATAAACTGAAAACACTGGAAGAAATGGATAAATTTCTAGGTACATATCAAGTACAAAAATTAACTCAAGAAGATGAAAAGCCTAAACAGATCAATAATGAACAATGAAACTAAAGCATCAATAAAAGGTCTCCCAACAAAGCAAAGAACAGGACTGGATAGATTCATTGTGCAGTTCGACCAAGTCTTTCAACTACCATCAATGCTTCCTAAGCTATTCCATGAAACACCAAAGAACAGACTGTGTGCAAACTTATGCTATGACACTGGTATTACGCTGACACCAAAACCAGATAAGGAAATGACATAAAAAATAACTATCAGCCAATTTCCTTGGTAAAAATAAATGTAAGCATAAATGTAAAACTCAACAATACACCAAAGACATCAAACACTATGATTGAAGTGGGTTCATTCTAGATACAGGACTAGTTCAATATACTCAGTTCACATTAAGGAATTAATGTATAAAAATATAGAAAATTGGGCTGGAGAACACTTAATGCTCCAGAAGACCTAGGTTTGATTCTTAAAACCCATACAGTAGGTCCCAAGCATCTATAACACTTCTTCTAGAGAATCCATTCAACAGGCATGCACCAGGTGCACATAAATTCAGGCAAAACATTTATGCATGTAAACTAAGATAAATAAATCTTTTCTAAAGCATAGCATATGAAAAATACCTAGGAGAAAAATTCAACATCCCTTTATGGAAAATTCCCTGTCTGAAGAAATCAGAGAAAGAATGATAATACCTCAAGACAGTGAAAGTTATATGTTGCCAAATATTTGTTTAACCATGTTTATGTTGTAGAATATTTAACTATGCAAATATGTGTGGCATTTGCTTAATTATGTAAAGGTGTATTGCTGCTTTAACTTGCCTGCTTAAGGTACCTGATTGGTCTAATAAAAGGCTGAGTGGCCAATAGCAAGGGTAGGGGTATAGGTGGGACTTCCAGGTAGGGAGAGTAAGTAGGAGGAGAAATTTAGGCTTAGGTAAAGAAAGAAAAAGATGTCAAGGAGATGCCAGGGGTCAAACAGACAGACACAGAGAAAGCAGGGAAGTAAGACATACAGAATGAAAGAAAGGTAAATAGAACTAAAGCAAAATGTAGATGAATAGAAACAGTTTAAATTAAGTTATTAGAGCAAGTTGAGAACAAGCCTAAGCTAAAGCCAAGCATTCATAATGAATAATAAGTCTCTATGCCTATATTTGGGAGCTAGTTAGAGGCCCAAAGAAAACCCTAACCACAGTTATATACAGAAATCTACAGTTAAGGTTACATTGAATAAGGAAAGGCTTAAAAGCATTTTGTCTAAAATCAGGAACAAGCCAAAAATCTCAGCCATATCTACTATAATTCAATCTAGTACTTAAAACTGTATCCAAATCAATAAGACAAGAGAAAGAAGTGAAATAAACATATATAGGAAAGGAATAAGTAAAATCCATATTTATAAACAATATGATACCACACTTTACAAACCTAAAGATTCTACCAGAAAAATCTTATATCTGTGTTGCTGTAGTATCTTGTTCCACCAGGTCCCATCACCCTTCTCAGCCCCAAATAAACACACAAAGACTTATATTAATTTATAAAACTGTTGGCCAATGGCTAGGGCTTCTTACTAGCTACCTCTATCTTAATTATTACCCATAACAACTAATCTATGTATTTCTCCATAGCCTTATCTTACCGGAGAACACCTGGCCCATCCTATCCTCCCAGTCCCTCCATGGCATCTCTTCCTGATGCCTCTATGACTTCCCTTTCCAGAATTCTCCTTGTCTCCTAATCCCATCTATCTTCCTGCTTCTACCAGCTATTGGCCAAACAGTGTTTTATTCATCAACCAATAAGATAAACATATATACAGAAGGACACCCCCCCCATCAAATCTGGCATATACTTTCAGAAAAGTAGCAAGATAAAACAAAATTGAATAGCTTTCTACACAACAAATATAATAAGAAACAAACCAGGGAAGTAATGTTGCTCAGAATTTTCACAACCTTCCTAAACAAGATACCTAGGAATAAACCTAATTAAAGAAGGGAAAGACTTCTGTAGTTAAAAAAAAATACAAATCACTGAGGAAGACGATAGAAAAGCATCCAAAGTTTGTTATCATCAGGATTAGCACTTTGAGAATGGCCATTTTACCAAAAGCAACATTGATAATCTGGGAGATCCCTATGAAAATTCTAAAGATATTCTTCATAGAAACAGAAAATAATAACTTTTAAATCCATATGAAAGAACAAGAAACCCTTATAAGCCAAAACAGTCTTGAGACAAAGAGGAGGGGGGAATATTGTAGAATTATAATATAAAAACAGCATAATACTGACTCAGAGGCAGATACAAAGAACAATGAAATAAAACACATGAACCAGAAATCAGTGTGCCCAGTCACAGACATATACTTTACAACAGAATGACTAAACACATAATAGAAAAAAGTCTCCTCAGCAAAGAGTCATGAAAAAGAACCCGGCATATCCACAGAGAACATTGAAACCGACCTTTATCTCTGTCCCTTTATTCAAACAAACAAAAAAAATCAACCCAGAACTTAATGTATGACTTTAGAGGTTGAAAGCAATCTAGGGTAACACTGTAAGGATTCTTTTTTAGAGCAAAGCAAAACAAAACAGGGTCTTGTATAGCCGAGTCCTGCCTGCAAGTTTCTGTGTAGCTGAGACTGAGCTTGAGCTCCTGATTACCCTTTTGCTACTTCCCAAGACTGGAATTACAGGTGTCTACTACCACACCAGGCTGACAATGACTTTTTAAAACAATTAATTTTTTTTATTTGTATGGGTGTTTAGCCTGCATGGATGTGTGTGTACCACTTACAAGAGTGGTCCCTAATGAGCTCAGAAGAAATCAGCAGATTGTCCGGAACTGAAGTTACAGATGATTGTAAACTACTACATGGGTGCTGGGAATTGAACCTGGGTCCTCTGCAGGAACAGCCAGTGCTCTTATCTGCTGATTTATCTCTCTAGCCCCAACAATAACCTTTTAAACAGGACTCCAACAGTTCTGGAAATAACAAACATTGAAAATGGGGATTGCATCACATTAAAGTGCTTCTCATAACAAATGGCAAAGGGGAGGGGCAGCACATGGACTAGGAAAAAGCCTTTGCCATCTCCTTATCTAAGAGGGATTAATATCCAGAATATATAAGGAATTTTAAAAATTGAATATTAAAAATCAAATAATCCAATCAAAAATGAGAAAATTAACAGGTACTTTTCATATGAACAAGAATAAATAGCCAATAAATGCAAAGGATATAGCATTATTAGTCATTAAGCAAATATAAATCAAAACTACTTAGAGTTCAACTCTGATCAGAATGGCAAATATATAAAAATTTAAAAATATATAAAATGCTGGCAATGATGGGAAAACCCCTAATATACTGCTTGGGATACAAGTCAGTATGCAAGCTCCTCAATAAACTAAAAGTAGTACTGCCATATAATCTAGCTATCCCCTTTTGGGGTATATACCTGAAGGAACCAAAGGTGGCTTGCTATAGAGATACTTGCATACTCATGTTACTGTGACACTATTCACAATATTCAAGTCATAGAATCAACCTAGTTGCCCAGCAACAGCTGACTGGTTAAAGAGAAAGTGCCAGGTATACACTATGGCATAATATTTCACCAATAAGAACAGTAAAGTCATATAATTTTCAGAAAAGAAGATGGAGTTAGAGATCACCATGTTAAATGAAATTAACAAGAACACATATTTTCTCTTACATCTGAATCTTCCTTTAAAATAATGGACATCATAGTATATATTAGGGACTGGAGAGAACTACTAGGAGGTGGGTGAAAAATGATCCAAGTTTTTAAAAAGGGGAATCAAGTACAGAGGTACATAAGATACATGCTACATACAAAAAAAAAAAAAAAGCCACATTCTGGATGATTCCATTTCCAAGAAAGGTCCAGAAAAGACAAATTCACAGAGACTGAAAGAAGATTAATGTTTGTTTAGGGCATGGAGGGGAAAAGAGTAAAGGTGTCCACCACCCAACATGGGCTCTTTAGAGAATAATGCTCTCACACAAATCTTTACACATTCTATATGCACTGAGCTGTCCACTTTAAAGGGTAAGTTTTATGGTTTGCAAATTACAAGTCAAAGAAGTTGCCTAAAACAAAAGTCAGGAGGGAAGAGCTGGGGTGGCAGCAGAGAAAGAAAAGAAACCACTGCTGTCCCTCCATGTGAGGGGACGTAACTGCTGGGCAAAGTGTGCCCAAGAACCAAATGCTTCCAGAATTACTTAGCAGAGAAGAGGTATAATAATTTTGCACATACTATAACCTGTCCATGCCTTCTGATGCATCAAGCGACATTACTCAAAATGAGTAACAGTATCCAGGACACTGACATTTCTAAAAGCCACTAAAGAAAGTTCCCTGGTTGGGGGATAAAGAAAATCTAACTGATACGAGTGGCAACTGATGTAGGTGCTAGGAGTCGAACTTGGGTCTCCTGGAAGATCGGTAAGTGATCTTAACTACTGAACCATCTCTCCAGTTCCAATGCTCAGGTCTTAGGAATTATTCCCTCCAGCTATCTAATACCAGTCTTTAAATTTGCCTTGTGTGTAACAACATAATAAGCTCCCAGTCAGAACACTCACATGTAAGAATATTTGTTGAAGTTACAAAAGTTGGCAATTGTACTGCATTAGCTGCTAAAACATCCAAGGAAAGCTCAGTACATCCTTAGAACACACACACAAAACTATGAGACCTCCCAGTTATAGAAAAGCTTCATTGAAAAAAAAATAACTCAACAAAAATCTGAATTTTAAAAATGACAAATTACTTTTTAAAATATCCTTCAAATTGAATTGAATGTGGGAAAGCTTAGCCTACAAAATACCTCACTTTGCATTCCTAGCCAGGTAACCTTCTAATCACCTTTCTGTGTGTCTAACCTACGAAGATCTAAGAGTGTATGCACAAGCAGAGGAGTGTAATGGAGACTGTGTCAAGTATCTGCATAAATTTAGTTAAAAAGAGAAACAGCTTCTGATGAATGCAATGACATTCACTTAAATCAAAGCCAAGAGGGTTACACTGTATTTATACCAATGCTGGATACATAATGAGTTCTTCTTTATTGCTTCTAAAATTAACCCCAGAAATCAACAAGGCTATCTTGAGATCTTTGTAAGTTTAATTTTGAAACAGCTGAATATTTTTAATGACTCTAAGCCAGAAGAAAAATCAGTGTCTTCTGCCTAAAGGTTTTCTGGTCATTTGATCAAAAAAAAAACCCAATTCTATATTGTCTTAATTGATTTTTTTTCCTTTTTGGGTAGGGTTGGATGCTAAAGAAATGAGAGAATAGCAGTAAATATCTAAGAAGAACAAAATAAATATAAATAATGGGGAAATCATTCTCTATTTTTTAATATTGAAATGAATGGGTCCTCAATATTTTTTTAATTTTTAACCAAATTTAGATTTTCATTTTGAGATAAACAATGACATTACAACAAATTCACAAAAACACATGTAACCATTTAACATCCTTGGCAATAAAATAGAGCCCAACACTTAGCAGGTAGTTAATCAACCATGCTAGAGCTAAGTGTCCATCACCTAAAGTTCCACAAGCAAACTGTATAACCAACAGTATGTGGACTTTGTATCTAATCCTTATTCATATGAGGTCTCCTCCTCCAGCTCTATCATGTGACAGTTTCCATCTTACTTTAGATGTGCTATTATAACCCACTTTTTCTTCTCTGACCTGCCACTCCCCTTACACCTTTGTTCTACTTGCCTATTAGCTTCCTACAAGTTATATGGTATAAACTTATATTTATCAACAAATAAATATTTGCTTCTTAAGGAAATTTAATGAGAAGAGGCACTTGCAAATATATGGAAATTAGAATTCACACAGATAGTTATACTTCCAAATATGTATCTTGTTTTGTTTTTAATTCTAGCTAAAAATCACAGCAAAGTCAAAAGTTTATCTCAGAAGTTGGCACATATGGAAAGAGAGAATGTGGATACAGTTTCACTGTAAAACTATACAGTAATCTGGGATATCCTGAGTGAGCCAATTGCCCATGGTGAGGAACAGCTACAGAAGTTCCTGTTTGTCTGGACTTTGGAAACATTCAAAACTATACTTTTATTGAAAATGTGCATTTTATATCATTGCTATCATTTACAAAAGGCCTTATTGTACCCCTAACTTGGAGCAGGGGTCTTATTTGGGATATAACATGTTTCTTTTATTCTTTATATATTCAAATGGTACCACTAGCAAGAGTAATAACAAGAAGAATGGTCTCACAAGTCCTGCACAAGATCAAGCCAGCCAACATACTAGAATGGATGGGGAGGGGCTGGTGAAGTCCCACACCCTAGCTGAGATGCTATTGGCAACTGATGGCTGCTAGAGGAGGCAGACTAAGTTTTCTTCAGGAATATGATCCCTCAAAGGCTACCAATGTTCCAGGAGACAGTCTGAAACCCATGTACATACAGACAGCACTCAGTTTCTGTTCCTGTTACTTATGCCTTTAGAGTTATATTCACCATCTGACTGTGTTTGCTAGAGATTATACTCCATTCAGTGGCATACAACGTTCCCCTGTAGCTCATTCATTAATTGAATTCTTCTATAGTACCTTCTGATCCATGCATTCCCATAACTGGCTCTTTATACCTCCTGCTATAAATAGGAGTTTCTGTGGTTGTTGTTTTTAAAGAATAGCACATGAAGTTGGGAGGGGAAAGTGGTGCAGGCAATATGGAGGTATTATGGATGAGAGCATGGGGGTGGGAGGGTTGGTCAACACACATTATATAGATGTATGGCATTCCTGAAGAAGTGGGGAGGCCATGGAAGTGGGGTTCAGCATTGAAGACCTTGTGTCTCCAAAAGAGGATGGGTGGTTGGTAAGAGAAACTGGGGGCAGAGAGGGGAGGGGAAGAGTCTTAGATTCCACCATCACAACCTTGGCTCAGGATAAGTCACAGCGAGCTACTGCTACTCTGGAGAAGATGACCTATCCCAGAAGGTGATTTAAACAGAACAAACACCGAAAACCATGCTTAGAAAGAAATAGGCCTTATGGCTCTCCTCTGTTCTACAGTCTGAAGACTAAAGTTCAAACATATTTGATGCACTAACTCTAAGTGCATCACTACTATTTACAGCAGGAGGTATAGAGCCAGTTATGGGAATGCATGGATCAAAAGGTATTATAGAAGAATTCAATTAAGGAAATAGCTAAAGGGGAACTTTGTATACTACTTAATGGAGTATAATCTAACAAACATGGTCAGATGGTGAATATAACTCTAAAGTCATAAAGATAAACAAACCATTATTTTAAAAGGTACAGGGTAGTGAGGAGTGGCTGGAATTGCTTAATAAAAGCTATTACTTACTAACACTGGGATGTTTCAAGCTTAACAGCAAAAATCAAAGGTTCTTGCTATACTATGGTTTCAATGAGCAACTGACCAACAAAAACGTAAAAAGGTATCCCTGCAGGTGAGAGCTTTCACACCAAATTCACAGAACTGTTTTCTTGTTATTTATTTATTTTTCAATTGTATAGGTATGGACTTGCCTACATGTGTTTCTATGCACCATATGCATGCAGTCTGTGAAGGCCAATAGAGGGGGTCAGATCCCCTGGACCTAGAGTTATATATTGATACAAACCTCCATGTGTATGCTGGGAACTATACTTAGATCCTCTGAAGAGCAGCCAGTGTCTTAAGCATTGAGGCATCTTTCAATCCTTAACTACATACTTTAGAAGCAGCAATGGATAGCTAACCACAGTGCAGTTTGAAGTCCCATTGGTTTCCATTATAAAACCCCTAGGTAAGCCTTCCCACTTGTAAGCACTAAAGGACAAGCTGGCCAGTCAAGTAATTATGAGTCCTCAGAGGTATAGGAACTCCTGCCTTACTTAAGATTTGGTTTCACAGGAACTTATGTTCAGCTTCTTTTATATGGTAGTTCCAATTCAATTCAGTGAATTGGAACCTTGGCCAAGTCGCTACTAGCTTCTGTAAAAACTTAACACAGAATAATATCCAAGCATTTCTTAATGCCTGAGGATGCTAAGAAATTCACAACATTTGATCTCCAGGATACTTTCCGGGTAATATTATAAGTAAATTCATTGAATACAATATCACCTTTACCATAGGGGCATTCATTAGTCATCTGTATTATTTGGACTCACAGTGGCATTGAAAATAAAATCAGAGTTTGAACTACTTAACATGACCCAGTACATTAAAGCTGGTTAAATTGGGTAAGTATTAGATTTTCTTTCTTTCATTAAAGACAGGTCTCACTACATAGCTCTGGATGACCTGGAATTTGCTACCTAGACAAGACTGGTCTTGAATGCACATAGACCAACCTACATTTGCATCCCTAGAGTACTGGGATTAAAGTCATATACACCTATCAGATACTAGATTTTATAAGTGTGTAACATATACAAGGCTGGAGTTCCAACCCCAACACTGAAATGACAATAGCAACAACATTAATAACTTACTTATTTTAAAAAAAAAAGACAATGTCACACTTTTTGCTGACCCATAATGACACTTTCTTCTTGCCAGATAAATTACCTCCCATCTTAGTAAAAATGATTTTTTTCTTATGACATGTGTTGTTTGTGAAAAATAATGATATTTAGAAACACAGGAAATAGAAAATATTAATCTGTGGGGCCATGATTAGAACTGAACTCCAAGATGGCACTATCACTTGACAGGAAAGTGGTGCCTAAAGTGGCACCAAACTTCCAGGTAAGCCATGACTGCAGTCACTTGAAATCACTCAGTTTATATCACAGTGCCTTACACTTGCTTCAAGGAGATTCAAACCCATCACTTGGGAAGCATAAGACCACACAGTTTTACAGACTAAAAGCATAATGAACAAGCTATATTATATCGATGCTTAATCTAGCTGGAAGTACACATACATTCATCAGCTAAAGAGCTCCTATGACCATAAAGACCTACAACCAGGAAAAAGTGAAGAGATATCTGCGAAAAGGCACAGCACTTACCTTTTCTGGCAGGTGAAGAATGGTGTGGTCTCCTGCACTAAAGTGAGACAGAGATTTATATGCAGCACTTGCTACAATGGGATCCTGAATGAGACAGGAAAGCAACACACATCAAACAGCAGACTGAAAGGAAGCAAGACAGTCTTCCCTCCCAAATGTCAGGTTGCTACAACCAGTGTCTGAGGAATGCTACTTAGGCCAAAAGAAAATTACCAGAGACTTGAAAAGAGAAATCAAGTTTTTCAATTCAAAGAAATACCGTTTTAAAAAAAAATTGGGGGAGGGGACAAACAAACAAAAAACAACCATCATTAAGACTGAAGTAAGAATGACTGAGGAAAATTACCATCATCGAGCATTCTTCTGGAGAATCTGCCCCAAATAGTAACAGAAAATAAACTAGGCTGGTGGGCTCAGAAACAATACATTTTTATCCTAACTTAGACCTTAAAAATTACCTAATTACTCAGTCCCTCTGAATTAGTATGGTTTAGTAGGACTGCAAGGGTCAACTATGACATCTCCAGCCCTCTGTACTCTTCAAGCCACTCAAAGACTTGGGAGCTGGCTTGTGCCTTCAGAAAACATGACTTCTGAGTTGATCCCAAGAACCTACAAGTGCTCACGCATGCACAAACACACACACCACCCTAGTATGGTGGCATAGGCAGTTTCCTGAGTCTCACTGCACAGCCAGTCTACACTATTTAGTGCACTCATTGCCACTAAGGGACCTTGTTTCAAAATAAATATGACTGAGGAATGACATCTGAAGTTGTCCTATGGCCTCCACATACATCAAACATACATGTACCCACAAAAACACATATATGCACACAAAAAGACACAAACTGTACTATACTACACCTTTTATTTGGTACATTACTTGGAAAGGCCAGAGAAGAAAAAGAAAAGAATCATATAAAAATAAGGAATAATGTCAACAACCTTCACATATGTCATTGAGAGTAGATGACAACAATTTTTAAATCTAAACTTACTAATAGTCACTTTAAAAAAAAATCAAGACTTCAGTTCAAGAAAACTATATTGTTTATCTTAAGTCTAATTTCAGAGCTCTTTCTCCAGTTCTGAGACACAGATATTCTTATGAAAATACCTTGTTTTGAGTGTGAGTCCAGAGGAAGCTGAGGACTTGGACCTTAAAATTCTGGAAAATCAGAAAACACAAAGGAAAAAAATAATTAAGGAAAGGTCCAACTTGAAATGAAGAATCTTACATAGCAAATAGTAGAATTTAAGCTACTTTTTTAAGTCACAGCATCATTAACTGACTCAAGCCAAGAAAAACCATTCAAATTAGCCATCCAAACACATGTATAATTAGTTATACACTGAAATGCTGAGATGACATGATCTAGAAAGCTGACCGCTGTCTCTGACAAATGTCACTCGTTCATGACACTAGTGTTAGTCCCCTGCCCAGAAGTTCACCTTCCCCTAACCTGCAGGGCAGGTGCTTGGTAGCATGTGGTGTGATTAATTCCCTGCTAGGTGTACATGTCATACAGTAGTCACTGTTTTCTTTTTATTTCAAAGATATCAAACACAGATCCTAGACCTATCCCTTCAAATGAAAATTATTTAATGAATAATTAGTCAAGCACAGAACTGCTTGCATGCTGGTACTTAGTCTTCTGTGTGTCAGCCAGGGTGAAGGTTAGTGCTCAACCCTCCAAATCATATTCAGTTCTTCTTTACTCATTGGCTTTACCAAGTCCACGCCCCAGAAGTCAACGGGAAGCAACGTTACACATCTTCAACGTGAAAGCCTGAGGACATCAATTAAATCACCATTCCTAACAAGGTTAGTTGCTACCTCCACCACACCCATTTGCCAGTCTTTGAACTTTGGAAGCCAAAGATGTGGACCACAGAGTACAACTAGATATCCCTAGTAGAGGGTTATCTAGCTAAGTAGTCCTGAATTTAGGCATCAACTTTTATTTCGTTAAGCTACTTGCCTGGCATATTTCAGACACTCAATAAATGGTGATTTCTTAAGTGGATATGACTCAAAACCTCAGTACCTCAATTTTAGTAAGAATTTGAAATAGCATCTATCATTATTTATCAGTACCATTAAAACCTAATATGGTTTGAATAAATGTATTCTGAGTCAATGAATAAATATACCATAACTTATGGAAGGCAATTTTAAAAGCACATTCCAATTTAATCATGAACTCTATGATTCACTGTTTATAGCCTAATGGGGAAAAATATTTATCTTTATAGTATAAAATAGAAGTCATGTTCATAGAACCATACAAAGAAGTTTGAGAACAGCAGCTCCTGTTAGAGAAAAATTCTTGAAGGATAGAGTGAGATAAAGCATTTCTTTAATTCATAAAGTAGGTTTTTTTTTTTTAATTAAAGATGAAAAGAAGGGAAGTCTAGTCAGAAGGAACAGTATGAATAAAAGAAATAGAACTGTTTGAAGACACATTGGGAGACACCCTTTGTATCACTGGATGGCTGGGTGTGAGAGACAACAAAGAACTGCCGTGTTATAGGAGGCAGGATTGGTTTGCTGGATTTTACTCCAGATGAACCAAAATCTCAGAAGTAACTCCAGAGAGAAGTGATATAATAACTGCTTTGGGAAAACTGAATTTAACTCTGGCTTGAGTCTAAGTAAATGCTAAGCAGTAAAAGAAAGCTACCTAAACACACACATAGGAAGAACAAGAGAGCTAGGGCAGACAGAAGAATAGAGACAGAAGGATGAAAGATTATGAGGAAGGGCAGTAGAAGAAAGGGAATGAGAGAGAAGTGGATGGGAAGAAGAGGAGGGAAAGATGGATAATGGAGGGAAGGAGAAAGGCAGATCTATCCATTGTGTCTTCATTTCTGCTAACCAGTGGAGCACTGCTCCTGTACAGACCAGCCAGACTTAGAAGGAAGAGATGGGTTAAATGGTGTCAATGCAGTCTGCCTGAATAACAGAAAAACATTGATTACATAAAGACAAACCAAGTAGATATAAAATCTGAAAGAAACAATAACTGAGATCAAAAGGTATTTCTCAGCCATGAATACACAAACATCAAAAACCAATACATAAAAACCACTTCACAAAGTAACCCATAGTAAAATTTGAATAATTCTAAGTACTAATGAATTCAAAGTATAAGATTTCAACCCTTGAGGACAGAAAATAAATAAGTCCAACATGCTACTGCTGTTAGTCTGAGCTCCTTGTAGACTCTGGAGAAGGTAAGGTTGAATACCATACCAAGTCATGGCCACAAACAAAGATAACTGCTGTTTTACATACCCTAAGGGTAATATGAAAATTTTTCCTTAATACTGTAAAACAAAAGTCTAAACATAAACTGAAAACATCCTGTGTTGGTTCCACAGTTTATTCAGCAACTACACACCCAGTAAAAACTTTGTACAGGGTTGTTGTCCTGAATGTTCAACCGCAGCAATGATAAATTTGATTTTATTCATTGTGCGACATTTTAAATGATGAGAAATGGAGCTAGAGAAGCAGTTCTGCAGTTAAAACCATTTCTTGCTGTTCTAGAGGACCTGAGTCTGAGTCGGAGAACCCAGGCCAGGTGGCTCACAACCATCTGTCAGTCCAGCTCCAGAGAATGCGACACATTTTTCTGGCCTCTGAAGATAAGCAAACACACATAGCACATGCACACACATGCACACATGTGGCACACACATAAGTAAAAACAAATCTTTAAAGTTGCTAGAAGTATTTTGTGATACTTCCGTCTAATCCCCATTACAGAATCTTAAAGCCTGGTAGTTTATTAGAATCCTTCATTCACTGAACGGGACATCCACCAGTGAGCACACACTGAAGCTCTTTGAAGGAAAACAAGTATTGGCAAGAGAAAGAGACTGTAGCTTATAAAAGTGGGGACACAAATGGAACCTTTATTGTTTGACTATTTCACTCAAAGAAGAACCAGGAAGACTTTAAGCAGCCCCATAAGAATTCTTCAGCAATGATTCTCAAGAGTTTCAGGCTATTATAATGATAAACATGATTTAATAACACTGGGAAAATATATCCTGCCTTTGTAAGCTTTATTGCTTATATTTTGGGACTTAAAGCATTAAAAAAAAAGTTAATCTTATATACTATTATGTACTTTGGAAATCAGTATTTTAGAAATGGTACTTTCAACATAAAACACATTTTTTAAAATCTTGACAACTCTCATAATAAAAGCACAATCTCCTTACATGTAAACTAGTTGTAAAAATGAGGAATTAATAAAGTGGTTATCACATCACACACCTTTCCCCAAAATACAGCATCTTGGGCTCCAAATACATACCTCATATTCAACTGTATTGACTGTTAAGGAAGGAACAAGAGAAAACAGTTCACTCAGGGTCTTTAATATAAGCGGTCTCGTGTCACAACTCAGCTTTGGAGAAAGGGCATTCCAAGTGGAGCGGATGCAAACAACCTATGAAACAAATGTAAAAGGTCAATAACTAAGAAAATTCAAACTCATATAAAGTCATTAGAGTATTCCAATCCAGGATGATGGTGTTGGTATGTAACCCCAGCTTCTGTGGAAGTTAAGGCACTAGGATTCCAATTCAAGTTTGTCTGTACTGCAAGACAAATTCAAGGCTAGCCTGGGCAACTTAGCAAGACCCTATCTCAAAACAGAAATTAAAAAAGGAAAAGAAGAAAATAAAGGAATGGTACTGAAGATGTAGCTCAGTGAGAATACTCCTTAGCATGTAGGAAGGAAGCCCTGGACTCGATCCCCTGTACTGCACAGAGGAGCTAAGAGGACACCATTTCAGGAAGGAATGAGGGAGGGAGGGAGGGAGGGAGGGAGGGAGGGAGGGAGGGAGGATAGAAAAAATGATTTTATAAGATAGTAACCATAAAAAGAAAGTTTCAAGTCAATTAAAATTGTTGAACATGCAACTTGCCTCACAAAATTGTTTTTTAACTACTTTGTTTCAGTTATCAAACAACCTCCCCTGTAGCAGTTTAAATGGCAAGCATATCCTGCCTCACCCCAAGGCTTGGTACTCAGCTCATGAAGCTCTTGGAAAGGGAAGTCCATAAGTGTTCTATCCATACAAATTAGTTACTCCAAAGTTCACAGCTAAATAGGTCAATAAGAGGTGGCACCTGACAGAGAAAGAGGTCACTTGAGCTGCACTTATGAAAGATGTATCTTGTGCTTCGTGTTTTCCCTTCCCTCCTGGACTCTCTTCTAACTACCCCTCCTCCCGAACTTCCTAGGCTGCCATGAGACGACCAGGCCTTCTCTGCCATGGTGGCTGCCTTTCTAGAGCCCAAAGTTACAGAAACACAATAGTGAGATGGCACTTCTGCAATATGAAGCAAAGCTCCACTTAAAATCCCTTTCTCAGGTATATTGTCACAAATACCAATATCATGTGTGTTATCTTTCTCTCTTTCACCCTCTGTGTGTATATGTGTGTCTGTCTTTCTTTCGTTCTGTCTCTCTCTCTCATTCACACATGCAAGCTGCCAAATACATTAACTCCAGCTTTGCATACACACACACACACACACACACACACACACACACACACTGTTTTATTAACATCCATTGTCAAGAACACACACACAAAGGGTAAAATATTTCATCCAGAAAACTGGGGGGATTAATATAATATATATGAATAAAAAATTCTCAACCAAGTTTGCCTTAGAAAAATGTTAAGGAGATAATAAAATAATTTTATTTTAATGACTTTTTAAGTAATTTCAGATTAAGAGGCTGATAAGCATTAAATCTGAATGCAACCGCAAATGTTACATCACTTGCCCAATTTCCTTAAACCAGTGTTCCTAGTCATTAAGATATCTGATTTTGCAGTCATTCAAATGTCTTCCTTAATGTTAATTTTAGCTCTGACTGATGATTGCTTTCCAATGATTGATATTTTATTAAAAAATTTAAGACACAGGCAAGAAAAGTGAAAACAAAAGACCAATTAGAATTTAACAGGATTAATCCTTCCAAAATGCCAAACTCTTTGGCTATGCTATAATTAATATATACAACTTATCTCTATGTACAATCATAAATTATTTAGGAAAAACTACATGAAGTAGTAGTTACAGACTTGTCTAAAATACGTGAATAATATATGCTTAAAATAAAGATTAAGAAATGACCCAAAATAAAAGAGCAGAAACAATACCTCCCCAAAAACTTGGATTTCTCCTTTCCATGAAACAGCAGAGAAATGAATGTCCTTTGCTTTAGAATCTACTACATGATCTGATTTGAACAAATATTTACCAAAAGTGAGCACTTTAAAAATATAGCTCTAGTATTTCAAATAATTGGTGTTTCAAAAATAATATTAATTTAAAAATGTAATTCATTAGTAGCTACCCTCAAAGCAACATGCATATATCCAAAGCAGTACACTGATGGGGGATTCCTTTATGCTGTGAATATATGCTTCTCTTATTGGTTGATGAATAAATGCTGACTGGCCAGTGGCCAGGCAGGAAGTATAGGCGGGGCTACCAGACTAGGAATTTTGGGAAGAGGAACACAGACAGAGAAAGACACCAGAGATGCCATGTAGCCACTGGGAAGGTAATACACTGGGACATTCTCCAATAAGTCAGGATCACATGGAGATACATGCATTAACAGAAATGGGTTAATAATTAGGAGAGAGCTAGCCAATAAGAAGCTGGAGCCAGGGTCAAACAGTTTATGATTAATACAAGCCTCAGTGTGTTTATTTGGGACTGAAGGGTGGTAGGAGTAGGTAGAACAGAAGTCACTATCCACAGTTACAGAACCAGGAAGAAACACAACATAAAATGCACAACCTGTCTATTGAAGAATTTATCAAGCTGTATTAGAAAGGAAGTGAAACATGCAATTCTAAGTTATTTGGCATGACTAGATCTGTGTTGAACACAAAATAGTTGAAAGAGGAATCAAGAAGGAAAGAAATGTCAGTAGGTGAGAATCCTGCCAATGTGTATCAAGAGATGGTAAGGCTTGAGAAAGAACTTGTAGAAGGAATGGACAGAAGTCATGCAGATGAACCACAAGATAGCAAGTCTATGTTGGCACAAAAAGTATGCATGCTGGGAAGGCTAGTGGGTCACAGAATTCCTAGAACACCAAAGGATTTGGACCAATGTCTTTTAAAAAGGAAAGAGATTTCAAAATTGAGGAACATACAAAATGAAAGAGTTACTCCCTAAGGAAACTTTGATAGCATTACTCTGTGATTCTTCTAAAGGTCACGCTGTAGCACAAGTCAAAGTAACCACCAAACTCTCCTCCTTTTCTCAGGTCTATTTCTAACCACTCCCTGAGACAGAAGGGCTACAGAGCTTCCCGAAATATGACACCCAGTAAACTGATTATCCCTGTTCACCCATAACTTAAATGCCCACTTAATGCCAATCTTTTTTGTTTCAAGTCCTATTTTAAATCCCACTTCCTCAATAAGGTTTTTTCTTAAAATTCAAATCTTCTATTTATCTTCTTTCCCCTTTAACTTCTAACACTTAAATTACTGGGCCTCTCAGTTTAGCATTTAATTATACATTGCCTGGTATTGCTCACTATTTTTGTGTATGGAAACTGTCTCTTCTACTAGATATTAAGGTTGTAAAAGATAGTGACCATGTAGTCTGTTTTTTGCTTTCACTCACCTACTACAGTTGTATATAAAGAATTATCTGTGTTCATCACGTGCTAAAGGCAACATAACACTGGAGGTGTGCGGGTGGATCTCAGGGAAAGAACAAAGAAATAAGAGAACCTGATGACCATTTGGTATTGGATAACCAGTGTGTTCCTCCCTGAGGAAGGCTGGTTTTCCTGCTCTCCAGCATCCTTGGTTGTCTGTAGTTCTTTGTGAAGGGTTGAGGCTTCGTGGGCTTTCCCCCTCCAAGTTAACAGGTCTATTATTGTTGCCCCATTCAGCTCATATTTAAGCAGTCAGGTTAGTGAGACTTTATGGGTGTCTTTTCTCATGTTCTAGGAAACACAATACCACAGCAAATGTCCTGTTCCTTTGGCTCTTAGAAGCTTTCTGTACCCTCTTCCACAATAATCCCTGAGCTTTAGTTCAGGGAATTATTTTATATTTATGTATTTAGGAATACATATGATATACATATACATATATGCATATAACAACAATTAATGAAAAAAGAGACCATGAATTGAGGAGGGGGTATATGGGATGACTTGGAGGGAGGAAAGCAAAAGGTAAATGTTACATTATAATCTCCAAAAAATAAAAGAAATAGTTTAAAAAATTTAAAAGTTTAAAACAGTAAACAAGCAAATCTAAGAATGCCAAACAAGAATAATTAGTTATAATAACCTTCTCTTTCATTCATAAATAAAAAAAATCTTGGGACATGAATTGGAAACTGAGATGCCTGGGACCTAACAACTAGGGTCAAAACCAAAACCAAAGTGAAGAAAAGTGGAAAGCAGACACATTCGTAGGCATTAAGATCTAGGGTGAATTTGTGAAAATGAGATATTTGACATGTGTTTGACTAGGATTAATGAGAAAATGTAAAGAGAACATCCCACAGACAAGAGGGAAGATTTCATTCAGATGTGAAGTTGGTCAGACAATGGCTGTCATTCAAATATTTCTATAAGCCAGTAAACCATGAAAAGGTATGCCTCACACTGCAATAACATGCTGATCAACAGCAGTGCCATCAATTATAGAAGCACAAAAGGGGAGCCAGTCCTCTCCGAGTGTGGAGTAAAAATACACCCTTGAAGCATATTCAGAGCTTTGCATTTTTTTTAAAAAAAAATTTCATCTACTTAAAAAGTTTTAAAAATAATGCCTACAAAGGTACTCTCTCCATGGCCTGTGAGAAAACATTCTAGAATGCCAGCATAAAGCATGGCCTTACATGGAAGCCAGGTATACCCAAACAAGAGGAGGAAAGCTTCTGACAAAGCAGCTTCCTCCAGCCCTCTGACATTCCCAACCTGGGATATTCATGATTGGATAAGAGACAACTAGCCTCAAGACTACTCAGCCTACCTCCATGTTCCATGGATCTCCTTGAACCTTGCAGATAAGGTCCTTTTGACTGGTTAATCGGTCAAGCTGTTTCAGATTAGCCTGGCTTTTGCTGGTGTATTCTGTTTCTGCTGCTCATTAAGCATAACTAATTTGTCTCCAGAAATCAACTTATTTTTGTTTTGTGCTTTGCTTTTGTCTTGAGACAGGAACTTACTATGTAGTATGGGCTGTTCTTGAACTCATGGCAATCCTTCTACCTCAGCTTCCCAAATGCTGAGGTTATGGGCCTGATTCACCATTACTACCCAAACTAACTTCTTCTATTTTCCACAGTATGTAGTTGAGTTCAGAGGGTGAAAAATGTAGGAAGGGGTTACCAGATAACAGAAATAGGTAGGTATACACCTGCATTGTGGCTACATTTATTTTATGGAAGTTGTCAGTTTTGTAACCTAACAACTTCTTTTTAAACATTCATACAGAAATAGGAGATGTGAATTTTAGCCTACTGACAATGAGGAGTTGTAATTGAGACTCCCATTTAAAGACTAGCCTCCAGAAGGACAAATCCCTGGCTTAAAGGTTGGATTAGAAACCAGGTGGCCAAGGAGTATGACATCAGAGATGGCAGTGAGCAGGGGCACCTGAAGCACTCTGGAAGGACTCTCAAATGTATACCTCAAAATTTTGCATAAAAATATAAAAACAGGACCACCTAAAAGTGAGTTTAAAATGAAAAAATAAAAACACCAGTGACAGAGCCTCTTCATGAGTGTGACATGACAAAAGCAGAGGAGGGTTTCCTTCTAAGATCTTAGGATAATAAAACAAATAAAAGTAAAAACACTTCAAAGAACTAAGGAGATTTTTTTACATCCCAATAAAAGAATATGACATAATGGGAAAGAGTGATAAATTTTTAAAATAAAAAATTAAAGGTGCTGGGATTTAGAATGGAGGACCAGCTAGATGGCTCAGTAGGTTGCCATTTGCCCCACAGAGCCTCAACATATGAATGGGAGTCCCTTAACACAATTAAAGGTGAAAGGAGTATCTGCACTCCACAGATTTGACCACTGTGTATGCACAATCACACACACACACACACACACACACACACACACACACACACACACACTAATAAACTTTTTTTTGTTACAACCAAAGGTGGCACACACCTAGAGAGTGTGCAACAAAATCTAGGAGGTGCAGACAGAAGGATCATAAGTTCAAACTTACCTGCTCAACTTCATGGGGAGTCTGATGCTAGCCTAGACTACATGGGACTTTTTCTTTTTTTAAATAAAAATAAGAAATGGGGTGGTGAGACTTCTTGGAGGGTAAAGGCGCCTACTGTCAAACTCTGACAACCTGAGTTTAATGTCCAAGATGCACATGATAAAAGAAGAGTACAGTCAAGCGTTGTCTTCTGACCTCAAAATACATGGCATGGCATGTGCACACACCCACATATATACATACACATGTGCATGTACACAAAATAAATAAAATTTAAAAAATTAATCATAGTCATGGGCATCATTAACCCAACAGTCAATTATCCTAACTCCAACCCAAATAAGTGTTATACCATATATATATATATATTCAAAATTAGTGTTAGACTTTGGATTCCAATCATCTCCCATACATCTGTATTTAAGGAACAGCCCCCAGATTGTGCAAGTGGGAGGTTTCAAGTCAAGGAATCCTGTCCTCACACAGGGTGTGGAGCCCTGGTCCCTTCCTGCTTTACCCGTTCACTTCTCTGCCATGAGATAAAAAGGCTCTCTCCACCACAACATATGAAACAGGATGTTTCTTGCCATGGACCCAAAAGCAAAGGGGGCCACTCAACCAGGAACTAAAGCTCCCAAGACACTGAAGAAAAATGTTTTTCTTCTCAGTTGATTATTTTAAGTATCTAAAACTGAAAAAGAAAGCTGACCCTCTCCTCCCAAAAAATGCTGAGCAATATTTACAAAGGGAGTTTTATCTTAGAATGACCCTGGTTAGTCCCAGGGCTGAGAGAGAGTGAAAATGTCAGTCTAGTATATAAAGAATACTGTTTTGCCAGAAGCACTCAAAAACAGGAAGGGTGTGGACTTGTAGAGAAGGGAGAGAAGCCACCCTTAAAGCACTCTGAATGGTTACCATTTGAACAATTTCAGTAACTAGCAATATCGGTAATTAGCTTACAATTTGTAACAATATTCAATGCTGTAGCAAATGGAGAAATGAATATATGCTTATAGGAGAAGAAACAGCCCTTCCTTATTAGGGAATATTAACTGATACATGCAGAAGCAATAAAAGTGACACCACCACCAGGCCAATATCACAGGATGCACCACAGCAGCACCTACTGATAGGTGCCAAACTTGGTGCATGACAAGATAACTGCACTATATCAAAGCATGTCCCCCAGGAAAGTTATTAATTATAAATTAAAACTAATTACAGTAGAGAAATGTGGCAGAGGCCACCCTTAACATGGTAGCAAGATCTACATTAACAATAATAAAATATAGAACACATCTCCCTTGGTGTGACACTAAGATGAGAACATTAGTTCCAAAATATTCCTGCCAAATCATGAGGAGTCATCACATATGCCCAGATTAGGGAATATAATCCCAAATGACTGGCCAGAAATCTTTAAAAGAATCAGAATCACAGAAGCTAACAGGATAGAATCACCAACAAAGATTAGAGAAGAGTTCAGAAACGAAATCTAAACTGTGGGTGGAATCCTGGGATTGAAGGGGGATCAGGAAGGGAACATGTACAGGAAACTGGCAACAGCTGAATAAAACTAACAGCAGAGTTACTAGCAGGGCAGCCGTGTCAATCTCCCAGTTTTGACAACTATATTCAAGTGATATCAACAAGCAATTCAGATTAGAGGATGCTAGATGGGAAATGTGATAAGAACTCAACTTTTTGCGTTAGTTTTAATAACATCTTTTTAAGGAAATAAGTCACATATTCACAAACAATTGTCCCATGTACATGTCTCAGCATATGTACAAATTTGTATTAGCACCTCAATCACTGTTAATCCACTTGGTGGCCCTTCCTCCAAATCATTACTCAGTGCTTACTCTCTATTTTCTCCTTCCCAACCTGGGGAATCAGAAGTCCACCTCCTGTTTCTATCAATGTGACTGTGCTTGACTTTTCCTGTATGTGCTCCTTTATAGTTGGCTTCTTTTATTTAGGATGCTGTTTTCAAGGTCCATCGTGTATTCATACTTTTAAGTAAAGAACATTCCATTCTATGTAATATATTTTCCATATTTTTAAACCTGTCCATAAGGTTTCAAAATTAATGGTTAAAAAACAACAGAAAGAAAGCATTAAAGAAATAATGGCTAAAAATATCCAGAGTCAATAAAGACATAAACCTCTACCTTCAGTCTTAAGATAAAATGTTGTTGTTGCTGCTGTTAACACTATGAATGTTAAATGATGAAAACAAAGAAAGCATCTTCAAAGCTACAAAGAAGAAAAACACATACTACCTTTTGAGGAACAGCTTAAAACAACAGACTTGTCAAAGTTAACAAACCAGAAGATTACAAAATAAAATTATAAGTGCTGAAAAAACTGCCATCCAACAGTGCTAAATCCACCATTCAACAGTAAGGGGGGGGATGACAAGGAATTATATATTTTTAAGTAAGTATATAAAACCAAGCCAGACATGATAGCTACAAATTACATGCAGATAGCAAGTTAATTCTTAAGTACAAATGACTCTATGTCTGGTTGAGTTTGTCTAAGAAGCAATTCAAACTGGTCTAAGTGCTTTCATTATGCATATTTTAGTGCTAGGGTAAATGACAATTTCTTCATGTTATTCTTATACAATAGTAGCAACACTGAGCGTAAACGTTAAGGAGACTGTGTAGTGAGCTGCAATAAAAGGAGCACAGGATTGGAGTCAGGGACCCCAGGCTTTCCCATTCCATAGCTGTGTGACTATAGCAAACCCATTAATCTCTCTGTCTGTTTCCCCAGCTGCAAAATGGAAACAATACTAGTAACACCTGCTCTTTAGATAGCATGAGGCTGACAGTAAAGGCTGCATGGAGACAACTACATACAAACGTGCTTTACGTGCTGAAAAAGATAGTTATTGCTGTTATAACCAATTGGGGGGGGGGGCAACAAACCCCAGGAGCATCAGAGCTTTTGCTCTTAATTCCTGTGCTGTAAAATTACTTTGTTCCTGCATGGAGAACAGAGCCGCTATCTCCTAATCTTACTTTCAAAAGCTATTTCTAGAAATTCCTGAGAGCAGCCTACGCCTTTTGTCCTGATTCTTTACTCCAACAGAGGGAGAGCTTTATAAAAACCTTTAGACTATGAAAAATGCCACATATGCCCTTTTCATAATGAAGGTAAAAGAAACTGCCTTTACAATTAAAGGACTCAAGCCATCATCACATAGAGAAGCTCTCTTAAGCCAATTCAGCACTCACAATTCATAGAACAGGATGCTTCTGTTACCAAAGTACAATAAGCAGGGATAAGAGGAAGCATAAAGACACAATCGATGGGACAGAAACAATGAGGGAGAAAGAACTCATTCTTACCCAAATAATATGGGCTTAAAGGTTATAAATATTTTTAAAATGACTAACACAGGTTCATTTATGCAATTTCAGTCCTGTAATGTTTGAGGCTAGTTCATCAGGAAGGCAGTGTTGTAGGAAAAGAAACACAAACCAGAATAAATACAAAGTAGCCTTTTTAGGGCTCCTACAGTGCAAAGCACAGACATTTTGATGCTTTTGCTCTTTGTCCTGCTCATGGCAAAGAATACAAATGCCCTTTTCTAAATCCCACCATGGTTAAGTGATGAAAAATTATTTGCTACTCCCATATTAACAAGCCCCAACGCCATTAATCCATTTCCAAAGTTTCTCAGAGAAACGACTCAGGGTTTTGAAGTACATCCTTAAAGCATTCTGATACTAGAAAAGGGAGGCAAAAAAAAAAAAAAAAGTGTGCAAGTTACACAAGCAAAAGCTGATAGTCTTTTATCGAACAGACTAATCTACACACTAAGCAGGCAATGGAGATTTCCTAGCTCAGGGGCCAGGGAGATTTTAATCAGGTTTCTTTTCTATTCTCCAGAGTTTTCTGAAACATCTCCCTGTAAGGAACAAAATTTCCAATGCAAACTCTATTGACTTGTCTGCAGGAACAGCAAGAGCACTGTAAGGATGTCCATACACCATTCATCTTTTAGTGGTACTAGACGCCATCAGAGATCATTGTCACATTGGCACACACCACAGTACACACATGGAGGTCAAAGGAGAACTTTGGGACTTGTTTCTCTCCTTGCACCTTTGCTGAGTCCGCATCTCGTCTGTTCTGCTACTCCCTAAACTCCAGGATAGCTGGCCCTCAAGTTTCCAGCAGTTTCTCCTATTGCTGCCTCCCATCTTACTTTAGGAATTCTGGTATTACAGATGCAACTCACCCCATCCTGCTTTTTGTGGGTTCCAGGTCTCAAATCCTAGTCATTAGACTTGTAATGCAAGCCCTCTAACCTGCTAAGTCACTTCTTCATCCTGATTTTTTAAAGCTATCTCTTCCTTTTTTCCTTAAAGAAGGTCAGCCTCCAAGGTGACAAAGGAAAACAGAAATTCAATCAACATAGCTTAAGACCCACCCACCCCTAAATAAGAATCCAACCACAAAAACAGGAAGGTTGTCCAGAAGATAAAGAATTAAAATCAGCCAGTATTTACTAGCACAAAAACAAAGTATCAACCACCTATAATTGGCCATGATGGCACATGACTATAAATCCCAGTGCTCTGGGGATTGACACAGGAGGATCATGCATCAAAGGCCACCCTGGACTCACTTAAGAACCTATCTTAAAAAAAAAAAAAAAACAAAAAAAGAGCAATTATTAACTTAAATCACTGAAATTTTAAAATAGTAGACTACAGTGACCACACATATTGCAAGTATGCCTACTGACTGTTCATATTGGCAATCAATGTGCTATGTGCCACAAATATTTGATAAATTAAGCAGTCACTTCAGACTCTCCAAATATATTGTAAAAAAACAATGACAAACTGAAAAGATGATGCTCTGATACAACTACTAAGACTAAACAATCTTAAAAGATGGAATTACACGGTCCATTTTTAAATAATCAACTCAGACTAACCAAAACCCAAGGTGACTCTCTGTCCAATAGAAAAGTGTCTTCAACCCCATCTATAAACACACTTGGAGAATAACGATAGGAATAGCTGACTTACACAGGCATGCTATCTGTAGCTCCCCAATAACAAGAAGGAAACAGCCACTGCCCCTTCGAGTAGAAGCAATCTCCTCCCTAGGAAGATCTGATTTAAAGATAAAATTTTACTATTTACTAGTATCAGAGGAGGGAAATTAACAGGGCTTCTTTAGGAATTGGATTGGTCCTCAGTGTGAGAAATCCAGGGAATCAAAATAAAAATGTTTCCTATAATAAAGGTCCAAACAAATGCAAATATGCTTTCCCCACCCATCTAGAATGCAGTCCTTAGCACATGATTTCCCCACAAAGCAAATTTGTTGATGATTAAATGAAAGAATGACCAATATTGATGATCCAATCATCATCTATCATAGGACTTTCTCTGCAAGGGATAGAAAGCTACTATTTCAGGATTTAAGAGCCACACACTAGCTAAGTATTACTGTCATGGCTACTGTAAACTGTGCCCCTGTAGCATGGAAACGGGTATTCCATAGTCCAGTAAAACTATATTTGCAAAAGCAGATAGTGGACTGGATTGGGCCAAGTAGCCATTGTTCACAACCCCTGAAACTATAATATATGATTATTAAATAAAGACAACATTGGGCTAGAGAGATGGCTCAGTGGTTAAGAGCACTGACTGACCTTCCAGAGGTCCTGAGTTCAATTCCTAGCAACCACATGGTGGCTCACAACCACCTTGAATAAGATCTGGTGCCCTCTGCTGGCATGCAGGCAGAAGGCTGTATACATAATAAATAAAATCTTTTAAAAATAAATAAATACAACTTCACAATTAAATTAGGTGGGTGCTCTGAAAGGTACCATGTACACATGACTCTCCAATAGAGAGGATCTCCTTATAACACAGCATCTGACTCATTACATCTAGTGCAAAGGCTAAAAGTCCTGATTTCTAAACAGCTCATAATGATAGTAATAACTAATAAGAAAGCCAGATTTTTAGGAGGTGTAGCTCTGTAAGATTCAGCCCAACCTGGTCTACACTGGGAGGTGTGAGCTAACAAAGGCTACATAAATGACACCTGTTTCAAAAACACAGGAAAAGGAAAAGGTGGGAGGAAGAGGAGGGGAGGAAAAGAAGGGAGGGAGAAAGGGAGAATGGATTATACTTTGAATTACAAAATACTAAACTGTATTAATAGATTTGTCTTAGAATTTCAAAACAGGTAGGAAGTTATAATAAACCCTAGACTTTACTAGAATAGTTTCAATATTGGAAAATTTTATGATACCCCCATAAAAGTTAAATTGACCATGGATTCTAAATTACAAACTTTGACTGCACTCTTCCACTTACAAGAGGCATGAAGGTAATGCTTCTGCTGGTGGATCTTTATGTCAGAAGAGGGCATCAGATCTCACTATAGATTGTTGTGAGCCACCATGTGGGTGCTGGGAATTGAACACAGGACCTCTGGAAGAGCAGCTGATGCTCTTCATGGCTGAGCGATCCCTCCAACCCTAAAAGAAAGTCATTTAATTTCACAGACACAACAGCTTGTAGACCTCTCCTTTAATGAACTGTTCACTGCAAATCATAAATGCTGACATCTTGTACCCAAGTCTTTTAAGAGCATAACAAAACCAAGCTGCTCTTAAGCAAATACTAAAAGTTCAAAATTTAATTTCCATAAAAATTCCACAAATCTAAGAGAGCTATTAATGCCATCTTAAATTATTCTCTATAACCTACGATGCAATTGAGTATTTCAGAAAGTACCAGAAAAACATCTGTGCTACAACAGTGGTGAAGGCGCGTCGGAGCAAATGTGCAGCAGGTGCTGACAAACACAAGAGGGAACAGACTGACTGACTCCCATGAGTGTATTTGCCATGCAAAAAAGTATTGCAAAGAAGATGGGAGGAAGGAACGTAAGAGGAGAGGTTAGACAAACAGGAAAAAGAAGAAAATAGGCCTTAACATTCAGTAATGAGGAGAGATGACGAAAGTCCATCATCACTTTTCTCATTTTACTTGTAAGAAAACCCCACTAGCTTCACTACTCTTCTCTACCAATTTTCAGATAAACTTTTTAATTTAAGCTGCTTGCTTATTTTAACTAATTAATGTGTATAGAAAAATGCTCCTTCACACCGAAAACTTTTTAAATATAATTGTCTACTTGCCAAAAAAAAAAAAATCACCAGTAACACAAATCACTAACTAATAAAAGTACTTCAAGGATTAAGAAATCAATTATCAGAATGTATTTTATAAAAAATAACAGTAATAGTAATAACCCAATCAGTATCCCACAAACTGAAATTCATTTACTATCTTATACCCATGTACTCATTCAATTAGATGCGAAAACAGGTGATCAACACAGTAAGGTACCGCTGATAAACCATTAATTAAAAGCAACTTTAGGATGGCTCAGTGGGTAAAGCGCTTTCCACAAAAGCATGAGGACCAGAATTCCCATCGACAGCATCCATGTAAACACTAGGAGGGAAGAGCAACCCAGCTGTAATCCCAGCACTCCAGAAGCAGAGATAGAGGATCTCAAAAGCAAGATGTCTAGGCAGCTTGCTGACCTGGCAATCTCTGAGTTCAAGGAAGAAATCTTGACCGAATATTTAAGGTGAAAAGTAATAGAGGAAGACATCCAATGTCAACCTGTGGATTTCACATGCATCTATACATATATGCCTTCGGATGTACAAATCATACACATGCACACGTGTGAACTCCATACACAGATAAATTCACAAAAAGTCACGAGTGTTATAATATGGTCGTACGTACACTATGTATAATTCATTGCATACATGTCAGTTATTATTTGTAATCTATTCTTGACCTCCTCTGGTTTTTCTGGTTTTTCACCTTTGGTGGTCTGAATGAAAAATGTCACCCATTGTCTCAAGCATCTCAACATTTGGCCCTCGGTTGGTGCCAGTGTTTGGGAGGCTTAGGTGGTACAGCCTTGCTGGAAGAAATAAACATCACTGGGGAAAACTTTTGAGGTTTTAGTTTAGTTCTCTTTGTGTTTGCAGTTCTAGATGCGACTTCCCAGCTCCTTCCTCAGGGTGTCAGGCCAGCAGTCCATTGCTCTGGAACTAGCAGCTCAAATAAATTCTTCATTCCATAAGATGCCTTGGTCATGGTCTTTTATCACAGCCAAAGAAAAGTAACTAGTACAGAAGTTGGTACCAGGAGTCCAGGTTGTTGGTGTGAATAACCTGACCATGGTCATTTTTAGAGAAACATGGAAGATCTGGAACTTTGGACTGGAAAGGCAGTTGAATGTTATCAGAAGACCCTGATGAGTTATCTTATGAGAATCTTGGAACATAGTAGTGCTGGGAGCAATGCAGACTGTAACACGGGTTCAGGGAGGAACACATTTCACAGGGAACAACAGTGTTAGTAAAATGACTAGAAGCTACTTGTGTGGTATTTTGGCAAAGACTCTGAATGCCATCTGTCCTAAGATCATGCCTGAGTTTAAAATTAAAAGCAATGATCTAAATCCTTTGACAAAAGCTAATTCAAGGCAGCATAATATTAAATCTCTGGTGTGTTTTTTATAAGTGACAGTTATGCAGGTTTGCAATTTAAAATGAGTAGGTATTGATTATATATACATTTTTTTAAAAAAGAAAAGAAAAACACCCACTAAACAATGCTGCAGCCAAGCCTGGTGCTAAAAGCTATAATATTGGTCACATTAAGGAGAGACCTCCAGCAGGAGGGTGCCTTCAGGACAAGTGCCCACCTACACAAGTTTCCAACTTTTGAAAGAAAAAGGCTAAAGGTATTGTCTGCTCCTAGAAAACAACTGAATAAAAGCACTACTGTTGGGAATCAAGGGGGCCAGAGTCCACCCTAAGCTAGCAGAAGAACTTAGCAGTGTCGTTCACATGATGCTAGCTTTAGAGGCAAAAAGAATACAAGGTTTAAAAGGTCATGGAATTTTATTCCATGGTTTCTGGGAGCCACTAAGGCCAAGTAGCATATATGGCAGAAGAGTCCTTGGTTGAAGACCCTGAGAGATTAAAAGATCCTGTGCACAAAGTAATAACAGAGAAGTCTGGACTGCAATAGAAATCTCAAGATGTTAGATGTGCAAAGGCATTCAATTATCTGCCAAGGAGAGCTTCACAAAGGGAGTAGGACCAGTTTAAGAAAAAGATGTAAGTTGCAGGCAGCAAAGCTGGAAGGACAGATCCCTTTTAACAGTGGACATGGAGCTATAGGATTTGGTCTTTGCATTGCTAAAGTTTCAGTCTTGCTTTTGTCCACTATTTCCTCATGATGCATCATTTTTCCTTTTGGTGATGTTATGTATATTCTATGTCATTATATATTAGAAGAAAATACAAAGCAAAAACATCCATCACTCATGGACTAGTAAAAGGACAATATATAAAGTTCACATAGCCATTAAAATATGTATACAGATATACAAAGGCACATACAGTAAGCATCATAAAATTATACAGGGCACATTCTTTGAGCAACTTCTAAGTAATGGCATTATGGCTTACTTTTTGTTTCTAAGTTTTTTTGTTTTTGTTTTTGTTTGGTTTGGTTTGGTTTGGTTTGGTTTTTTGAGACAGGGTTTCTCTGTATTGCTTTGGAGCATGTCCTGGGACTCACTGTATAGACCAGGCTGGCCACAAAATCACAGAGATCTGCCTGCCTCTGCCTCCAGAGTGCTGGGATTAAAGGCATACGCCACTAACGCTTGGCCATTTCTAAGTTTCTTTAATTTATGATTTTTAATTAACAACCATGTGCTACACAATGAGAGAACATTTATGATGCTCACATATGACAGAATACCATGGGGTACACTGGAAGGAACATAAAACTAAGTAGACAGGAAATTTCACACAAGAAAAACAGAAATCACTCAATAAACCAGCAGTGCTTTATCATCTCTATCAACTCAAGTGGATTAAAATCACTGCGGAGACATATTTGGGTGTGTCTATGAGACTAGTCTATGTGTGCCTATGAATCCAGAGGAGTTTAAATCCATAGATTTTCATTTATTGATACAACTTTAAGGTCAGTTTGTGATAGGTATATGTCTCTTCTTGTTTAGGTATTGTGTTTATACAGATCTTTTACCTATAATAGTCAGAACTTATAATTAGGTTAGTTAGGTTTTCTAGATTTACAGAGATGTATTTGAGATGGTTAGGTATTCTTCAAACCTTTCAAAGACCTTCAGAAATATGGCATTTAAAGGGTTTAGGGTTTTTCTTGGCAGTGAGACACAAATGCTCCTGGCACACCAATTACATCAGAAAGGAAGATGGGCATTGAAGAATCTCGTTATGGAGTTTGCTTTCAACATGGCAAGATTAGCCATTTGAGCAAGAAACTGCTCTTATCTGGACTGTTTGTTGCTGTATAAGCTGGACATACAGGACCCACAAGAAAGTAACTACTAAACTTACAAAACAAGACAGTACTGAAGGGTTCCTGTTAAAATGGAGAAGTGTGCTAGACACACTGTGGCCTAAAGGCTGAAGATGGATGCCCCAACATTACAGAGGAACTTTGGGTTACTGTCTAGGTAGCGAGATGTCTCTGTCAATTCTAGAGAGTTTATATATTTTCCTTCTGTGGTCTTTGATGGAGTTGAAGACAGATAGTTATATTTATAGTTTTCTTCAGTTATTATAAAAGATAAGTTATCCTTTTATTTAGACAGAAAAGAGGAGATGATGGGGAATGTACTGTGTATGTTTATCTTATTGACTGTTAAATAAAATACTGTTTGGCCAATGAAATGGCAAGTTAGGCAGGACTAGGAGTCAAAGAGGATTCTGGGAAATGTAGTGGAGATGTGATGATCCAGACAGGAAATGACATAGCAAGGAGACTCATATTTAAGCGAAGGAGAAACAGGAAGGGTCTTTTTATTCCCCTTCCTCCTCCAGCGGCAGGATGTGAGCCACTGGCAAGGAGGGACGCCAATAAGGCATTCAATAAGATAAGTCTTATAAAATATATAGATTTATGATAATTGAGACTGAGCTAACAGATGAGGAATCCTAGTCATTGGCCAAGCAGCTTTGAACCTAATACAAGTTTCTGTGTAATCATTTGGGCCTATTTCGGGCAGGTGGCTGGCGAAAAGCTCACACATGGTGGTGGAGCTCAGGCCACATTTGGAGGAAAGATTTATTGTAACAACCCACCCTGGGAGCTGACTGAATAAAAGGAGAAAGAGGGAATACCAGCATTCCCCTTTCTCTGCTTCCTGGTCTGCCAAGATGTGGCAGTCCCAGTCACACAGTCCCACTGCCTTCAATTCCAGCATGCCTTCAGTAGCAGGATGGCCAATACCTTTACAAATCATAACTCATAATAATCCTTCCTGTCTCAAGCTCTGAGGTACTTGTTTATTGCAGTGAGGAAAAACAAACAAACAAAAACTAACTCCTCCACATTAACATCATTAACTAGAAAATGTCTCACGAACAGTAGATACTGTGATGGCATTCTTAGACTAGTACAAGTGCCCTAAATTTCTAAAGCAATTTACACCCCTGCTTTACAGGACTGCTCTACACCTCCTAGCTACCAACTCCAACCAACCCACAGTGTACTGAGATAGTATGTGGCTGAAACATTCTCCCCAGCTCTCCACCATTCTTCTTTATTTCTATTTCTAAGCTGGCAGCCATTGTTAGTAAAAATTTTTGACATAGCAGCACATATGTATACACCTTTATAAACTGCCTACACAAACATTGAAAGAGAAAAACATTAGACAAAATTTGAGCATTTGAAAAAACTGCCCTCAATAAAATTCAAAATATCTTCTCAGGGTCAATAATATTTGAACCTCTGGATGATACAAATATACATCAAGATCATAACACCCCAAGTCTCAGTATAAAATACTCTATATAATATATTCTGCCAGTAAGCATCTGAAAGCCAGCCCAACACTGGAAGTCATTAGGAAGACATAAATCAAGACCACAATGAGGTTTCACTTCACATTTAATGGAATACATCTAATAAAAAAGACGCATAGAAATAAATGTTAAGAATGAATAGATAAGCCAGATGTATTGATCTCTGAGATCGGAAGACACGGGTGGATCTCTGCATTTGAGGCCAACCTGGTCTACAGAGAGAGCTCTAGGACACAGATAAACCCTGAAGACGGAATAAGAAAGTAATAATAATAATAATAATAAAGATGAAGAAATAGAGATAGTCTCATTCATTCCTTGAAAGAACACAAAATGGCTCAGTGGGAAAAGGGCTTGCAATTCAAACATAAGAACTGGAGTGTGAAACCCTGATATTAATCCACACACCCACGAACTCCTTATTTTTTTGACAAAGAAGCTAAAGATATACAATGGAATATCAAAGCATCTTCAACACAGAAAGCATCTTCAACAAATGGTGCTGGCATAACTGGATGCTGGCATGTAGAAGACTGCAGATAGATCCATGTCTATCACCATGCACAAAACTTAAGCCCAAATGGACGAAAGACATCAACATAATTCCAGCCACACTGAACCTCTTAGAAGAGAACGTGGAAGTACCCTTGAATGAATCGGTACAGGAGACAGCTTCCTGAACATTACATCTGTAGCACAGACCCTGAAATTGACAATTAATAAATGGGACCTCCTGAAACTCAGAAGCTTCTGTAAGGCAAAGGACATAGTCAGCAAGACAAAACGGCAGCCCACAGAATGGGAAAAGATATTCCCCAACCCCACATCTGACAGAGGGCTGATATCCAAAATTTACAAAGAACTAAAGAAGCTAGTTTCCAAAACACCAACTAATCCAATTAAAAAGTAGAGTATAGAAGTAAATAGACAATTCTCAATAGAGGAATCTAAAATGGCTGAAAGACACATAAGAAGGTGCTCAACATCCTTAGCCATCAGGGAAATGCAAATCAAAACAACTTTGAAATACCATCTTACACCAGCCAGAATGGCTAAAATCAAAAATACCAGTGACAGTCTATGCTGCAGAGGATGTGGAGAAAGGGGAACACTCCTCTACTACTGGGAGGAGTGCAAACTTGTACAGCCACTTTGGAAATCAATATGGCAATTCCTCAGGAAAATGGGAATCAGTTTACCACAAGATCCAGCAATTCCACTCTTAGGCATATACCCAAAAGAAGCACATTCATACAACAAGGACATCTGTTCAACTATGTTCATAGCAGCATTGTTTGTAATAGCCAGAACCTGGAAGCAATCTAGATGTCCCTCAACTGAAGAATGGATGCAGAAAATGTGGTACATTTACACAATGGAGTACTACTCAGCAGAAAAAAAAAAATGGAATCTTGAAATTTGCAGTCAAATGGATGGAACTAGAAGAAACTATCCTGAGCAAGGTAACCCAGTCACAAAAAGCAAACATAGTATGCACCCATTCATATATGGATTTTACACATAGAGTGAAGGATTACCAGCCTACAATCCACACCACTAGAGAAGTTAGGCAACAAAGAGGATTCTAAGAGAGACATATATGGTCCCCTGGAGAAGGGGAAAAGGACAAGATCTCCTGACTAAATTGGGAGCATGGGGGGAGGGGAGAATGAGCTAGGAGAATGAGAAGGAGAGAAGAGGAGGGGTGAGGAGGACATTAGGAAGCAGGAAGCTTGTGTATAGGGAAGAACAGAGGAGAGCAAAATAAGAGGTACCATCAAAGAGGGAGCCAGTATAGGTTTAAAGAGAAATCAGGCACTCGAGAAATGTCCAGAGATCTACAAGGATGACACCAACTGACCATCCAAGCGACAGTGGAGAGGCATAGGTGCACACTCTTGCACATATCCATGTGTATATAACACACACACACACACACACACACACACACACACACACACACACACACGCACGCACACACACACACACAGTATAGATACTTTGAAAAACAGTTTGGTAATTCCTCAAAAAGTTAATATTTTGTCCAAGAAGAAAATTCCTAGGACAATGCTTAGAAAAGGAAAAAAAAAAAAAAAAAGAAAAAAAGTCCTTACAAAAACCTACAAAGATCTAGGATCTTTCTAGTAGAGTGCTGCCAGAGTATAAAGAAGGTTCAATCCCAAGCACCTCCAAAATTGGGATACTAGGAAAACAGGCTTATAGTCCTAGCATTCTTCCAAAGATGGAAGTATAAGGCCCAGGAGTTCAAGGTTCACCTTAACTTCAGTCTATTCCTGGCCACCCTGGCATACATGAGATTCTATCCCCAAAAAACAAACAAAAACCAAAAATGACAAAGAAAAAGCACCATATACACAGATAATCAGAGAAGCACTACTGATACAAGCACTTTTACCCACTAAGCCATCCCGCCCTGCCCACCTAGGTAGCTTTTAGGGACTATTACTCAGTCTATACAGGAAAGATAAAATGCATTCTAGAAGTTCATAATGATGATTGATATATATCTTTTTGAATACACTTTTAAGAACTGAATTCCATAATTTGAAATTAAAGTTCATGGTGGGTAAATTACATATCAATAAAGTTTTGTTTTGTTTGGTTTGGTTTGGTTTTTGGTTTTTCAAGACAGGGTTTCTCTGTTTAGACCCAGTTGTACTGGAACTCACTCTGTAGACCAGGCTGGCCTTGAATTCACAGAGATCTGCCTTCCTCTGCTTCCCAAGCGCTGAGATTAAAAGTGTACAACAACAACAATACCCAACTAATAAAGATTTTTAATACATTGTTGTCAGGAAAAAGGCTTTCACAAGATTTAAAAGCAACAAAAGTAGACGAACAGTGTAAGTACAGTTACACCTAAAGATAACATGAAGAGACAATAAAATTTCACAAAACTGAGATTAACAATGCTTCAGAGAGGGGCTAAGAATTTACATCTGGAATAAGCAAAGCTAACAAGATGATTGAATGAGATATAAATACACACACACACACACATGTGCGTACGTGCACACACATGTACACAGACAGACAGACACACACACACACACACACACACACACACACACACACACACACACCCTATGAGTTTACTTGTATACATTATCTGCAGTGGCTCCCATATTTTAACAACGAAGAGATAGCATCACAACTAATCTTTATTTTGAGACAACTCCCCAACACTTCCTGAGAATACCTGATGTTGCCTGTACCTTGAGTTCTACTGGCCTAGAAGTTTTGGTTCTCCTGCCTGGAGCCAGAGCAAAAACTCCATGAACTGGAAGTTCAACAACACCCCCCCCCCCCCGGCCATTTCAAGGTCTGATGTCCTTAAGACAACAGCTAAGAAAGGAGTAACAGTGTTAGCAGGGATGATTGACCCAGGTTACCATGGGGAAAAGATTACTTATCCACAATGGAGATGAGAAAGGTTGTGTCCTAAGTGCAGGAGACCCTTTAAGATGTCTTTTGGGGCTACCATGTTCTGTGATTAAAGTCAATGGAAACTACAACAGCCTAATCCAGGCAGGATGACAAAGGGCTCTGACAAAGGAATGAAGGGATGGGTCACTCCTCCAGCAAAAGAGCCAAGACCTGCTGAGGTGAGAAAATACAGGATGAATAGCAGAGGAAGACAGTAATAAATACTAGCTAAGACCGTGTGACCAGCTGCAGAAACAAAGACTATAACTGACATATTTGTCATATTTTTGTTAATAATGTGTTTGTGCAGAATTTGTGGTTTCTTTCTTCAATTTCTTTATCACTTAATATGGCATCAATTGAGATAATATGAATGGTTATCACATTTAAGTCATGAGATAGTACAAGAATATGCCTCAAGGAACACTGCCACCTGATCTAAAATACATAATGTGTTTGTGGTTAGACATTGGATAGTAATAACTCGTTGTCATAATTATGACCTGGTTATTGTTTTCATTTAAAAATTAAGCACGACATAAAGAGATACGATTCTGTGCCAAGTTGACAAAAGGTGGACTTGTGAGGATACTTGGTTGTCAACTTGACTATGTCTGGAATTAACAACCAAAGCAGCTGAGCACACCTGGCAGAGACTTTTAGTTAATTGGGTCATTTAAGATCCTAAGACCTACCCTAAATCTAGACTACACCTTCCGGTGGCAGCCTAGGTAAAGGACATGGAAGAATGAGCTTTTGCTCTTTGCCTGTTGCCCTCATTCTCATTAGCATGTTAATATATCCTGCTGCTAGACATTCCATCACCAATATTAAAGGCTACTTTGTCAAGATTCCAGCTTATATTTAAGACCATCTGGTCTTGGACTTTCTATCAGGAGACAGCTGGACCACAGTCTGTAAGACACTCTAATAAATACCCTCTACACACACACAGGGACACACACTTGCGCTCACGTATATGTGTACATGCATACACACATACATATAGGGGTGTGTGTGTGTGTGTGTGTGTGTGTGTGTGTGTGTGTGTGTGTGTGTGTATTTATAAATCAATTCTGGCCCTCTAAAGAACCCTGGTTAATACACCTGACTACAATGGGAAACATGTTGTAGTACAGGCAAAGAAACACCAATCCAGGGAAATATGAATATTTATCTTTTAAGATAAAAGCAAAATAAATAAAACTTTTCTTCATATTCTATGGGCAAGCCATTTGAAGACTTCACTTGACAACAAACTGAAACTTCATTACTGAACACACAAGACATGAGAAACTCACAAAAAAAAAAATCTACATTTCATCTCTGGAACTTTTAATCAGTAAACTCAGCTCCTCAAAACTCTTTGGAGAATCTACTTGGCACATGAAATACCACTGCCATTCATTTTTTCTACAAAGCTCATAACTTAGCTAGAATATCTGACACACAAGTCAAAGAAAAGGAAATACACTCTGGTTCATAGTACAAATACAACACAAATGAAGTAGGTCAATGACATAGTTGCATCTGACTGAGCTCTATCATTAGAGATCAAAGTCATATGACCCTGTCAACTGTTTAAGCAAATAAATTCCTCAAATGACAATTTACATAAGTAGAGGCCCAGTGCCATGGCAATGAAACAAAAGGGATAGTGCCCCAGAGGACATCTTACTCAATGCTCAATTTAGACCCAAGGCATAATGCATTCCATTATGCTACTGTGATATTCTTAGGGGCAAGAAGCCACAAAGAAAAAATAAAGCTCGTATAGCACTGAAGTAACCTAAATTACAAGGAACTAGTGTACACACAAAATCAAAAAAAAAACAAACTGTTGGCTCAGAAAAGTCTCTCAAAGGTAAAAAACAACTTTTACAGGAAATGAATACACTGTGATCTCTACAGCATTCTTTCAGGAGGTGCTCTATAAGGCCCATACAATGAAAAGACTTACCAATGCCCTGTCAACTAATTCCAAGTATTTCTTAAGCAAGTGAACTTCCTTTCAGTAATTACACTGAATGAGATTTTAACCATAGAACCTAGGTTAAGTCCAATCTGGGGCCACTAGTGTTTGTAGGCATGAGTTTCTTGGTGATATTTCCAACTACAGAGATAAAAGGTAAAATACCCCTGGTTTTTTTAGACATTTTTAGACATATAGCAGATAGATTAATTTAGCCACATCTGAGATGACATTTTATGAAAAGCATGATTTTATGTCATTTGAAGCCACACAAAAAAGGTTTTGAAATAGCCTTGCTAATTTCTTGGAAGGTACCAAAATAATGCTTTCAATCACATCTCAAAATCTGAAGCCTTTCAAACAACATCACTGTGCTACCCTCCTTCATTGATGGCCTTTCTATACCCTATGTCCTCATTTAGCCCACAAAGGAAAACCTTTTCCTTGCATAAGATTAGACCAATATATTTTATTCACTGGAATGATAGAAGGGTACAATTAGCATCATTTTAGTCACATCATTATTTCTAGTTCAGTGGCATTTACTCAGATCAGCACAATTTGCAACCACTGAGTCCAACTCTTCTAATGTTAACTGGCATCATTAAAACTCCCCCAGATCAAACTGTTTGATCTTAAGAATGCTTTCCATGTATGACTGAGAGCAGGAAACTTCTGGCTAGACACCCTGCACAATCTTCAGGCTCACTCACTGACTACTCACGTCAGCTATTAATCCTCAAACCATGATTCCAATTCAAGAAAGAAAATTCTTGATAAAACTTCTATAAACACAAAATACACTTTAAATGTATTAAAAGAACACATAGAGCAAAGGGAGGTCCTAAATGCTGTAACTTCTAAGGGTAAGGTAGGGCGAAGATCCTAACAAATCTGAGAAAGCTAAAGAGCAAATGGCAGAGTACTGACAATTGAAGAGTGGAAGTGAAATCAGGAAGTGATAAAACACCAAGACCTCAATTTTAAATTTCCCTACTATAGTGTTTGATATAGAACTCCACTTTCCATAATCTCTGAATGTTTCCTCTAAAAAGTAAAAACAACCAATTAAAAAGTAGTGGGAAGCTAAACTGGTCTATTTCAAAAGAAACACATTATTTTTATTTCCCCATACTTTCAACACATGGCTTGTGAGTACTGAATAGTAACCATTATATAAGTATAACGCATCCAGTTAAAATTTTATTTCAAAAATAAGAAACTATATTTTAAAACCTACTTGAAGAAAGGCAGAGTAAATGTTATAATATCCACAAATGTTTAATCAAAAGCCCAGTTCCTGCTGTCCTTTAAAGTTAAAAATAAAACCAAACTACAACTTTCAACTGCAAAAGAGTCATTGTGTAGAATATAAAAAGCACAGCATGGAAATAGATTCAACAAATGTACAAAAAGAGTTTTCATGCCCAGAAAGAACTGAAGGCATCAAAAAATAGGCCCCAAACTACAAATAACAGAGGGCAGTTCAAAAAGACCAGCAAATCCACTCTCTAATGCATAGCAAATTAAACTTAATCAACTCCTCTGCAAGGTTACACAGGCAATCCACCTTTAAAAGTCTCCACAAACAAAACCAAGGAACAACAAAGAGGTTCCAGATGCAATAAATACAGAAGGCGACAGAAGCCTTACTGTACACAGCTGAGAAAACCTGCCTTGGAACAATGGATCACATTTCCATACTAAATTATATTTACCACGCTAAAAATGCTTAAACAAAATGCAGGATTTCTATTGGGCATTTTTATATCACACTAACTCCCTAAAACCTTCCAGACCTGCTGGGTCCCATTGAAAATTGTTCCCACCCCATGGTGTTGTAAAGGAGACCTTAGACAAAGGATTAGGATGATGGGAGAAGGCAAGGACAACTACCTTCAACCAGGATTTCAGAAAATAAATAAATAAATAAAAGAGGATAAAATAGCCAAAACATACCCTTGGCAGAGGGTATCTCAGGGGAAATCACTGCTGTGACAAATGGCCTGAAATGAACTCTTCCAGCGGTCAAGAATCCCCAGGAAAGGCCCCTCCCCTCCTTATCTATTGCTCAATTGTACAATACACTTCTTTGAAAATATAACACCCCAATGGTGCTGGGTAAGATGAAAGAGCTTTTCTCGGTGATTCTGAAACGCCTATTAATTTTTGCCACAACAGACTCACAGCTGACTAAGAAAACACGGGGCTAGCATGCTTCTCATGCCCGTCTTAAGTAAGACCTTAAGAGAGGAAGTGTTCAGAGTGAATGAGACCTCTTTCTGAGCACAGTGTACCAACTTTATTTCTGCACACTCTGTTTTTCATCTAACCCTGGGCAGCCTGTTCAGACTGGGAGTTATTTTCACGCTTAAAGCTTTAGATGCAATAAGAGTTGACTGTCCAATTATCCAGAGATTTCAGGACTCACTCCGGCCACTTTTGTGCACTCTATGACTGAAGGAGAAAACCTCAAACTGTTCTAAAGGCCCTCAAAGTATACCACGGTTGGGAAAGCAACATTACAGAAAGAAGAGAATAAATCCTCGTAAACTAAACAACATGAAGACACCCACATTGTCATACACTTGACAGTAAATTGGTGGCTAAAATTTCTAAAGTATTCAGTACATAGCAGCTACATTACAAGATTGTTTCTTCACCCCAAAATAAAATCTTATAATCTCTATATCAAAAAAGGGCAAATTACGTACTAGGCATCCAAGAAATATTAGCTAAAAGAAGATTATCCTAAAAGGAATATGTGAGGCCAAAGCTATATATTGAAAGTCTTAAAGAAGGAATAAGATCTGCTTTGTAATTCCAAATGACATTAGCATCTTTCTGGTCAGCTGATATTTCTGGAAGCTTCACTACGCTTTTTTTGTTGTTGCTGTTATTTAGCCAATTAGAACCACAAAATGCATAATGGAAGCACAATCGTTACTCTGACACACTTGGCATTTGAACAGACTCCATTCTTTTAGAAATCTGTCCTTGGTAGACATGCAAATGAGGAAGCAGCAGTAATATTTAAGATGAACCTGACTCCACAGAGGACAAATGAAGTTCATCATTTTGACTTTCAAAACCAAAGACTTCATTACTTACCAAGCTTAAGGGACAAAAGTGCTACCTCTTGCACAGAAGTAAGGTTTGAAAAGCTCTTGAAACTCAATTTTAAATGGTTTTTCTAGGTGATATATTTTCTCAAAGCCAGGGTTATTCAGTTTGTGCTCTTATCTTTATTGATTTATTCCATTGTTTCAGGCTACCTTTCTAAACTCTTAATGGTATTTGATAGTCAAACATCTAAAGACTAAGAGACAGACAGATCATGACCAAATGCTTCTGGGAAACAGATTTGTAACTATGTTGAATATGCCTATTCATGAACCTGGTAATTAAACCAGTGTTTCACACATATTATCAATTAGAAAACAGATTAAATGGCTTCAGGGAATGAATGCTGACTTGTGAGCACAGCACACAAACCTCCCCAAAAGAAGTTAGCACCAAGTTAGTAAATATTAAAAATGGCCTGGAAAGAGATGCTAAATTGAGTAAATGACATGACTTTAGCATATATATCAAGACAGAACAGTAGCAACTTCACAACAAAAATACACAAACATAAAGTGTGGACAGCCTTACACAAGACAAAAAGAGATACAACTACCTGGGGGGAGGGGGAATTGTTCCTTTAGATGAACATAAAACTATTCAAAACAAAATGTCAATAAAGACCATTTTTATTACCAAAATTAACAGTAATACAGTTTCAACAAAAAAAAACACCTTAGGACACTTTCAGTATTTATGAAGAAAACATGGTATGTAATATTATTTATCTCTACAAAGCATCAATAAAATGGTTTACTCTAGACAAGAAATACATAGAAAATCAAGCATAACAAAATAAGCATTTTACTACCAAAATAAACAAGTTAACTGATCGGTGGTATTGTTCCACGATTTATTAATTCCCATCTTGTTACCAAAAATAATTTGAGGAGACCAACAGCTAGTGTTAGATGGTCACATACTGAATTCTTATTCTACTTGCAACATAGCAGATGAGATTTCTTTTGTGGGGGAGTTTTAGACAGGGGTTCTCTGTGTAGCACTGGATGTCCTGGAAGTCTCTCTGTAGACGACAAGGCTAACCACAAACTCAGAGATCTATCTGCCTCTGCCTCCAAAATCGTGGACTAAAGGTGTACAGTACCACACCCTGCTTCAGGTGAGGTTGTTTCAAAGGGAAGTTGTGATTTAAAAATAGATGTGAGCTTGAGACTGCATAGTGTTGACAAGAAGGAGACCAAATGAGAAAGAAAAACTCCTTTATCCTAGCAAAGAAGTAAGAGATGAGCTTTATGAAATAAAATGCCTAGATATGATACGTTCCTCTAGGACAGTGGTTCTCAACTGTGGGTCATGACCCTTTGGGGTCGCATATCAGATACCCTGAATATCAGATATTTATATTATGATCAATAACAGTAATAAATTACAGTAATGAAGTTGCAGTGAAATAATTTTATGATTGGGGGTCATTATAACATGAGGCACTATTTTAAAGGGTTGCAGCATTAGGAAGATTGAGAACTTTAGAAAGAAAGAAAGAAAGAAAGAAAGAAAGAAAGAAAGAAAGAAAGGAAGGAAGGAAGGAAGGAAGGAAGGAAGGAAGGAAGGAAGGAAGGAAGGAAGGAAGGAAGGAAGGAAGTCTTGTAAAGGTCTAACAACTTTCCAGCTACAGAGTGGCAAATCTGAAAGAATTATCCTGGAGACACATCTTTGCTGAACAGGTACTATAGTCACTGTCTGGAGGAGGAAGTGTTCACATAGCAGATTATTCTCAAATCAACATCCTGAGTAAATGTTGAACTTCTCTCTGAAGTCTGTTTTCCTGCTAATATCTATACTGTAATTGTTGAACAGGCATAGAAAATGTTTAACACAGGATGTCAACATAAAAACAATCAATTTTGTTGTTGTTTATTATAGCATTTTTCATCATTATGAACCACGATTAGCTACAAGTTTAAGAGACTTCTTATTCCTTTAAAAACTGCAGTATGCACACTCACTGTATCAAAATACTGGTCAAATCAATGGGTGATCTTTGACATGACTGTCTTATTCCTTCAAAACAGTAAAGATTCTCTTTGATATACTGTCACTCTGGAAGAGTCTAGTTTTCAGGCAATAATTTGCAACTTTGTTCTGCTATGCACCCATCTGCCAAATCCAATCATCAGGAAGGCAAGATCCCTTTGCCAGCCTTCAAGACAATCACTATTTACTCAGACTTCACAAGTGTCCCTGGCCCATAGCTACTTCTTTGCCTTAACTGATTCTAATGATCTTTAATCAAAAAATTAAGAAGTAAACACATCCAACAGCTCCATAAACAGCTTTTCGACTTAGCAAAAATAAGTAAGAAGGAAGAAAAACCACAAACAGGGAACAGGGTCTCTATAGAGTGCTAAGATGATGAAATGAAATCCCACAAAATACTGACATTTTCACTTACCCAAATTTTATCTTACATCTTTATAAAGCAGCTTAAGAGCTATACAAAAATCATTCAGAAATACCTACCTCAGCCTGGCAGAGTGCATGAAGACCTTGTAACACCAAGGCAGCTGGGGTAGCTTGATCAGGCTTGGTACATTCATTCAACACCTGAGAAATGGCTGCCAACATGTCTGCACCATGCTGATAGGGCCTACAACAAATGACAGTTTCAGATCAAAATTAGAGCCAAAGAGCTATTATTATTCCCACATCTTTTGACTATAATAAAAGTATTAAATCTTTTTCTAACCTATGTACCTTCTAAAGTTTCACCCTCAAATACTAACAACACATGTCCTTCAAAATCTTTATGATTATTTCTGCCGCAATTTAATGTTCATTTCTATACAGTAGTTAAAAAAGACACTTTTGCAAATTGGTGCATATACACACAGACATGTAGGTGTCTTCTTGCACATGCATATGTGCAGGAACACACTTTGTGTGGGTGGGTACTGTTTCCCCTGCAGGTTTCCCTGGCCGTGAAGGCACACATGGAGGTCAAAGTTTGACATCTGGTGTCTTTGCTCAGTCACTCTCTGGCTTATTTTCTTAGACAAGGTCTGTCACTGGACCTGGAGTTTACTTTTTAAGCTAGAAAAATCCCAGGGACCCAACGTCTCCACTCCTCTGCTACTGGGTTAAGCACATGCACCACCATATTCAGGTTTTATATTATATGGGCACTGGGGATCTAAACTCAGGTCCTCATGCTTTCACACTGAGTCATCTATGATTCATGGTAGTGATACTAAAAATGGCAATTATATTTATCATCACCATGATGATAAAGATACTAACACAAGTGATAACTAACTGTGCAACTACCCCACCCCAGGCACTGCATCCACCCATGTCCTCTGCCCTTCCTCGACTACCTCTTCCACATAAGTTATGGCACCCAGAATACCTTTAAACTAACAATTGTTCAAATCTATTCTCTGAAAGCCTCAGGATATAATACTTTTCTCTAATTAAAACATCATCCATAAAATGAAAATTCCTGAAAGGATTCTTCTGTCTCATTGTCCCACAGAAGAAAATGATTTTCCCAAACTGGGTAAAAACTGACATATTTGGGAGTACAAAAGAAAAGAACATGAGTAAGCTCCCAGTCCTGATCTGGTCTGATAGCCAAACTTTCCTATAACTCAACCTTCTGTGTAAAATAAGAATGTCAGCTAAGAACTTAGCATCTCTGAAATCTGTTCTATGCCAACATTTTAATAAAAGCCAGAAACACAAGTCTTAGATTACAGGAAGTGTAGCTTTCTTGTATCTTAGATTGCTATTGTTTTTATGTTGCAGAAAGGCTCAGAAAAAGAGACAGAACTTATACATTCTGACTCACAATTTTACTGGGAATAGGAATCAGTAGGTATCAACCTACTACACACCTTCAGGATACATGATTTACATTGGGGTCTGGACAGAAGTAAGAGTACATTCACAGGGATTCTACAATGCTGCATTCTAGCACATGTGAAGCTACTGACCTAGAAATGATGTCAAATGCACCAATCTAGTTCCTCTACATAGTTTTATTTCACTCCATTCAAGAGAGGAAAAAAAAAAAGAAAAAGAAAAGAAACTTTAGCTATTTGATTTATCCCTAACCTAGACTAGGTGCCAATTCTGTCTTCTTAAAAGCTTAGAGGACAGAAGGAAACCCAACATCATTTTCTCCCTTGTTATAGTAATTCCATATAAGTCACAATAAGGCCTTTCCTACTGTAAGTGCTTACAAGAATCTGCCCCAAGAGGGGCACTGTGGCACACATGAGGCTAAATCAGGAGGATTCTGAGTTCAAGGTCAGCCTGGGAAAGGCAGTGAGACACCCCCCTACCCCCTCACCCCCGCCAATCTCAAAAACGAAACAGCAATGAACTGTTTAGGCCTACAGTCTACTGCTTAGCTGTCAGGAATTTATATACAGAAAAAAATTGAAAAATAGAAAACAAAATGACATTTGTCACTATAATATTAAATTATTACCCAGAAGGGCTTATAAATACCCTACATAGTAAAATGTAAGACCCAAATTAAAAAGGAAAAACATAATTGATTTTGAAAAATAATATATCTTTCTGTATTAAAAAAAAGTGATAAGTAACCACTCATGACATGTATCCTGAAGAATGAAGCTCATCTTACCTCTGTTTACATATATCTCTAATGGACGCAGCCTTTGCAATCAGTTTCTCCCACTGGAGCTCCTTGCTCACAGAGAGAGAGGGTACATCAGACATGGCCATGAAACGCTGCAGTTCAGGGTATACACGATCCTAATAAGACAATTCCACAAAAAAAAGGTAATTTCCTAACGGAAGCTGAATAATGATTACCTCCTTTTATGCAGCATTTTCACCTCCAAATCTTAAATTTGCTTTAAAAATTATAATGTATCTGATAATCACCAGAGAAGAATGCAGTTGTGATTATAGAGGCTTTCCTTACAGACCTGTCACTGCTCATACCAGAAAACAAGTAAGAAGATCACACCCTTCTACAAAGGCTCTAATCACAACAGTTTTTCTATTACTTTATCATACAAATGGAGACATAAATGTCAGACGTAGAGCAATAAGATTATTGAATGTTCTCAATTTGAGTCAAACACAATTGACTATTTTACTAATCAAATACACCACAATAAATCAAAATTTGTCAATGTGGTCATTGAGGATACTATTATAGTAATAGTAAGTCACAATGTCAAATAACTATTTTCTTCAGAAAAGGGAATACATTTAATATGCAACAAGTGTATATCTAAGCTCACCTGCTTTTCCCACAGAGATGTCAACAGGCGCAATGTGACAGCTCTTAGTCGTGGAGTGGTTCCAAGCAGTTGGATTACCCGCAGAATCTGCCCTATACATACCTAGAAAAATATTAAGGCAACTGTTTACATGAAGGAAGGCAACTTAAAGGTTGCAAAAGGCATTTTAAACTCTTTGTTATGAATAAGAACAAGTGTAAGCTTACTTAGCACCCATCTTCTAAGAGGAAGGGAGATAGCTTTGGGAAGGACTAGCAAGCAATTTGAGAAGCAGGAGTCTAAACTCAGAGAACAGCCAATAGGAAAACAGATATCTGGAGATTTAAATTTTTACATATTATAATAATTTTATCTGTAGACTTTAGCTACTTACTATAAAAGAAAAAATGGCAATTAATGATCATGGCAAAATTAGGACTTGAAATTTCATAATATGAAACAGAAATCAATACTAACCAGTTAGGTGTCTCCCCACACCAAAAGAATCAGTCAGGTGATATACTAACCTTGTGAACACCAAGAGTAGGTAAAGTATACAATATGTCATTGTATAATACAGGCTCTAAAGGTCTTCCCAATTTGAACATCAAAACTGGAATCAGATTTGGTACCTAAGATAAATTTAAAGGACATGTAAATTGGGCCTGGTGATGAACTCCAGAAAGCAATGCCCATCTCTTATTTCTTCAAAGCAAAAACATGACTATGGATGAATGAGGATTAGAAATGTCACCTATTTACTATTAACAGCAATTTCCTACTAGCACTCATATTCCAACTCTATTATAATGAGCTTTCAAACATTAACATAGCTTCTTAAACAACTATGATACCAAATAATAAGAAATTTAATATATAGGCTACCCCAAAGAAGTTTATAGTTCAAACTGACACTCAAAATTTAAAATAAACAAACAATAAATAACACCACATAGTGGTATATCCAATTAGGTTATTTTTGCATGAAATAACTAAAATCAGGGTACTACAAAGGAGGTTCATAGTTTATAATGTCTCTATAAGCCCCTATTTCAATCTCTATGCATAACACAATAAAATGAGAGAATAAGTTTATTTATCGGTCACAAGAATAAAGGTTAAAACGACAATATTTTCCACAATGATCTCCATTCAGTGAAATCCCTATTAAAATCCCAGCTGAATTATTTGGTGAGGGGCACTAGCCCTAAAAGCAAGAGAGGCTGAATAGCAAAAACAATCTCCAATACATATACAATGCTCTAAATACAGTAAAAAGAAAAAAAAAGATTGAGTTATACACTTTTGGTGAGTGAACTGTGTTTTATGCATACTGTAGCTAAAGAAGACACTTTGGAATTCAATTCAAGAACTGGGCATATTTGGTTCCCTCCTAGAGATTGAAGTTAAGACCCTATTGTACTCAGGCTCAAGATCCAAAGGATCTGAGTTGACATAAAAGCCTCTTCCCTGTGGACTGGCTTTCATCATACTAAAAGATGTTATGCAAGCTGCCATGGGAGGGGGCAGGGGTGAGGGGGGCATCAATACTTCTATCGAGCTGTGAAGTCTATGAATCACAACAATAACCAGCATGGCAAGATATCCATCAGGGCGCAATAGTGGCACTCATATCTTGGTAGTAAACAAAAGCTTTCTAATTGGACTTAAGGCCTGCTTGCCAGAAGGGTCGTAGAAACGTACCCAACTATCCAGAGCTAGTGAGATCATGCATCTTAGAAGAAAACTTTCTATTATCTCTTGACTAAACTAACAAAAGTCTTAACTGTATTGTATATACTAATCATCATACCCAAAGGTAAATATAGCTCTCAACCCTCATCAAAGAAACTTCTCTTTGGAGTAGACAGAGACCATGACAAAAAGAACACAACTGGTCAAATTCAGAGAACAGGTAATTGTGGTGTGCCCAGCCCCACTGAACACAATTCCTGCACCTACATCTCAGGAACATGGGACAGGGAAGGGAGTGGGGTAGAATGATTCTAAAAGACAGGAGACTAGGAAATGTGCTGCGAGATTGTGCCTTCGAGAAATGAAAGGGAAACTTCACCTAGGATCCCTCCACAATAAGGCTGCCTAAAGACAACTTAAGGACAATATTAAAAATATACACATAATGTGGAAAGGGGAAATCTCATGTGGGCATATCCCTAATCAGAGAACTATAAGCAACTAATGGCTAATGAGAGGAAATTAGTTTTTCCTGGGGATGAGCCCCTTAATTGTTTATCCAATACCAATGGTCAGACCTGAAATCATATACAAACAACACTGAACAGACTGAGAAGGTTGTACTGATATATTTATACACAAATATATGTAGTAATAATGAAAAAAGCCATGACTTAAGAGCAGGGGACATAGGAAAATTGAAGGGAGGAAAAGGTGCAATTATATTTTGGTTGTAAAAAAAATTAAAAACCATTAAAAGGAAAGATAGAAAAAGAACTTGGCATGGTGACATGTACCACAATCCTAGTACTACAGATACTGAGGCTGGAGGACTACAGATTTGGGGTTGATGAGGTTATACAGTGAGTTGAAGCAGCCTGTACTAAAAAGTCCGGTCTCAAAAGAACAAGCAAAAACTCCACTTTAAATAATGCATGAGTCTTTACTATAAGTCCAGCCTTAGCTTGATAGATGAGGATGCAGTCCAAAAACTAACCTTCCACACTCCACATTTCAAAGGCTTGTATGCAGCGTCTACTCATGTCTTCTATCTTAGAAAGCCCATTTCTTCTAAGCTTCTTAAAGGGCACTGACTTTAATTTCAAGAAGGAAAAATGTCCTCTTAACCCTGCCACCAAAACATGTGACAGCTAAAAATATTAATTTGCTAATGATCCTTGCCATAGTATATCACAGCAGCATGTGGGCAAGGCCAGCACTGGAGACAACCTCATGGTACACAGCCAGAATTCCTAAGTATTTTCACAGGTGCTGGGGCTTTGCTGGAATGGAAACTCCATTGCTCTCACTTTGGACAAATAAAGGAAGACAATTTTTTGAACTGGCTTCTTATTTCCCATTTTAATTAAAAACAAAAGGTTATCTTAGATTGCTTTCTACTGGTCTCAATCAATTATCTCTCGTGTGATGGTTTCTACCGGGGCCCTCTGACAGATCCTTAGTTATAGAACTGGCAATCAGTGCACTTAGTGGCATTTTATAAAATAGTGTATTTCATCATGTGCCTCTTAAATAAATGTTTTAATTATATTGTCAGGACAGAAATAAAATACTGTATTCATGCCCTAAAAGTACAGTTTAAGAGCCTTGGCACTCAAGAAGCATTCACCCTTTCCTCTGCCTGGTTCAGAAACAAACAAACAAAAATGTCAGAAATGTTTACACTAAATAATCTTTGAGTCGTTATCATTCTTATGACACTCATAACCTAAATTAAGTAAACACATAGGTAGAAAGAATAAAGCAAAGATACTGCACTAGAAAAACACAAATTAAGCACATCTATAAAAAATATTTTGGGTCTGGAAGTATGGGCTGCTATTTTCACAGTGAAACACCTACGCGTATATTTCTTTACCCAGATGTCATTACCAGCTCTTGAGCCTCCTGCTCTCCAAGCTTCTTTCAGTACAGACAGAAATAACAGAATGCTCAGATTTTAACTTAGATGCCGAGTTAGCGGATAGACACACTGCTGTCGCCTACCTTGCTTTGTGGCCTCATAAAGCACAATGCTTTCTCTTCTCAGATTCAGAGTTCAAGTCTTTGATGAACAAATTGATTTAAAACATGGCATCACTGCAAAAATCCTAAGACCATCAGCTGATTTCTCAGCAGAGATTTCACAAGCCAGAAGGGAGTAAATGCATATTCAGGGAGGGTCATGAACCAAAAATACTGTAGCTAGCAAAACTATCAAAACACTACACATATCAGGGAAAAAAAAAAAGCATTCTCAGATGCATAAAAGTTTGAATGAGTTCACCACTAAACATGCCTAAAAGGGAATGTTAGATACCCCTTCCAAGCACACTAGATAACAACACAGAAACATAGGAAAGTATAAAGCTTGCTGGAAAAGTAAATACATAAACAATCAAAATCCTGTAATACTGTAACATGAGACATCATATAAAACACAAACAATTTTTTTTTCATTTATTTAATTGGGGATGGGGAGAAGCATGCCACAGTTCGAGTGTGAAGGTCAAAGAATAAACTAAAGGAGTCCATGCTCTCCTCCTACTAGGTGGGTTCCAGGATCAAACTCAGGGCAAGCACCTTTAGCTGCTGTGCCATCTTGCAGGCCCATGTATCACTTTTAATTCTATTATATGAGCTAAAAGACAAAAACATAAATAACTACAGCTATGAAATCTATAGACACAGTAAAGGAAACATAAAAGGAGAAAGAAATAAAGGGACAGAGTTTATGTATGTGATCAACATTCATAAACAAAAGTTATCAACTGAAAATATTGTTGCACCGAAATGATATTTTACATGAGCCTGTATTGACTAAAAAGGAAATAACTATAAAAATACACAAAAGCGGGCTGGAGAGATGGCTTCGTGATTAAGAGCACTGGCTGCTCTTCCAGAAGACTCAGGTTCAATTCCCAGCACCCACATGGCACTTCACACTGTCTGTAGCTCCAGTTCCAGATGATCTTGCACCCTCACACAGACATATGTGCAGGCAAAATACCAATGCACACAAAAAATAAATAATAAATATTTTTTAAAATGCAAAAAAGAAAATGATTAACTGATATCCAAGAATAGACACAAACAAAAAAATGTAGCAAGAGAAGTGAGACAAAAAGCTACCAGACAGACAAGAAGCAGTTAATAAGTGCAAGTTCTTTCACACTGCTAATTTCACATAATGTAAATGGACCCAGCTCTGCCCTAAAGACAAAGCTGCTGAATGGATAAGGACAGCTAGATCCAACTGTGTACAGTCTGCAAAGCACTCATTTGAGAGTTAAAGGCACATAGCTGAAAGCAAAGGATATTCTACACAAATGGTAATCAAGAGATAATTGGCATGACCAAACATATCAAGCAACCAAAAATTAGATTTTTTTTAAATCAACCAAGTAAAAAGTGAAAAAAACCTACAAATAAAATTGTCACATGATCCAGTAATCCCACTTCTTACTATTTGCCTATGACAACGGATGTGGACTTCAAGAAGATCATTTAAAAACTCACAATCACTGCAGAATTATCTGCAACCATCATTCACAAAGAGACAACCTAGATGTCAGCCTAGGCCACTAATGGAGGGGTGAAGGAAAAAATTGCTGCCTGTGATATTCAGGCTTCAAAGGGAAGGAAACCCTATCATATGGAACAACTTAGCAGAACATTGAGGAATGATGCTAAGAGAAACAAGCCAGGCACAACAGACAAGTACCAGATAATTCAGTACTATAAAGTACCAAGAGGCCAGACTCTTTGAGGATAAAATAATAGTAGTTACTAGCTGCTAAAGAAACCCTATCTCAAAAAAATAAATAAATAAATAAATAAAAATAAAAATAAAAAAAGAAAAGAAAGGAGATTTAAGGTGAACCTTCTCTGTAGAGATAGAGCATTGGTCATCAGCAATGAGAACATTCTTGAGATTACTGCACAGCAATATTCATATAGTTAGTAATATCACACAACATACTTAGAAATCAGTTATATTAAATTTGATGCTATTGATTTTTATGTTTTATACTTATTATTTTCAAAACAATCTCTTATTTTGCATAACAATCCCAGTTGCCTCTCCCTCCCTCCCTCCCACTCCTCATACCTACTTCCTACACCCTCTGGCCAACCCACTCCCCATCCACCCCTCAGAAAGGGTGAGGCCTCCCATGTAGGGAATCATCAAAGTCTGTCCCATCGTTTGGAGCAGGACAAAGCCCTTCTCCCTGTATCTAGGCTGGGGAGGTATCCCTCCATAGGGCAGGGGCTCCAAAAACCCAGTTCATGCACTAGGGATAAATACTGGTTCCACTGCTAGTGGCCCCATAAACTGTCCAAGCTCCCCAACAGTTACCCACATTCAGAGAGTCTAGTTTAGTCTTATGCAGGTTCCCCAACTGTCAGTCTGGAGTCCGTGAGCTCCCACTTGCTTGGGTCAGGTGTTTCTGTGGGTTCCCCCAACATGATCTTGGCTCCTTTGCTCATATTGTCACTCCAACCTCTCTACAACTGGTCATTCCCCTATAATCAGTTTGATGACTACCTTAATTGCCATCATAGAGCCTTCATTCAGTAATGGAAGGAAGCAGTTGCACAGATTCACAGCTAAGCACTGGGCCAAACTCTTGGAGTCCAGTTGTTGAGAGGTTGAAGTCATGCTATTGGATTTTATAACCAAGAAAAAAATAATCATGGAATTGTTCATTAAAAGTAAGACAGGCCACTCATTATGGTCACACCTCTAAATCCAGCATATGGAAGCAAAGGCAGATAGATCTCTGTGAGTTCCAGGCCAGTCTGGTATATATAGCAAGTTCCAGAGCAGCCAGGGTTACATCAGACCCTGTCTCCAAAAACTAAAAGATAAAAAAAGTCACAAAGGCTTTGTCAGGTTTATTTAGTTTAACTACTTTGTTTTCCAGATAATAATACTGAAGCCCAGAGAGATCTTGGCTTATTGGTAACCACAGGACAATGAGAGTTCATGTATTATTGTACCCCTCCCTATTCTATTTTGGCAGAGTGACAAGAAGCAAAGATTTGAGATTGTCTGTTGGAATATGGAGTTACCATATAAGCCTTCTGCCATTAAAAACAAACAAGTGAAACACAAGTAACTATGGAATCAAGTAGCCTAAAAAATAGAATAGAAAAATTTAGCTCCTGGTGGGGTGGATATGTAAATATGAGTGCCTCTAATTTTTTTTAAATAAATAAATAATTTATCTCCAACTTCCAGGAAAAATATACATGTTGGCAAGACTTCCTAAGGCCATACACACACAGATAGTTCTATAGTGAAAATCACAAGTGGCACTATTTATTTATACATTACAATAAAAAGTACTTTGTTACAACTTATCAGTCATCAAATATGAGACTATAATGCTCACAACTAGCCCTCTTTCTTAGGGGAGAGAGAGCTCAGTTATCACTATATGAAATATAGAAATAGACTCGCATGAATAGAAAAATTACCAGTGAACAAGGTGATCATCCAACAGAAGGCAGAAACAAGCACACAACACAACATCTGTTTCTCTTCAACTTTTCAGATTCATGCCTCAAAAACCAGGCAAAAGCACTACAAAAGCACACTGATAACTGATACTTTGAGTTATTATACTTTGAGTTATTGTGCTGACCCACACCCTGACCAGTGAGGCTATGCCTCTATGGGTCAAAGAATATTCCAAAGACCAATGTGGGGAGCCAGAGGACCAGCCAGGCGTTAGACCTCTGGAGTGGTACACACAAAGCACTTCTCATTTTTATTATTAAAGCAAAAGAAACATGAGGTGACGTTCACAGATAGCTTAAGCAAATACACGTACAGTGAGAGACTACACCTGGTGTTAAGCCTTATCATCTCTGGTCATGTGAAAAGAGCTAAGAGTATTCCTTCCAGGCATTTGCCTCACCCAGAGAGATAATGTAGACATGCTAGGGCACTCCCTTCCTGTCTTGGGTTTCAGGTGCATATCAGAGCTTATGCAATCATTTCTAGAAGGCCACCTTGTAGGAAGAGCATTCGGCACTCTGCCCCAGCCATAGTTCACAATAATGTGCAGCTTCGAACACAGGCTCCCAGATCCTTGGATTTAACAAATGTTGTTCTGTGAAACATGGACCTACATTCTTTGTATGCAGGTTTGTTTGCCACTTAACAAGCAGCAAATAATAATAATATGTACAAGATTTAAATTAAAAGATAAATTTTATAACATGAAAAGTGAATATTCTTGGATGGTATCTATAAGCATAGGCATAAATGACTCCAAGAATTTTAATACTTAAAGGGCCTTTCAAAAATTCTTCATTCTTGAGGCTGGAGAGTTGGCAAGTGGTTAAAAGCACTTGTTCTTGCAGAGAAACTGGGTTCAGTTCCTAGCACCCACATGTTCACAACCATCTGTAACTCTAGTTCCAAAGGATCTGATGATGCCCTCATCTGACTTTCATGGACATCACGCCATGCACATGGTGCAAAAATATAATGTAGACAAAACATTCATAGACATAAAATAAATCTTTTTTAAAATCTTCATCTTAGTTGGATGCAATAGTAGCACATGTGTGTACTCCCAGCTACTTGGAAAACTGAGGCAGTAAAATCTCTAGAACCCAGTAGCTACAAACTAACCTGGGTCACATACACACACACACACACACACATACACACACACACACACACACATACACACACACACACAATATCACATAATTCATTCTACCAAAAAACAGACATTCTATACAATTAGATGTTTTTAAAATTAATTAATTCCTTTCTTCAATTACTTGACAATTCTAATTATAGTACCTGTTTATTACTTGAGAAATTCATTGGAAGGCAGTCCACTGACAGGTATTGAAAAGCTAATTATTTTCACCATTTATAAGGCATGTGGCAACATCAAAAGTAAGGTAAATGTGTTATAATTTTACTCCTCTGAGATTCAATTATATTTACATCAAAACATGATCAATAAACAAATACTCTAAAGCAATGGTTCTCAACCTTCCTAATTCTGTGATCCTTTAGTACACACAGTTCTTTTTGTTGTGGTGACCCTCAACCGTAAAATTATTTGCTGCTTCTTCATAACTGTAATTTTCACTGCTGTTATTCATCATAATGTAAATATCTGACATACAGTACAAATGATATGTGACCCCTGATAAGGGGTTATAACCCACAAGTTGAGAACTGCTGGTCTAAAGTCTTGATGCTTAGGCTTGGGGAGTCATTTAAGGTAAAGAGAAGAAAAGAAATCTTTCTATGGAGCTTTGTTCTCTCCAAAGATTTTTCCTGCTTCAATGAGGAAAACTTCAAATTTTAAGTATTATATCTCATATCATTAATTTTATAAGGTCTTCATTCATTAAATAAGGTCTACTTGAATGATGATAAATGACCTGATTAGAATGTTATACTAACCAAGATTAATACAAAGGATGAAGTAACATAAAAAAAAAAAAAAGAGCAGAACATTGGGAGACGGGGTGCAGCTGATATAAATCTGTGGAAGCAATGAGCAACAGTGAAAACTGAGTGTACTGCCTGAAGAGATCAGTGTAAAGAATGACAGCAAACAGATCTGATGTGCTCTTATCTTGCGTAATCTTCTGCCTCAGGAAAAGTATCAGAACAGAGATGAAATAAGCATTAGGAAGAAGACAGGAGCATGATGGGAGTGGGTGATAAATTAATCAAGGAATGGTTTAGAAAAACCAATTAGCAAGCAGGGAGAAGTAAACCAACAAGAACAAATTCCACGTGATTTTAGGAATCATACTTAATGCATCATTTTAAAGAATTTGGAAAAATGTAAGGTGAGTACATGCATGCTCCAAAGACAGGTTAAGAACTGACTGAGCATTAACAATGAAAGCTTTATTAGAGTGGGTTAGTTTCTGCTGTGTGGCAAAATACCTCTGTCAATCAACTTAAGGAGCAGAGGTTTATTTTGGCTCATAGTTTCAGAGATTTAGTTCATTGTCACCTGGCCCTGTCACTTACAGCCTAGGAAGCACGATACATGACCGAAGGAGCATGTCATCCAGGAGGTCTGTTCAACTCACAGCCACCAGGAAACAAAGAGAGAAGGGGAGGAGCTGGTGTTTCCCTCTCCCTTCAGGAACACAGTCCAATAACCTGCTAAACATTATTCCTCCAGGCTTCAACATTTCCAGTAGTGTCACAGGTTGGCAACCAAGCCTTTAACACTCATGCCTTTGGGGGTCACTCCCAATCAAAACTATCACAGTGAGGACTGATATGGACTAAGAACAGCACGCAGCAAAAAGAACAAAAGACATCAGTAGGCCAGGGAGAAGTAGGTAAGCCTGGCAACCTAAGTTTAACCCTAAGAACTCACATAAAGGTGAAAGAAAAGAACCTACTATGCATATTGTCCTCTGTCCTCTAAAAGCACAGTATGGCACAAGCACTCATGTGCATACAAATACACACACACACACACACACACACACACACACACACACACACACAATGACTCAATATTCTAAGAAAACAAAAAGGTAAAATTTCTTAATACACAGACTCCTACCCCAGCCCAAAAGGGCAAAATACATAAATCTGAAACTTAAAGAAAATGATAATGAGGATCCAGGAAGATGGCTCAAGTGGGAATATACTTATCATACAAGAATGAAGATGAAGACCTGAGTTCAAGCCCCACCAACCACATGAACATGCCAGAACAACAGCACACATCTGTACTATCAGTGTTGGACAAGCAGGGTCTGGAGGAGACCTGTGCTTCTAGAGAAAGCCATTCTAGACAAATGAGTAGGCTCTGGATTCCGTGAGAGACCCTGTTTCAAAAACTAAACTGGAAGTGATTGAGAAAGACACTCAAGATTGAACTCTGGCCTCTATAGGAAATAGAAACTATAAGAATATTCAACCTCATTATTGTTTATAACTACAAATTATAAGGCAAATGTCTTGTATATTAAAGTTTTATGTATCTTTAAATTATACAATATAAAGATACAATGAAACAGACACAATTCTAGGGAGTAATAGCTTGTGCCTAAAGGGAAAATTTTAAAACTCTGCTTCCTTTAGCTAGGACCTGAGTTAAATTCCCAGAGCCCATATTAAGAAATGTCAGGTTTGATAATGAGTACCTGCACTCTCATTGCTACAAAGGTAAACAGGGAGACCTCTGTGGCTAGCTGTTCAGCTAACCTAGCCTACTTCATGAGTTTCAGGCCTATAAGAGACCCTATCCCAAAATAAAATAAAGTAGATGGCAGTATGGCTGCAGAGCAATATGTGAGGTTGTCTTCTGGGCTCCACACAAACAAACCTGGGCACAGACTTGCATACACACAAACACACACACAAGTCACAAAGATACAAATCTCAGCTCATGTTCAGAGATGCTTCAAAAATAAAATCTCAGAATTAGAGACTGGGGAACAGAGGGCACCTGAAATTCAGACTGCTAGAAGGTGAGAACTGAACACTAGGTTCCCATACTCTTCTAGCTTCTTAAAATATATTTGAAGTTTTCCACAATCAATTTTTTTCATAATCAATTTTTTGTAATTCTATACTAAGGCTCAAGGAAAGTGCCTGCTTTGCAAGCATGAGGCCCAGAACCCCTGTGGAAGTACCAGAGAGAGAGCCATGCACTTGTAATCCAAGTACTGGGAGACATAGATGCTAAGGCTCACAGTTCAGGCAGTCTACTGGAAAGTTCAAGTATATTGAGAAACCATCTCAAAGGAGGCAGACAGGGTTACTCTGACCTCCAGAGACTTGTGTACAACTGAGCACATGCATAAAAATGAGTTTCTAATCTAGTATTCCCTACATATGACAATATTTTAGAAGATACCAGAAATCAAAATTCAGGAGATAAAATCCCAGTTATAATAATAACATTGCATGCATTGTTTCTGTGTCAAGTAAATCATAAATTAAGACTACCATACTAAAATGTGATGTGTAAAACATATACTGGGGGGAGAGCATCATTGAAAAGTGTTTCTTAGCCAGGTGGTGGTGGTGCACACCTTTAATCCCTGCACTCGGGAGGCAGAGGCAGGGGGATCTCTGTGAGTATGAGGCCAGCCTGGTGTACAGAGTTCCAGGATAGTCTTCAAAGCTACACAGGGAAACCCTGTCTCACAAAAAAAAAAAAAAAAAAAAAAAACAGGGACAAGGGGGACAGGGGACAAGGACTACTTGTATATCTGTAATTAAAAAAAAAAAAAAAAAAACTACTGGGGATCTGGGAATGTGGATTCACATAGGGTATTTCACAGGCAGTGCGGGATAGAGAATAATGAATATGAAGGGAAGGAGAAGAAAATAGGAGGGATTAGGGATTATAACAACATATGTGAAAGATATTTCATGTATCCAAAGGCTAAGCACACAGAAAGCTGAGTGGGAGAACTGCCATGAGTATGAGGCTTGCCTGTGAATTCAAAGCCCAGCCTATGTTACAGAATGACACTCTGCCCAAACAACAATAACAAAAATAAATTGAAAAGTTGAAAGAGGAAAAGAGAGGAGATTACAATTACTTATTTCAGAGCTGTCATCTTAAAAATTAAAACAGGCCAAATTAACCAAGTCAATATTAAGTATACATTTGTGCAGAAAGGATTTAGCAGAGCAAGCTACCTTCCACAGAAAAGCCTACTTACAAACTTGTCCCTGGGTGAGGTATTTGCCAACAAATTTGGGGGATGTTCCCACTGCCCTTTAACTAATAGAACCTGTACAATCACAATGTACAAAACTCCTCAGCTGACCAGCACCAACAGAACCAACCCTCAGACCCTAAGTTTTTATTTGAACACACACCCCACCAGAAGACACTGCATGGTTTGCACCAAGCCACCATGAAAGAGGAACTAAGGGCACCCTGTGTTGCTTCATTATAAGCAACTGGAAATGTTTGCCTGATTTCCACAGTACTCAGTCCCATGGATTGCTTCCCTCGCTGATTTTGTTTGTATCCCATCATTCTCACAAATCACAGACACATTGAATCTTGTGAGTTCTTCTACCAAGTCACTAAACCTAGGTATAAGTCCTGAGGACCCCTCTGATCAAAGATCATTCTATATTTTGCTTTAAGAAGAAGAAAATAAAAAAGCTAGTGAGGGCCAGGTAGACAATTTAGTACAATGTTTACTGCCCTAATTTGAGGAGCTGAGTTTCAGTCCATAGTACCCACTTACAGCTGAGCACATTAACACAGTCTGTTGTCCTTCAGTGAAATGAGAAGGGTATGCAGGAAAGTTCCCAGAAGACCATGGGCTAGCTGGCCTGTTGTGCAAAGCAGTAAACAGCAAGCAGATCCCACTCCAACACAGCAGAAGGCAAGAACTAATATCTTGTGGCTGTCCTCTGACCTCCATAAGCAAACTGTGGTACACATGTACACACACACACACATAAGCATGTGCACACACGCAATGAAACATGTACATCACAGTGTCACACACACACACACACACACACACACACACACACACACACACACACACATGAATTAATTTTTTTTAAGTACTAGCTGGGGGGGGTGAGGAGATGTCTAAGTGGTTATGATCACATCCTGCTCTTACAGAGGACCTGAGTTCATGTCTTGGCACCCATCTGGCAGCTTACACCAATCCTTAACTCATGTTTCAGGGAATCCTATGCCCTCTTCTGGCCTCCAAAAATATTGTACTCATGTTGTGAATACATACATGCAAGCAAAACAGCCATACACATAAAATAAAAATAAATAATTTTTTAAGTAGTAAGGATGGCTGTAATATTGCTCAGTGGATCAAGGAGTTTTAACTCTAGAAGCCACATAAAGGTAAGAGAGAACCAACTCCACAAAGTTGTCCTCTGACCTCCATAAGTGTGGTGTGGCATGTAACACACACACACACACACACACACACACACACACACACACACACACACACACACACACAATTAAAATTGGTGGTGGTAGTAGTAGAGATAGATAGATAGATAGATAGATAGATAGATAGATAGATAGATAGATAGATAGATGATAAATAGTTTCTTTTGAAGTGATTAGGAAAACAAAATGATCTGGGCATGTGGCAAGTGCTTTTGGTCCCAGCACTAAGGGGCAGAGGAAGGCAAATATAAGTTGAAGGCCAGCCTGTTAGGATTAAAGGCATATGCCACTGCTCAGGCTTCACTTACAATTTTATGTTGAGTGAGCAACACTTTTGTGAGTCATATCCACACAGGGCTTCCTAGGTTTTAGCAAAATGAGAAGAGACAGTCCCTACTTCCCTGTGCTCTCAAGTACTTTATAGTTAGGGAACTCATCACTACAATCTCAAACTCAACTCCAAAGACAAAAAGCAAAGTAAATATTACTGTGGACATAAATTAAGGTATAAGAACAAAAAACATTTCAAAATAGTTTCTGAAACTTGCAAAATAGCAAGCAGAAGAAGAAATGACTCTCTTATTCAGAAGTGGCAGATTCTACAAGTCTGAGGTTGTATGACCAAATTCAGTTTTTATTAACTAAAATTAAATCTTGTGATGCTCGGTCACACTAGCCAAATTAAAATGCTCAATAATTAGATGTGGCCACCTTCTAGGACAACACCAAATGTAGAATACTTACATCAGAACAGAAAGTTATACCGAGCAATGCCGCCCTAACAGGCTGGGGTGAACAGGAAGGCATTTAACGTTTGCTATAAAAACAAACATAACAGTTGGGTAGTTTTGTCAATTTGGAGCAAGACAGGCTCATCTGAGAGGAGAAACCTCAAGAAAGAAAATGTCTTATCAGATAGCCTGGAGCAAAGTCTGTGGGGCATCCTCATACCAATGATTGAGGTACAGGACTCAGCCTACCATGGGCAGTACCATGCTGGGCAGGTAGTCCTGGGATGTATAAAAAAAGCCAGCTGAGCAAGCCATGAGAAGTAAGCAGTAAGCAATGTTCCTCCACAACCTTTCCTTCAGTTCCTGCCTCCAAGTTACCTTCAGTAAAGCTTCTGCAAATGGCAGGACTGCCCTAAGCAGTCAACGACCAGGGAAGAGTAGGAAACAGTGAACAAAGAGTCCTCACATGGACGACAGTTGGTGCTGGGAACACTCTGTTCCTGCCTCCCCCACCCTCATCTTGGATTTTCAAGGTGCATCACTTCTTCCTTCTGCTGAATCATGTACAGGCTCCTTCTTACAACCTGAGAGTTCAACCATGATAATGTTTAAGGAGACCAGAGTAATTGCTTTCATCCTTTTAGGAAGAAAATACCCAATTTACTGTCTGTTACTCTTAACTTTATCCCCACATTTATTTCAATGTACTCTAGTACTCTACTCTCTCACAACAGCCTGAAAATGACTTATATTATAGGTTGCAAATGTGTTCCTATTCTTGTTTTTGCTCAGGACCATAATATAACAAGTATTTATCAACGTAAGCTAAAATAAACTCAAGATGAAGGTAAAAAGGAAAAAAAAGGTCTTACAAAATGTAGATATGCCATAAAAAAAAAAACCTTGAAGGCATTCCATCATGTTCTCGGTTACTTTCTAAACACCATTTGGCAATTATTATATTGCTGGGCATCGTACGGCACACCTATAATCCAGCACTGTTCAGTACAAGGCAGGCAGATCCTATGATGGTCAGTCGCTCTTGTTTGTCAACTTGACTCAACTAAGAGCCACACCTGTGGGTATGTTTTTCGAGCAACTCCAGGAAGGATAAACTAAGAAGACCCTCCTCTGGCATGGGTGACACTTCCCACAGGCAGCCAACACAGGAAGCAATGCCATTTGCCTGCCTGCAATGCTTCTTGCTGGTGAGAACATCATCCACTCCTGCCACCTTTTGTTGATATAAGAACCCAGCTTCTCTGACCTTCCCACTTGGACAGAAACCAGCAGCTACCTGTGAAGTAATCTCCCAGGCCTTCAGGGTCAGAATGAGACAACAGAAGCGGCTTTGTGGACTGAGCAGTCACAAGGTTCTCTGTCTCAGCAGCATGCAAACAACACAATGGCTTAGGCCCCTACTGGGTAAGCTAATCTAATGTATCCCTTGTATATAATAAATATTCTTTCCCTCAGAAAACCCTGAACACTACAGTTTAAGGACAGCCTGGTCTATATAAGAGCACCATGTCTCAAAAGAAAAAAGTTTATTTTGACTCTTGAGCATTAAGTTTCTATTATACTAGAGATTAAGGGTCTAATTTTAGACAAGTGAAATCAGTATTAGAAGAGTATTTCTAAACACACACTTCACATTTATGATGAAGATGCAAGCACTGGGAATTTTCAGTACCTCCATACTGTTCAACATAGTGGTCATCGTAATATGCTGACCTGTTGCCTGGCACTTTCCTCCAAACAGAAACATTTCCTCCAGGAGGGAGGAGGAGGCTCATGAGACTCCTAAAGTAAACACTTGGCACATGTTTAGGAAAGAGTCACAGGATGAATCTAAGCTGTCCAGTGATCACAGAGATGTGTCCTCTGCCTGCAGGCTGTGTGGAAATCTCTGGAGTTGCAGCTTTTGTGAGGCATCACCAGTGTTGGAGTGGACTGCTGAGTAATGCAGCTGCTTTTGAGTCATCCCTGCTTTTGAAAGTAACCCCTCACGTACACTCTGGTTAGAAACCCCAGTAAAAGCTCACTGATTCACCATGCTGGATTTTGGTGCAATCATCACTTGGGCTTGTCCTGGGTTCTCTTTCTGTGGTGAGTAGACGTGTATGTTGTGTCTCTTCGGGATGTCTGTCATACATTACAGTGAACACTAGAAACACAGCCAGCTGAATTGAGATGAGCGCTAAGAGTAAATACAAAATAGATCTAGAAGGGTTTATGCAAAAAAATACACAAAACCTTTCAGCCATTTGTTGTTTACATGTATCTAGGTTTATATAACCTAGATACACTAGGTTATATAAAGCATAACATTAAATGTTATTTTATCTTTTTCCCACCTTTAAAAATATGCAAGCACAAAAATTTAGGTGTGAGATGTGAGTGTGTGGGTGCACATGAATGGATGGGGGTTTCAAAATTCAATACTGGATATATTCTTTCATTGCTTTCATCTAGTTTTTTTTATTTGATTTATTTATTTATTGGGTGTTTTTTGTTTTGTTTTTTGTTTGTTTTTTTGGGTTTTTTGTTTTTGAGAAAGGTTTTCTCTTGTAGCTTTGGAGTCTGTCCTGGAACTAGTTCTGTAGACCAGGCTGGCCTTGAACTCAAAGATCCACTTGCCTCTGCCTCCCAAGTGCTGGGATTAAGGGTGTGTACCACCAGCACCTGGCGCTTTCACCTAATTTTTTAAGATAGGGTCTCTCACTGAACTTGGAGCTCACTAATTTGGCTAGACTGGATGGGCAGCAAGCCCCAGGTATTGTCCTTGCCTTTGCATTCACAGCACAATGATTAAAGGTCCTGACTGCCACATTTTTATCCAAGTGCTGGGGTGTGAGTGCAGATACTCAGAGCTTTGTGGCAAGCATTTTGACTCTCTCCACAGCCTCATTACCTGAAATTTAAACCTACTAACTTAGCTTTCATTTTATTTCCATTGAAGAACACTATTCTCAATCTCCTTGTTTAATCTAAAAGTTGTAGTTTAAAACAGGCACACAGAGCCAAACATGGCTCAGTAGATAAAGGTGACTGCTGTCAAGCACGATAACCTGAATTTAATCTCTGGGACCCACATGATAGAAGGAAAGAACCAACTCCCACAAGCTGTCTGACATTCACATACACATGTACACAAACACTATGTAACTAAATAAATAAAAGTGATTTTTTTTAAAAAAGGCAGACACAAACAGATAATAGTGAAAATCTCCCTTTTGAAGAACTTAGAGAAGAAAGGATAATGACAGCTCCAGGTAGACAAGGAATGTTTCTGTCTAGCTATAGCCAAGCATTGCACCTGTAACAGAACAAATAACTGTGCAGTGCAAAAAGAACAATAAAAATGTAACTTTTATTGATCATAGATTACAAACAGAATTCTGTGTTCTGAATTATGTCATTTAATTTACATGTTAAATTTAATGAAGCAAGTTCTTTTATAATTCTCATTTTAGAGAATATACCATTATTACACAGTAATAGAATCTCCAGTAAACTTTGGATATTATAAGAAGTAATTAAGTAGGGCAGGCAGTGGTAGAGCAAACCTTTAATACCAGCATTTAGGAGGCAGAAGCAGATTCTCTGTGAGCTCAAGGTCAGCCTGATTTATAGAGTTCCAGGACAGCTGGGGCTACACAGAGAAACCGTGTCTCAATAAACAAAAAATCTTTAAAAAAGAAGAAACTAAATTCATTCTTTATACATAGAAAGTATAGCCATTTTCTTTTCATGCAACCAAAACATAAATAGGTAAAAGCTGAAGTCCATTATAAATAAATCCCACTTTTTAATGTCCTACAAAAATACTACCAAAGCTGACAAAGACAACCACTTCAGTAACATAAAATTCTTACTGGACAGGAAATCAGTTGGAATTCAATGTAAGAAAAACAAACAAACAAACAAAAAACCCATTAGCACTTGCATGGCACATTTTACACTGTTCTACCACCACGTAGTACACATTTCAATCCTCATGCCACTCCTGAGAAGTCAACAGAGGTTGCATACAGACTCCTAAGAACTTAGATTCATTATGCAATGGAGACTTCATCAAGCTTTCACTCTTGCTCTGTGGGTTACTTTGTTTGCTTTAATTCTTTGTTGTTGTTGTTGTTATTGTTGTTGTTGTTGTTGCTGCTGCTGCTGCTGCTGCTGCTGCTGCTACTATTGTTGCTGTTATAGAGAATGGTTAGACAAGCCACCTAAAAAGTTTTTCCTGGTTAGATTGCTAGAGTCTTCAGAGATGACGGCATTAAGCTAAACAATATATGCCGAATGGTATGATTTCAAAAATATCTAAGAAAAGAGGAGGGTTCCACCACTTTAGAAAAGAGAAAGGAAAAAGACATTCTAACTTAAAATAATCCTTCAGATACAATATAAGTAACATATCAAAGCTAAGTCATTTTCATTGAGCTCCTTTGTGAAAACATATTTATTAAGACTCAAACCTTGGCCCATCTTGAAAAATAAAGCAATATTCAGTACACACTAAATGGTCAATTTAATTTTTAATGAGTAGATGACATGGCAAGAAAGGTTCAGTACTTATAAATGCTAAATGCCTGGGAATGTCTTCATTGGCTTTTTTGAGCAGTTTCAAAGAGCAGACATGAGGATTCATTAGCTCTTAGCACATATGAACCTGCTCCAAAGGCAGCCAAGAGAGTTGCTTAGCAACAGTGCATTTTGTATCTCTCATCATCCCCAAAGATGCTGCTGCAGCAGCAGCTAGGTCAAGCCTCTCATTAGCAACCTGACAAAGGGTTTCTATCTCCCATTCTACAAAATTATTTTTATTTCCAGGTGAAGCTCAAATATCTATGTATTATTCCAGCTAACAATATATTTCCTTTACTTCTTTTTCTTCCCTGCCCCCACTTCAACTGATATGCTTTAATGAACCCATCAAAATACCTGTAACAAAAGCAGGCACTGAGAAATCCAATAGAATTTATATCCCTATTCACACCACTCTAACTGGTCCATAGCTTTTGGGCAATAAAATAAGAAAGCTTTAAAGGAAAGGAGGAGGGAAAAGGCACTGAAATCAAATAAAAAGGATAAAAAGTCAGCCACTTGACTTCAAAATTAACAAACACAAAATGTATCCAAATTATTTGAAATGCTAACTCTGTCCACTTCCTTGTCCACATAAAAGCTAACCTGAATCATCTTGCAAAGAGTCAGAAAATTTCACAGTGGTGATAAACTATGACCAATAAACAGATAAATAATACTGAATATTATCCATGGGAAAGAAGCTGCAATCCCTGCATTAATGACTAGATTATAAACACCTCAGATCAATAACTGTTTACTCACCTCTGAAAATAATTCACAAAATATTTACCAATCAACAGTTTCCATGCAGAACTGAAACATGAACTCACATAATCTTCCCTGTATATAGCCAAAGGCTCTTGAAAGAAAGCAAATAGAATAAGCAGAAAGACGTTTCCCTTCATCGCATCTTAAAGTATACAACCCAGGCTTTGACATCAACTCCAGCCAGCTTGGTGTCTAAGCCTACACTTCCATGTACACCCTACAGAAAACAATACAGAATGTGTATGGCATGATACAAAAGACAGAGTGTGGCCCTAATGGACTCTGACTAAGAATGGTGTAATGAGGAACATTTAAAAGCAACTGTTATCACAGCAAATCAAATTAGGTAAGTTTGTTACATGATCTGAAAGGAATAATGTGATTGTCCTCCTGTGCTCCCCAACTCCCACCATTTTTTCATGTACAAACAGCAAAGAATGAATCTTCAGGGGGATTTCCCAGAAGGGTGTCATTTACCACTAAAATATTTCATTCCAGCAGTTGAAAGACCATAAAAGGGTGAATGTCCTCCAGAGTCTCTAATAATGGCAATACATCTTGTGTTACTATTCACAAGTGACCTCTCAGTCAGGCGATTTAATTTTTTTCTCCTGCAGCATGGTTGGTTTCACACACAGTGTAATAACAGTTTTTGCACAAGACAATTCATCCGATTAGAAGGACTGCATTAAGCCTTTCATGAGCAGCATGTGTCACCACAGCTTTACCCAGAGTTTGATTTAAACCAACATAACATATGCATGTGTGGTTCTCCATTTTTCAATTGTTTCAAACGTGACTCCTGGACTTTCTTCAGTACCTCTACAGACCACTGCCTGTGCCCTCCCTGGCTTCAAAAAATAACCATGAACTCATCAATTGTTCAATGAGTGCTTCAAACGATGCACTGAGAACCATGCAACAGAAATACACACACCGGGCTCCTTCTTTATGCATGGGCTAAAGGACATTCTAATGTCTCAAAGGGGAGAAAGTAAGAAATGGGACAGAGAGAACATACATGATCATTGCAATGGGTTTCATTCATCGTGGTATGACAGCAACGCACTATTAATATAAAAATACATAGCTGAGAAGCTTTAACCAGAGTGAATCTGAAGAGCCTCATTTGTAAACCTCAACAAAGAACAAAATGTGAACAGGAAAATCAAAGGAAAAGGTGTGAAGTGGCCATCTGGTAGTCGCTACCACTGTAAATGTGCCAGCATCATTCAAGACTCACAGAAGCCTAAACCTAAGAATATCCACATGCTCACTCTCATGCTGATGAGATCACAAAGGTTAAACCCATATCCCTAGCAAAGAGCTATAGTGACAGCTGGCAGAATTCTCCAGAGTTCCCTTAACTTTACAACCACTAATTGATGCTGATAGGTCTAGTCATCAGCTCCCTACCACCCTGCTCCAGCCCCTCAGAAATACCTAATATCTGAATCTGGACAGGTTTCTATGGGAAACAGGGTCAGCATATTGTCAGTATGGTGAAGGTGTCTGTGCATCTCACAGCCCAAGATGGATCCTCCTACTGCTCTATGGCCAGCAGCCAAAACTGCAGAGTGAAGGTCTCATTAGCCTTGGTACAGGGTGACTCTATGCTGTACACATTCCTGTCAACAGAGGTCTATATAATCCCCCTCGGGAGCTTCATCCCACTGGATTTTTAACAACCCCTGGGTTGCCCACATTTTGTTATAAGACATACTAACACGCGTTTTTGCATTGGCAAATTCTGTGCATGTCAGCTAATGTTGACACTGCAATATCTCCCTTCCACCATCACAACTACTAGCCAACTATCGCACCTTCTGTAAGGTTTTACCTCTCAAGTATTCCTCTACAGTTCCACTTCCTCTTGACTTCTTGTGGATTGCCTGATTAAAGCTGTGGCAGGCAGGCATCCAGTGACTGTCATGAAGCCCTAGCCATCACCCCCTTTTAGACTGAAAGACATCAATACTAATTAGCTATATCTTCTCATTTATCTCAAATGTGAGAGAGGTGCACCATGCTGGACTAGGAAGAGAGACCAGGAGAAGAAAGTGACAGGTTCAAGACCCAGTCACTAAGCTTAGACAAGGAGGCTTTAATGGTGAAGACTCATAGTCCCATTGCCACTCTCGCAAGAACCCTCACTTTCACCCATCCTTTCATTTCCTAACATCTATATTTCAGTGACTGAGGGGCTGAGGAGTAAGTATAGCAGTTGTTGGACAGCCAGAAGTGTTCCTACCACATGGTGGGCTTGACTTGTTTTCTCACCTTCTTACATAAGCCAGGGTCTCCACAAAACCTGGTATTGTTAACATCATACTATACCACTTCATCTCCCCCAAGTCTGACTTGACTCAGGTAGTTTAGAGAACTTGCCTATCTGTGAGGTTTTAGGAGCTCATTTCTCCATACCTATATCCACTCCAGGAACGATTTCTCCCATTCCACATATCCAGTTTAATTAAGAATGGCTGTCTGTCTTAACACCCCACTGTGACCTGCCATATTTCAGCATCTTTGCATATGTTCTTCATTCTATCTAAAATGTTTCCTCATTCCCCTGCTTTAGAGAGACATATGGGCCCTCTCCTCTGTGTTGCAGGGGTGCTTATTTACCTCCACAGTGGCAATTACTGTCTTGTATTGAAAGTAATTTTTAATGCCTTTATCAACACACCAAATGCTATCATTTCTGAACAAAAGACAATATCCTTCCATCTCACTGTTATCAGTACCTACCATATAGGAGGTCTGTAATAAACATATGTTGTGTGATTAAATGAGTGACTTGAAAGTGCTTAATAAATAACATGGGACCTAATAAAAACAAGGCATACACAGTATTTCAAACTGAAGGATAATTCCATGATAATTGCACTTAACACAGATAAAGCTGTACCTCTACCATTAGAAATTAAATACAATTTGTCACTAAGTACACATAAACAGTAAAATGCCACCAGTATAATTATCATTAATAATAATTCAAACTACTAGAAATAATGAAGACAGGCAAGACTGAATTTAAAAAGTACTAAAGAAATCAAAGTCGATTGCTTTCACTTTTATACTGTTCCAAACTAATTAGCCAAGTGTTACCAAGCACCAGTCCCTGTTGATATGTCTTAATGAATAGTTAATTTGATCATTTCAAATTAGCACACTCATCATATTAATGTAAGTGAACAAATCTAAACAGCCTAATTTCAATAGCTTCAATACCTCCTAATGTTTTAACTCAGCCTATATCAAATTACCATGAACCCTAAATTAATAGAGTTCACCTAATAAGATACCAGCATAATCTAACCTAACCTAGATCTAATGACCATGAACTCCACAATGTTCCGTCCATGAGTTTGGATAAACATGACAAATTTATCGGTTTGGGGATAAAATTAGATAGAGCTGACAATAGTTACCTGTTAACTCTATCAATCAACAAATAAAACACAGGGTCTTTGGAAGGTTGCTGAGGAGCAAAAACTTTAAGAGATAGCTTTCTTTGAAGAATTCCTTTCATGAATTCTAAATTTCTAACTGTATCTACTAAAAATTCCCTTTGAACATAATTTACATTTAAGACAATCTTAGGTCACTTCAAAGCACTAATTTGTCCTTCCTAATTTCATTCAGCTTCATAGTGGCTTGATGAGCAATATGACCAATTCAGGTAAACATTTTTATATGCTTGTTTTCTTCACAGAGACAGGGAAATACACAAATCTTTTTAAATGCAGAAGCAATTCATTCACACAAAAATGTTAGTAATCAAGAAGAGCAGAGCATATGGTCTCCAGGAGTCTAATCAACCCAGCAGAAGCCTGTCATACACAATCATCCCTAGTCACTTCTTAGTCATTTCTCTGGCTCCACTCCGATTTATTACTATGTATTTCCACCCACTGGAAACAAACTGACTTCAGAATACCCAAATGCTTTATACTAACTTCTGAAAAAATTCACCTAAGAATGTATACTGTCCATGAAGAAATGCTCAAAACTATCATTGATGAGCAAGAAGCCCAGTGTGTTCAACAAACACAAAGCAAAAATCTCAAGACTTCTGGTGAAGGGCCGAACACATCCACCCAACTTAAGACCATCAAATTAAGACCTAGCATATCACTGGCAGCTATAGGACATAATATAAAACTGGGATTGTGTGCTGTGGGCTTTGACTCCTCCAAAAAGAAAACTACATCGGAAACACTGAAGAGGAGTAAACTGTTGGTGAAACAACAATTGACAAAATATTCCAGAACCTCCAGAAATGCATTCATTCAGCTGTTTATTCAGTGAAGTTACTCAAATATAATGCTGTGTCATCTACAAATACTTCCTAGTCCCTATGGGATGAAAAGAAGCCATATCTTTCTACTTTATTTTTAAACACTTGCATTTATCCAACAAGAGTTATTCATGTGCAGGGCAGTGGTGGCACACACTTTTAATCCCAGCACTTGGGAAGCAGAGGCAGGTGGATCTTTGTGAGTTCAAGTCCAGCCTGGTCTACAGAGTGAGTTCCAGGGCAGGCTCCAAAGCTACAGAGAAATCCTGTCTCAAAAGAAAAAAAAAAAAAAAAGTTACTCATGAACCACCCATTCCCAGCAGCCTTACCTGGCCCCTGTTGGGACTTAGTTGTCTCTTTCTGGGCTCACACAACACTCTAGCCACTCTGCACTGGAACACCATAGGATCTCCTGCAGGTGCTCCTATTCATAGTGAACACATCCACAACTGTCTCAGCATTCCACACCCCAAATAAAACATATGTTGCAAAGATGTTCTCCATAACTGTACACTAAATGGAGATGCCTTCATGCATCCCAAGATGTCAAATTGACAGTGTACAACCTCAAGCATTTGAAATACATCAACCATGGCAACAGGTAATTTTCTCAATATTTCCCCAAAATTACTTTCAAAATAAGTAAAATACAAAAAAAATTTATTTAATGAAATGTCTCTAAATATAAGAACCTCTCAATTATGAACATTCCAAGAAAATGTATATAAAAAAAGCTTTTGGGCACTAGGCAATAATCTCCACTTGAATTGTTTTTGGTCTTTAGTTTGCCGAGATCTCTCAATCTCTTCATTTTGAGTTTTAAGCAGAGATGAGCCTACAAAATGTACCTCATAGTCAGTTGGAGGCAAGAAGGTGTCCTTGTTCTGAATGTAGCATTAGGCTGCTCTTCATCAAATTCTATGCCCATTCTTTCTATGTCAGTGACACAGAAACACAAAGATTTTGTTTTAGTATATCATTCATAGGTTACTAAGTCTATTATGGGTTAGAAAAATCACAATCAAACATTCCTTAAATGGAAACTTTGGGTAATTTCTATTCTATAGATGTGCTAGCAGTAATTCAGCATAGTGTTGATGCTGAGTTAAGAAACTGACACAAAAGTAATACCCTGGGTATAAAGCCAAAGTTTCATGCACACCATCAGGAAAACAAACAACTTAAAGCATCTTATTTGCAGATACCTCCACAAGTGTATAAAGAAGAAATAAACATCTCGCCACAAGGGGAGGAGCTATATCCTGACCTTGTATTTTGACCTGTGTTCCCTTGTATATAACCACTTCATGCAGACAAGCTCATCCCAATTTTTCTCAAGGCCTAATCGATATTATAGTGACCAGGGACTTCTTGTCTCTGAAGTTCTCTATTAAAAGTACTGTACATTCTGGCTTCTTTTGCTGGAGTGGAGAACACAGGCAGCCGACTGACTTCAGGGGGTAGCATTTCACAGAACTTGGTGACAATAGAACAGTGCAGAGTGCCCAGAGACGCTTTGTGCATGTTCTTTTACAGAATATATCTTCTCCCTTTCTCACAGCAGTAACTCACAGACCATTAAATCTCACCCATTTCCTATTCATTTTCTGTGTTAAAATACGGCTTATGACCCTGAGTACAACTATCAAGGATTCTGCCCTGAAAGTCAACTTTTATTATTTGACAATATATGACTTTGAAAAGATCAAAAAGTCATGGGCCATGAACCTCGCCACTTAAGTGCTTTCAAATGGCTCAAGCATGTATATACTTTTACAAATGGGAAAAAAAAAAAGGTTCTGAAAACACTACAAAATTGTTAAAGATTGCAACTGCTTCCATTAACAAGACCTTCAGCTAGACTTAACAACCAAAACATAAATAGGACAAAAAACAAGGGGGGGTGACTTTAGAGACAGAAAATGCAAAGGATAACAACAACAAAAATAAAAAAATAAAAAAAAAAACATGACTATCACCACATCAAAACAAGAGGAAGGTGAGAAAGTGCCCCAAACATGGCACTTCGAGAAACTACTGCTTGGTTCAATGAAAGGAGATTTTAAGAAAGAAACCTGTGACTTCCTAAGGTCAAATGTGTGAACCTTCAACCACCTGATCTCACCCATGTGTAGACTCTAAAAGAAGACAATCTCATAGAAGCCACTACAGTCTTGGAATAGTGGCCAGCGGTATAGGTCAATGGAAACTAAAATATAGTAAGGGTAGACCATTCTGGAAGGCTTTACACAACAGGGTGATAACAGATAATAACATTCAGCATATTCAAAAGCTACAGTGAAAGGGTCTTTTTCAAGTTTTCACCATAGAGAAATGACAAATGTTGAGGAAAAAGAAATGTTGAACCTGATTTGAATATTATGTAATATATGCATACATTGAAATATTACAAGAAATCCCATTAACTTACATAGTGTTTATTTCATGTATTGACTGATTTTAATTTAAAAGTGTTCTTTCCTTATATTCAATTTAATACATCAGTAAAGCTGAAATTGATATTCCATATACACAGCATTTAAGTTATCCATCTGAAAATGAGATATCAAAAGACCTCATGCGGCCCAAAAGCTGGTGACCTTGGTGATTCATGTTTATTTCATATACTATTTTCTTTTTAACTGATACATATTAATTGTACATACTTATGGAATACATCCAATATACATTGACACTTAATCCCATTCATTGCTGCACTGGAAACCTTTGAGTTTATCTGTCCCAGACCCTTACAAATGCATAATATATTTTTGTGAACTACAGTCCTACCCTACTACAGAACACCAAAACTCAGTCTGCTTATCTTTAGGCCTATGATTTAATATCCCTTTATTCTCCTCCTCCACTACCCTTGTAACCTCTAAGACCACTATACCATGGCTAAAATCAAAAACACCAATGACAGTTTATGTTGGAGAGAATGTGGAGAAAGGGAAACACTCCTCCTTTGCTGGTGGGAATGCCAACTTGTACAGCCACTTTGGAAATCAGTATTCCTCAGGAAAATGGGAATCAGTCTACCACAAGATCCAGCAATTCCACCCTTAGGCATATACCCAAAAGAAGCACATTCATACAACAAGAACATCTGTCCAACTATGTTCATAGCAGCATTATTTGTAATAGCCAGAACCTGGAAGAAACCTAGATGCCCCTCAACTGAAGAGTGGATAGAGAAAATGTGGTACATTTACACAATGGAGTACTACTCAGTGGAAAAAAATATTTTTAAAAAAATGGAATCTTGAAATTCACAGACAAATGAATGGAATTAGAAGAAACCATTCTGAGCAAGGTAACCCAGTCACAAAAAGACAAACATGGTATGTACTCACTCATATATGGATGGTCTTCTTTTAGAGTCTACACATGGGTGAGATCAGGACATGCATGGTCCCCCAGAGAAGGGGAAAGGGACAAGATCACCTGAGCAAATTGGAAGCATGGGGGGAGGGAAGAGGGAGCTAAGGAAAATGAGAAGGGGAGAAGAGGGGAGAAGAGGACATGAGGGAACAGAAGATTGAGTGGGGGGAAGAATAGAGGAGAGCAAGAAAAGAGATTCCATAAGAGAGGGAGCCATTTTAGGTTTAAAGAGAAATCAGGCACTAGGCAAATGTCCAGAGATCTACAAGGATGACACTTAACTAACAATCTAATCCACAGTGGAGAGGCTACCTTAAATGCCCTCCCCTGATAATGAGATTGGTGACTAACTTATATCCATCCTAGAGCCTTCATCCAGCAGCTGATGGAAATAGAAACAGACACAACAGCTAAACACTGAACTAAACTGGAATCCAGTTGCTGAGATGGAGGAGTGATGAGCAAAGGGGTCAAGACCAGGCTGGTGAAACCCACAGAAACAGCTGACCTGAACAAGCGGGAGCACATGGACCCCAGACTGATAGCCAGCTAGGAAATTAGCATAGGACTGATCTAGACCCCATGAACATGGGTGTCAGTGAGGAGGCCTCAGAAATCTACGGGGCCTCTAGTAGTATATCAGTACTTATCCCTAGCATAGGAATGGACTTTGGGAGCCCATTCCACATAGAGGGATATTCTCTCAACCTAGACACATGGTGGAGGGCCTAGGCCCTATCCCAAAGGAGATGATAGACTCTGAAGATTCCCATGGAAGGCCTCACCCTCTCTGGGGAGTAGAAAGGGTATGGGATAGTTAGGGTGTTAGAGAGGGTAGGGGGAGGGAGAGAGAACTGGGATTGACATGTAAAACAATCTTGTTTATAATTTAAATTTTTAAAAAAATGGAAGAAAGAAAAAAAGAGCACTGGCTGTTCTTCCCAAGGACCCAGGTTCAATTTCCAAAAGCTCACTATCATCTGTGACATTGGTTCCAGGTAATCTAATACCCTCTTCTGGCCTGTGTAAATATCCATGCAGGAAAAATACCCATTTAAAAAAAAAAAAAAAACACTATTCCAAGTATTTAATCTTGCTATAAACCTTTAACCAAAAAGAAAGAAACACAAGAAGACCATGCATTTCCATATATATATATATATATATATATATATATATACATATATATATATATATATATATATATGCTGGCAAAATGGTTAAGTGGGTAGAGACACCTGCTACCAAGCATGGCACTCTGGGTGTTTTCTGGGACCCACATAGTGAGAAGAGAACAGTGCTGCAAGATGTCCACTGACCTCCACACACAGGTCACAGTACCTATACACACACACACACACACACACACACACACACACACCTTTTTAAATAATATTTTAAATAAATAATTCTTAAAACTAATAACTACTAATAGGCAAACTTTATTTCCAAAACAGGGTAAAAGCTTTTGTCAGGAGATCTCCCATATATTTACAAGTCAGATGAGTAAGCAGGTGCTAAGTCCAAAAAGGCTTCTGCGGGATTGCATGAACAACAGATCCCCAGCACCTCTACCATCTGGACTACAGCATTCAATACTGCCATTATAGGGAAGCAGTGGTGGTTTAAATGAGAAATGTCCCCAGCAGGCTCAGGTATTTGAACATTTGGTCCCCAGCTAGTGGCACTGTTTGGGGAGGTGATACAAACTTGATGTTACTGAGGGTAGACTTTGAGAGTTCATAGCCTTACCCTACTTCCAGTTTGTGCTCTGTGTTGGAGCTTGTAATTGGAGATGTGATCTCTTAGCTCCCTGTTCTTGCCGCCATGCTTACTGCTTACTACTTGTTGCCAGACCCCCAGGACTCCTGGCCTCCCTCCATGATGGACTCTCATCATTCTGAAACTATAAGCCAAATTAAACTCTTTCCTATAGAAGTTACTTTGGTCCTGGTATTTTTACCACAGCCACAGAGAAGTAACTGATATAAGCCCAAAGATGGAGAGACAGTGGGGGCTCTAAGAGATGAGTAACACCCTTTTGGCTCAGGGGAAAAAGGAACATTAGAAGAAATGAGGTGGAGGTGTATCCAGGTAGATACACAAAGTAACTGTGAATGAAACATGCTGGAATCCATAGTTAGAAAAGAACTAAACACAAAATCCAGAAACGAAGGAAAGGTCATGAGGCATAAGGAAAAGTCATGTTTATGACAGAGTCAAAAGCAAGACATGATCAGGATTATGGACTGTGTTGGGAGACGGTACTGAACTACTGCTACCTCCTAAGAAGAATGTATTCATGGTTCACAGAGCAGGTAAGTGAGACTCACTAACGGATTCATACACAGAAACAGAAGGTAGACAACATTTGTGCCATCAGTGACTTCTTCCTAGAGAAGTTATACTAGACTTAGACATTGTTGAATTGTCCATAATCACTTTACATACGTGGGTAACACTAAGTGTTCAAAATATAGTTTGATAATGGCTTGAAAAGGGCCCCAAGTTGAAATTCAGGGATTTTTCATGTAGGCCTGACCCACACTGTCCCTTAATGCTCTACGCAGGGTCTATGTCAAACTAGTGTGGCCAGATCCTAAACAAACCTGAGGTAGGGGAGACTACGGCCAAATGAGCAATGCTTCACACAAGCCAGGAAGCCTGTGTTTCCAGTGTCATTTAGGCATCTCTTACAGAACTACCATAATATACATCAAAATATATGTAGGCCGGGCATTGGTGGCACGCGCCTTTAATCCCAGGACTCGGGAGGCAGAGGCAGGTGGATCTCTGTGAGTTTGAGGCCAGCCTGGTCTCCAGAGCAAGTGCCAGGATAGACTCCAAAGTTAAACAGAGAAACCCTGTCTCGAAAAACCTATATATATCTATATCGATATCGATATCGATATAGATGGGAAATAACTTTGTCCACAATATCAGAAAAGTGGGAACTGTTATATAAAACTAATCAAAAGAGCACATGCCATATGGTGTATTATACTTCTGCAATCCCAGCACTTGGGAGGTTGTGAAAAGATCATGATGCTAAGGCCAGTGAGAATGCAAAATGAGTTAGGGCCAACCTGGGCTACACAGTGAGACACAGTCTCAGAAAAAAATTATTTTAAGGTAAATCTCTTACTTATTACATATAGAGAACATGGCATGGGATCTTCTCTGTAATTCAATGTGTTTAAATCTTTGAAGAATTTCATGGAAACTAATTCAGGATGATCATTCTTGGATATTATTACCTCTAAAAATGTAAGATATGAACATTTTTGTGGTTGTTTTGGATGAGTTAATTGTTTTGTTTTTCTTTTTTTTTTCATTCTTCCACTCTATGTGTATGGATGGTTTGCCTGCATGCATGTATGTGCATCCTCTGCATGCCTGAAGCTGGCAGAGGACAGAAGATATGAGCTCCACTTGGAAGTGGAGTTTATGAATGGTTGTGAGCCACTTTATGACTGCTGGGAATTGAACTCAGGTCCTCTACAAAAGCAACAAGTACTCATAGCATGGAGCCATCACTCCAGCCCCAGAAACAGTGAACTTTTACTGAGCACTGCCTGACCTGAGCTTATAGCTTCTGCAAAGTGTGCCTTATAATAGTAGATGAGAAAATTAAGAATTACTAGCAATTGCTTATATTTTCTACCAGCTATTTGGTGTTGGTTATTGCTTCAGTTTGAGTAGTTTTGTTGTTGTGTTGTTGTTGCTTCTTGGGTGGGGGGAGGTATCTTTTTTTTTTTTTTTTTAGTTATTTTAACATTACAGTATATATCCAGGTAATTTTTAAGTGGTATTGCCAAGGACAGAACTCCTTTACACCATTTAACTTCAGTCTTCCAAGACCCTATTTGCCTTAAAACTAAAGGAAAATATATACCTCATCATGTTGGGAGCAGAGGAAGCCTTAAGTAAATGAAATTCTGTGTGAATGTGCGTTGTTGACATAGGCATAGTCATGTCAAGGACCTAGCCTCGGACCTATGGGGAAATGGCAAAGCCTTCTCCCTGTGGTGAGTATAGATATTGATAGTGCAGAAAATGTCCACAATAACTTTCTACCCAAACCACCCACCCCCTGGATATTTACAGCCTAAAGATTGTTCCTTTTAGAGACTGCTCCTACAAAAATTAGCTAAAACTGCCTCCTAGTTCACCTGTATATAACAGCCCATCCCTCTGTTCAACTGAAATTCTGGTATGCTGAAGCTTCTATATCTGAGAGCCCAGGCTATCCAATCCCAGCTTTATTCTGTGTGTCTCTTTTCTTCATTCTCTTGTTGTCCCAATCAGATCTGTCTCTGGAGCCATGCAGGGACATGATAACATAAAAGTCAGATTGAGAGACTAAGGAGAAGAACTCACATGGCAGAAATACCAATAGCAACTAATAACTTATGTTATTTTTGATGAATACTACTAGAAATAATTTCTATTGTTACCACCCAGAATACAAGGATACTATCATATGCTTCATACATAGCTCACTTCTTTCAAATTTTTTATTTTATATTTTTTGCTTTTTTATTTAAATTAAAAACAATCTTATTTTACATACCAATTCCAGTTCCCACTCCCTCCCATCCCCCCATGTCCCCCACCAACCCCCATCCACTCCCCAGGTAGGGTGAGTCTTTCCATGGGGGATCATCAAAGTCTGTCACATCACTTGGGGCAGGGTCTAGGCGTTCCCCCATGTATCTAGGCTGAGAGAGTATCCCTCTATAGGGAATGAGCTCCCAAAGTCCATTTGTGCAATAGGGATACATACTTGTTCCACTGCCAGAGGTCCCATAGACTGCCCTGGCCTCCCAACTGACAGCCTGGTTCAGGGAGCCTGTTTTGGTCCTATGCTGGTTCCCCAGCTATCAGACTGGAGTCCGTGAACTCCCACTTATTCAGGTCAGCTGTTTCTGTGGGTTTCCCCAGCATGGTCTTGACCCTTTTACTCATCACTCCTCCCTCTCTACAACTGGATTCCAGGAGTTCAGCTCAGTGTTTAGCTGTGGGTGTCTGCTTTTGCTTCCATCACCTACTGGATGAAGGCTCTAGGATGCCATTTAAGGTAGTCATCAATCTCATTATAGAGGAAGGGCATTTAAGGTAGCCTCTCTACTATTGCTTAGATTCTTAGTTCGGGTCTTCCTTGTGGATCCCTGGACAATGTCAGATTTCTCTTTAAACCTATAATGGCTCCCTCTATTAAGGTATCTCTTCCCTTGCTCTCTTTCTCTATTCTTCCTGATCCCTCACGTCCTCCTCCCCCCTCTCCTTCTTCCTACCTCCCTCCCCGTCTCCCCATGCTCCCAATTTGCCCAGGAGATCTTGTCCCTTTCCCCTTCTCCAGATGTTGATATATATGTCTCTCTTAGGGTTCTCCTTGCTTATTAAATATTTTCTCTTACAAGGTCTTACAGTAGCAGTCAGATACTAAACCAAGATGTCACTCTAAGAAAACACTTAGATCACCACACTTTAGATGGCTGAATCTTCCTGTAAATGTGAGATGATCCCCAAAAGCAGGAGCAGACAACAGCCTTGAAAAGTGCTTATCTCCCCAGTTTACTTAGTCTCATGAGTTTAAAACTTTTCTTTATACCAACTCTTCCATGACATGGACCAACTGTCCTCCTACAAGAACAAACCCCCTATAAATATAGATATGGTTGTAAATATGTGTCACAGAGTCATAAACCAGAAAGAACAGAAATCACTCCACCCAGAGTAGATTTCAAGGCAAATAAATACACTCATAGCATCTACTCACTACTGTAAAATTTGCTTTATCAAAATATTTAGTTCTTTCTTTTTGGCTGCTTAGATTGTAACTAAAGATTACTAAAATAACATGATTGATTATATCATGTAGCAAAAACAGAAAGAGAAAAAAAAAATACTGTCTTCTATTTTTAGGGTACTACTTACTTGAGCCCATTCCCAAATGCTTAAACACTTTACCTGTAGGTCTTCTGATGGCATTGTATATGGTTTGGCATGCATTTGAGCAGCAATATCTAAGCATTTCACTCTACTATGCTTTTAGGAGCACAATTACATGAGATAATTTTCTCATTTCTTTCAAAACTATCCAACAAATGATTAACAGATGTAGAGCATGCTTAAATATATACCACTGCTTAATGAAGTCTTAATGAATAAGGAAACAAACCCAGGTGGTCATTCTAATGATTGACATTTCAAAGATTACACCAAAAAAAAAAATACTGATTATATGGGTACTAAGATAAATAAATAAATATCAGGTGGAGACTACAGTCAGAGCCTGCGGCAATGTGAGTGAGAAAAGCATGTGACTTCTAAGGACTAGGAGGAAATGATATCCTGGCACACTAGTCACTTTATGGCAGATTAGTAAGTAGTTCCTAGATACAAAATGAGTTTTGTTCAACATTTTTGTCTTCTGAGAAGACTTCCATGTCTATTATAAGGAAATGAGCATTCCTTTAAGAAATCACCTCTTATGGTTTGGATACAGGAGGTATTCCCAAAACTCATGTTACACTTTGGTTCCAGCTAGAAATGAGATGCAAGCTTCCTCACTACTGGCTAGTCTCTGTGGTACCAGAAGGTGCAATCACTGGGCAAGAATTGTCAACATGGTTCTATTCAGCGGTGGACCCTGTGTGCTACACTACCAATCCACCAGGCAAGATGTGCCTGCAGGTACAACAGTGGCAAGACTGCTGTGGGAGCAACCAAATGCTTTCTGGTAGAATCTGAAGTCTGCTCAGTTCTGATACTGTAAACCTGGTCAAAAGCCTTTGGTTAAGAAGGTTATAAGCCTTAATGTACAAGCTATTGGTGTTGTTTTGCTAAAGACATGTGCTAAGTATTCTGTTTATGCCCACAGACTAGGATTGCTGTCAGCTTTCCCCAGAGAAGCGTCTTTTTGCTGTGAGCAGCAGTTAAAGAGACTCTTAAATAGTCAAAGTCCTGGGAATAAGTGATTTGTTGAATTCTCAGTCCTAAATCACCCCATCAAGGTTCAGGGAACACTGCAGAAGAGGGGACAGAGAGACTATAAGAGCAGGAGGAAGGGATGGAATGCTGTGGAATGCTGTCCTCCATGCATAGCTGTGGCAGTCTTTGAATTCTCAATACCTGAGATGAAATGAACAAGACTGTCAATATTCTGTCACAGAGGGTCAAGGGCTCATAAGACCATGCCCCAACCTGAGGCAGTGAAGGGTTGGGGGTGGGGGTTCATAAAGCTCCAAATTCGGCTAGAGAATCTATAGGCAATGAATGCTTCATGGGGGAGGGAGAACAATTCTCTTCAGTAGTAAGGTAGTCATGATCCCATAAATAACCCTTCACCCATGCTCATGTAAATAACCCTAATTAAATTCATTAATTCATCAGTACACACACACACACACACACACACTGTAGGGGAAGATGAAAGTAGAAGGGACTAGTTAGAAAAAAAGGGGATCAGCAAGGAGACAAATGAGGATAATGGGGGAAAAGAGGGTAAATATGAACAAAATGAGCAAAATACATTATATTCATATCACAATAAAATACCATAAAGAAACTTGTCTGTATAATTAGTATATGCTAATGACATTTTTAAGAGTAAATACTTCATCTGTTGAAAGCCCAGACACTGTTGATAGAGCCAATCATTGAGAAGTGATTGGACCACGGGGACTTTACTTTTAGTATTGATCTATTAAAGGATATATAAATTGATAGCATTATTTGAAGGTAGTGGAAAGTGGGAGGAAGTGCCTGGTATCAGGATTTCAGGGCCTGGAATACCATGCCTTTATAGACTATTCCTTAGCCATGCCCTGTTCTTGTTTCTCTCTGCTTCCTGGCTACCATGACCTAAAAAGTTTTAGTCTACTGTGCTCTTCCATGATGTTTCCACCTGGACCCAGATCTAAAAACAACACAGCCAACCACCAATGGACTAAAGTTACACTTGTCATTTGTCACAGTGACACTACCTCACCTCTCACAACTCTGGAGGCACAGGTAACTAGGGAATCCTTAGCTCATCCTACTTCTATTCTACACTGAACGGCAAATTAAAATGTTTCATTATGCTATCATCATATTTGGTACATTATGGACACATGAACCAAGCAAGAACATTCTAAGCATTTTCTGTTTCTCAATTCCTTTTGGACTGGAGAGATGAAGTGACAAGCCTCTGTAAGCCTTCTACATAATTCACAAAGAAAAGAAACTGTGCCTCCAATATACTACTTAGACCACGACTGACCTAAATACTAGACTAATAGTCACTTAAGACAAAACTCCTAAGACCAAATGAACTCACTGAGAGAATGAAAATGACAGATGTCTGTATGTATGTTTATGTATGCATGCACACATGTATGTGTATACATACATATACATGTACACATATAAGCACACACACTTTATCAGAAGTGTATACAGATCAAGACAGGCCACTGTATTATTTCAAGGGACTCTTCTATGCATAATCCCCAAATACTATCTATGCTTCAACCATTCTAAAAAGAATGCCTTAGAAGGTATCAACACTGGTTACAAGTGGTGGTCTTTGGAAAATACTGAATGGAGAACTAAACTAGAAGCAACATGAAATGATTTATAGTATGCATATACATTAGAACAAAGATACTTTGCATACACTACAGGTTACTTGACAAAATACAAATGAGCATGACAAGCTAAGAAAATAAGAAACTCCAAACACATAATTTCCCATATTAAACATATTTTCACCAACAACAACACCTAATGTTTTCAACTAGGAATGCATGATTTTACACTGAGAGGTGAAATTTTTCTTCACTATTTCTGAAAGGAAGCATAAGCACAGACATCAGTAAACAGAACATAAAATAAGGCTGTGCCTGCTGGGTCACGAAACCCTCCCTTCACGGAAAACATTCTAGAGACTCTAACCAGTAGAAAAATGAAAGAACACTGTGTTAAATGTATTCCTGTTTTAAAGGACAAAGGGAAGTCTTATTTATGTCTGACTGCTTATTACACTCAAACTCCATGCAAACGAGAAGACAATTATTTACCCTTACATCCTTGCCTGAAGATCAGTACCACACAGAGTAAGGATACAGTGTTTTTGGTTATTAAATGACTGCGAGAAGACAGGGCCAAACTATAAGGAATCTATCATGAACTGATTAAGTTGGGTCCATCTTAGGCCAATATTAGAACTTAAAAGGAATGCATCATGGAATGGGCTGTGAAAAGCAGAATACAAATGTTCTGTATTCAGGTTTCCTAGCAAAATGTGGTTTTAATTTAAAAAAAAAATGCATTGTTAAGTATAAATCAATTCAGGAGAGGAAGAAAGAAACCAAACTGTGAAGATAAAGACATTTTTTTAAAGCCATACTTTAAAACTTTGTAATAAATAATGCGCAAACTAAAAATAATCTACGATTGTAAATACTAAGCTTTTCTCCCATTTCCTGTCTATATTCTCTTTACCTGAGAGGAATCTGCTTGGGCTAACTGTGCGGTGACCTTCAGTATCTGCTGAAGATTCTGACCTGCATCTTCAATAAGCAGGTGAGCCAGCAGTAAAAACACATGAGTGGGGATCACTGTAGTGACAGGGAGCAAGGACTCTACTGCAGCCAGCCAGTCACTAGCCGCAGAGTCTTCTCCAATTACTTCAAGAACCCTCCAGGCTGTGAAGATTGAGCCATACATGCTGGTTATGGGAAAAGTGAGCCTGCAGGAGATCTGAAAAACAGACACAAGAAGGCATTAAAACAAGAGGAGGATATGTCGGGAATATATATTCCTATTTCTAGCATTCACTTATTCTCTAATTCATTATCAAAGCATTCCCTCCAATACAAGACATACACACTTTGAGGTCTTGCCAAATAGCTCTCCACCCACATGTGAGGTAATAGGATTAGACAAGGAGGAAAACAGTTGTTCCATAGAATCTGAGAACACTTTAGTACAGAATTTTCTCATATTTACAATGCATTCCCAGTTAAGAAAGAGAGGGAAAATGAATCAATATACAAGATCCAGAGGCAGCAGACTTTGAGAAAAGCTATTCTCACTTTAAAATAAACCTCAGTGATCAGCTATGAGAAGGAAAACAGACACTCCATTTCACTTGGCCAGGCCCTCGTAAGTGGCAGCCCAGGGCAGATGGCAGACTTGGACACAGGACAAATCACACTGGTAACAGACAGTATGTGGACGGGAACAGAGTTGCTTTAGCTTGAGCCTGGGAAGTCATCAGTAATTGTGAATAACTTTTGCTCGAAGTTGAACAAGACCGAGAGATAGTGCTGTATTTCAGCAAATCTGAGAAATGGCTCCTCACATAAGTGAAGTAGTGTAGTGAGATCCAGGAAATGCACAAACCTGTGCATTAATGCTTGAGCAGAAATGATTCACCTGAAGCCACAGGCATCACTGAAGCATTTGACACTGTCTGCTAATAGTGTCATTCAAATTTCACAGAAAAGGATGACAAAAATTAAAATCTCTAACTGCCTATTAAGGGAGGATGATTTATAAAAATAACCATTGAAAGAATAAGAAATAAATGCTAATATTGGTAAAAATGCAATAAATGTACTAATATAAAACCAACATGTTATAGTATGTGCTCTTTCAAAGTTTATGATTTAGAAGATCTCAGCAATTTATAGAACTCTGTGACCACCACCAGTGCCTATTCTTATGACATTTTCATCAGTCCTAGGGGAAACTTCAATAGCCTTTCCCTACTCCCAGTCCCTGGAAACTACCCACTGGCATTAAATTTCTATTCTGGCTATTTTATAGGGTAGAAACCACATAATTTTTTAGCTTTTATGGGAGGTTTTATATGACAGACACCAACCATTTTGTGGCTCCCTTTCACTTAGCATGTTTTCAAGGTTTGCTCATGTCATAGCTTATGTCAGGACTTTTTATTGCCAAATAGCATTGCATCATATGTATATAGCTCCTCTTGTCTATCCATTCATGATAGACAAAATGCTTGAGCCATTTCCATTCAGGGAGGCAATTATGAACAATGCTATCAGCATTTCTACAAATGTCTGTGAGACAATATAAATATACAATTTTCTTGAATATGTGCTAAAGAGTGACTACTCTAAATACTACTCTAAAAACAAATCTAGAAATACTAGCCATACTATTAACTAATACGAAAAGATTCTCCAAGTCATAACATACAAGATATATTACATAGAATAGTACTTTTTTCCAAAAGAGTATGATAAAAAATATGACATATTACTAAATTATATTATATAAAAAATTAGTAATCACTAAACAAAATATTACATTTGAAAGAGTGAGAATGGTACTGAAACCACAGTGAAAAAGAGGACTTGCATCATATACCATTTCATATTTCTTGAATTTGTGAATGTATTACTATTGCAAAAGACTTACAAAATTTAAGTTTAAATAATATCTAAATTTGAATACCTTAGTTTCATTAAAAATACTATTCATAAGAAGATGAAATTCATTAATGACTATGGACAAATCCTTTAGACTAATGACAACAAACATTGGACTTGAGACATAAAAGACTCAGTGTTCAGAGCAACCAAGCTAGCTATTAAACATCACATGATTTCTCAAAAACTCACTTTACTTATTTGTGCATCTTAAATAAAGACCAACTTCTTCACAAATATAAAATATCATGGGGTAACTCTAACCAAACAAGTGAAAGACCTGTTACAACAAGAACTTTAAGTCTTCTGGAGGCATCACCATCCATGAATTCAAACTCTACTATAGAGCTATAGTGATAAAATCAGCTTGGGATTGGCATAAAAACACACATGGACCAATGGAAACAAATCGAAGACCCTGACATAAATCCACACACCTATGAACACATGATTTTTGACAAAGAAGCCAAAAAGGTACAATGTAAATAGGAAACCATCTTTAACAAATGGTGTTGACATAACTGGGTGTCAAGATGTAGAGTACTGCAAACAGATCCATATCTATCACCATGCACAAAACTCAAGTCCAAGTGAATCAAGGACCTTAACTTAAATCCATTACATTGAACCTGATAGAAGAGAAAATGTAAAGTAGCCTTGAATGCATTGATACAGGAGACCACTTCCCTAAATAAAACACCAACAGCACAAACACTGAGAGCAACAATGAATAAATGGAACCCCCTGAAACTGAGACGCTTCTGTAAGGCAAAGGACACTGCCAATAATACAAAAAAGGCAGCCTACAGAATGGGAAGAGATCTTTACCAACCCCACATCTGACAGAGGGCTAATCTCCAAAATATATAAAGAACTCAAGAAACTAGACATCGGAAATACCAAATAATCCATTTTAAAAAATGGGGTACAAAGCTAAACAGAGAAGTCTCATCAGAAGAATCTCAAAAGGCCGAAAGACATTTAAGGAGTTGCTCAGCATACTTAATCATCAGGGAAATGCAAATCAAAACAACTCTGAGATACCATCTTACACCTGTCAGGATGGCTAAGATCAAAAATACTGAGGACAACTTATGTTGGAGAGTATATAGTGTCAAGGGAACACTGCTCTACTACTGGTAGGAGTGCAAACTTGTACAGCCATTTTGGAAATCAATCCGGTGGTTTCTCAGAAAATTGGGAATGAATCTACCTTAAAACCCAGCAATACTACTCTTGGGCATATACCCAAAGGATACTCAAACATACCACAAGGACACTTTCTCAACAATGTTCATACATTATTTTTAATAGCCAGAACCCAGAAACAATCTAGATGCCCCTCAACTGAAGAATGGATAAATAAAAAATGTGGTATATTTATACAATAAAGTATTACTCACCTGTTACAAAAAAAAAACAGAAAAACAAAAAAAAATCACAAAAGTTGCAGGCAAATGGATGGAACTAGGAAAAAAAAAAAAACCATCCTGAGTGAAGTAACCCAAACGCAGAAAGACAAATGTGAACAAATGTGATGTGTGCTCCCTCATAAGTAGACATTAGACATAAAGCAAAGGATAACCAGAATATAATCTGAAGCTCTAAAGAAGCTAGGTAACAAAGAGAACCCTAAGAGGGACACATGGATCGCCTTGGGAAGGGGAATTAGATGAGATCTCCTTGGCAAACTGGGGGCAATGGGGTTGGTAAAGGGGAGGGAATGGGGGTGAGAACATGTGGAATGGCCAAGGTGGGGAGGGAAGGAAAGGGAGAGCACAGAGAGAGATAACTTGATAGAGAGAGCCACTATGGGGTTAGGGAGAAACCTGGTGCTAGGGAAATTCACAAGGATAACCCCAGCTAAGACTCCTAGCAATAGTGGAGAGGGTGCCCAAACTGGCCTTCCCCTATAATGAGATTGGTGAATATCTCAGCTACCATCATAGAGCGTTCATCCAGTAACTAGCGGAACCAGATGAAGACAACCACAACCAAGCACCAGGCCAAACTCTGGGAATCTAGTTGAAGATAGGGAGGAGGGATACATGAGCAAGGGAGGTCAAGATCATGATAGAGAAATCTACAGAGACAGCCAAACCAAGCTCGTGGAAACTCATAAACTCTACACCAACAGCTCTGGAGCCTCCATTGGACCGAACTAGATCCTCCATATGTGGGAGACAGTTGTGAAGCTTAGGTTAACAGAGGGGCCCCTGGCAGAAGTATCATGATCTATCCCTGGTGCATAAGCTAGCTTGTTGGAGCCCATTCCTGATGACAGAATGCCTTACTCAGCCTTAACGCAGTGGGGAGGAGCTTGGTCCTGTCCCAGCTTAATGTGCCAGACTTTGCTGACTCCCCGTAGGAGCCTTACCTGTTGGGAGGAGTGCATGAGTGGTAGGCTGGGGGTAAATTGAGGGGAGGCAGGAGAAGGCATGAAAAGGAGAACTTTGGTTGGAATGAAAATAAACAAGTAAACAAGACTAACTTCTTGACAAAGTACGGGAGGCAAATATGAAAGCATCTAATATCTAATAAAGCCCTCAGCACAATGCCTGAAGTTATAAATATAGGAAAATATTATCCTTGTCATCTTGGGAAAAGAAAAATAAAACCAGTGGGTATGAGTAGAAAATAACTGGAAATCAACATGAACCATGAATCGAGGCCAAAGCAGGAACATTACTCTGACGTGGGTAAACAAGGAAGAGAAAAGTAATTCCACATTACATGAAGTATTATCTCCTATCTTGCTTTTGTTTGCTTGGTTGCTTAAAGGTAGACCAGCAGTAGGAAATCAAAATGTTAAATAATATATCACAGTACGTTCCCCTTGCCCCATTGAGTGACAAGTACTATTGGCATACTGTCAGGGGAAGAGTGTCATCAAGGGTTTCCCCACCCTGAGAGAAACAGATGAAAGGGTTAGTATATTCTGCTTTTCAGAGGAACCAGTAGAAAGTAAAAGGATTTGTAGTATGTGTACTATAGCACAACAGAAACTAATGAAGAAAAAAACCATAGGAAAAATTACACTTAAAAAAATACTAGAACTGGCATGGTGATGGCACATGTAATCCACCATTTGTGCAATGGGGCAGGAGGATCAGGAGTTGAAGACCAGACTAAGCTAAGTGACACTCTTCTGATTAAGAAGACTGAGATGGGGAAGGGATGGAGGGGGAAGGCAATGAAAGAGATATCTTGATAGAGAGAGCCATTATGAGGTTAGAGAAAGAAACTTGGTGCTAGAGAAATTCCCAGGAATCCACAAGGATGACCTCAGCTAAGACTCCTAGCAATAGTGAAGAGGATGCCTGATTGGGCCTTCCCCTTTAATCAGATTAGTGACTACTCTAATTGTTATCATAGAACCTACATGCAGTAACTGATGGAAGCAGGTGCAGTGATGCACAGCCAAGCACTGGGCTGAGCTCCTGGAGTTCAGTTGAAGAGAGGGAAGAAGGATCATATGAACAAGGGGGGTCAAGAGCATAATGGGGAAACCCACAGAGACAGCTGACCCAAGTCAGTGGGAGCTCATGGACTCTGGACTGACAGCTGAGGAACCTGCATGGAACCAAACTAGGCCCTCTGAATGTGGGTGACAGTTGTGTGGTTTAGGCAGTTTATGGGGCCACTGGCAATGAGACCAAGATTTATCCATAGAACATGATCTGGCCTTTTGGAGCCCATTCTCTATAGAAGGAAACCTTGCTCAGCCTTGATACAAGTTTGGTCCTGGCTCAACTTGGTATGCCAGACCCCACAGAAGGTCTTGCCCCCTCGGAGGAGTGGATAGCGGTAGGTAGGGGGAGAGGCTGGGGACGCTAATTTACTATCTTATTTACTATGAATCTACTCAACTACTGCTACTATTTCCTCCTAAATTCACCACAAACATAAACTAGTGGATGGAGGGATAGATAGAAATAACACATTCTAGATGCTAGAGTTAAAGAGGCAAAATCCTAAATTCAGTTCTATCCTTCACAGCTTATGTGACTGGAAGACATTTATGGCCTCTCCAATCTCAGGGCTCCTAAATTGGACATGAGTGTTTTAAGAACAGCTGTGGGACTAGGACACAGGTCAGTGGGGGATGGGATTGGGACACAGGTCAGAAGAGGACTACCTACTTCCTATGTGAGAGACCAGGAATTTCATCTCAAGCAACATACAGAGAGAGAAGAAAGGAATCGGGGAAGGGATAGAGAGGTGTTTACTAGGATAACTAAAATCAAAAGACAAGCAGTAACAGCAGTTAGCAAGGCTAGAGGGAAACTGCACTCCTCACATACTATGATGGGCATTTCTCAGTTACACGGCATCGTAATATGACCCACAATTCTACAAATCTACCAAAGAGAAATAAAGGCACATACCCACATAAAAACTTGAATATAAATGTTCATCACATGTACTCATGGTAACAAAACAAAAAAAGTTAAAATAGCCCCAAAGTTCATAGAGGAAGAGAAACAAAACACTTCAGCTATTCTACTAGGATAAAAAATGAAACAATGTACAGTTCACAAAAAAGCCAGTACAAAGAGCCACTCACTGAGTGATCCCATCTTTGTGAAGGGTTGGAAGTAGACAACTTCCCCCTAGAAAGCAGATTAGGGGTTGCCCAGGCTGAGGAGAGAGGGGCAGGTTGCATGACATGTAGATTCTAAGATAATACTAAGAAATGTTTTAAGGTTTGTTGTGGTGACGGATATACAACATTGAACAGACTTGAAGACCCTGGATTGTACATCTGACCTGCACGTAGTATGTATGTGAATTTCATTCCAATAAACTGTTAAAAGTTAGGCAAAAGCACTCATACACATGCTTAATAAAACAAATAAATCATAAAACAAAAATGGACCTGACAGCATGACCTCTGGGAAGTTAATCCCTTATCTGTGCCTCAGTTACCACTTAGATAAACTACCTCATATAGTGTGGTATAACAAAGCAGCTAATACAGAGCAAAAATGAGGTCTACAATCCTATGAATGGCATGATGCTTTGCTACTTGTTTTACCAGAGACCAGAGACTCAGCCATTAGTCAAAAGCCATGCAGCTAAAAACAGTTAATAGCAATAAGAGCCGACAATACTGATGAGAACCTATTCTATACTTACTGCAAGAAGTGAACTTTAGCTCTAAGTGAGATGACAACTTCTAAAATTTCATAACTTTCTAAATTAAGAGACAAATATTCAAGATATTTTCTGCTTCCCACAACTCCAAGTAAAGCCTATCTAGTACTACTTGATCAACAGGGCCCAGAAATACCATATTTACACACACACACACACACACACACACACACACACACACACGCACACACAAAGGCTTGTAGTAGACAATAGTCGAGTCAAGCTACCCTAACATTTCCATTGACTAGGACACTTTTATAGAAATGGAACTTGTCATCTGAACAAATAGGAATTCGGCCCTGTCTCCTTTCACTTTATCTCACCAATCCATTTTCATTCCCCATCTTCCTCCCCCCCCAAAAAAAAATACCCGATTCTTTCTTACTGTCAGGTATTCAGTGTGATACCTCACCTCCACATCCATTCTTTGGGGGGCTCTGTGATAACAAGTGGTACCTTGTCAACAGGGGGCACAGGAGACAGATTGTCTCTTTATCTGAGAGTAGTGACAGTTCTCTACAGTCATACTTATAACACCCTTTAAGGAATAACTAAGTACCATTACTAATCAATAATTACTCATGGTAGTTCATCTTACTCAATTTTCTTTCTATTGGCTGTAATTCATGTACACTGGTGCTTTTTTCCCCATTATCTTCGGAGGATTTTCAAACACGTTAGAATTTACAACTAGTGGCTAATTGTTTTCTAACCTGAGATTACAATAGGTGGTTTCAAATATCACACTTAATAGCTAAATAGAAAAAAAAAAAGATCTTGTTTTCCACACAGTATGAAAATACTGATTAGATTTTAAAGATATGAAAAATCACATTTACAATTATGCATTTTTTTTATATCTTGGGCATGGAAACATGTTAAGCTGTGTTTTATTTCATGGTTCTCAGCCTTCAGAAATGAAGAAGCCATTACAGATCTGCATGGCAGGGTATTTACCCTACAAGCTGTACTTCTGAAGAATAGTTCTAGTTATAATCAAACACTGTCAGAACCACCAAGAGAAATCATTAAAAGCAGCAAATCCATGGGTTTGTAGAAAGCTTTCTGTAATAAATCAATAGTAAAACAGCCTATTCTTATAAGAGGTGCACATTTGCTATGAACAAAACTTGCTAAATACCGAATACCTTATAAACAATGAACCAGGTACTTTGGATGAAGAGATAAATAAGTTAAAATGTCATTTAATTATGAGGGAGAGAAGACATTCAGTTAAGCAACTGGCTAAAATACTTTCAACTAAAGTTATTTCCTATGATCAGCTAAGACATATAAAGCAGAAGCACTTAGGATAGAAAACTAGAAGATGATCAATGACTACCAAAATTTAATGTTAACGATTTACATCACAGCCCTTTACTAAATGCCTGAAGAATGAGCCACAATTCTCTCCCTCAGTGAGCTCATCATAGAGTTAAAGGTATAAAAGCATGGACCTTCCACATTAGCACACATTTTTGCACTAGGTAAACATGAGAAATGCTGGGAACACAAAGCACAATGAATACCCACTTGGGGCTTGAGAACATTTGGCTGTATCTGGGAGAACAGGCAGTTCATACAGAGAACACAAAAGAGCATTTACATGCAGAACCCAAGATTTAGGAAGGGACTTGGTGAGTGTAAGGCAAGCTGAATTGATAGGTGTGTTTGAATACAGAGCCCATACAGGTACCTAGGGAAAAGAATCCCAAGGTAAAATGTGGCTTGCATCTTTTAAAGGGGTGATATAAGTTACTCACAGCCTCCATAAGGCAGCATAGTATCATGAGGAGGATATTTATAGCATCAATAGGATCCCCTCCTCCTCCTTCATCGCCAACAGCTGCTAAAGAGGAAGTCCAGCTACCAGGGCTGATGAACAAGATACACACACCTGAGCAAACAGTAAGCCGAGTGCTTAGGTATTAGAGTTAGGGTGAGCCTCAGTAAATAACACTTGAGATTTAAAGGTACACAATTCAAAGTACATCCTGCCTGGGCAGTAGTACTGAACCCCAGAGCTGGCCCCACCCAGGATCCTATAATTGTGCTATATGGCAAATTTGGAAGTAAGTAATAAAAAGGTTATTAGAATTCTTGCCAGCCTACTCAGAACTGAGTTTCCTTCTCTTACTGTTAAGTCAGATATCTACTTCAAGAAACAGAATTACAATGTAACAATCTGGATTTGGGAAGCTGTAATACATATTAAATTAGTTATCAGTACATTCTCAGGTAATGAATAATGATGACTAGCCTTTGGCTGCTCTAACATCTCATGATACATGACGAAAGGGATCTCCAGTTTTTCAAATGAAGCAACAAGCCTGTTCCAGCTTGTTTTTGTAGTGACCTCACACACACACACACACACACACACACACACACACACACAAACAAATACACACACACACAGAGAGAGAGAGAGAGAGAGAGAGAGAGAGAGAGAGAGAGGACTTTAGATGTTTACTGGCTTTATCTTCCTTAACTCTTATCCCAACCCCTGAGAGGGGAGTTGAAAAGCAATACATTTTACCAAAGGCACTACATAAAAAAGAGAACAAGCCTAGCAGAAATGTCTTAGGACCTAGCCATCTTATGCTACTCTCAAAGAAAAGGAAGACTGAAGGGCCAAAAATAAGGTTCAGTGGGTAAAGGTGCTTGCTCTCAAGCCTGACAACCTGGGTTCAACCTCTGGGATCTATTCACAGGGCAGAGAGAAAGAGAACTGAGTCCTCAAAGGTATCATCTGACTTACACTCACTCACACACACACACACACACACACACACACACACACACACACACACACACACACACGTGCGCGCGCGCACGCGCGCGCGCATGCTTACATGTGAGCACCCACACATATTTTAAAATAAGAGAAAACAAAGAAAAGGGAAACTGAAAACACAGAATGAAGTGAACAGGACCACCCACACCCACTACAGCACCAAAAGATTATGATTCAGAGTCAACTGCTGCCTGAGGGACTGTCTTCATCCATGGCCATCCAGTCTTCCAAGGCAGTAACAGAGCATGGGACAGACCCATTGTCTTCATCTTGAACAGGAAAACGTGGTAGCCACTGGCCAAGGAGCCTAACTTTACATGTCCTATAAATCGCATACTGACCCCTGAACTTCCAGGCTTTGAGTAACATTCCCTACCTGGGAGAGACCCTGACTAGCAAGATGTTGGGCACACATCAATGGACTCTCAGAATGAAAGGCTCCATTCTCAATATATTAAAGAGGCAGCAAGAGAGAGGTTCCGTGGTTAAGAGCACTGGCTGTTCTTACAGAGCACTGGACCCACATCGGGTGCTTCACAACCACCTGTAATTCTACCTCCAAGGATCTGATACCCTCTTCTGACCTCTATGGAAACCCACCTGCATGTGCTTAAATAGTAAATAAAAGAAGCACTAAATTAAACAGATTTCATTTCTTTTTCTGAAGACTAATCAGGACTTTTAGTGGCTAATGCACTGGAATCCCACAAAGGAAGAAAATTCCTACAGCATTTCTAAAACTTATTGACCATAGGACTACCTACCCTCCTGTCATAGTCCAGAGAAGTATAACATCTCCCACATCACTGCCTGACAAATCTGGAAATTGCAATGAGTTCACATGTAGACAGAAATTTTATTATTAGTGACAGAAAACACACATGAACCCTTTAGAGAAATAAAGAGGAATTCATTACCATGTGGTGGTCATCTCCATAACATTCCCTCTGTAGCACTTCCAAAAGATTCAGAGCCAACTGCTGCCTGGAGGGACCTTCTTCTCCCATGGCCAAACACTCTTCCAAGGTGGTGGATGATAGTATCTGCAGAAGAGGCACCACAAGCAGCAGAGATGCCTTTGGGATTTTCTGACCCTCAGCAAGAGAGAGGAGCTTCAAAGCTAATCACCAAAATAGGAAAGCACATTTTTTTCAATTAACATGACTCAAACAGAATACTATTTTACCAGTAAAATGGAGTTTTTCTTGCCCTTTTACAACCAGCTCAGACACAACTAAGATGATAAGTCACAGTAAAAAACGAGTAACACTAACATAAAAACTAATTGTATCTTTTTAAAACTGTTGATATTTTAACAAAAGAATAAGGATACCTTTAGAAACAACATATATTATGCATCAAAAGGTATATATAAATCAATTCCATTCTTTGAGAACTGTGAATTTTTTAATACTATTAAACATCTGTCTTTTACAACATCTCATATCCTACTAGCAAATGACCAAGAGACCATGAGTACCTGGTCAGTGGAAAATGAGGACAGCACACATGCTTCTTTGACATATAAGTCAAAGTCATATTAGCAAATGCTTAAGAAAACAGAAGGTAGAGTGGTGCTGCCTGTCAGCTAGACCACTAAGAAGTAGACCACAGAACTCCACAGACACATCCACAAAATCTTTTAAAAGCAGTCAAAGGTCCCATCTCATGGAAACTCAGCCTCCGAATCAGAGGAATACATACAAATGTGCAGTGAGTTAGCCACACACAGGATCTCCCAGAGCCTAATTACAGAATGAGTTAGAATATCAGTAAACTGGTTTTTCGGTTTGTTTTTTGGTTTTTGTTTTGTTTTGTTTTTACTATATTTTTTAAGGCTACTGAATAACCTGATTTAAAGATGTATATCATAGGCTTGAGAGCCAAATTATCAAAGTAATCAAGTAATTTCCCCACTACATTACACCCCCCAAAACAAAAATACTAAATCATGTCAATACATTGTCAGTATGTTGTTTTAAATCACTTGGAAGTCAAACCTTAACATGAGCTGAAGTACAAACACATGTTACTATAGCATTATTTTCCTTAAATGTTGGCCTTGCTCCATAGTTGTCTCTAAGACATTATAAACATCTATTATCTTTTTTTAAAAAGGAAACACACAGCAAACATATTTGATATCATGTTACAAATTTTCCAGTTATTTTATAAGCTATTATTTATGATAAAGACTAGTGTTAGTAAGTATACAGTACATTATATTAATGCTTGCATCTTGAATTTGAATAATTGACATTCTCTTGATTATCTATTACTTTGAAAACTAAATAGTTTCCCAATATACTAAACAGTTTCAAATTACAGACAGTCTCAACCAAATTCAGTGTGGTTTATTCGCTTAACCAGAATAACCTCAAAACAGGCATTGGCTTACAAAAGAAAGAAAACTCTGCAAGCTAACAGCTGCTCGAAGCATTTGCTTGGTCCAGTGTCATTTTTCTATTGTACATGAGCCAAAACATACGTTTGCAACTTCAAAATTAGAAAGCCAGTTTCCCTAGGGCTTTGGAATTTTTTTGTCAATAAAACAAATACAATCCATTTATTAAAAAGGCAAAGTCTACAAGGACAAAAGACAGTAGAGCCATTGAGGTGGGTCAGTGGATAAAGTGCTTGCCCTGCAAACCTGGGTGGCTTGAGTTTCAGCCCTGGAACAGTAAAGGTGAATGCCTTCGTTATCTGACCATACATGCATGTAATACTGTGAGTTTGTGTGTGTGCATGCACACATATACAATAATAATGATAAACATTTATGTTGTTTATTTTTTTATTTTATGTATGGGTGTTTTCCTTGCATCTATCTGTGCACCACATGTATGCAGTGTCCACAAAAGTCAGAAGAGGGCATAGGATCCCTGGAACTAGAATCACAGACAGTTGTTAGGTGGCCATGTGAGTGATAGGAACCAAACCCAGGTCTTCTGGAAAAGCAACCAGTGCTCTTAACTCCAGCCCCAAAACATTTTTTTTTTCCAAACACTAAGTATTGTTTTCTCTCAGGCTGCAATTGGAAGTGGTGATTCACACCATTAGACACAATAAATTTAGGGGACAGTGGTGATAGGAAAATTCTGAAACTAGATTGTACTCCTGGTGGTACAGACCAATGAATTTAAAATATTTTATTGTACATTTTCAGTGGTAAATCTCATAATATGTAAATTATACCACAATAAAACTTTGTGAAAGAAACAGAAGTAGCTTCCAGAAAGATGTCATGTGCACTTCCAGAGAAAAGGAAAAGCTGATCCAAAGGATACTAGGGAAGAACAGACAAAGAACATGAGGCCAAAGCAGTCTAAGAGACCAGGTCTCCTCCATGTACTGAGGCCATTTCCAAGCAATTTACTCTCAAGATGCTGACAAATTAATGTCCCAAAGGAGAAAGCACAGAAGAAATTTATCTAAGGCACTTTAAAGTAATTTGCAGTCCCTTATTACAACATACTTGATATTAGACAGAATAAACTTAAAAAACATCAAGGAAACAGCATAATTTAAAGATATGTCGTATTTGCCCATCAGTGAGAGTGAGAAACTTGACTCTTGCACTCTTCATAACTAGCACCTTTTGCTTCCCTCTCTATTGCCTTCTCTTTCCTTCAAAATTAAGACAACCAAAGGAGCATCATCATTCATCTGACCTCACTAAGTTAATAAAACATTAATTAACTTGCACAGTGTAGTATCAACTATAAATTAGTCTTTTTTTTTTTTTTGCAGTGCGTGCCTGTGCGTGTGTGTGTGTGTGTGTGTGTGTGTGTGTGTGTGTGTGTGTGTGTGTGTGTGTGTAGAAGTCAAAGGCCAACTCATAGAATCAGTTCTGTCCTTCCACCATGTAGTTTCTGGGGATTGAACTCAACCTGTCAGGTATGACAGCAAGTGCCTTTATCCACTGAGCCATTTCCTTGGCACAAAATAGAATCTTAAAACAAAAACAACCTGCCAAACAATTTCTTATAAGAGTCTTATATATTATTCTCATTTTGATATATAATTATGAATAAAGAAAATGCCCATATATAAATTTTTAAATGGCATTGTACTATCACTTCTATCACAGCCTAAGGTGCATGAAAAATACTGGGCAATGTATGAGATGTGGAAACATGCACAGGCTACTACTAAGGTAAGAAAAAAAATCTACTTGAAACTAGACTAGACTAGAAACTCAAATATGTAGAAGAGCATGATATACTACTCTTGAGACACCTGCCAAACTTATATTTACATTGTTCTCTAGAGAATGTATTTTTATTTACCTAGGTTTAATATTGGCTTCTGTTGACTTGCCGGAGTCTGTAGAAGTAGTAAAGCAATCCCAATAATGACCAATTTGACAGGAAAATCCTAAAAATATAAGAGAATAAAAAAGTTTGTCGAAGAGAATTCAGAAACTATGGCTTTCCATGTATCCAAGGAAAGTGCATTTCAATGAGCAGCAATAATCACTGCAGTGTCTCACGAAGTCTGCCCTACTGAAGAAATAACTAGCAAATAACACACAAAGTAAGTTAAATGCTAAATTAGTGTCTAAAAACCAACAGATTTAAACCAAAATAATTCCAAAAGAAAAACTTTGGTTTTTGCTTCACTCGGTCCTGTTTTGGTTGTTTGGCCTGGTTTTGTTAAAGAAGAAAACTTTCTACCACAAGTCTTCAGAGGAGCAAACACTTGTAAGCTACCACAACAGCCAGAAATGATGGACTTAGGAACATTTCATTGGGAAAAAGTAGCTAAATTTTCCTACTTACCTAACATTAAACAAATTCATCTATATAACTTATAAACTAAATTATATGAAATATAGTTTAATAAACTATTCATTTAAAAGAAATACAAATGTGAAGGACATGGGGATTGTATTATAAAGATGAAGAAGGTAGGGGTTGTAATTTATCAAGCACATTTAACTGTAACAAAGAAATAACCATGGAATATAAAATCACTAAGTTCAGCAAGGACATAAGTAAAGTGAATAAGACATGTACAGTAAGTTCTAATCAAGATAACAGAAGATCAAAACAAGAAAGATAACTTCAGTCCATTCAGAAATTTTACAGAAGAGCCTACAGAGTCAAATTGTAAGGATGAAGACAGACAAAAAAAAGAAAAAAATGGGGGAAAGACATGTGACACAGTCCCATGGAGGGAGGGGGGAGGGGAGAGGGAGTGGTGGGGAAGCAGAGAGAAAACAGTTGTATCTGGCAGAAGTGATACACTGTGGGACCCTATCAAATCTAACATAACCAATAACCCCTCCACCTCACCTTTACCACTGCAAGAATGAAACTGGACTACAAACTTCTAAATCCCTGATTTGTAGGCTTAAAAAACAAAACATCAAAAGAAAGAAATTAATTAAACATGCCAATTTGTGTCTTTTGTAATTATTTATGTTCACTGCTTTGAAATATAGTTGAAAGCAAGGAAGCAAGCAATGCATATTATCAGAGGATAAAAATCGGTTTTTGTTTGTTTGTTTGTTTTTGTTTTTCAAGACAGGGTTTCTCTGTGTAGCTTTGGAGCCTATCCTGACACTTGCTATGGAGACCAGGCTGGCCTCGAACTCACAGAGATCTGCCTGCCTCTGCCTCCTGAGTGCTGGGATTAAAGGCGTGCGCCACCAACGCCCGGCAATAATCACTTTTGAAACCAATATATTCACGATGTACACCATTATATCATTTTCTGCCTATTCCTCTTAGTTTCTCTATGTCCATAAAACAGAAAGGTAGTAAAATTGTTTACATTCCAAATTTGGAAATTTCGAAGAGGTTCATAGACAAAGCATGACAACGTTCGCTCATGACTTGGCTGAATGCCTCTATCATACGAGCTGTCATTGGAAAAGGGGAGGGAGAAGCATCTTAAAATCAGAATAGAATCATTTCAATGATTAGACCTCACAGCTGAGTAATCATAAATGAAAATGACCTTCTCCAGGATGCATGAGACTCGTCCACACAGGACAGAGAGCCACAGAAAGGAGCTGGGATATCAAAAATGCAGCAAGAGTGAATGGTGCAGGATTAAAGAAGTAAATTTTAAGTTGCTTAGCAATTTTTGGTTTAGTTGTTTGATTGATAGACACCAAAACATAATAATGTGTGTTAAACTCTGTATTTTTAATTTATTTTTGAAAATTTCATAAATATTCAATGAAATATGATCATGTCCAGCCCCAACTTAATTCCCTCTTCCTCCCCCCTCCTAGATTACCCTCCTCACAAAACAACTACCCAGCTTCATGCACCTCCTCTCTCTCTCTCTCTCTCTCTCTCTCTCTCTCTCTCTCTCTCTCTCTCTCTCATTAGCCCACTAATTCCTATTAGTGCTGCCCATATGTGCATGGTTGTAGAGTCATCCACTGAAACATGAACCAGTGACCACACCACTGTGTTGGTATTTCGCATGCCTCTTCCAGTAACTACAACTGCTTCTGTCATAACATAAACATGCACTGCAAAGCATCAACCTGACCATTTTCCCACATGGTCCCACAGCACAACTCTTCACTTTCTGTCCCCAAAATGCAAGCTCTAGATGTTCCAGCCCCACCAGGGAAAGCTTCAAACTGGCAAGAGGATCGTGTGGACAGAATGGTTACTCACTGCCCAGAATCCTTCTTCATGGTCTGAAACATTCCACAAGGCTTCTGGGAAGTCTATGGACTGAAGTAATCAAATGCTTATAGCAAAAGTCATATTGCCATATTTCTCCCAGCTCCTCCCTTCCCAGTTTGCTTTCTGAGATCACATCTGTAAATGAATTCCATTCTCATACCTTTTTTGCTTCTGTGAGAACATGAGCTCCACTTGGCTTTAGAGAAACTCAGTCCAACACAGAGCCTGGCTACAGAAAGGAGGAGAAGTGAATGAATGCCTTTATAATAGCTACAAGTGTCACGGGATTCTTAATGACAGAAAATATTCGGGATCACACTTTGGGTCCCCAATTCAATTGAAAGATAAAAATGAACACTATCCATATGACAGGCACTAATAACATATGCTGGCCTAGGGATGTGACCGTTAACAAGATAGCCCCTCTTCTCAAGAATTTTACAAACTTAGTCATGGAAATGTATTTTAAAATAAAGTAAGAAAAGGGTGTAATAAAGTTTGCCTCCTGCAGAAGTCACAATGGAGAAGGCAACTCTGCTCACATACTCCCCCCCCCCAACCACAGCTTTGCTTCAGCCCTTGTCCTCCAGAGAGTGGGCTCCACCAGCTATGCCCAAACTAACTCACAGAGAACACAAAGGTGAAGTGGGTCATCTGGTGACAGTTTCTTAGAAATGGCCAGTCCCTAACCTTTGTAAAGCTACCATGTTTAGTCTTGTCCTACACTTGGAGAAACTGCCCAGTTTCCTCTAAATTTATATTTTTTTGTTAATAGAAGTACACTAACATTTAAACTAAATATTCAGCAGATGAACCCAGCAGAATGGTGATGGATGGTAGCCCCAAAAAACATAAGAAGGCTTCTTTATCCCCTTCAAATCGATATGCATTTGGCATTAAAGGTTATCAAAATTTTAAACAGTTTTTTAACCTCAGGAACATTATCATAAGGATAAGCAGCAGAAACTTCTTAACAAACACATATATAATAATCTGGGATTTGGGGGGTTTTTTGTTTTGTTTTGTTTTTTTGTTTTTGTTTTTGTTTTGTTTTTTTTGACACAGTTTCTCACTAGGTTTCTCTGCCTGGCCTGAAACTCACCACGTAGACCAGGCTGGCCTCCAACTCACAGAAATCCACCTGTCTCTGTCTTTTGAGTGCTGGGATTAAAAATGAGCACCACCACACTCAGCTTTTGTTTTTGCTTTGAAGTATATCAACTCTGTAGGCCAGAGAGGTCTAGAACTCACTATCTCAACCTGGCTCCAAATTTACAGCAATCCTCCCGACTCTGCCATTCATGTGGTATAATTACAGGTGTGGATCATCACAATTGCTTCCCATTACCTGTAAATAAGGTCCTATAAAAACATTTATCTTACTCTATTCAAATTGCTTATTTATAATCTTATATCTTGAGATCACAGAAAATGTGCAGGTTCTTGAATATACCATTTGTTCAATACTTACACTCCATATGACTAAATGGGAATGAAGTCATAATCTTATGACATAAGATTATTTAATAATTTATTTATAATAAATATCTGTAGTAGTATGATCTAACAGCGTAAGATAAAATCACTTCAAACAAATAATAAACTACATAAACATGACCACCCAGTTTCTCAAAGATCTTCTAAAGTGATAATTAGCACACTGAAGGTTTATGTTGGCCTTACCTCCCCAAGAAGTTCAATGCTGCACTCTAAGAGTTGAATTAGAGATGAGCATTCCCCAGTTATCTTTAAACTGACTTCACATATACACAGCAGCTGAAGGGTGAGTTGGGTAAGCTGACTTTTCCAGAACACAGGATGGCGCAGAAGGCTTAGATACACTTCCTCAATGAACAGCATCATCTCTGTTGTCTGTGTCAGATCTCCCATCTGTTGGAGGAAGTCATACTGGTTAAAATTATAGAATAACTTCAAGCTATACAAGAAGTTCTCAGTAGAATAACTCTCTCTAAATGAATAAAAATTTGAAGGAGATGTAGTCATGTAACTGTGAGTGTTCCACTCCACATCTCTGCCTTCTCTTTTTGTCACTAACCACGGAACATTTTTTTACTGCCTTTACTGCTCTTGTCTCAGACAAATTCCACAGTCAAATACTCTGCCACTAAGTGCAACTCCCAACACAAATTACTTCTATTTTCTACGTTCTTTGAAAAACAATGTCTTGGACAAATGATGTGTAGTGTCTATATGTCAAAGGACATCACCTCAAAGCTGGTTTTCAGTTCTCCTACAGTTTAACACAGACACCTGGTCTTAGGGTCATCGTGTTATCACCATACACTAAGGTCTCCCTCTACAATCCTTAGCAGAAGCATCATTATGCACAGTGAATAATGTAATAAAAGAGCATGTTTAAAGGATAGTTGTATTCTTAACAGGCTAATGCATTAGACAAGAAGGACTTGGGTGCCCTTGAAAATCCCAATTCCATTTACACCCTGCTGTTCTGTTCAAAATTCTGGAGTTAGTATTAAGGGTGTGGTCCTGCTCACAGCAACCATGGTACTTCCCAGGGATCATAAACAATGAACCATCTGCTCCAGTCAGGATGCTTGTGTGTGGTATGTTCGTTCATCAAGAGAAAAGCCTGCAGTGTCACCACTGCTTATCACCATTAGAAAAAAAGACATCAATACAAGTTATGCACAAATAGAGTTCTTAGAAAACCAGAAAGATTCCAAAAGATGAAGGGGAAAGAAAGAACACACATTAAAAAAATTAAAAATAAAATATAACAGCCCAATAGCTAAATTATTCTGTTCTCTTTTAGTTACACTTATTTATCATGTGTGCAGGTGTGCAAGTATGCAACTACATGGGGAGGTCTCAGGACAACTTGCAGGAGTTGATTCTCTCTCGCCTTCTGCAATGTGGATCCCAGAAATCAAACTCAGGCCAGCTGGCTTGGTGGCAAATGCTCTTACCTATTGAGCCATCTCACTGACCCTATTTTGTTATTTTGCAAATATAAAGAAAAATGTTGAGCCGGGCGTTGGTGGTGCACGCCTTTAGTCCCAGCACTCAGGAGGCAGAGGCAGGTGGATCTCTGTAAATTTGAGACCAGCCTGGTCTACAAGAGCTAGTTACAGGACAGCCTCCAAAACCACAGAGAAACGCTGTCTCAAAAAAACAAAAAACAAAACAAAATGTTAAAAGGGTAAACAAAGAGATGGACTAAATACAAAGTGGTGATTTATTTCCTTTAGTATGTTTATTGTTTATATTGGAAATTTTCCATTAAAAAACAATCTCAACAGATTAGCTATAAAAGTTCTCTGGTTTACATAGCATTATCAAATTCTTAAAAATAAATTCAAAGTAATGTTCTATCTCTATGTAAAAATAGATCACTTAGCATGGATAATGTATAATGTGATAAGAATCATTTAAAATAAAAATGAGTTGGGGCTGGAGAGATGGTTCAGTGGTTAAGAGCACTGACTGCTCTTCCAGAGGACCAGGGTTCAATTCCCAGCACCCACATGGCAGCTAACAGCTGTAACTCTAAGATCTGACACCCTCACACAGACATGCATGCAGGCAAAGCACCAATGCACATAAAATAAAAATAAATAAATTCTAAAAGAAAAAAAAACAAGTTGCAAAACATAAAAAGGAAAGGCAACCAGTTGAAAAGGAAGTTAAGCAGGTGTCTCACTGACCCCCTCATCTTAAATCAATGGGGGGGGGCTATTTCTCAAAACACAGTAGTAACCTCAGTGTGCTTCCATCCTAGTGTCCAGTATGGATTGGGCCACATCCACAACACTACATTCACCCCCGAGAAGAACATTCCTCACTAGCACATTCCGCACACCTCCCAATATACTAATACAATGGACAGTGAAAATTCAAGAAGCCATTTCATGAGAAGAAGTGGGTTTTGTTGTTAGTTTGTTTGTAATGATGCCCAAATGGAAAGGAGAGAGACGGGCAAGAAGGATAGGAAGACAGAAAACCCAAACAAGACCAAACACAGAGAGGAGCTTTAAAACTCGTGTTTTCTTATAGGAAGAAGAGAGACTAGTGGGCAATTGTTTCAGGAAGATCAGTAGAAGTACTTGAAAACAGTGTACTTCTCAGGAGTATATTCATTACCCTGGGTGAGTACTGTTTAAAGACTACAAAAATACCTTCCACATGCAGAGAACTAGATTATGCAGCCTCTATGACTGCTAATTCTCATTCTTTCTCTTAATACAACAAATTTGTTACACAACTTAACATGATATTTCCCTTTTTTCTCATGTGTCACAGTTACAGTAAATAAGACAGGGTCTCCCGAAACCATTCCGTAGTGTGCTTCTACAAGCATCTAAGCTTTTCATGAAGGACTTCACAGAACATGGTAATAAAGGCACGGTCGGGAAACTGCCCTAGTTGAAGACCTTCTGCCTATATGTGCTTTATTACCCACGCAAAACAAAAGCTTTAGAAAAGCCGCCAGAGAATTGATTTTAATTAACTTTTCTCTGCCTTGATTACAGGAAAACACATTTATGAGTCACAGAGGAAAGATTCACTCTAGCCACTCCTTGCTAACACAGACTTAAAGCAGGTCATCTGTGACCCAAAGTGATCATTTTGAAATATACCCTGAGATTCTTTCCATCAGCTGAGCAGCATGGTGCTCAGATTCCTGCTAATGGCCTGGCCTTGATCAAGGGATGGGATAGCCTGACAAATGAACCACTACGATAAAATCACAGCACACTGGCAACTGCATGTTTTGTAATATGCAGTCATAGAGATAGTAACTAAAATTACTCTCTCCCCTCAACTCCCTTAGCACTTTACCAGTAACTCAATACCTCGATCCACCTCTCCATAAGGAATTACAAGAAGTGACATACTAGCTCATGTCTTATACTGTGGGTTTCTGAAGAGCAAGAGCAAGGGAAGCCAATGGGTCCTAAAGAGACAGGTGGGAACTCAAACGTACCACTCAGCAGGCCGAGTTCTGCATCCTCACAAAAGACTGACTCAGAGACATGCTTTTTGTTCAATTTGCACAGAGGTGTTTGATTTTGTTCTGGTTATCTTCTAATCCTTAGTATCCAGCACAGAGAGAAGCTCAAAACTTCCCTTCCCTAATGAGTCTTAAAGGAGTCTTCATTGCTACTAATTCCATAGTTGACAGTATTGACTTATACTTCAGTGAATTTAATATAGTTAATACAGGATGTATTATTAAATCTGGCTTTGATTCCTTTGTGTTGTTTAGGATAGTGCCAGCATTTCTAGATGGCCTTGCCCAAACACATAGGATCAAGCACTACCTTGTGTGAAATTAACAATAATGAACACTTACTGGAGCTGATAATTACGTTAGGGAAGGGAACTGAACAATGAAGAGCCTTACCTGCAAGGATGGGACCATGTTACAGCACAGCTGAAGTATGTGCTGTTCCAATACTGAAGGCTTTGCTTCATCACAAAGACCTCTGGGTTGCAGTAAGACTTTGAGCAGGGACAGCCGAAGCTTGGTATGTTCCTCTAACTGGGATGGTTCACAATAGAGATACCACAGAAATGGTGCCATTATTTGGATACATGAAACTTCTGACCTGCAAGTCATGTAATAAGTTCATCAGTTACTAAGTGAAATATACAAATATCATCAGAAGAAACAGCTCTTGCCTCAAGGGAATAAAAGACACGGTTTCCTCTGGAACAAAATCTGAGTGACCATGACCCATAAACATGTAATAATCTCCCTAAGTAATAATCTCCAAGCTCCAATGAAGAAACATTTTCACAGAGATTGTATAATAACAAAATCAAGAAAGTTAAAAATCAAGTCATTTTTAAAGTACAGTGGTGAAAACATCAGAGAGGTGGTTACAGAATGATGGAAAGATCTCTCTCGGAAGCTATGGTGACATTCATAGCTTTGGGGAGGAGGAAGCTAGTAGACTTGTATGTTAAGAAATTTCTAAAGGTTTTTATCCATCCCATGATGCTAGAATGAAAACAGAGGTGGACAAGGAATGGCTCCTCATGTGGCTAAAGCTAGCCCAAAATAAACTATAATTAGACTCTGGAACTGCAACACCTCCACTTCTCCACATCACTAAAGTTGTAAACAGGCAGCCAGTCTTTGCAGACACAGCTTCTCTCCAAGAATTCTCCTTCACACTATCAAGCAGTAAGTGGCACATATCAACCTACAGCTTGTGGTACATCATAAACTGCCCTAGCATCAAGTAGCTTTGGAATATGCCATGACCTAATAGGATCTTGAAGGGAATGACTCAACAGAAGGAGGCACTAAGCCAGATTCCCAGGACACTTCTACTTTACAATAGTGGCAACACTCCAAAACCAGTCTATGGTGAATATCAAAACCATCTGAGAACATTTATTAGAATTACAGATATTAGGATCTATTCTCCAAGAGTATCACAAAGGCTTACATTTGTTAAAAAAAAAAAAAAAAACTTTTTAGATGAAATTTATATAAAGTCCATACAACCATCCTATTATTGTGACAGTTCAAATTTATAGTATTCCATGACTTTCTTTTCCATAATTTTAATAACTGTCAGTCAACCAAATCAGAAAATATTTAATGTAAAGTTCCAGAAATAAATAACTGTTAAGTTTTAAGTTGTATACATGCTGAGTAGCATGAGAAAGTTCCAAACCATCCCACTCTGCTCCTCCAGGACACGAACCAAACATACTATGCATGGTTCTCTAGGCCAGTAGCTCTCAATTTGTGGGTCATGACCCTCCAGGGTGGAATGACCCTTTCATGGGGGTCATAGATCAGCTATTATGCATGTAAGATATTACATTATGATTTATAACAGTAGCAAAATCACCGCTATGTAGTAGCAATGAAGTAATTTTATGCCCGTGGGTCACATATGAGGAACTGTATTAAAGGCTCACTGCATTAAGAAGGTTGAGAACCACTATTCTATGCCTTCAGGAGTCTCTTGGCAGCCATCTTGGTGTCAGATCAACTGTCAGGTAGTTTCATTACTTTCTGTGCCCAAGAAACCCTTACTTGACTCACTAATAACACCAATGAAGTGCCAAAGAGAAGCCATAAAGAGCCTCTTTTCATGAACAAGGCATAGCATTCAACTTAAGAAAAAAATCGCATGCTAAAGTTACTAAGATCTGTGGTAAATGATTGTTACCCTTTCACCTTTTTGGTAAGCAGCTCCTCTATATCACACATACTTCAATTTTATTCATCATTTTAGGCATCCACTGGATTCTTCATTTTAGTGTTCCCTCACAGATAAGTGGAAATACTTTATTGTTACCTTGTTAACCTAGAGAATATACTAGTAATTCCACTTTATAATTTTAACTTATTTGATCCTTACCAGAACGATAGATAGATAGATAGATAGATAGATAGATAGATAGATAGATTGTGTGTGTGTGTGTGTGTGTGTGTGTGTGTGTGTGTGTGTGTGTGTGTAGCTCAGACACACAGCTACAGAAACTAAAAGATGAATGAAGTAGTTGCCCACAACCTCCTCTTGGGAATTTCCAACTCAAAGGAGTGATATTATGGATTGAAATAACTTTAATATCTATTTAGATTTATTATATCTCAATAACTCCCAATCCCAAGATGTCATCATGTCAGAATGAACTTCAAAGGTAAAATAAAAACCTGACTATATCATTAACCAACTTAAAACAGTTTGTCCTATGACAAAGTAGTGAAGTGAACTGTAACAGCTCCATGGTTCAGCCTCTGCCTACCTTCCCAGCCTCACTACCCACTGAATCATTACACTTAATTCAGGTCTTCAATCACTCCAAAAGGCCCCCAACTTGCTAGTCTTTCTATTTTTATCATCCTCTAGTTCTGCAGTTTGCAATGACTTCCTGGGGTCCTTTTCCTTCCCTAACAGGTGGTCTACGATCAGATCACCATCATGTGCTTCCACAGCACAATTGTTTGTTATCGTGGTATGTATAGTTTCTATATCCCTTGACAAACCATAATTCAAATGAGGACATAAACCACAGATTTCTGTTGACTGCTGTATCACCAAGACTGTATGCATCAACATGGTTACATAAGGTTACAGATACTCAAAACTAGCATGGATCAGTCAAATATTACCCTATTCTTTTTCATTTTATTCAATGTTTGCATTTATTATTTGTAACAATAGTGATTATGGCCAGGCGTTGGTAGCGCACAGCTTTAATCCCAGCACTCAGGAGGCAGAGGCAGGTGGATCTCTGTGAGTTCGAGGCCAGCCTGGTCTCCAGAGCGAGTGCCACGATAGGCTCCAAAGCTATACAGGGAAACCCTGTCTCAAAAAACAAATAAAAAAAAAAGAAAAAAAATAGTGATTATGATACAAAGCTTAACTAAGCATTCTTTTTCTTTATACATAAGTAAAACTGTATTGTTGAGCTTCCTTAACGATAAAATGCTATTCAAAAATCACCCTGGCTTAATCTCTTCTAATTTCATACTCTGCATTTCCAGAGTTCTAGGGTGATTCCTTACTATCACAGTGAGGTACATAGACAGGGCAATAAAAAGGAAGAGAATAAAACAAACAGCCCAAATCCCAAAGTGATAAAGAATATTTAAAATGTGGAACAATGTATATCTGTAGATATGTCTTCTATATTTGTGATTTCTACTAAATAAAACACAATAAAAAATACCTAAAATAAGGTTCTGAGCCCACCTCTGCCTGTGAAAAGCCATGCAACATATTCTCCTTAATTCCCTGTTCTCAAAACCCATGTGCTAAGCTAATAACCTTAAGGGACCAGACCTAAAGTCCACAATCTTATTAATTTATATAGTTCTCAGTTTCCTAAAAATGAAAGTGAAATCATAACGCAGGCTTTCAGTAAATGAAAGTAGAGCTTGCTATAAATACTGCCCAAAAGATCTAGCATGAGGATACATTGACATTGCAGTATAACTACTTATCTAGTTTAATCAATAATTCCTAACATGCAAAGAACTAGAAGGCCTTTACATTTTGCCTCCATCACATGCCTGTGAAGCACTGTTCCTATTCATATTAAATTACCAACCTACCTGTATCATCTTCTAAACAACAGCTTAAAGTCACTGCTCCTAAAATTAAATGTGATGGTCTACTGAAAAAGTGCAACCAGAATAATCAATTTCATACTGCAAAGTACAAACCTATAGTGCAAATTTAGAACTGAAATTACCCTTTGCAGGATCAGGCATGGTAGCACATACATTTAGTCCCAGCACTCAGGAATCAGAGACAAGCAGATTTCTGAGTTCAATGCCAACCCGATCTACACAGTAAAGTCCAGGCTAGCCTAAGCTACATGGTATTACATGGTATTATCAAGGAAGGGGGGGGGGAGTTACAAAAAAAATAAAACCATTGATAACTTCTATTTGGCTCAAAGAAATTTCATTAAGCAAATAGACATAAATTTATTTGGGTTTTTGTTTCTGACAGAGTTAAAGAAAGGTTTATTGAGTAACTATTAATATCATAGATATGAAAAACCATTTAAGGTGAAGGTGATAATTTTGAATCACCTTCTTGTAGCTGATTAAAGATACTGTAGTATGAGTGTTTCTATGGTAAAATAATCAACAATCCATTTATGGGTTCTGTTCACTAAAATTTGAGATTTATAAGGCACCTACAAATGTTCTGAGCACTATGAAGACAAGATGATGGAACAGGATCTCTATCCTCCAAAAGGTTTTAAAGCTGACAGCAAAGAATAAGACCAAAAGTAAGTTTAATCACATTACAAATCAAACTGCAAGTTGTTGTGGGAACACAAAAGAGAGACAATTCACCATTTACAATAAGCAAAGACAAAGAACAAAATATACAGAGGAATATTGGAGAGAGCTTAGTCAGGGAGTGGGATAAAATTCAGCAGCTATTTAATAACAGCTATTTTCTACTAAGTCTTAACAACCAATAAGCCTGGCAGATCATGTTCTCTTACTGCTAAAAGAAAAGAGAACGTACAGCCAGCTCTATCTAGCACATTTCCTCTCCTTCATAGTCATAGCAGCTAAAACAAGAACAACACACAGCTCCAGCTCTAAAATTAGCACACATGCCACTCTGTGTCCTTCATTTCTTTTACTTTGTGTTACCTTTCAGGGCATTGCTGGAAGAAAGCTGTCAGCTGCTGCAGGAGTAGGGGCCAGCAATCAGGCCTGTGTTCAAGCACGGTGATCAAAGGGTGAGGATGGTTCCTAAGAAACACAGGAAATCACACTGTCATTTCAGAGCACACATGCTGTCTATACACACACACACACACACACACACACACACACACACACACACACACACACACACACACACACACGGGAGGGGGGGGATGCATCTACAGACGTTTTCTTCCAAGACCTATGTCACAAAGCTATCACTTCCTAAACTAGGGTGGCTAATGACAACTGACTTTTCCCCATTTTATGTGACTCTTCTCCTGAAAAGAAAACAGATCCAGAATCTCAGAGTCTGAATTTAAAAATGGATCCTGCAATTTAATAGCTCAGACTCTGGCCAGTCTCCTTAACCCAGTAGTTCTCTCCAAACTATCCCTTGATGTCTTCATTCCTCTTCCTACTGTCCCTTCCCATGAGGGTAAGTTTCCTTTTCCTCTCACAGTAGGCTAACTTGTGAGCGCCATGTGACTTCTATTCTCATTTTATCTTTGTTCTTTTAAATGTGCTTATTTTTATTTTATATATGTCTATGAACCATTTACATCCAGTGTCTGGAGGCCAAAAGAGGGTATTGGGTCCCCAGCATCTAGGATTACAGGTGGTTGTTAGCTGCAGTGTGAGTGCTGAGAATTGAATTCCTGGTCCTCTGCAAGAGCAGCCAGTACTCTTAACACTGAGGAATCTCTCCAGGACATTATCCTTTTTTTTTTCTTTCCTACTTCCTCAGGATAAGATTCTGTGTCCTCAGCATATTTAGAGTATAGAAAAAGACAAAATGCTTCTCTCTCAAGGAGTAAAGTATCCAAACTGAAAAGCTTAACACTATTGTTGTGCAGAGATTTGTAGTACCTGGCCTGTTTCTGTTAAGATATCTATAAAGGCTTTTTGGAACATAGAATTTGAGACCTGGAGAATTCCCAGAGGATGTGGCTTTACAAAGAGCAACAAAACACAAGTCATTTTCTTCAATTGTTCAAAAGTCTAATAATAATTGTAAATGTACTGCTGTGTTGTTGTGTTGGTTTTGTTTGTTCGTTTGTTTTACTTTACATTTATTTATGGATTTTGGGGAGGAAAGGCACCTTGGAGTGAATGGAGATCAAAGGACAACTCTTGGGAGGCAGGTCCTCTTCCACCATGAGGGTTCTGGGGACTGAACTCAAGTCATCAAGCTTGGCAGCAGGTAATGTAGATAAATATTTCCTTAAACTTATTTGTGTAATGCTAAGGATCAAGCCCGGGGCCTCAGGGATCTAGGCAAGCACTTTACCACTGAGCCACATCTGCAGTCTTCAAGTGACTTCTTAGAGATGACCCTCTTGGTTCTTTCTAAACTTTAATTTGTTTGCTTATTGAGGAAGGGGCATGTGTACCATGGAGCATGAATAGAAGTCATAGGACACTTTGAGGGTCAGTTATTGCCTTACTCCTTATTTCTTCTGCACAATAGACTTCAGACTAGGTGGTCATGCAGCTTCTAGGCAATTCTCCTGTCCCCACTCCCCATTCATCATAGGAGTGGGAATATTGATGAACTCTATTCCATCTGGCTTTTTTATGAGGGTTCCAGGAATAAACTCAGGTCATCAGGCTTGCAAGAGTTTTTACGCACCGAGCCATCTTAACAGTCTTGTAAAGGTGTATCCCAGCCTAAACTCAGAATCATAATCCTCCTGCCTCCTCAGCACAGTCTACCAGCATGTACCACTGCAACTGGCTCTTATTGGTTCTTAAAGCATGGTAGTTTTTCCAGCATATCAGCACTATCACCTAGAAACTGAGAAATACAAATCTCTACAGTCCACCCAGAGTTAATGAGTCCAACTATAAACCACTAATTCCAACTGCAGTTTGCAGCTCAGAGTGGAGCTCTTGCACAGTGCCTAGCCTCAGTTACCTTGGGGTTGCTGGGAATAGTATTAATGCATTAGCAACTTAAAAAACAAAAAAAAACTCTATATGTGGTTCTAATATGCTCCACACTTTGACAGCTGCTATAAGGTAAAAACCTCTAAAGAAGGAAGTCCAGGGCAGATTATTTATTTTTCTGATTTATTCTGTGTTTTACAAAAAGAAAAAAAAAAGAGTTCAGTAGATCTATATCACTTAAGCACAAGGTTTGTGTTAAATTCCTCTCTGGCAGTCCCCCAGAACTTCTGGCTAGTATACATTCATCTCTTTGTTTTTGCTTCAAGCTTACCTACTCTACCATGCACTTATCTCATAGGACAGCAACCTGCTTTTAAAATGAAGGCTATTTCTGACCACCAGATTACCACATTGCTAAGGGATGGTTCCACAGAACATTTTATGCTAAGCCTCAAAATTCATGTCAAAATCATGTATACACATCCCAAACACTTTGACAGGTATACCTATCCAGAAACACCTTTCATCCTGTTGGTCACAGATATGAAGTCCAAACGCTCCCAAGTCCTAAACACCACTCAGCACATCCCAGCAGAACAAGATCTCAGACACTAACTGCAATGACTGTTCCTCCGTGTTCGGATCAGCCGTTATGTAAGGAACTTTGTACAGTACCACTCACTAATCCTCCAGCTAAGGGTGGCCTTCCTGGCTGCTTAGGAAGAAAATCTGAAAAATTAACAACAGTTTTTGTGCAATCACAAAGCCCTGAAATGCTTTCCAATTACTCTCTTATAAATCAGCTCCCATGGGGTGGAAAGATGACTCAGCAGTTAAGAGCACTGGCTGCTCCTCCAGAGGACCTGGGTTCAATTCCAAACACCCACAAGGTAGCTAACAACTGTCTATAACTTCAGTTCCAGGGGATCTGGCCCCCAAACATGAACAAACATGCAAGCAGAACACCAATGCATATGAAATAAAAATTGTTTTAAAAGATAAGAGAAATCACCTTACTCTACTTACCCTTACTCCTTCCTCTTCTGTGCCCCACAAAAGCCAGCATATCGCCTTAATCCTCTTACCCTTATTCTTCCAGTCTCTCCCACCCCCACAAGATAACTATTACAGATCAAGCTCCCCTTAAAAACATATTCAAATTAAAGCAGGTCAACAGAAGTAAAAGACAGTGGTTTCAAAATAGTAGTAATGACACACGTGCAAACAGCTCTTATTCTGACACACTTCTGTTCCACTCAGACTGCAAGGAATCATCACCTTGTTGCAGGACACTGAGGGCCTGCATCACCAGCTATTGGATTCAGCCAATTCCACTTAGCATCTCAGACTTAATCTCTAAATATTAGATTAAGTAGAATGTACTAGACTAAAGGTCCAGATTAATTACTGATTTAGACCTCTGGATAATTAACTTGTCCAGACAACTGTTTATGTCCACTCTAAATGACAATAGTATAGAGAATAATGTACAATATTGATTAAGAGAGACTGATGATAATCTTGAAAAAAAAGTGACATAGGAAGTGAAATCATTGACTCTTGTTGTTGATTAGTATTTGATTACTAATAGTACACTATTTCAAATGAACACAACCTAAAATCAATTATAACTGCCAAAATTCTGTTTTTACACTTTACACATAATGAAGCAAAGAGCTAAATTCTCCCTCATGAATCATCAGATTGATACATAAATACACATAAAATAATAAAGGCTTACACTCAAGTAATAGAATACACACACACACATATATATATTTCTTAATTAAACAAACACCACTGCTATCATGCAAAAGAGTGGCTTACTCTAAGCACTGCTGGCATGTTGGACAGTCAGTCTTCACTGTGGGTGCCATCTTATGTACCTCAACTTGCTTAGCAGAAACCTAGCCTTCCCTACCAGGTGATCTTCTACTCCCCCAGGTACTGACAATCAAAAAACGTCTTCAGACTCTGGGTAATGTCCCTGTTGGGGCAAAACTGTCTCTGGTTCAGAACCACTGAAGGAAGTCCACAGCTTGAACAGCAATGGGAAGCACAAAGCTGAACACAGAGTGGTAGGTGGGTACTAGGCCCTGACTTACACAGAACTAAAAGTAATCAATGAGGACCAAAGTTTACATTTCTTATGGAAATATACTTAACAAAAATTAGCATTGGATGCACAAGAGAAATTAGAAGAGGACTTAAAATGGAAAAAAATGTAAAATTATTCCTTTACAAAATAAATCTTATTCTAAAATAAACATCATTAGAGAATATAGATGCTAATTCAAGTATGACAGAAAATGAAGTTATTATCCTATCAAAAATATTGTAATTAGAGAATGTAAAATGTCATAAGGCTGAGTATAGTTCATTCTTGATGCATTCAAGATTTGATTATTAAATTTATGGATTATTCAAGATTTTTCTTTCTTCCTCTCACTAGCTATTTGTTAGCCATTCGACTTCTTTAAAATGTATCTAAATGAGAATGTTGAAGGCATTCGAAAGGACACACAATTTAGACTCTGAAATTTTAAATTGGAAGTGCCAATGATGGAGGGAGGGAGGAGTTTGCCTCAAGATTCAATTATCTACACCTTCCTACTAGTTACTGGTCAATGAGGCCCCAACAGCCCCCAAAACAAAATGACACAGCTATTGCTATTGCTATTGCTATTGGTTGCTCACCAGAAGTAGATGGTAAAACACTATTGCTGAAGACATCACACACTCACCTTGCAGTACCTAGTGGAATCAAGCTGGAACTGACCTGAAAATTTCCTCCCTGGTAGCTAATTTTAATAGTGCCAGAAGGTGCTATGCAAATTACTAGGATAGAAGAAAAGACAATGCTATGATCCAACAGAGAACTTTTCATGCTACAATACAGACCTGCCAGGCAAAATCTGCCCAAAATATTTTGGGGAGTAACCAATGACTTTTATATTGTATTTGAGGATTATTCCACAGGAGAGAATTTATGCCTAGTACTATAAACCTGAGCAAAGGTTCAGGAGGTCACATGTCCTAAGCAGGAACCTATTACTACTGTCTTTCTAAATCAACATGTTGCCAAACTATTTTCTAAATATTTATGTTTATGCATATAGACTACTGCTGCCCTCAAGCTTCTCTCTGTGGTGTTCAGCAGTTAATGCAAACATTCAACTGGTCAAGGAACTGAGAATAAGTAACTATTGCTCAGTTTTAATTAGACATCTATATCAATACCTGACCCATGACTCAGAGGACACTAAAGAAGAGGCAACAGAAAGAATTTAAGAGCTGGAACATAGGGAGGAATGCTGTGAAATGTCTTCTGGCAGAACATGGGTAGTACATCCATGAATTCACTAGAGCTATCACTTTCTGTGAAGATGAAGCCATGAGACCACCACTAATTGGACTCAGTGAGTTATAAGATTTAAGAAAGAAGAGAGGGAGGGAAGAAAAATGGAATGGGAATAGGATGTCTTAGGGGTGGCTGACAGGAGTAGAAAGGATTGCAGATGAGTATCATCAGGAAACACTGTTTGGATATAAGAAATCATCAAAAAAGAAATAAAAGATCTTCAAGGAGTGGGGTGAGAGGGAGGAGGGGAGAAAGTGCACACACTGAGCACAGGTATCTGTCTACTTCCTAACTATGGCTGCCTTGCATTGCTTCCTGACACCATGCAATCTCTATCATGATGAGCTGGAACTGTATCTCTGGGTCAAAATAAACCCTCTTTCCTTAAAATAAATTGATTCATTAATTTGATCATCCAGTCATGAAGTCAGCATTACTGTCTTCACTGTGGTGGTTTTTATACAAGTCATGAGCACACATCAGCACCCTTGGGCTCTTTTACTATTACATAGCCATGTCCTTATCTCAAATAAAACTAAAACTAGAAAGAATGTAACAGTGGGAACAGAGAGCAAAGAATTATCAATTCCATTTTTTTTTCTTTTAAGACAGAGTCTCATGTAGCCAAGACTGGTTTCCAACTCACTGCATAGCCTACCACTGCCTCCCTAGTTCTGGAATTGCAGGTATCTACTACCATGCCCAGGTCATCCAGATCAAACCGAGGGCCTATACATACTAAGCAAGAACTCTAGCAACTGAGCTACATGTCTGTCTCCAAATTCGAATTCTCTGGCAAAGCATGGGGTCCCAGGCAAGACAATTAACCTTTCTTGACAAAAGTTTCCTCATCTATAAAGTGAGCTACAGCTAACAGAGCTGTACCTGCATGACCCACATAAACACTGAATCCTAAGCAGAGGATGCGCAGGACTAGATGTGCTATAGAACAATCTTTGTACATTGTAAGTATGTATTTCTCTCATTGGTCTATAGCTGGACAGGAGGAGATTGGGTTCGAGAGTCAGACTAAGAGGACCCTGGGAAGAAGAAGGGCAGAGTCTGAGAGTCTTGAGCCAGACACAGAAGAAGCAACATGGGAAGTTCACAGATGAGGTAAACGAGACTCGCGGCAGCATATAGAATAATGAAAATGGGTTAATTTCAGTTGTAAGAGATGGCTGAAAACAAGCCTAAGCTATTAGCTGAGCACTTATAATTAATAATAAGTGTCCTGTGTGGTTATTTGGGAAATTACTAGCAGGATAGAAAAGTCCACCTATATAGATGTAATCAAACCCTGCAAAGGCAGAAAACCACAAAGATGGTGCTCCCACAAGTAATTCTATGACAAGCCTGAATGGTTCTAAGGCCAATGTCTGCTAAACATGAGGCCTCATCTATTTTTATCTCAGAGAGAAAAATCATCCTGCATTGTCTGCTTCCTAGGAAAGTAAAATGCTGTGTCCACAAGGAAAAATGACTAAATCAGAATTTCCTAGCTCCTGAGATAGCCTATAGATCTGCTTTCTCCTTAAAGGAGAATAACATCATTTCTAAAGATTAAAATCAATACAAATCAGACAGCCAGGTCACCCTCTATTGGCCTCCAGTGCCTGTAAATCTTTTACTGTGCCTAGGTTTTTCTCTGGCATGCCACATGAACCCATTTGTTGAACATTATTTGGCACTTTCCTATTCTGTGACATGCAAATGTTTTAACTGATAATCTAAGTAAAGCATACAACATAATAGCTAACAAATAGAAGCATCCCATCAACACTAGCAAGGGTACATTTATGTGTAAAAGCACAGTGGTTTTAAAAATTGGGTCTCCATCTTAACATTTTTTTGTTTCCCATTGTGTGCAAAATGCACTTTTATCATGAGTGTAAACATATATACACACCAAGCATGTCCCCTATGTTATCTTTTTTAAAAATTCAGATTGCTGTATTCATATAGTCATGAATGAAAGAATAAAGTAGATCATGAAAAATCAATTTGTATTTCAGAGTCAACACTGTTCAGAAGCGGGGAATAGAGACCACAAAGAAGCATGCAGACTTGGATGCAAATATCTCATTGCTCCCCACCTTTTACTAGTATTATTGACAGTGGAGAGGAGTGCATGCATCTGAAATTAAGGAGCTGAGGGACAGAAGGATGATGTATGCATGGTTCCACCAGACTATCACAGAGGCATGATAAAATAAGGTATGCAACCCGCAGTCACCTTTTCAAGAATAAATGCATCAATCTTGATAGAAATGAGAGAATAAAAAAATTAGCTGTGTGGCAGCTAAATTAGGAAGCAAAAGTTATCTGTAACCTTTAGGTCACCTCGACCTTTTGCTTCATCTCTGAGTATCAGAAAGCTATGATTTGATTTACATTGTGGATTCGATGACTGGCACAGCGCCTTTTCTGTATGAGAAACAATGCCTGCAAGTCACCGTGCATTTCCATGTATGCAGCTGTGACCCTGGTGCTTTCAGAGCGCTGCACAGCACTTACTCCATCAAATATGCATTTTAAAAGCATTTCTCTACCTGCTCGGAATTTTGATTGGAAAGTGCTGGCGAGAAGCTGGACATTTTTTTTTTTAAATCACTGCAGATAAGTTTAAAGATGCATAATAAGAAAATGCTATGAGGATTACAATATAGACATTACTATAAAATGAATCAAAAAGAGAAATTAACAGTAAAGCATTGTGTAACATAATTTGAAAACAAATGTCTGTGTGTGCTTTCTGCAGGAGCTCCTCAGAAAAAACACTAGAGCAAAAGTGCTTTAGTCTAGACATTTTTGACTGATTACATCTTTCCTTAGGTCTGTCAGGCGGGTAGGGAGTATATAAGATGCTCTCACACTCTTCCTTCCCTAGGATCACTATTACAAGAACCGGATTTTAATGCAAAGTTATCTTATAAGAAGAAGGTGATGACTTGGGTTGGGAAAATACAGGTGCCTCAGGATCTAAGACCTTTCTTATAATCAGTTATATGTCATGATCACATACAATTAACAAGCTAGAAAAGACAAATGGAATTATTTGCATGGCCTTAGACATGTTTTTGAAATTACGATGACAGGTTTATATATATATATATATATATATATATATATATATATATATATCAGTATCTATATTTAGAAAATTTTGCACAATATCTAGGGGCAACTGCTGGTTGAAGATATATGATATGTGTTAGCTTAGCTTATTGTTCGGGTATGACTGCCAATCACAGATGCAAACCCCACATGAATAGAATCATTAGTAAAAATCAGAAACAAAGACATTCACAGTTGGAAGAGAGAAAAGAAGAATGAAGAAAGAAGCAGAACTCCCATGTAGACAGAAAGAATCAGACTGCAGAGAAGGCAGATAACCTTGCAAGGCATGGCTGTCCATGATCACCAAGTACTGCCCTGGCTTGCTTTTTTCTTTTACTTAGTCCCACAGGGTTTGTTCAGGGGGAGAAGTGACCTTGACATTCTATTCCTCATCTTCCTCCTCCTGGTCTTTTTACATAAAGATTTTCATAAGTGCTCTAAACTTCAGTGAAGAAAAAAAAATAACTATGTTCACACATTCCTAGGTCAAAGTCCAAAAACTGGAAGGGTCTCTTAGAGAAGATCCTGATGGCAATTCCCCAATGGTAAGTAAGTACCAATACATTAAAGTAAACTCTATATCTAGGATAACTGCTACATTTAGCTTGGCTCACCTGTGTTCAGAAGAACTGTAAATACCATTTCCCCCCACCAAAAAAGAGTATATATGGTATGCTCTCACCTGAAGTAATGGCTTCCTGATACTGTCATCAGCAATAAAGACTAAGGTTTAATTTTAATAAAATTTTAAGTATTTACCTTCACAATGAATATAAAAGCCAAAGAACTAATAATTCACTGCCTTTTAAACATAAAACGATCCTGAGATAAATAAAATGTTGTATATACATGCATTCGATGGAAATGAAGCACTGGTACATGCTACAAGACACATGAAACCTTCAAAATATTATGCCAAGAAGCCAAGTATACAAGGCCACACATTGTGTGGTTTCATCACATGAAATTTCTAGAATGTGCAAGCCAAATAGTGTTTTCTGGGGGTGGGTGGAAATAACTGATCTTGTATATGGGGCTTCCTCTGGAGGTGACAAAATGTTCTGAAATTAAGCAGTAGTGGAAGTAAGACAATTTCATGACTTTAATAAAATCCACCAACTCAAATACCTTAAAAGAATTTTATGGCGAAGGGAGGGAGAAGGGAACTGGGATTGTCATGTAATTCAATCTTGTTTGTAATTCAAATAAAAAATGATTAAAAAGAAGAAAACTCACCAGAAAAATAAAAAGAATTTTATGGTATATAAATTATATCTCAGTTAAAAAAAAAAAAAAGTACTAAAACAACCTTCTAAATTTCAACCAGGTGTGAAGACAACTCTGCAGCCTGAAGCAAGAGGCTGGGCCACATAGCCAGAACCAATCTCAAAATAACAACAATGAAATTTAAGTTAAAAATTCTAAGTGTAGCTGGGTGGCGGTGATGCATGCCTTTAATCCCAGCACTAGGAAGGCAGAGGAAGGTGGATCTCTATGAATTCTAGGCCAGCCTGATTTACAGAACTAGTTCCAGGATAGCTAGGGTTATTACACAGAGAAACCCTGTCTCAGAAAATAAATAAATAAATAAATAAATAAATAAATAAATAAACTTAAGGGCTAGAAAGATGACTTAGTTTATAAAGCACACACCTTAGGATTCCCAGAACCAATGTAAAGTTGTATAGATTAGGGTGAATTTGTAACCCACATGATCTTATAGAGACAAAGTAGATATAGATGCAACAGATGCTTATAGGCTTCCCCAAGCTAGTTTGGTGTAAGCATCAGTAAGCCACAGGGAACCTGTCTCACCCAAGGTGGAAGTTGAGGACTGCCTTCCATATCCATGCCTGCACTCATACATTTCATAACACACGCGCACTCGAGTCGCATACACACAGACACACACAGACATATACACACCTGGGTGGTGCACACCTTTAGACCCAGCACTTGGTAGGTAGAGAAAGGCAGTTGAACCTCTGAATTCAAGGCCAACTTGTTCTATATAACAAGTTCCAGATCAACCAGAGTTAAATGGTAAGACTATCTTAAACAAAAATAAACAAAAATCACAATACATACCAACAACCACAAACTATTTTAAACTGTTAGCCTTTTATTTATAGAAACAGCTGTGTATTGTGTAAAGCACATTAATATAATAAATGTACTAAATTGCATTTCCCTGAAAAAATAATTACAAGTTAAAATCTCATCTATTCCTGATAACTTGTCGTCTCCACCTCTAAAACCAACTCAGGCTAGCTACCCTCTGCCACAAACGATGTGAAGTACTGTGGAGTGGGGGATCACTATTTTGAGGCCATCACAGTGAACACTGGAGTTAGTAATATAAAGCAGGATTCTGCATAGTCTCGGTATATTCCCCACAGATTTCTCCTTAGTCATGACAGACAGGAAAGTGACACCTGTGCAGTAAAGAAGTCAGACCAGAAAGTGACTATGTGATCAAAATTAAATCCACAATGAACAACAGGATGGCCATCACTGGTACCAGGTATGTGCTCCTGAGACACACATGGCATTGCTCATGAAATTCAAAATGCCAGTGTCATAAAAGACACAGAAAGGGTGAGAAAGGGTTCTACATTTTAAAAGAATTTTTTAAGACAACTAAAGATAACATGCCATCCTAAACAATACCCTATATACTAAAGAGAAAAAGAAAAAAATGGAAAAAGTGAATTCCCACTAGTCTTCAAATGAAACCCAAAGTCTTCACTGTGGCCTTAGTCATGCCCACCTCTCCTGAGCAATGTGCATGCCTTTCCCTCCCTTGAGCACCAAGCAGTCATTTAGCCTTCCTTGGGCCCCTCACATGGCACAGTGTCAGCACTGGAGAAATTGTTGAGCTATTCAAGTTACTGGTGCCATATCTTCCTTCAAAAGAGACAATAAGAGAAAATGCAAAAAGCTACTTGCTTAGAAAAAAACAGATACCAAAATTAAAAAATGGAGCTGTATTTTGCTATCCACAACCACAAACCAGTCTCTGTAAGTACACATTAGTATTTTCTCTACCTATCTGGCTTTTCTGTATTTGACTACCCTATGGGATAAATCTGATTTCAATGTTAAGTCAGAGAATCAATATGAGTTATGAAATATCTCAGCTTTTAGGATCCTTAAATCCTTAATTATCCATCATAAAAACTACAATTAGAGGACTAAATACACATATAGGGTAGAGAGTTTCAATCCACTCAAGGTCCAACCATCCTTTACTATTGACCTCATCGTCTACTTCAGAGTACACCATCTGCCAAGTCATTAAATATTCCCTCATTCCAGAAAGTACAGCTTCCCACGAATAGGATTCTGAACATTTGATATTTGTGCATGTCAGCCACTGTCTGGCACATCAGAATAAAGCACAAATTCTGGAACAAGCAGTCACTGCTCATGAATTCACAGCTATTTCCTCACTTTTGCTGGGAGCAGAAAGACTGTAAAAAGATTGCCATAATATGAATATGCAGAGAAAAATTTAAAAGCAAAGCACAGGATGAAATTTCATAGAAATGGCATATTACAAAGCAAATGAGAAAACTAGCTTCTAATAATTGGCATATCATAAAATTTAGTTATTCATGCTTGCAGCCAACAATTCAGACCCAACAAAGGGAGAAGAAAGTCTAAACTAAAAGATGCCTTAATATCAATAAAATGAAAAAATATGCTAATTAGTTTAAAATTTGTTTATAAGTAGAAAAGCATTTCTAAAGTTATAGAAAACATTTTTAAGTCCCTAAAGCAGGTCATAAACTTCGCTGCCCACAGACTATATCCTGTGAGCAGACGTGTTGTGTCTGCCTCATACTAAAAAACTGGGATTGGCTGCCCACTCAGAAGCCTTCCACTTATTAAAAGATTTGAAGGTCTGACAATGTACACCCTGTCACCTCCTGAACCACAGGGAAGCAATTCCCCACAAGACCTTCTCACAGAGTTACATGGTAAACTGAGACACTCCTGGGCCTCTGGCTGACCCACAGTCGTTCTAAGTTGTACTCAGTCACAGGTACATTGAGAAGTTCCTTAGAGGGTCCTAATGCACAGCTGCAGTTGAGACTCACATGCTTGGCATTTTATACTTGCTGAAGGCTCCTGAGCTAATTTCAGGGATGAGGTGTACTACCTTTTCCTCCCAGCTACCCCCATCCTCAAAGGTAACAACAGTTGAATTCCTATTAAAATATAACTGTCTAATCTTGATTAAGTTATGAAGCTCAACAAGGATACTTTAGGTGGAGCAAGATCAACTTCATTAGCAACACAAACAATTAAGCTTTTTCTCTAAACCAGTGGTTCTCAACCTTCCTAATGCTACAACCCTTTGATACAGTTCCTCATGTTGTGGTGACCCCCATCCATAAAATAATAACTATAATTTTGCTACTGTTACAAACTGTAATGTAAATATCTGATATGCAGGGGATCTGATATGCAATCCCATGGGGTCTCAACCCACAAGTTAAGAACAGCTGCTCAAAGAACAGTCAGTAGTCAACTGTACTCAAATCCCAAGATAGTGTGTGTTTCAGGCCCCGGCTGCAAAACCACATATGGAGAACTCTGAGGATAAACTCCTTATGCATAGGAAGCCCTGACAACCTGTGTGGGTTTCTAAGAGGGTATTTAAGACTTTCTTCCTCTCTTGCTCCCACAACCACCCACCCACCATATGACCATGAAGACACTAGCATGTATTAGAGCCATGGAATTAAGTCACTGAATGAAACTATGGCCTCCTACATTCTCTCTCTTTGCATCGGCTTGCTCTTTGACTTGGTTTCTCTTTAGAATCATCTTGCAATTCTGCTCCTAGCCTCTCCATTGTACATGTGGTAAGAAAAGCTTTGTTCCTTGATGCTGAGGAGCAAACATGCTACACTGAAGAAAGGAGGTGGGGCTAAACCACTCAAGATGGCCTCTATGCTAAACTTTCCTGGCCTTTGAAGACCATATGTTCTTGGGGGCTGAAGAAAGGTTTTCTCAGTGTGAGACACAAAATGTCCCACATCTGTATCAGGAAGCAACTGGATAAACATGCTGACTCCCAAGTCACAGAAAACTAGGGGATGAATGGGAATCTCTGGTGAGCAGCACAAGAAGCAGTGGTTCTAAGCATCTCTCCAGTCTTCTTTATGTATAGACTTTGACAGCAACTGAATGCCGAGCCCAACAGAAGGATCAGCTTCACTAGGGGCCCGGGTCCTCACATATTCTCTCCCACACCTGCATGCCAATAAGCCATTCCACAGACCTGTAGAAATGACCAAGTATTCTAGCTGGGTGATGGTGGCACACACCTTCAATCCTAGCACTTGGGTGATGGAGGCTGGTGTATCTCTATGAGTTCAAGGCTAGCTTGATCTACAGAGTGAGTTCCAGTACAGACTCCAAAGCTACAAAGAAACCCTACTTGAAAAAAGAAAAAAAAAAAAAAAAGCCACGTATTCTGTATTCTGTGTCACTATGACTCGAAATAATCATCCATTTGAAGAAAAAAGGCAAACATTTTTTTAAATACAGTTATTCACTAGCAAAGTCCTTAATATCATGAAAAATACAGCTTAGCTTCACACTCAAAAAGTAATATGCTATACTATGGCTTTAAACTAATCCTGTGCCTCTCAGTGAAGTTCTCACGCCCCTCTCACACTTTCTATCGAGCTCACCAGCTGCCTCTGCAAGGCTGGTTGATACTGCTTACCAACACTTAGCAAATAAGGCTCCAAAACAGCATGACAATCTTATGTTTGACTCAGGTAATCATAGTTCTCTTGAGGGGAATCTGCACTTTAGACTTACCTTTCCTCTGCTCCCACCATCCACAATTCTCTCTGGGGGAAACTCAGGCTCTAATACACTCGAATACACGCTACAGATTTATAATGCCAAACAGCCATTCACATAAGGGTTCTACATAAACATTACCAACTCAGGATGATAGATTCTGGACCTTAGTGTGCCACCTTATTTCAAGGCAAACTTTACATACCCATTTCTCCTTAGTTCCTTAGACTGGGCTCCCTAGCCACACCTTTCACCTACTGCCTTATGAAAATAAGGACATGGGTAGAAGAACAAGTTGTAAGACAGAGTGAATATAGAGGGGACAGCAAGGCAAGGCAGAGGAGTGACGTCAGTCACACACAGTAAGGACAACCAGCATGGAAATGAAAATAACCATAATGTTTCAGTATAATAGAATAGTTCACATTACCATCATCTAAACTGATGCTTCTTAAACATTAATGAGTCCATGTGGTACCTACAAAAATCTTCCAAAATGCAGTCTCTGATTCAGGCAGCCTACAATGCAAGTCAAGTAGATGCCTCCTGCCAAGTTCCTAGGTACTGCTCATGCTATGGTGGCTCTGCTACTTCGTGAGGGTGGGTGGGAACAGAAGCAGCAATAGTATCACCTGGGTGCTTGTCAGGCCTCTGGCGTCCAGCTTAGACTTAAGCAAGGTCCAGGGCTAAGAAGTGTGCACACAAGGCAGCAGCCTGCTGCCCCATGTACTCACTGAGAATCAGATCCACCTGGGAGCATTTAAAAAAGGAGTAGGGCTTCTAGCAGAGACTCTACCCTGATGAGATATTTGGATGGTGCTACATTTGTTTCTTTTGAAGCATACCCAGGTGATTCTGATGAGCAGACAATGATTTAAAACCAAAGATTTAAAATACCCTCATGGGTAGGAGGGAAATATAAACGGGCTGCTAATGGGATGAGGAATTTCTTTGGGGGAGGAAGGAATGTTCTAAATTTGACTATGGTGATAATTGCATAACTGTGAATGAAAATCACTGAACTGCATACTTTAAATGTGTCCCTCACGTGGTCTGTGAATTATATCTCAATAAAACCGTCATACAGAATTATTAAAAAAAAAAAACTTAGTGGCTTCTCTAGAGAAAAATGAGTAAATAACAGAACAACAATGACATAGAATTATTTTCTATCCCAGAAATTTAGACTACAATTTTGAATGTCTTTTAAAGATGGGGTAAAACAAGTGCCTCTCCAGAAATACTAAGATCCACTTATCAAATCTTCAGGGTCAACTCTGCTCAGGGTAATAGATGAAAAAAAATAAAAAAAATTGCAAGCTAACGCCTTGCATTGCTATCATGCCGAAAGATAGAAGAAAAAGGGAAACAGGAAAGGGAGGAGGTAGGGATGGGGATGGGGAATGTATCCATTTGGAAAACTTGACCTGTATATTGCAATTTCCCACAGCATTTTCAGTGAGGCTGGGTGTAGTGATGAATGACTTGAATCTCAGCACTTAAGAGGCAGAGAGGTAGATGGATTTCTGTGAGTTCAAGGCCAGCTTGATCTACAACTGGAGTTCCAAACCAGCCAGGGCTTTAAAAAAGAATACATTATTGTATCAATATATATATATATATATATATATATATATATTTGAAGATATTGGGAAACATGCCAAGAAAATAGATATAAAATACAAATCTGATCTTTTTAAAAAATAACTTGAGAAGTCCTAGATAATAAATACCCTCACAAAAATGAAAAAGATCCTAGGCTACACTAACATTACAGAACCAGACACTGGTCACTCACTGACCACCAAGAGGAAAGCTCTACAAGCAAGGGAATTCACAGGCAACACTGATCCAGACATGCCCACAGAGCTTCTGCCTAAGGTCAACTCTACCACAGGTGCTATGTGCTCAAGTCACTACTGCCCATGTAAGCCATCCTCAATCCAACCCCTAAGTAAACTCCCCATTTATGATCCCATGCCCTCATTCTTTCAAATACAAAAATTCTGTATGTGCCGGGCAGTGGTAGTGCACGCCTTTAATTCCAGCATTTGGGAGTTCAAGGCCAGCCTGATATACAAGGCGAGTTCCAGGACAGGCTCCAAAGTTACACAGAGAAACCCCGCCTGGGAAAAACAAACAAACAAACAAACAAAATCAATATGTATCCAATTCCTGAGATAAGATGAACCAGTCACATACAGATCCTCCGGGTCCTTTGCTGAAACTCCTTCTGTTAAGAAATGGCTTTCTGAGAGCTTGCAGGTAATAAGTGAGGTCATCAGCACAAACATAGTACAACACCCTCTTTACCAGAAAATCCCCCCACAAAATCCAGTTCCTCCTGTTCTTACTGCTTTGTGTTTTCTTTTTATAGCAATTCTACCTTATCACAATCTGCAGATAAAAAAAGACAAAGCAAATATGATTCCTCACTAGACCTCAACCTGGGTAACTATACTTGCAAACAAGTGTCTCCTATTACTTTCCATGATGAAGAAGCTTGCCTTCCTTCCCCACACTTTTAAACCCCCAGGCTTTAAAAACATTTGCTCAATGAGCTCTTCAGTTTTCTCAGTTCTGAGAGAAAACAGTAGTTTGTTGTTGTTGTTGTTGTTGTTGTTGTTGTTGTTGTTGAGACAGGACTCCTGTATTCAGAATTTGATCCTTCTGCTTCCACCTAGCAAGTGCCAGATTGCACACACTGTGACAGTTAAATATTCTAGAGCAAAAAAGTCATTTCAATTTTAAGTAACAGATCTCTGTTCCAATGCAGCAACCCTGAAACCCATGCTTGGGATGCTCAGCATGTTGTCAACTCTTTGCATCCTTGTGTCTTTTAAACAGTCACTTCCTGAGGAATGATGAGTCACAATGGCTACATGCATAGCCTACTGGATAAAAAAACTTAAGTCTTCAGGAATTATATCTTGTTTATAATATAGCTAATGATGTAAAAATTCCTGTTTCAAATAGAAAGGGAGAGAGAAGGACAGCCAAATAGCTCTGATGCCAAGCCTGATGTCGTATGTTTGATACTTGGATTGACATAATAGAAGGAGAGAATGACTCCCAAAAGTTATCCTCCAGCTTCTATGAAAGCACACACACACACACACACACACACACACACACACACACACACACACACACACACACACACACACACGAACACATACATGCGCACGCACGCACGCACGCACGCACGCACAAAATCATGCATATACCCACAAATGTAGACTCATATACATGCACACTCATACTCATGCATTCACATATATGCACATGAGCAAACTAAATGTAATTTTTAATTAAAATTAAATGAAAAGCAACAGTAGAGAAGACTTACCTGATAGTGTATATATCCTGAATGTCCTTCTCCCCACTTTGTCCTTCCTTTAGTGCTTGCATTTGTAATAATTTCACAAGGGCTTTTATCAAACCAGGCATATTCCTGTAAAGAGATATAATAATGTGCTAAATGTCCCAGACTTAAAATGAATATGCTAATCCTGCTTTTCCTTCTTGTGATGTTAGATATTGAAATCAGACCCTCAGACACACAAGTATTCTGATGAGCTACACCTCCCTCCAATCCCACCATTCTTGAGCCACTGAGAGTCTGCCACCCACACTGAAAAGTGAACACTTTTCAGCACAGCCAAGACCCATATATGAAAAAGAAAACCATAGGCAAAGACTCAAAACAGCTATCAATCTCCACCCTACACACACTTGGGGGAAATCAATCAGGAAAAAAAAGCAAACATTAGCCCACATAATATGAGCCAGTGACCACATCAGTTACCCAGAATAAATGATCAAGTCATTTATAAATATTAGCCAACGATAAAATATAACAAGACATATGAAATGGATCAGCCACTCAAAAGAGTGGGCCAGGGCACCAATTAAAAGAAAACAAAAGCCATTAAAAGAGAATAAATAAAAAGAGGAATGACACTTTAAAGTGTTTCCTTATTCTGTAAAAAATAGAACAAATATATCAAAAGGTACCCTTTTAAATAAGTCTTATGAACTAGAAAGAAATCTTAGAAATAAAAATTATTTACTAATTTTTATGTAACTTTTTAAAAAACGTAGTTACTAACATTTATTGAAGAACTACTATAATCTAAGCATTCTCCTAAGTACCTAACATCTCATTGGTCATTTACCATTCAGAATAGAGAACTTGCCATCCACACTAACTTTAGGGTCAGGTCAAGACTTCAGCTTCCCATGATTTGGGGCATTTACATGAGCTGTGACTGTCTGTACCTTTTAAAGACATGTAAATTTTTCCATCTGGCAAAGGATCTGACTACATAGTAGACCACAGCAGTCAACAGCTGTGGCCACACTTGGCTACTACACACACAGGTAATGTGGTTAGACCAAATTCAAATGTGCTGTATGTAAAACATATGCTGGATTTAAAGACTTAAACATAAAAAGAGGCATAAAAAGATGGGAAAACATTCAATTAGAAAAAATGGGGGTGGGGCTGGAGAGATGGTTAGGAGCTCTAACTGCTCTTCCAGAGAATGCAGGTTTGATTCCCAGCACTCATCTGTAATACCAATTGGGGGACCCATTGCCTTTTCTGGCCTCTGTGACCACCAGAAATACATGTGGTACATAGATAACATGCATGCAAAACAACATACACATAAAGATAATTTTTTTAAAAAAACTCAAAAGAACATAAAATATGACTGCATGTTAAAATAGTATTTTGATATTTGGAGTATATAAAGTTCATTATTAAAATTAGTATCATCAGTCTCTTTTTACTTTTTTAATCTGGTTACCAGAACAAAAAAAAAAAGATACATTTATTCTATTATTTGTGCATGTGCATGCCTGCAGAGGCCAAAGGTGTTAGATGCCCTGGAGCTGGAGTTACAGATAGTTTTGAGTCACTGGATGGCGTGTGGGAATCAAACCTGGGCCCTATGGAAGAATAGCCAGTGCTCCCAACCACAGAGCCATCTCTGCCCATCCCACCACCCACACCCACACCCCTGTCTATTAGAAATTTTGAGCACTATTTGTAGCTCAGATGCATACCTCATGTTATATTTCCACTTTACAGCACTGCTATTGATATTCTGATTTAGTTACTAAGTAGATTCTTCTGGGACTGTCAAAATTTCCCTTCCAGCTGAAGAATGTTCCACTGTATTTTCAATAGTAGTTTTTCTCTTTCACATGAACCTCTTATATGCCTGTGCTAGTGTGGAGTCACATATAAATACCTTGTGACAGAGATCATTCATAAATGGGAGTCTCTCTTGTATGAATCCACTATAGACAGGCCCCCACACTAAAAGAAAGCCTTCGAGCAAAGATTCTCTCCTGGGGCTCAGTAGGTTATGTACTTGTTGCACAAGCATAGGACCTGAGTTTGGATATCGAGAACCCACAAAAGTAGACATGGCAGTGCATGTCTGCAATTCCAGGACTTAGGATGGGATAGAGGGAAGCGGTAGTTTCAGTGGAAAACTCTTAACTCAAAAGGATAAGGTGGGAAAAATAAATAAATAAAGTGAATAGCAATTCTGTAAGAAGATACCAGCATTGACCCCTGGCTTTTATATGAACACAAACAGGCAAGCTCACTCACACACATGCTTATACTTGTTCTCACTGACTCTCTCTCTCACACACACACAAGATTATGTCTTCCATGTATGTTCTTGGATGAGTGACAAACATTAGCGTTGCTCACATACCCCTTAATGATTGTGACAATTTCATGGTACTTCACCATATTCAACAAAATGAACAGTTAATCTCACTGTGACTCAATAAAATGAAATGGAGAAATTTTTATAGTATATAAAAAACTTTACAGTGTACATAATATATTATATTTTATAAGAGAAAGCTGCTGGAAATACTTCATGCTAACATAGTCAGTTTGATATACAACTAGAGTTGAGGATGGATGGGAAAAACAGGACCAAGGCCACAGACCCTCACTAAGAGTCTTTCAACAGAATGCTGAATGGACAGGATCTGTGCTTTAGCTGAGAGCCTTCTCTTTGATGATAACAGGACAGGTGATGATGACAGGTCTAGAGACTCCACAGGACAGTCACAGGGTCTGCTCAGAGTACACAAATACAAAGGGGTGGGGTCATTCTTGTCTTCACACAGCAGTGGGAGGTACAAGATGATCTCCAAAGTCTCAGAGATGTTTCCTCACTGGCTGCTTGCAAAAAGCCATTTGCAGTTATGTGGCTGCTGACCAAGGCCCAATCCTTCTCTTGGTGAGGTAGGCATCTGCAAGGAGATAGGCCACAATGCTAGAGCAGCCTACCAGAGAGAGGCCAAGACAAAAGCTGTCTTTTGAGGGTTTGACAGCACCTCCTGGAGGCCTCATTAGATAATGGAGATCTTACTTGTTTCTGTCCATTGGGATTGCTGGGACTCTTCTGACAGTCTTGATTGCTACTCTAAATATACAGACCTCTATAAGTTAGATGGGAGTTTTCTCAATATTCACAACCTTCAAATGAACTGCTCCTTTATAATTCTTCATCGATTTATTTTATTCAGAATTAAGGGGCTGACCTATGAGGAACCTGGGCCACAAGGAGTGGTGCCTCCCATACAACATTCTCCTTTACAAAAACCCAGAGTTTCTCAGCATGGAAACTGAAGTCTCTCTATTATAAGTTGAAGAACTGATGAGACTGTCTAATCTCAGTCACCAAGTGACTCAGAGTCACTCAATCTCCTCAGAGGCTCCCTAGGATCTGACTCTTCCAAATATCCAAATTCACTAAAGATAATAAACCAGGTCTCGGGATTTTATTCTGCCTCATCCCTCATGCTGGGACTAAGAGTATCCCTCTGTGATGAGAACTTGCCTAGCTTGTCTGGTGTCCTGGCTTCAAGCCAAGCTCAGAAGAAGAAAAAGATAATTCATAATGATTGTACACCCTTGAAAATACACTAAAACTCAGTTAATACAGTATTTTAAAATGCTGACTGGTTTTATAATATGCAAGCTATACCTCAATTTTAATAAAAACAGGCAGAAAAAAAGACTCAGTAATAAAAAGTGTGGGATCAATATGAATAAAAGAACTTAACTATAATTTTTCAGAAGTGATTATAAGTATTCAAGTAATTGTTAACAGGAAAAGAATAAGCAGAAACCAATATATAACTAAAATCAGTTTGAAGAAAGTTATGAGAAGGATTCTAAAGAAAAACAAAGTTACAATGAGAGACTAATTATTTATGACCTAGATAGAGGGTTAATAGCCATAAAGAGGGAAAATAACAGAATATAAATATGCCATCCCAATGAGTACGATTTCTAATACCTAGTGCAGATGAGTGGGTGAGGAAATATACACATGGACTGCTTCAGCCTTTGTGGAAAGCCATTTCGTGGCTTCTGTAGAACTTTTAAATGAAGATGCCCTGTTCATAGATGTTCTGCATCTAGAAAGCTTCTACAGTTAGCCCTTTCATACACTCAAAGGAAGATACTATACTGTGTTGACTATCTTAAAAGGGCTGGGGGAGAGACGGAGGGAAGGAAAGAAGAGAAGAGAAGAGAAGAGAAGAGAAGAGAAGAGAAGAGAAGAGAAGAGAAGAGAAAGAGAAGAGATGTTTGCCAATAGGGAAACAGTTGAACTATGGCATATTTAACATTGCAGGATATTCTCAATTAGTAAAAAAATAATTCAAGCAAATCTGTAAACAGTGGCATGGAAACGTTCATCCATATAAGATAGGGAAAGCAAGCTTTAGAATTATTTTAAACACTTGGGAGGGATGTGCACAGAAACTTCTTTTTTTTCAGGTTAAAAATAGGATTCCAATTTCACTGACATTAGTTTGTTCAAATTCCATACATCTATATCTGATTTCAGACCCAAGCTCCCTCTACATCCCAGGGAAAATTAAGACCAGGCCTTGAAAGAATCACTCATTCAACCTAACATTGCTGAGGCTTTCTAATTCTAATGGTTCCTACTTTTCATTGGGACCCCCCAGAAGGGAAACTTTAAAAAGAAAAGAAAGAAAGAAAAAAGATAATTAAAAGCAAGTTTGTCAGCAGTCCCTCTGAGCGGCATAAGGCTCCACTGCATCTGCCTACCTGAGTCCTGACCCAGAAAGGTGCAGCTTTTCCATTCTCTGATGCCTTTTCTTCTGGATGTTGGCCAGAGCCTAAGTATGCTATCTCTGGGACTCTGGGCTTTTTCACTCTTTCTCTGAAGCTCCCTGCCCAGCATGTGGCTGCTTGTCGACCATGTGGCTGACCTCCAGACTGGTTTAACTCAAACAGCATGGCTTTTTCTCATCTCTATCTTCCTCCTCCTCCAGGCAGCTGCTGAGATTTACAGCTTTCATGGCCTGGAGTTTTTCTTTCAAACTCTAATTAAAACTGTTCTCAAGTTTCCTTTGAGTCTGTCCTTAAACTCTTTTATGAATGAGACTAAGAATCCCAGGATGGGTGGCCTCAACTTCTCCAGTAATATGTATCAACCAGGAAGGGGCTGGACTGCTCAAAATTTCTGGTAAAAGGTTTGTTAGGTCGTATAGAGATATTACAGAAGCTCCCCTGAGGACCTAGCATGGGAAGGGACCACACACTGTGACTCCAACAGCTATGGAAGTGCCTGATCCTAAATCAAAGGGAAAATGAGAAGCCCAGTGGAAGGAGGCTCTTGTGAGCACAGCAGGGATTCTAAAGGATTCTTGTTTGGACATTTTAACATGTCCTTGGCTCAAGTTGTCCTGGTTCCCTACCTGGGGCTCGTAAGGCTAAGAATTCTTGCCTGTACTTCTCCCTTATTTTTCTGCCCAAGAAACAGTTAAGGACTTCTTTCCTCCCTACATCTTGCTGCTAGACCAATGTAACCATTGGAACATTTTCAAGGTCCCCAGGATAGGACCACTAGAGGTGTGTCCTAACCACCACACCCAAAGACCTCACCAAACAGAAAGAGACGAGATTCAGTGATCTCCCAGATTTCCTAAAGGACAATTAGGGTTTCCTTTTCAGAGGGGGAAACAGTGATCACATGAGACAAGTAGTTTAGAGATAGGGCCTCGATTTACACCCTAGGCCATAAGCCAAAAATGTCCTTGGTCCTGTCCTGGCTGGAAGGACAAATGCCAGAAATGTCTGTAAACTTCAATTCCCAGTCTGGATCCTAAGTGATCTTTGGGCTACCTATTCAGAGGCCCGAATGTTACAGCAGCATTGAAGGCCAGTTAAGCAAAGTTCTTGCTTCCTAGACAAGACTGGAATCCACTTTTGGAGAAAGACATGCCATTGCCTCCAGCCTTAAGAGTTAATCCAGCTGGGCAGGTTAATCATCTGGCCAGGGACTACCCCTGAGAGAGGTGTGTTCACCATAAGCCTTGCTAAAGAATATGAAGAATAATTATCCCTTTAATGAGATAATGTACTTTTCCTCCAAAAATTTCTGCCCCCTAGTACAGTCTCTACCATTGGGTCTGCCAATCTTTCTGAGTCCCTATGGCTGATCTCTTTGCCAGAAACATTACTTTCTCTCTCCTCCATTCTTCTTCATGGAAGCTGCCAACACCTACAGCTTGCCTGCCCTGGGATTTTTCTTTTAAGGTCTAATAAAATTGATTCCAAGCTTCCCTTTGAATAACAGTCGTCGTCGTCATCGTCCCCCCCCCACCCCCCGGCAAAAAAAAAATACCACTTACCTTCACAATGCCTACCCACTTTTTTTTTTTTGCAATTAAAAACAGAATTATACAAAACTTCATTATTCGTTTTAAAAGAACTTCGGTGGGAGGACAGAAATATAGGATGAGGCTCAATATCAAATGTCTGCCTTCATGTGCAAAGTTTTAAATTCATTTCAAAATAGTTAGGGAGAGAGAGTTATAATTTCAATTGAGGAAGGACTCTGGAGACAAACACATTACATTTGGTTATCTCCTAGATAAACACTATAAGCAAAAAGTTAAAGGTAACGGTTTCTTTTACTAAGGACTGGTCTGAAGCCACAGTGCAGCACAAACACAAACACATTGATCACAGCCACTAACAGAGCCTCCTCCATGCAGCCCGCCTGATTTTCTGAGCTCTAACTCAAGAAAAGCTTAACTTTTCCTTCTCTCTCTCTCTTGCTTAGACACTGGTCAAAGCCTAAGCTTGCTTTCTCTGAAACTCTGGGCTTTCTCACTGTTTCTCTGACTTTCATACCTAACAGTAAAGGCATCCATCTCCATCCTCCCAGCGCCTGCCAAGGTTTTCAGCTCACCTGCCCTGGTGTTTTTCCTCTCAAACTCTAATAAAATAGTCCTTGAGCTAAAAATAAATAAATAAAATTTTAAACATTAAATTTGAGAAAGTAGCCTTCTGAAGGGTATTCTGGGAATTGGAATTAGTGTTTAGACAAGCAGGCTACCTGAGTCTTAGGTATGCAGGTACACCGAACAGTTAATTAACAACTCAAAGCAAAGACTTTAATCAGGGAAAAAAAAAAAAAAAAAAAAAAAAAAAAAACAGAGCTGATTAGATATTATGCCTAGTACATTCACAGTAGAACATGTTCAAGATGCATCATTAAAAGGGGAGGGAGATACCCAGCTGACTCCTGTCTCTATTCAGCATCTGAATGGTCCCCATAAGCAACATGTGCAAATCTGAACTCATGTTCTTCCTAAACACCTGGTCCTCTACTGTTTCCTACTGTCTAGATCAGGGGTTCTCAACCCTCCTAATTCTGTGACCCTTATTAAAGGGTCCTCACGTCTTGGTGAGAGTCACCCACCAAAGGGTCAAAACCCACAGGTTGAGAACCACTAGTCTAGAGACAATGTAAAGGTGCTAATGTAAAGGTGCTAATATAATAAATATATATATATATATATAAATATAAATATATAAATATACATATTTCTTCCAAGCATCTTCGTATTTAATCCACCTCACCTCAAAACCACATAAATTGCCTGGTGGTGATGGCAGCACATACCTTTAATCCCAGTACTTGGGAAGCAAAGGCAAGTAGAACCTTGTGAGTTCGAGGCCAGCCTGGTCTACAGAGCAAGTGCCAGAACAGGCTCCAAATCTACACAGAGCAACCCTGTCATGAAAAACCAAGAGAGGAAAATGTGCACGCAGACACACACACACACACACACACACACACACACACACACAAGAACCCATAAATCTGTTTATCTATTTCTTTCATCTCTTGTAGAGGTAAGCTATTACCTCTTCCCTGAACAACAGCCACAGCCACCTTTACCCCAAAACCAATTTTATGACTTTATGTTCATACTAAAGCCAAAGTTGTCACTTCAGAACCTCTAGTACCTCCTAAATGAAACACTTGGATAGCTCCCTACTGTACCCAACACAAAGACCTAGGTTTTCTGAATTACCAATCATTACCTGCATTGTCTGGCCCATGCCTCCTTTCCTAGCCTCATCTCAAATGGCTCTCCCTTTGCTTTGAGCATTCTTTCAGCCTCCCATAATAGGAACTTGTCATATACTATTTCCTATGAATGGAAAGTTCTACCTTCTCCCATTTGCCTACATAACTTGTAATATCCTTACAGCTTCATAGCACAGTACAATCTGTCTGAACACAGATCAACACATACAGTTTATATTACTGTGGGTAAACTATGTGGTGACAGTCTTTCCTTCTGAGCTAAAAGCATGAAATCGTAGCAGTTATTGTCTGCTTTGCTCATGGTGATACTGAAACACTAAACACAAGAACAGAGATGACAATTACACATCTCAGTTAATAGATGCCTCAGTATGGACAAACACAACAAGATACTATTGTGGTTGGCTGTTGAGGGAAGCTCTGAAGGTAAATTTAGTTCTACAGTTACACATTCACACTGAAACTAAGGCAGTCCCAGGCCTACAGTGGTAGTGCATTCCTTTAATTCCAGCACTCAGAAGGCAGAGACAAGAAGATCTGTGTAAGTTCAGAGCCAACCTGGTCTACATAGTGAGTTCCAGAACAGCCAGGGCTATATATAGAAAGAGATGTTGTGTTCAAAGGAAAGAAGGAAGGAAGAGCATGTGATCTCTTTTTTTTTCTTTTTTTCATTTGTATTAGAAACAAGCTTGTTTTACATGTCAATCCCAGTTCCCTCTCCCTCCCCTCCTCCCCTGCACCCCATCAATTTCCTATCCCATCCCCTTTCTGCTTCCCAGGGAGGGTGAGGCCTTCCATGGGGGATCTTCAAAGGCTGGGCCTAGACCATCCCCCCATGTGTCTAGGCTGAGAGAGTATCCCTCTATGTGGAGTGGGCTCCCAAAGTCCATTCATGTACCAAGACCCCATAGATTGCCCAGAACTCCAAACTGACATCCACATTCAGGGAGTCTGGAACAGTCCTACGCTGGTTTCCCAGCTATCAGTCTGCAGTCCATGAGCTCCCCCTTATTTAGTAGGTTTCTCCAGCCTGGTCTTGACCCCTTTGCTCATCACTCCTCCCTCTCTGCAACTGGATTCCAGGAGTTTGGCTCAGTGTTCAGCTGTGGGTGTTTGCTTCGAGCATGTGATCTCTTAAACATCCAAATTCACTATTTAGTTAGTTGATTTCAACTAACAACAATGGCATTACTGACTGTATTTATAGAAGGCCATCTTTTCAAGGACTGCATAGGTAGACAATGAAAAAACTATAAACACAGGAGGAATACAATCAATATAATACACATATTATCTAGCAATAAGACAACTCTGTGGAAGCAAGGCAGTGTTTGTTTTTGTTGTTACAGTTTTGTTGTTCATTTATTGAACCTCAATCCACATACTTGCAACACTAAAACTATTCAGATTCCAGACATAATAAGAAAATAGATAAATATTCAGATTGCATATAAAAACACAATGACTGTGTTAAAGACTACCAACTATGTAGCCAAATCACCCACATTGCAAATTTCTCCAAATAGAGATCTAGCAACACTAGATGGCTCCTGCAAAGTGATAGCAGAGCAGCTGCAAGAAGCACCTTTCACAAGATGATATTTTCTTTCCATCCCTTCCATCTGAGTGCATTTATTATCAAAAAAATCCCTGAACAATAGGAGTTTGTAGACTTTATCTTAAACCCCTCCCTAGGCTTCTCCCAAAGAATGAATCCACCTTAGAAAAAGAGGGTCAATAATAAAACCTGAAAGAATGGGAGTTTTAATGTGTAGTTAAAGCCATAATATATCCATAATAATCCACTGCAATTTTTTTAGATTTTTTTTTTACTTTCTTTAATTTAAATTAGAAACAATCTTATTTTATATATCAATTCCAGTTCCCTCTCCCTCCCATCCTCCTATGGCCCCTACCGACCACCATCCCATCCCTCTTCTGCTCCATAGAAAGGGTGAGACCTCCCATGAGGAATCATCAAACTATGTCACATCATTTGGGGCAAGGCCTAGGCCTTCCCCCATGTGTCTAGGCTGAGAGAGTATCCCTCCATGGGGAATGGGCTCCCAATGTCCACTGCAATTTCTATAAAAGAAAATCTAACTGGGCATACCAAAAAATAAAAAATAAAAATACTTCTGGCCGGGCATTGGTGGTGCACACCTTTAATCCCAGCACTCTGGAGGCAGAGGCAGGCAGATCTCTGTGAGTTTGAGGCCAGCCTGGTCTCCAGAAAGAGTGCCAGGATAGGCTCCAAAGCTGCACAGAGAAACCCTGTCTCAAAAAAAAAAAAAAAAAAAAAAAAAAAAAAAAAAAAAAAAAAAAAACTTCTCTGGAATTTCATTAACGATTTAAATTTATCACTTTTAAATCTGTGTAGTATGATGATTGTGTACATGTGGCCATGTGCACTTGAGTGCAGGCACTCACCAAGACTGAAGTTACAGCACTATAAGACTCCTGAGGTGGATGAAGGGAACTGAAGTCAGATCCTCAAGAAGAGCAGCAAGTGCTCTTAAATGTTCACTGGGCCATCTTTGCAGCCCCAACCTCTTTGGAATTCAGTAAATATAAAAGCATGTGTGTCCATGTTTGTTCTACTTTACCTTTATAAATTGTACTTTTAAGTAACCAGAGTAAATACTGGAAAAACTTCTCCTCATAGCAGTATTTTAAGAAATACAGAAAACTTGATAAAAATGAGTGTCTGAAACCTCTAGCCTAAAGAATCAAAAGACATAGTAACTGCATGTTAACAGCTACTGACATCGCCAAAATGTAAGCAATAAGGTATCATGTGTCTCCAAATAGAAGGACACTATACTGCCCATGAAAAAGCCTCTCCTTGCCCAGGGCTTTTCTGAAAATTAAATGAGGAATTTTAGTTGAGGTTATGGATACATAAGCAGTATTCAATTAAGGCTACTTTTCTTTACTTTGATTTCATTTTGTTTTCTTTGATGTTATTCTGGTTTGGAGGGATTGTTCTGTCTTGTTTTTCCACGTGTATATAGTGTGTGTGCGTGCACAAATATGTCCATGTGTGTGCTGGTGCATGTGCAGGTGTGTTTGTGTGCATGCATGTGGATTTCATAAATCAACCTCAAGAACTGATCTTAGGGCTAGCCACTCCAAGTCATCAATCCCCATAAAGAAAGCTTCTTAGAATAACACCAAGGTCTCTTTTCCATTTGGGGTGTTAACTCCTTACCATACGGCACTATGATACAACGATGTCATTGCCTGTAGAGACTTAAACTAGAACCTCTAAAAGGATGTCTGAGTCCTAATCCCCTATATACCTATGTGACAACCTGAGAAGAGCAGCTTTACTAATTTAATTACAGACCACGAGAAGAACCACCCTGAGTGGTCCTTAAACCCAATAACCAGCATCCTTGTAAAAGAAAGAACAGGAATACCTAAGACAAAGACACATAGCAACAGTGCAGATGAGAGTACAGGGACAGAACTAAAGTTATGTAACCACCAACCATGAGGGATGGAGTTCTTGTCTGTTGCTAGAAAACAGACAGAACAGATTCCACCTTCTTCTCCCCACCACTCCCCCCAGAAAGCCTTTATTGACTTTGCTATCCAGAATTATGAAAAAACATATTTCTGTAGACTTAGATCATCAAGTTTATAGGCATTTATGTCAGTCTCTGGAAACAAACACACACAGGTCCTGGCAGAGTCAAGTTATCCAATTTCAGGTCCCGCTCTCAGACCTGAACCCTCAACCAGCCCTCAACCAGGCCATCACTTACACATGTAAGAGATGACAACCCAGAAGTGGGCAATAGCCTGTGAGTTAAGCAGCTGAAAGTCAGTCTGAAGTGAGAGTCAAGAATGAAACATACAACCTGTGAGCCAAGTTGTCTCTGATACCCATGTGCATCTCTATTCTTGAGTCATATGGCAGCAGCCTCCCTACCAAAAAAAAGTGGGGGGAAGGGAGAAAGACCAGGCTGGGGCTGTAGATCAGTTAATAGAATGCTTGCCTAGCATACACAAGGGTTGTATCCTGGCTTCACTCTTTAGGATCACATAAACAGGCCATAGAGGTGCCCATCTGTAATCTCTAACATGCTCAAACATGCTCAGGAACTTGGTGCCAATGTCCTTCAATAATAGTTATATTTTTTAAGTCAGGTTACACAAGATTACTCAAGAACTCTGAGAGTAAAGGGATTTTTGGGTCTCAGCCACATCTCAGTAACCAGAGACATTACAAAAAGAACCTCAATGTTCACTAGGCATGAGACCCAAGACTCAGATCTAACAATTAAAGAGTGTGGATCAATAATGATGATGAGGATTCCAAAACTCATATAAAACAAACAAGAAAAAAACTGGCCAAGTTGTACAAACTACAGTAATTCAAACCATCATGAAAATTGCTTTACACCAGGAATATATAAATGATCACAACTGTGTTTATGAATCACAGGTATTGGGTTTCTTTTGTTTGGGGTTTACTTGATTGCAACACTAAACAAAACACTGCTCACACATGTTCAGCCTTCTTTTAAAAAAATACACATAATGTTTGGTTCTGGCTTTTAAAACATATCAAATGCGAAGTACAAACAAGTACCTTTATTTGACCAGAGATAGAATAAAAAAGAGATTAACAACAACAACAACAAAATAATCCCAAAATGGATACAAATGGTACAAACCTGGCCAAGCTAGCCAACTAATTTTTTAGCTAGAAAAGATTTGTGAGTTCTGAAAAGGATTCTTGCTCAACCTGAAGGATTCTCAGAAAGTCAGCAGCAAATAGAAGAGAGAGAAACATTCATCTATGACCAAATCATTGTCTAAATCCATGAAAAAGTAGGAGAAAAAAAAAAACTAAGATGTAAAACTACTTTCCTTAAGAAAGTCCTGTATTCTCATTTCTCTTTTAAGTACCAGAAAACAGCCAAATTGCTTCTGATGTAGTTTTCCTTTACAAAAGTAACACATTCAGTAGCCACTCTTCCTAAATCACCCAGGAACATTTTAGCATGAATTTGTCTCTTAAAATGACAAACAAAGCTTCAGTCACACCAAGGAACTTTAAAGAGAAATGGGGCAGAATGTCCTAGATGAGGAAAGTGAGGAATCACTTTTCTGTTTATGAGCTTTAAAGAGATCTTGGGACTTTACAGAAAAGAAAGAGAATGGGGAGGAAGGGAGCATCTGCAAATAGGCTCAGGGGCCTAAGGGGAAAGTTGAAAACACAAGATGGGGAAGCAGGTGTGGCCAGCTAGCTACCTCCGTCTCTGCCAGTAAGAGTGAGATGAATACTGCTGTCAAGGTGAACACACCCAAAGCCACCCTGAAGTCCTAAGGTTGCAATTAAAAGCTGCATCCTGCAAACATGTAGAGAGGCCCTCATACAAATACCCCTCCTTGGACCCTGTCCTACCAGATAAAAGAAGGAAACAGAAGCTAAATAGTGTAAAACTCTTCAGTACAGACAGCTAAGAAGAGTGTCTCCTCAAGCTAGCTGGTCCCTACATGATAACAAAGCAATTAAGTTTCCAAGGAAGGGAATCATCAATAGAAGAGATGACGAGACTTTTCTCTATTATCCTCAATCTTAACTCCAAATAATCCTCAGAATCATTTTTAAGCATTAGATTCACTATGGAGTTTTTAATATTTTATTCAATATTTCCTTTAAAGACAGACTTTCAGAATTTCAGAAAATATACTTTAATTTCCCGTCTTCAATGCATCCTTGTAAAATACATTAACAGCAGGTCCCTTCCCTGTTTGAAAGCACAAAAGGCACACAAATCAAATGCTAGCCTAGTTTATCTAGAGTATAACCTTCCTTCCCACTAGGCACATTTTAAAAAGAAGGGGGATGGGAAACAGCAGAGCTGAAATTACAGGCTGTCTTGACACCTCAATATCGAAAACTGAATACCTGGTTCCAAAGGAGAGTAAGATTTTATTCATAATCCCGTTACTAAGCAACAGTAACAAAGGCTGCATGAGCTTTCCGGAAGCTAAAAGAAAAAACAAAAAGTCTACGGAATGGAAAGTGGGAATTCCTTACTCTGGGAATCCTTAAACTCATATAAAGACGAAATGAAACACAATCTAAACTCAAAACAAGCAATTTTTTCAAAGGACAAGAAAAGTATATTCTACTATGTATCATTCACTTTAATTCCAGTTTGCATTCATCTCAAAACTCACATTCAGGAGTGATAATCATTTCCTTACTGTGTGTCCTTTATGGTCCCTTGTTCCTTCAACCTCCCTAGGGAATCAATTTTTTTTTTTCAAATTTCCTTACTGATTAAAAGAACATTTCAGAGGCCTTAAATCCATTTCTTTGTTTACAGAAGCTATAAAAACTAGTTTACAATTGTTTCCTGTTGCCCCGGCTTTGAAGCAAGAACACTCTGGGACATCAAACTATTCCTTTGAAGAGCACAGTCTCTCAAGCAGAGCCAGACACTTTCCCAGCCCCTCCCTTAAGTTCAGACAACCAGGACACTGCAGATGGCAAGTCTCTCAAAATTAGACTATACAATGGAACAGCCTCTGAGCCAGCATCTTGCACTCTGTGGGCTGGATTTTGAGTGACAGGGGAAATCCTCACATTTTCCAAGGCCATTTTATAGACTGAACCTGCAAGGACCACAGAGCTGGTGATCAGCTGGAAACATGCTCGCCCACTTTTCCATTCTCTGAACTTCCCAGACTCTGCTGTACTACTGCTGTGCTCCACAAGCCATGTTATCTACAGGTCTATTCCACAGATCCACAAGCCATGTTCTCTATAGGTCTATTCCACAGATCCACAAGCCATGTTATCTACAGGTCTATTCCACAGATCCACAAGCCATGTTCTCTATAGGTCTATTCCACAGAGGCTTCCCACTTCAGGCATTTTCTCTGCCCACCCACCTTTATCTCAGAAAGGGATGTTAGGAGATAGGATAAGATAAGTTTAAGAAATAATTTCCTAAATCAAAAACAATCAGTCCTGCTGTGGCTCTGCTCCCAAGTATCTCCAGTGTCCCATAAAGCTCTATGTGACAAGAGAAAATCCTGAGGCAACAAGAGACTTAAGCAGCACAAACTGAAAACCCACTGTCTCGGACAAAGTCATTCCTGCTTCTAGATCACAAAGACAGACACAGTTTTCTGTCTCTCAAGTTTCCCCAAGCAACGATGGAAGAGGAGGATGGCTGGAGCCCCTGTTTTTAATTAGCCGGTTTCTTACATTTCATTCTCATTTTGCTTTTTATAAAAAACATAAGCAGCACAAAGTTTGGTTTTTGTAATTACTGCAAACCTCAAAGCTCTGCTACTTGAAATAAAGCAAATGAAGAAAATTCTGTTTTCTGACATGCAAACAGTTATTACCTCTACTGGCGACAATAAAGAAAACTTAGCTCTTACGAAACACCCTTTATGATCAAACAGAATCTAAAATTAAATTGGAAAGTGGGCTTGGTGGCATGTAGTCCCAGCATTGAAAAGGCTGAGGTGGAAGGATTTCCTAGGTCCAGAACAGCAAAGGCAATGCAATAAGACCCAACCTCAGAACACAACAATAAAAAGTGAAGCAGGGATCTGCTGGTAAAGTGCTCGTCTTTAAGCATGAAGACCTGACTTTGTTCCCCAGAACCGATATTTAAAAGTAAAAACAAGAAAAGTACCTGGGCATAGTGGCACATGTTTGTTATCCAAGAAGAAGTAGAAACAAGCAAATCCCTGCAGCTAAGTGGCCAGCTAGCCTAGTCTTCTTAGTGAGTTCTTGGCCTGAAAGACCATGTCTCAAAAAACAATGTGGATTCCACCCTGAATTGCCACCATGATGGACTCTATGCCCTCAAGCTGGTCCCTCACTCATTTCCACTATGATAGACTCTATACCCTCAAGCTGTGGCCAACACAAACCTCTCCTCCCTTAAGCTGTTGTGTGTCAGATATTTGGTCGGATTAAAGAGAAAACTAATACAATGTTATTAGACAATTTGTCCAAATGCTTAAAATTTACAATACTAAGAGTCAGCCCTATGCAGGGCAGTGGTGGCTCATGCCTTTAATCCCAGCACTGGGGAGGCAGAGAGGCAGGTAGATCTCTGTGAATTCGAGGCCAGCCTGGTCTACTGAGTGAGTTCCAGGACAGCCTCCAAAGCTACAGAGAAACCATTACTCTAAAAATAAAAACAAACAAACAAACAAACAGTCAGCCTGCCGGGCGTTGGTGGCTCACACCTTTAATCCCAGCACTCAGGAGGCAGAGGCAGGCAGATCTCTGTGAGTTCCAGGCCAGCCTGGTCTCCAGAGCAAGTGCCAGGATAGGCTCCAAAACTACACAGAGAAACCCTGTCTCAGGAAGAAAAAAAGAGTCAGCCCTAAAGCAAACAATGGATTTTAGGCAATAAAGAATAAAGACATATTCAAGCAAATTCAAAATAAAAAGGATTGACATTACCTGAGAAACAATGCCTGATGATGTCCTCTGCTTCCATGCTGTCATGTGAACATGTATCTATATACAAACACTCTCAGCATTGACATTCACAAGCCACACTGATTAGCTTCAGCTTCAGGATCGACTTCAGCTACATTTCCCCATTAGCAATTTAGACTACATAAACATTCTCAGATATAGAAAAAATGCCAACATACTTTCAAAGTCAAAATTTCTATATTTGCTCACTACAAAAATGAAAGGCTTTTTTTCTATATATTTAGTCACATTTCCAAAGAATTCTAAAAACTAGTAATGACCCATATATAAAATTAGTCACTAGCTAAGGGGCAACTAACACTAATGACCTTTAGAAAAAGCCATATGGAAACCTACTACTATAGCAGCTTTGGAGAGAGAGAGAGAGAGAGAGAGAGAGAGAGAGAGAGACTGTGTAAAGATTTTAAATGAAGTTATGAAGTTACCATATAACAGATGGATTGGATGAAGGGACACAGACACAATGCAATGCCCTACTAGGTTAGGAAATAAAAAGCTCAGTGCCAGAAATGGGTATCTCTTTTGGAGTTAGCCAATGGGGTCCCATACTCCCCCAAAAAACATGACAGGTTACTGCCACTGCTGTTGGTAATCCTACAGGACATGAGACATAGAACATGAAGAAAACAAGCATATAATGACCTAGAAATTTCATCCCTCCAGCCTAGCTTTCACAGTGCTGAAAGGTGCTATGAACACTACCAGGTTGAGGTAGAGGGATGACCAGTGTCTTGGCCAGCTGTGAATCCTGAGTGCTACAAGAATCACCTGCCTAGAAAGATATGACCACTGGAACAATAATGGCATGAATGTTATTGGGATAACCAAACACATTCTCATTAGATTTAAGGCCTGATTCATGAGACAGAAGCTATATCCAGCACCATCATTGGGCTAAGAACCTGTGCCTAATAGATCACAGGCCCTAGGTGAAAAACTACTACTATTATTCTGCTAAATGGTCAGAGTATTAAATCAACTCCTAACAACCTATCACTATACCCATAGATAATTGCATTTTAATGCTCACCAGAGGAACTTCTTGAAGTAGACAGCTACTAACACAGAGACATAACTGGTCAACATGAAGAGAATAGGAGACTGCAGAGTTCTCAGACCTAAATGATATTATGTCTATATCACACCCCGTGCTCGCAAGGCTCAGAATCACAAAGGAAGAGGGAGTAGAAAGGCAGTAGATGACTACAATGAAACAATATTTTCCTAATACAACAGGGCAATTGCACATATGAACTCACAGTGAGTGTGAAAGTAGTCTCACAAAAATCCTAGCAAGGAGAGGGAATGTGGACACAAAGCCCCACCCCATCCGAGGAACTATTGGCAACTGATAGTTGCTGAAAGAGGAAAAGTCAATTTTCTTTAAGGCTGTAAACTCTGGCTGGTTGATCTTCCTCTAGGGAATAACCTCAGTGGGTTAAAAGAAAAAAGGAGGATACAAAGTTGAGTAAGTAGGGAGGTAGGAATAAATCTTGGAGGAGATGAGGGCGTGAATATGATCAAAATATATTGCACAAAATTCTCAAAGAATAAATTTAGTTCCAAATTTTTTTGTTTTTGTTTTTGTTTTTGTTTTTTTTTTTCGAGACAGGGTTTCTCTGTGGCTTTGGAGCCTGCCCTGGAACTAGCTCTTGTAGACCAGGCTGGTCTCGAACTCACAGAAATCCACCTGCCTCTGCCTCCCGAGCACTGGGATAAAAGGCATGCGCCACCACCGCCCGGCTCAAATATTATTTTAAAGAACAGTCACTGAGGGCTGGAGAGATGGCTCAGAGGTTAAGAGCACCGACTGCTCTTCCAGAGGTCCTGAGTTCAATTCCCAGCAACCACATGGTGGCTCACAACCATCTGTTATGAGATCTGGTGCCCTCTTCTGGTGTGCAGATATACATGGAAGTAGAATGTTGTATGCATGATAAATAAGTAAAATCTTTAAAAGAACAGTCACTGAAGAACTGCAAAGACTGTAAAATTGAAAAATGGTAAATTATTATTTTTTCCATACAATGGAATATTATGTAGCTAGAAAAACATCATAAAAAGTCTAGTATTTACGGAATAAGTTCCAAGATAGATTTTTTTCACCAAAAATTTTAGCATCAAGAATATTTTGTGGGGGCTGGGGAGATAGCTCAGTGGTTAAGAGTACTAGCTGCTCCTCCAGAGGACCCAGGTTGCATTCCCAGAACCCACATGATGGCTCACAACCATCTAGAATTCTAGTCCCAGGAATCCAATGTACTCCTCTGGCCTCCATGAATACCAGGAATTCACATAGTACTCAGTCATACATGCAGGCAAAACACACATACACATAAAATAATAATATAAAAATGGTTTATAAAAGATTTAAAATGACAGCCAGGTGATGTGGCAGACACCTTTAACCCCAGCACTCCTTGGAAGTCAGAGGAGTGTGGATCTCTATGAGTTTGAGGTCATCCTAATCTACAGAGCAAGTTCCAGGACAGCTAAGGCTACACAAAGAAACCCTGTCTCAAAAAACAAACAAAAATATCTAAAATAACAATGGATCTATATTTTTAAAAGAATATTTTATATTACATAAGTACATATGGCTTATGGTTTTGTACATGTAAATTTTTACTATATACATTTACATCTCTCTTATCAGTTATTTTAACAGTCAATAGCTACTGTGTATAAATTATATACGTTATAATGTGATATATAATATTATAATACAGACACACACCACACAAACACACACACACACACACACACACACACACACACACACACACACACACTCACAAGATCCAGTACCAGTCTGCTACTACAGAGAAAAACAAAGAACAAGAAGAACCAGAAACATTGCCTCCGAAGTCCATATAAAATGCTATATCTAGTCTAAAACACATTTGAACTTTTAAAAAATAATGTTATTGGCAATTATAAACAGATGGCAAACATACTCACCACTAGTGATGCTATACTTTATGGTTTATAATAGTGATTGAGGATTTATACTAACATGTGATTAATATACCATGCCAGCATAATTTTCTCAGCTAATTCTCTAGAATTAGAGGTGAATACTCAAACCTGCTCTAACTGCTGTTTTGTTTTGTTTAGAACTTATTTTATGTACATGAGTATCTGCCTGTATGTATGTATATGCATTACACATGTGCCTAAGTTTGGTTGTGAGCTACCATATGGGTGCTTGGGAACCAAACCTAGGTCCTCTATAAGAACCACAAGTAGCTGGGCGGTGGTGGCCCACAATCTCAGCAGGCAGATCTCTGTGAGTTCAAGACTAGCCTGATCTACAAGAGCTAGTTCCAGGACAGCCTCCAAAGTCACAAAGAAACCCTGTCTTGAAAAACCAAAAGAACCACAAGTATTCATAATCACTGAGCCATTTCTCCAGCTCTAACTGCTATTTAAATACACAAAGACACTGTCTGATCCTCTTGGTTGCTAATACCCTAATATAAGAAATACAACTCCATTTTTTGTATGTGTATAGGCACACATACTACAGCATGCAAGAGGACAATCTGTGGGAGTCGGTTCTCTCCTTTCACCATCAGTCCTCCTGGTTAGTGACAAGTATTTTTACCCACTGAGCCATCTCATTATCCCAAGCAAATAACTCACAATGCAAGTATATTATATACTTAGAGATTTAAAAGCATTTGAAAACTATGTGAGACAGAACAGAGAATGAACTCCATTATTGGTACCTGATAAAGAACAGGAGTAAAACGAAATCTATGTGGCTTACTTAAAGTCAATTAATGAGTAAGAAAGACATATAAAAATCTTTACTTTCAAAATTTCTCCTCAGAGTGACTTCTTAATGGATCCTCAAAACCACTTCTAAAATTCTTCATATTCTCTCACTCTTGCTCTAGCTCTGTATGTGTGCACGAGTATGTGTGAGGTGTGTGTGTGTGTGTGTGTGTGTGTGTGTGTGTGTGTAGAAATAGAGAGAAAATGAATACACTTTAGTGATGATACAATCCTTACTTTTTTCAAAACCAGTCACCTTTTAAGTTCAAGGAGTTTGTGAGATACTTAAAAACAGATCAAAATAGCATGAATGAGCAAGCCACTCAGCTGAAAAGGCATAAGAATCTAGGCTGTTTCTTGAAGGACAATGAAGGTGACAGCAGAGGAGGAGAAGAATCACTCACCTCATACAGAGGTGAACATTTGCATTATATCCAAGTAGAGGGTCATGGGAAGAAACACAGCATAAATGGGAGGCCAGCGCTAGTTTGAGAAGACTTATACACCATGTTACAGGGTTTAAGCTTAAAGATATAAAAGAAAGCCAATAATCAAATAATGTACAAAGAGCTGACCAGACCAGAGGGAACAGAATAGGATTTATAAAGAAATGTTAAGAGAATAGAGGCAATGAAGACTGACAGACTCCAACCCAGAGGATTCTACACAGATAGCCACAGCTTGTCTGAAGACATAAAAAAGCTTAAGTACTCCGAATTATGTCTTGGCAATAAAAATGGGGGGGGGGCATGAGAATGAGCAAGGAAGACTGGGACACTCCAGATGCACCTGAGCTACATCCATGGCTGCATCATCATCCAGGCTACTTTGGGAAAGTTGGTATGAGAAACTGCCATTTAAAAATGAACCAGAGCTTCTGCCCACTGTCAGCCTGGGCAAATTGTGGACACTGATCAGTGAGCAGAATGCCCCCCAAAAAGGAGAGGAGCTGTCCCATCATTGACGTAGTGAGACTGAGTTACAACTAAGTTTTGGAGAAGGGAAGGTTCCCTTGTCATCATGAAGGCCAAATCCTTCAGCAGACGAACAAAGGAAAAGACTAAGTACTCGGGGGTCCTGGATCCTGGTGACTGGAAGCCACACAAGGAAGTTCATGAAATGTTAACATTCTTTTCCAGAACACCATTTCTCCAAGCAAAGAATGGCCATTCCTTTTCAGGGAGCTGGGTTTTGGTACTTTTATTTTGAATTTTTTGTTTGTTTTCTTTTGTTGGCAGAGCTGGTGATAGAAGCCAGAACCTCAAGCATCCTAGATAACATGTATCACAGAGCCACACCCCAGCTCTCAACTCCCAGGGAAGAGTTTACAGGTTCTCCCTCTTCAAACACCTTCCTGTCTGACCATCGTGGAAAGGAGCATGTTTCTGCTGCCTTCTGCCATTCTATTACCTTCTGTTTGTGAATGGACTAAATATGGCTATCAAAACAAGTTCAAAGAACTTGCTCCCCAAGAATACGCAGAAGACACATTCCTATGTCATCAAATATTTAAGAGAATCTCAAGTTATAATTTCCTAATACATATTACTGGTGCCAAAGGCTGACTACAGATAGCTAATACAACATAAAAACTGTGTCACTGTGCAAGTAGAAATGCTTATGGCAAGTTTCCTTCTTAAAATAAGTCAATTCATTATTGCAGTACGAATTCTGGATCCTCAGCAGGGAATCAGTGAATTGTGTTTCTAAAAGCTTAAACCTTTAATCAAGCATGACAGCAAGTGTACCTGGTGGAAGGAATCAAGTTGAGTATCCCATTGAGAACATAGCTGAACTCTGCATGACCCTGAGCAACAAGGGCCACCAGACCCTCGCAGCAGGCTGTTCGAACCACCACATTGTCACTGCAGCACTTCTCCCACAGCAAGTTCAAGGCAGCCGTCTGAAAGCAAACCAGTGATTAAAAGACACTTAGGACAAGGAGAAACTCGCACACAAGCACGACTATTCATCAACATGTAATTCATTCACAGTGGGCTAGCTTCTGTACCAAGAATGTTGCTGTTGTCACTTTGCTCCTACAAGAAACTAAAATCCGTTTTCTGGGAAAGGGAATAGATTTGTTTTGATGCAGAGCCTCTCCTCCCCTGGTGTCTGGCTGCACAATAAGGCTGAATGCAGCAGAGGCACAGGCCAAATTCAAGCATCAGAACTTAGTGAAGATTAGATTCTATCACCTGCTGAGCTACTAGACCCCAACAGTACCCACATGGTCTATCAGCTCACCTAAGATGAATTCCAAATACCATCTAAGTCTGAAACTTCTATGACAAGGGCATTTTCAAAGTATTCCTGCTCTTCTCCTACCAACCTCTATTACCTGCATGCACCTCAGCTCCAACTATACTTGAGCTGAAACCTCTCAATTCTGATGTGAGCCACAACAGAGTGAGAGACGCAGGACAGAGAACCAGAATTTGCCCATTGCAATGGCTAGCAACAAATCCTGAGAGAATTGTTTTGCCCAAGAAAAACCCCTCATACTGAGAATCAACATTTGTTAACAGAAAACACAGCAGATGGGAACAGAAATCAATAGAAATTCTGATTTTTGAAAATAGAACTGTGAGCTTTTTTTGCTTTCTCAGAACTCGAGAACCCATACCAAGAGAATCATTAATAAATAATAAATCCATATTTAAATGTATTTTGGGTTCAGTCTGTTGAGGTTACATCCTTTTTTTTCCACCCCCTGAAACAGGGTTGGTTTCTCTGTGTAACAGTCCTGACTGTCCTGGAACTTGCTTTGTAGACCAATCCAGCCTGGAGCTCACTGAGATCCTCCTGCCTCTGCCTCCTGACTGCTGGGATTAAAGGCATACTCCACCACTGCCCAGTTACTCTTTTCTTTTTTAATTAAAATAAAGTCATGGTAACACAAACAAGTAATCTCATTGCTTAGAAGATAGAAGTAAGAGTTCAAGGACATCCTTAGTTACATAGCAAATTCAAGGTTAGCCTAGACTACACATGGCCTTGTCACTTAAATAATAAGGGTCTGGAGAGACGGGTCAGTGATTAAAGGCATGTACTGCTTGCTCTTCCGGAGAACCCAAGTTCGATTCCCAGAAACCACCAGCAGGTGTATGTAACTAGCTCCAGGCCAGACCTCTGCTCATACTCACACATAATTAAAAATGACAAAAACAATTAATGATGATAAACTCAAATTGAAGTTATTTTTATTTTCTTTTGATGTAGTTTATTAGATAGATGTGATTAGGGGCTGTAGAGATGGTTCAGTGAGCAAGAAGGCTTGTAACACAAGCATGACAGCTGTAACCACAGCATGGTAGGAGACAGGCACACTGGGACTGGCTGGCCCCTAGCCAAACTGAATCCAAAGCTCCAGGCTTACTAAGAGATCCTGCCTCAAGGAAGCAAGGCTGAGTGATAGGACTGGACACCTAATTTCCTCCTATAGTCTCCACACTCGCATGAAAGGTGGGCACACCAGCACACATTTGTGCATACCACACCACACACACACACACACACACACACACACCACACACACATACACCACACCATACACACACACACACAAACATCACACACACACCACACCACCCACTCACCATACCACACACATAACATACACACTGACACCACATTACACATACACATCATATACACATACCACACCACAAATACACACTCCACACCACATCATACAACCACAAAACACCACACCACACACACACCCATACACATATACCACGCATACCACACACACACCACACCACAAATACACATACCACACCACACCATATCACACATACGTACACCTTACCTTACCACACACACACACATAAAACACACACCACACTATGCCACACATACACACACAATACCACGCATACACACAACACACCATACATACAAACACCATACTACACACACATATACACCACAAATATGCACACTACACCACACATACATACAACACACACCACACTATGCCACACATACACACATAATACCATGCATACACACAACACACCATACATACACACACCATACCACACACACATACAACACACCATACCATACATACACATACCATACCACCCCACACACACCACATACATACCACACACCACAAATATACTACATCATACCCACTACACATGCACCACACCACAATGCACACACACACCATACACATAACACATACCACACATACACTACGCCATATCTACAACACACACCGCACACAGACCATACCATACCACATCAAATACACAAACACACACATACTACACAAACACACACCACACCACTCACCATACACATATACACACCATATCACACACCAAACAAACCATGCACCAAATTACAAAGAAGGAACAATTCAAGGAAAAATCGGAGTCTCCAGCTCTCACTGAAGTGAACAACACTGTGCTGCACTTCCTCTTAGTTAATGAAAACTGCTGCAGTCTAAGACCCCACTATTAAAGAACAATAGAGTTAAAAGTCAGCTACTGTAGAAAGGAAATATTTATATTCTGTCTCCCCTTATATTCAAAAGAAAACTTGTTTTCACAATAGCCCAGGGTCCTAAATGCCATTATTCCATTATCAAGCCGGAAAAAATAAGATAAATGGACAAATAAACTTGCCTAAGATGGTACTGTGTCCTTGTGGAGGTAGGCATTCATTTATTAGTAGAAGAAACATTTAGTTAAAAGGATTTAACATTCGATAAATCCTGGCAATTTAAGTAAAATCACTAGATCTTCTCAGAGTATATAATGTGATTACAGGCAGAATTGGGATCAGGGCTCTCAGGAAACCTGATTTACATGACAATTACAAACACTAGATAAATGCCAATTAGTGAAACATGCCAGGATTCTTTCTTCCAGACATCAACAGGAACTGTAAAGATAGATGATAAAGAGTGGCTATCATAAAGAACATGAGGGGCCAGCAATAGGGTTCAGACAACAAAAGTGCTTACCGCCTAATCTGTCGGCCTGAGTTCAAACCCAAGGACTCTCATGGTAGGAGAAGAAAGCAGACTCTCACAAGCTGTCCTCAGACACACACAAAGGTACACTGAGAGGCACATGTGCATGCAAAAAATACACACATACATACTCAAAGAGAAAGTAAGGAAAGGAAAACTAATTGATTTTTGTTGAGGAAAGGAATTTCTGATTTCTGCAGTTCATACACAGGCACCTGTGCTTAGCAAGGTCCCATCTAGCAAGTCAAAATATACAATGCCAACTGGCCAAAGCCCAACTGATCTGTCTCAGCACTTAGGTGCTGATTCAACTCTGAGAACTTACCTATGCTGGGTGAGGATGGGAAGCTTTCTTCTAGCTCCTACTGGCAACACAACCTTTCCAACTTAGAACTCACATTCAGGGCTGAGCCAAAGCATGAGAAATCTCCCACACCCAAACACAGCTCCTGTGTTCATTTTCTCTATTGCTTAAAGACATTCCCGCAGGGGTAATTCTGTCACCTTCTCTAGTGTGCCCTTCCTCATCCTGATTATGCTGTTTTCCACCACTAGTGACAGAAACTATCCCCTTCACCCTTCCCATGTGTCATCCTGGAGTTAGTCACAAATGTCCAAGTTTAAAAGAATGTTACAGAACAAAAACATGACACACCAAAGAGAAAAGGGGGGGAGGAGAAGGGAGGAGGAAGTGGGAAATGGAAGATAAAGGGAGAGGGAGAGGGAATGGGTAGAAAGAGAAAGGAAAAGGAGGCAGGACAAGAGCTGTAGGCAAAATCCTCAGGCTTCAAGGCCATCTACCTCCACAGTGAATGGAATTACAAGAAAAACAAGTCATGTTGGTCAGGCAGGTAGAACTTTCTAGATAAAATGAAAGCAAGGAGATGTCTTAGTCACTCCCTTCTCCTGTGATAAGCAGTCAGAAACAACCAGGTAAGGACGGGACTTATTTCTCTAACAGCTTGCAGCCCATCATGAAGAGAAACCAGAGTACAAACTCAAAGTAGGAACTGAAGCAGAATCCATGAAAGAACGTTGATTATGGTTTACTTTCCCTGGCTTGCTCAGCCTGCTTTCTTATACAACCCGGGACCACCTGCCCAGGGGTGGCCCCTCCCATGGTGAGCTGAGCTCTCCCACATCTTTCCTTAATAAGCAAATGCCTCCACAGAGTTGTCTACAGGCCAGTCTAACGGGTACATTTTCTCAGTTGAGGTTCCCTATTCTCAGATGATCCTGGCTTGTGTCAGTTTGACAAAAAGCTAACCAGTGGGATGCACACACATAAAACAAAGTTAAACACAGACCTGGTTTGTGGCTTGGTGTATCTTTTCTGAAACACCATGTTCTTTTAGGACAGCAGCAATAAGATGACCTACAGCCTAAAAGAACAAACAAAATTAATGAACACATTCACTCAGAAGTTCTTTTCAAAGAGTGCATTTAAAAGCAATCAACATCACACTCATTTGCATGTATGGGCAAGCCAAACTGTCAACTGGTAAGAAACAAAAGTCCTTTTAGTTGTGTGCCATGTGAAAAGCACTGGATGAGGCACTACTCCACATGTGCAACCCAAATCTTCAGAACAACCTTCAAAGTAGGCAATTCACCCCATATCTGCAATACACTGGCCATACTTCATAGGTGCTAAAACTGTCAACTCTCAGCTCAAATCCTTGTCACCTAATATTAAAGATAACTTAAAATTACATAATCAACTAAACCATGAACAAAATTCCCAGTCTTTATTTTTCTTTGTATCTAAATGCAATCTGCCATGTTTCATGATGAACTTGGTGAAAATGGAGACAAATTCACCCTTATTTTTATGGATACAGCCCAATAGGCATGAAAGGACCACTTCCCTCCTCCTGTACCTTGTTTTCCCTCCTCTAGACCTTACTATTTTTATTTCTTCTAAGGTTTTTGCATTCATTTACATGTGGATGCTATAGCTCACATGTGGAGCAGAGAAGACCACTTACAGAAGTCAGTTCTCTCCATCCACCATGTGGGCCCAGAGAATTGAATTCAGATCATTCTCAGGCTTAGTGCAAAGTGTCTTTACCCACGTAGCCATCTTGTGGCCCTATTTTAATTTATTTATCCATTTTCTCATAGCTTTTAGGTCTTGATTAAGTTTTCAGTCTCACAAATCTCTAAAAATTTCCACATCCTGCTTTAATCAAAGAGCCCAAAATGAAAATCAGAGTCTAGAAGAGTTGATTACAGAAATGCATAAATGTTACCTCCCACTGCCTCAGTATCAGGTCCCTAGTTTTTTCAGGCCTAACCAGCACTCACTGCTGACTGACAGAAAATTGGCTGGCAACCATCACCACCATTTGTGCACAGCTAGGAAAAATTTTACTACTACAACTGTACACCCTGCACTTGGGACCACTTACAACAGTGCTGAAAACGGCTGTCAATTTTACAAAGTCTCTAGAAAAGCTCAAGGAACTACATAACACCCACTCCCTTCACGCACATGTGCACATATGCTTCAGACATTCAGATATTCAAATTATTTAAGACCTTAATGCTTGAGTTTTGTGACAGAAATCCCTCACTTACATAACGACAAGCTGTAGTTCAATCTGCTGTCTATTACTCCCTAGCAAAAGGTAAGAAAACTGAAGACCAATCAGAAACCTGAGTTCCTATTTCACAAACTATACCACAGATGTCATTGAGTATCTATCTGTCCATCAGCTGAAAAGATGTAACATTGTTTTACCCATCACTAAGGAATAAAAAATGGTCTAATTAATCTACCATATACAGTACTACCTATAATTTGAAATTTTGATTTTAGTTAATCAGAGAATTCTTCTAGTCTCATTTACAAAATAATGGACAAGTTCACAAATGTGTATGCAGTACCCACTGTAGTTCAACTGTTGTCAGAAAGTTGCTAGATGCCATAGAATTCCCAACATGGGAAAGAAGTATGTGTCAATCAATGGAATGTGGTTCTATCTCAAAACAGTGGTTAAGAAAGAAGAGTTGGTATGTAACTCATAAGGACAGGGCACATTCATAGGAATTTGAGACCTGACACGAAATGCAACAGAGACACACAAAATAGCTATTATCCATACTTTAAAAAAAGGACTAAAAGAGTATAAACTTAAAGTTACACATCTCCCCACTCACAACAAGATTCTATTTCTCTAATCTGCTTTCCTATTTATCTTTTAAAATATCAGAGATACCAGCCTAACTAGGCTACATGGCTCTGAAATACCTACAGGTGGGATGCATTATGCTACCTTGATACTTCATTTCCATAACAGGATTGAAATAGACGATCTACACTAAAAAGAGCATATACACTTTTTGTTTCATTTAACAGTAACACATGTTAGCATTTCCTTTTGATTTATGCTAATGAAGGTTATCCAAGCACAGAAAGTGGAAATTGTGGACAGCACCTTCCTCCTCTTCTTCAGGGAAAGGGCCTGTGCTGCACAGAACAGGATATGCATCCAACCCAGCCAGGTAGAAGGGAATCTTGCATAAGGAATGTTCTACTCCTCATGGAAGGGTTCCCGCTTCCAAACTAAGTCAATTCCCACAGCAGGCATCTGCAAAGGCAACCACTGAAAGCATCCAAACACTGACCAGGTTAAGTCTTTGCTGGTTGTTTAGCTTTATGCTTAAGAGGAGACAGTAAGTTCTTATGGTTCCTATATGTACCAGAATGTTTCTACTTAGCCAACAGCTAACTAGAAAAACCATCATCACTTTAACCACTTGTCTTAATTATTGAAAAGCTCTGTAAATTAAATTACCCCAATTTCCTATCTCAGCAGGTATATATTACATTAATCCAGAATGTTTTAATTGTTGAATATCATTATTATGAAAACTAGTATTCTTAATAGCTGTAGAGAGGTAAAATATATCTTTTTAAATATTAAACCTTCATACTCTGTGGAGATATATAAAGCCATCTACCACTGGTCACAATTATTAAACATAGACAAAAAATAACCATATTCAGAAAATTAATAATCAAGATTATATTATTTCTAGGGGAAAACACAAAATAAATAGAAGCTGAAAATGAACACTTTTAAATATTAGTTTTTCTAATTCAAGTATACTTATTAGCTCAGAAAAAGTTGTTTAATAAAATAAGTTATGAGTAGAAGAAAATATTTCATATGAAAATACAAAGTTCAATTTATGGTCCAAGAAAAGGGTTCATTTGTTACCATGTAGTAAAAATAAATAAAAATTACCTGTGACTGGATAAGAGAATTTGGAAAATCAAACCTTTTCTTGATATCATCTGACATTTTTGCTTCTCCCACATGTATATAAGCAGCTTCTGTAATCAAAACAAAAGATTTATTTAACCCTCTAATTGCTTTGTAGTTAAAACCAATTATTCCTCTAATGCTATGAAAGTAATTTTTAAAAACTATGATGGAAATAAACCCCTTCAGGTACTTCTTAACATAACCTTTGCTATTAATCACTTCAACACTCAAAAATATCCATGATAAACTAACTAAAAATGCCCAAAAACTCTTGATGTTTTCCCACAAGTTAATCCTGAGACAGATGAATTCATCTAAAGGAACCTTTAAAAAATAATTATTGTAATCTCAAAGCCCAGCCACATACTTAAAATAAAAGCTATTCCTTTTATGAATCAAAACTTACTTACAAAAGACAGCTAAAAAAAAAAAAAACAAGGGAGGGGCTCAGTGGTTAAAAGCACTTGTTTCCCATGCAAAGAACCTGGGTTCAACTCCCAGCACCCACATGGCAACTCACAATTGCCTAGGCAACTGTATGCACATGGTACACATACGCACACTTAGGCATCCATGCATATATGTAAAATAAGACAAGAGTCAAACTGTCGCAGAATTGTTTAAGCTTACATCTCCCTTTGATACAAGCTTTCATCTCAGCAGGAAGCCAACTGCAGCTAAGCTTCAGGAAGTTCAGCTATGACTTCAAACCCTGAACATGAAAACAAACTACTTGTCTGTTAAAAAGAATAAGCAAGGAATCCACACCGAAGTTTAATGTTTACCCCAAACCTCTCAATTCTACCGCTCTCAAAAAGAGGAGGAAACAGAACAGGAGGATTTCATAAAGAACCCAATTCTGTAACACTGATCCCACCCAATTATATTCCTTAAATACTGGGCGCTTTAATCTCATCATCAATCAGTACAGCACCATGTAAAAACTGCCAATACACTAGGTGCCTGTTTGGGATATAGTTTGAATATGTGCCCCAAGGATTCATGTTTTGAAATTTAACTGCAATTGTGGTCTCTTTAGAGGATGAGAAATCAGCTGAAATCAAGTGTTTGGAGGTGGGGCCTTTAGGAGGTGATTTGGGTTAATAAAGTCATGGGGCACATCATCGAATTCTGTGGTTTCATAAGAAACAAGTCAGAAGAGACTCAAGCACACTCTTGCCATATGGCTCCTGGGCGGCCTCAGAACTCTACCAGCAAGAAGCCCATCAAATAATGGCACTTGATTCTCTGTTCATACTCGGAAGCACTGTATTAAAGCTGCAGCACTTCTAACTACTTTCTTCACATTTTCCAAGGTTAAACTCCATGAGAATAACCTATGTCGAACTTTTCGTCCTTGAATCTGACATTTCATGGTACCAACACAATTTGCTCAAAGATTGTAAACATCCCCTGCCTAAACCTACTCAATGCCTTAAGCAAATCACTATTTCTTCAGTTTCCCAATTGTGTCAATTACAATCTTTATGAAACTTCTTTTAATATCATAACATAACATAACTAAATTCCTTAAATGAATCCTTGGGAAACCCAGGAAAGGGAAGGGGGGCGAGGAGCTGGGGTGTCTATGAAGACATACACTCACATTTTAAGGGTTCATTCATTTGTTTTAGGCAGTATTCTAGGTGCCTAGGCCACAAAGTAAATAAAACAAAGGCATCTATGGCCATGGAAGTTACCATCTAACAGGCAAAAAGTATTTTTTTCTTATAGAAAATGTAGGTCAGACCTGGTGGTGCCCAGCAATTAAGAGCATGCTTCCTGCTCTTACAAAGAACCTGAGTTCAGTTCCCAGTACCCTTGTTGGTTGGCTCACAACTACTCCAGCAGATCTGATACCTTCTTCTGGCCTCTGCAGTACCCACACATAGCCAAATATAGATATACACACATGCCCATAATTAAAAATAAAATAAATATTAAAAAAGAAAGAAGTAATTGCGGCTATATTGTAGTACCATCTTATTTTAGAAATGCAGGTGTTAGGTGAGCTGTAGTTTGCTAACTACTGGGGTACATGACATGTTTTAATTAACTCAACAGTTTTCTGGACACACTGCTAAAATTAATATCCAAAATTTGGCTCTATGCCAAGTGAATTATCTACCTCTTTTATTTTTTATAAGATGAACAGGCATTCTTCATTAAAGAAAGCAAAGGTTTTCACATCCATAAAGAAATTTTTCACATTTTATTTCATTGATGGGCTGCAAAAAAGATGTGACATGCAATACTCTCAGAGACAGACAATGGAGTTTTATATTACTCCTTTTAAAAAGAAGTAATATAAAAATAAACCTGTGATGGCTGGAGGGATGGTTCAGCAGATAAGAGCACTGGGTACTCTTCCAGAGGACCTGGAATTCCCAGCACCCACATGGTGGCTCACAATTGTCTGTAATTCCAGTTCTAGAGAACCTGATATGTGAATAAATAATAAAATAAATCCTTAAAAATAAAAAAATAAACCTTGGACAAAACTATAGCTATAAAGTAACATGTACTTCAGCAAGGGTCTCAGCTAAAGGGGTCCAAGTACAGTTTTTTGATGATCTAATATTACTCAGTAGAAGACAGTCTAGGGTGTCCAGAGAAGCAGATGGCAATTGATACAACCATGGACTTCCTCAAATATCAGCACAGACAGAACTAAAGAAGAAAATGAGAGCTAAGCACTCAGGTCCAGGCACAGAACACTAAAATGCCTGCACAGCCTGCAGGACCTCAGATGAGTTAGGTTAATCAGTCAAAGCCACCAAAAAGAAAAAGAAAAAAAGACTTTGCCATTAGGAAGTGGGCCACTGTGAGCAGAATGGTGTTTTAGTCAAAATTACCCAAGTATAGATGTCAAGTGCCTCAGCTTTACAAATTTCAGCATGATGCTATGTAGAGAGCAAGTCAATTTTTAAATACATAGTGACTTTGTCTTTACTAGCAAAATGACCACTAGGTATTCTGAAAACCATCCAAGTTGTACTATGGTTCCACACCAAACTTGATTGGCTATGCTAAGGCTATACAAATTGCAAGAATCTTTCATGTACTGAATACTTATACTTCAAGGTTAATCACAACCATTTGGCTTTGCAAGATTCAAAAATATGTTCTCTTAAGGAATTTCTAAAAAGAATACATGTGCTTACTCCAGCATTGTATAGCATGTGTCCTTTATTTTTAATCTCTACTTCCTTTGGGCATTTGATATATTAAAGAAAAATAATTATATATTGCTTCCTATCATGACATTCCTACTAAAAGGAAGCCAGTCACAATATGATCCATAAATCTCATACTACAAAGAGTGTCTGATTTTAAGATTTATATCCAATCTGTCATGTTTTTTTGACCATCTAAATCAAACTCAGAAAGAGAATTTTTAATGAGGTCTTTTAACTCCCCATGAATCAAAGGATTTGTTTAATATAAGCAATTATCATATTATCTGCTAAGGTATTCAGCCCCATACATATATTTCCAGGAAAATAAATCAATCAGCTGCACTCCAGAATAAAAGAGAAGCACACAGATGAAACACCAAGCTTTCAACCTTCCCTCTCAGTTTTTTCATGATTGGAAAATAGACACCATATATCATGCAAAAATACTTATGTCAAACTTCAAATAAAAGGCACAATCTGAAAAATAAATGAGAAAAAGCAATTAATTGTATTCAAAAGTGCTAGGAAAACTCAGGAAAGGGAGTGGCTGATTATACAGGAACTTAGAGGGTAGAGGGATTGTGGGGTCAGAGGATCATAAAGACAGGCATTTAACTAAGTGTTCTTGACTACCAAATCAAGTCCTCTGCAGGGAGGACTCAATCTAGGTAGAAACTGGGCTAAAGAAGAGTACCTTCCTAAAGCAATTTGTACAAGCAACGTTGTCTTCAAATTGATAAATTAATTTGTCATATCAGAACTTAGTTTAAAAATTTTAAATCCAGAATTTGTTTTCCTTTTTTTCTTTTTCTATTTTTTATTCTTTTTTAATGTTTTTATTTATTTATTTTAAAAGCACTCTTATTTACATGTGCATCCCCCCAGGACTTGATTTTTATCCGCTACTGCAATTATCAGTTAGGGCACTTTAGTTTCTTCCTGCCACAAGTACAACTAGGGATACCTCCACCTGAGGGTGTTAAACACACAAGATATTCCTCCTCACTTTATATATTCTTCCAACATCCTAATGGCTGCCTGAAATTGAAGACAATGCCAAATCCTATATACAAGCACTGTGATACTGAACTATTCCATCCCATGACCAAAAAAGATGTGTGTAAATAAAGAGCGGACAGAGTATACAGCATGGACCCACTGGAGGATTTATGTGCCAGACAGGACAGAATAGGCTGGATGAGATTTCATCATGCTATGCAGAATGGGATACAGTTTAAAACTTACATTTATTTCTGGATTTTCTATTTAATATATTCAGACCACAGTTGACCAACAGCTAAATGCATAGAAAGTGAAACCATAGATTCCACGAGGGAACAGCTATATTTGGGCAATTATTTTCTCTTTTATTACTTTTGTTTGGATGAAGAGCTAGTGAATACTGTATCAATAAATTTTACTTGGGCTTGTGTGTGTTTAATGGTAAGAACTGCCTAACTGGGTTCCAACCTCAGTGCTGAAATAAAGTCATCAAAACTCTTGTAGTTGACTGGCTCTGCCCTTTGAAATGAGTCGGAGTGACTAGGGAAGTCTGTCAAAGAATTTACCTGCTCTGCTCACCAATGTTTGTATCTTCATGAGACTTCTACCTATCCCCAAATATTTTTATTCATTCTCCCTGAGGGCTTGCAGCAGGCCTTATTCCACTCCCTACTGGATTCTGACACCTTTAAAAACTCAAGCTTAGCCTCAGCTCTTCTTTCAAAGCTTTAAACTCTGTCATCTGCATTCCCAAGTTAACAGAACAAGACACATAAAAACCTAAGCATAATCCCTAAAGAGAGAAAGATAATGGAGAAGTCAATGGCAGGCTTTTACCACCTCTACAAGCAAACTCAACAAAACAGTAACTTTCAACCACTGTGACCTTTAAAACAAATCTAAAAGTATGTGAGTTAACAAGAGTAACTATATACATATACATATACATATAAATACACATACACATGCACATACACATATACATATACATACACATACACATATAATATTTGGAGACCTGGTCTATATTTGGAGATGAGGTTTTTATACTGAAGACTGCTCACTATGAAACCAAGGATGCCTTTGATCTTCTGACCTCCTACCTCTACCTCCCAAGTACTCAGATTACAAGTATGTAGCATCATAACCAGTTGTATGTGGTATCGGGGATCAAACCTAGGGTTTCATGTATACTAGGTAAGTACTCTTTATCTTCAGCCCTAGAAAATACTTTGTTAGGAATTTCAAACTCATGCTGAAGAAGACCAAGCAGTGTCACAGAGCCCTTTACTCAATACAGTAATTAGAGAAGACAGGAACTATGATATGTGTAAAAACAAAAACAAAATCACCAACCATCTCAACCCCTATACTTTTGTACTTACAAAACTGTAATCTGACTAGTTTCATTTTCTCCTAGTGACAAGTCTGGTAGGTTAGAATCTGAGTAGTGTACCACTTCCCACTGGAGCCTGCTTTCGACACAGGTGGTTACATGAAAGCATTAGTAATAACCCAGGTCAGGTTATATATGAGGGCAATAACCTGGCATACTGTCATAAGGACAAAATTGAAAGGGTAGACATGCAGCACACTACTATACCCCAGTTCTTGGGAGAAAGTTGGAAAATCAAAAGTTCAAGGCCAGCCTCTACTACACAGTGAGTTTGAGGCCAGCCTAAGCTAAATACTATAAAGGAAGAGAGGAAGAGGAGGAGGAAGGGAGTGTGAGATTGAAGGAGTCTGGACCCTGAATGCCAGTTTAGTACAGACCTGCTGTTCTGATGGCTAGTTTGTCAACTTGACACAAAAGCTAGAGTCATGGAAAGAGGGAGTCTTAATTAAGAAAATACCTTGTAATATAGGATTTTAGGCAAGTCTGTAGAGCATTTTCTTGATGATTGATGTGGGAGGGTCAGCCCATTGTGAGTGGTGATACCCCTGGGCTAGTGGTCCTAGGATCTATAAGAAAGCAGGCTGAGTAAGCCATGGGAAGCAAGCCAGTAAGTAGCACCCCTCCATGTCCTGTGTGTGCATCAGCTCCTGCATCTGGGTTCCTGCCCTGTTTTGAGTTCCTTCTCTGATTTCCTTCAGTGATGGACTGTGATATGGAAGCAAGTTGCTTATGGTCATGGTATTTTATTACAGCAATAGAAACCCTAAGATACCTGCATACCTAGAACCCCAATTATTATACAATAAAGAAATTTCTGCCGGGCAGTGGTGGAGCACACCTTTAATCCCAGCACTCAGGAGGCAGAGGCAAGCTGATCTTTGTGAGTTCAAGGCCAGCCTGGTCTACAGAGTGAGTTCCAGGACACACAGAGAAACCCTGTCTGGGGTGGGGTGGGGGGGAGAGAAAGAAAGAAATTATGCCTTCTTTGAACCACTACATTTGGGGTTCTCCTTGCTACATCAAACAGCATTTCCATAACTAGCATAGTGGACATGACATCACCTCACCTCCCTTGCATACTTCCCTAACCCCTACAAACTCCCAGTTACCCCTACCCCTAACTGGAGAAATAAGGAATCTGAATGACAAAAAGTGAGAAGGAGCTGGAGTTCTGGTGCATCTAAGTAATCAATCCCAGCTACTCCAGACACTGAAGCCGAAGAAAAACAAAGGAGTTCAGTGCTGTCAACCTTGGGAATATGGAAGAAACTAAAAAAAAAAAAAAAAAAAACTACCACCCCTACTGCCTCCATGATCCCCCAACTCCCAGAAAAGGTTAAATTGTCAAAAGAGAAACTAGACGTAGCAAGAGTTCAGGTAAGAAGAGAAATACTATGAACTCTCAATCAGCATTCATTCCACTGAACCATCAGTAGGAACCAGTGTGCTACTCCAGTCTTAAATAATGTTAGCCTATACCTCAAGTATTGAATAAACAGGTAACTATGAGTTGACTGTGATGGTCTCCTTGGTTGCAACTAAGTGCACCAAATACAATCGAACCTATCTTTACAGTTTAGTTTCTTTTAAGTTATCCCCACAGATTTTTAAATGGAAACCTAAATTAAGATCAAAGTCAGGAAACTGGAACTGATTGCTACCCAAGAGAACAAGTCACTGAAATAAGAAACAAAATCACCAGCTGAATAATGCCCGACCTGTTACAGTACTTTCTCCAGTCTTGAATTTTAAAGTACCATATGTGCACATTTACATGTTAAATGTTTAAGAGAATACAGATGAAAAAATGGTTGTTTCTTTAAAATCTAAGGTCTTATTTGTCCAAGGAATAAAATTTTTATAGTAGCCTATCTAAGTCCTCAAAGAAAGCCGTTTTTTCCCCAAATGGTAAATATGTTTGATTTAACAAAGAATGATTATTCAAATTGCTCAGTATAAAACATTTTTAAACATTTTTATGTTCATACAAAAGAATCTTTACAACATAGGAGGCTAAAGCAGGAGGGTCTTGAGTTCAAGGCCAGCCTGGGCTACACCAAATCCTGTCTCAAAACCAAAATAATAATAATAATAACAACAACAACAACAACAACAACAACCGGAGGCCAGAGAGATGACTCAGCAGTTAATTACACTTGCTGCTCCTGCAGAAGACCAGAGTTCAGTCACAGCACCACATCAAGTGGTTCACAACTAACTACCTGTAACTCCAGCTCCAGAGAATCTGACCCTGTCTGCTGGCCTGTGCAAGCACCAGCACACACCTGCAGATACACATAAAAGTAAATTGTAAAAAAGAAAACCCTACATATGTGACTCTTACTAGGATTCATTCGGCTATCAATGCACTTTACATGGATTAATTCCCACAATGACCTGAGGCAAATATTCATTTTACAGAAAGAAACTGTAACATTAGAGGCTGGAGAGCTGACTCAGCAGTGAAGAGTACATACTATACTTTCAGTGGACCCAAGTTTGACTCCCAGCACCCACATCCTGCATTTTACATCCTCATAGAATCCCAGGCCCAGGATGGCTACCTACATTCATGTGCATGTGCACTCACTTAAAAGTAAGTAAATCAAAAGGAGGAGGAGGGGGAAGGAAGGAAGGAGGGAGGGAGGGAGGGAGGGAGGGAGGGGGGAGGGAGGGAGGGAGGGAAGAAGAAATGAAGAAAGGAAGGAAGAAAGAATCAAAAATATGGCAACTTTCCCAAGGTCATGTAATAAATTAAACAAGAAGTAAAGTCCAGCCCAAGTAATCTGGTTTCAAAATATGTATGTTTAAAAACCTGGAAACTTCTAGGAGCCGGCAATGGGAGCAAAGGCCTGTACCTAACTTTGGCTGACTTTGGAGAACTTAGTCCTCATACTGGGTTGCCTTGCGAAGCTTAATACAAGGGGAGGAATTTAGAACTACCTCAACTTGTTATGCCATGCTTTGTGGATACCCACAGGAAAGCTGCCCCTTTCTAAACAAAAACAGAGGAGGAGTGGATGGGAATGAAGGAGGTGGAGGAGTGAATGGGAGGATAGAAAGGAGGGGAAACTGCAGTCAGGATGTAAAATAAATGGGTAAATTTAATTAATTTTAAAAAATAAAAATAAAAATAAACCTGGAAACTGAACTTGGGTGGGGCTTTTGGGGGGAGTTGCTGATTTTCATTTTCTAATTTTTCCACAAAAACACATTTTGTGATGTTTGGTGGGGGTGTTTTTGTTTGTTTAGAGAGAGTTTCATTGTCTCCCAGGCTAGCCTGGAACTTTTGAACTCAAGAGAGTCGCCTGTCTCAGTCTCCAGAATAGCTGAGACTATAGGCCTGCATCTCTGCACCCAGAGTCCATTTTCTTATTTTAACCAAGTTACAAATAGAAAAATCTTATTCACATCTTAACATAGTCTTTAGAAGTAAAGAATATGACCAAGCAGAATGATGCATGCCTTTAATCTCACCACTCAGGAGGCAGAGACAGACAGATATAAGGCAGATGGGAGCCAACCTAGTCTACATAGTGAGTTCTAGGCCAGTCTGGGCTACAAGACACCCAGTCTCAAAAACAAACAAAAAAGCCAGACCAAGTGTCATACTCAGCTAATCACAGCACTGAGGAGGCAGAGAAAGATGGATCTCCCTGAGTTCAAGAGCAGCCTGGTCAACACAGTGAGTTCCAGGCTAGGCAGAGCAACACATTGAAGTGAAGAGAGAGGGGTGGATGAGAAGAAATGAATGAGAATAATGTTCTGATATCTACATCACTTTAAGAACTAAAATCTATCATTAAAGGATTCATAAAATGTGAGCAGCAAAAACTAAGAAAAATCAATGGTGGAAGATTTTGCTCGACATTTCTACCAGATAGATTTAATTAACTTTAAGACCATTTTAAAACTTACTCATTTGCAAAGAGAAACACAACCAGAATAATTTTTCAGTCTCTTGCTTATTTCTCACATCAAAATAAGGCTTTACTCTTGGAAAGAATTCTGTAGACCAATTACAGGCTTAATGGCAATATTTTTCTTGATTGCTACAAAGTGACCAATCAACCTCATTTGTTATTTTTCATGAAATTAAATTACTAAATTCATGCAGAATAGAAAAGTGGTAGCTTAGTGGTTTTAACTGGCATACTTAGTGTGACTAAAAACAGGAGACCAAATCAAAAACAGAATCTTACAACAAATTTCTCTATTGTTAACATGATCAACTTAGTCCTGAATGGACCCAGAGAATATCCCACTAGTGCAGCACTAAGTGACAACAATCACAAAAGGAAGTAATCACAGACAGAGCTGTCCCGTAGGGCTGAAAGGATGGCTTAGCGGTTAAGAGCACCTGCTTGTCCCAGCACATCAGAAGGCTCATAACCACCTATAACTCCAGCTCAAAACTATTCAGTAGGTTCCCACTGCATTTAAAATAGAACCCAACCCCTTACCACACAACCAGAAGGCCTAATGTGATCCAGTCTCCTCAAAGAACTTCAGCCTCACTGACCTTCAGCTTGCTCCTTCAAGCCCTCAAACACTTTCCATGTCTGGGGCTAACCCTCTCATTCCCAAGCACTCTTGCCCTTGCTTCTCAAGCAGGTGGTTCATCTTCTCCTTTCCATTCCCCTGAGCCTTCCCTACCCTGCTATAGGACCCCAATCTCATGAAATTCCCCACTGTATTTTTTATCATGTGAGTTAAAAGTTAACTATAGTTTGAGCCGGGCATTGGTGGCGCACACCTTTAATCCCAGCACTTGGGAGGCAGAGGCAGGCGGATCTCTGTGAGTTCTAGGCCAGCCTGGACTTCAGAGTGAAAGCCAGGATAGGCTCCAAAGCTACACAGAGAAACCCTGCCTCGAAAAACCAAAAAAAAAAAGTTCTATAAAAAGTTCAAAAAACTATAGTTTGAATGGGAATTTTAGGCTCTTCAGGGGTTTGGTTTTTTTGTTTGGTTTTTGTTTGGTTGCAGGGGGGGGTTGCTTTTTGGTGGTGGTGGTAGTGGTTGGTTGTTTTGTTTGTTTGTTTTGTTTTTTGTGGGATGTTTTGTTTTGTTTTGTTTTGTTTTGACAAGATAGCACTATGTAGCCCTGACAGAATGGAACAGGTTGTCCCTCAACTAATTTTTCACAGCTTTTAACCATAACATCCAGTCAATGTCACTTTTTTCTACTTCTCCACCCTACCTCACCCAAACCCCAGTTCAGTAAAATGCAAACTACTGAAAGCAGGAACACCTGTTTCTAACCACAATTGCCCCAACATAGCCAGTTTGTAGTCACAGAGATTCACTGGGTAAACACAGAAACCATCACAGAACCTAGAAATCATGTTGGACTTAACAGCTCCAAAAACACTTCAAGTAAGATCCCTGGAGACATTCACTTTGGTTTAAGGGATTTGCCTGTGGTCATATGGCACTATTTACAAGCAGAATTTATTGAAAATTTTACCATGTGGCAAACAAGCACTGCAGAAGCTCCGCAACCATTCCCTCACAAAAAAACAAGCACACACCATTGGGACACTATTTTCTTCATTTCCTAGTGAAGAAGCATGTGGGACAGAGAGGTCAATGTTGCTCTGTGTAAGAAGCAGAGCATAGACTACTGTTATGGCTATTTTGTTGTTGTTGCTTTGATGTATTCCACCACCAGAATCAGCTTGGGGAAGGAATGGGTGTATTTGGCTTATAGGTTACAGAGAAGGGAAGCCAAGGGAGGAATTGAAGGATAGACCAAGGAAGAATGCTGCTTATTGGCCAGCTCCCGTCTTGCTCAACTAGCTTTTTTATACAGCCCAGGCCCAACTGTGGAAGGATGCCACTGCCCACAGAGGGCTCAGCCCTCCTACATCAATTAGCAATCAAGGAAATGTCCCAAATACTCGATCAATCTAATGGAGCCAATTCCCTAATTGAGGTTCTTTTTTCCTAAGTATGTCATGTTGATAACCAAGATTAGCCAACACAAACAGTCTCCAAATCTCATGTTTAACTACTTGTATTCACTGCTTTTCTATGACTGTGATAAAAGGCCAGGACAAAGACAACTTGTAAAAGAAAGCATTTCATTAAGCTTATAGTTCCAGAGGTTTAGAGCCCATGATGGGAAAATGAAAGCAGGAGCATCTGAGAGCTCATAACTTGAACAGAAAGCAGAAGGCAGAAAGCACAAGTCTTTTGAAACCTCTAAGTCCACCACTAGTGACACACTTCCTACAATAAGGCCACAGTTCCTAGTCCCTCCCAAAAGTTCTACTATCTGGGGACCAAGCACCCAAACATACGAATCTACAGGAGTCATTCTCATTCTAACCATCACTTCTTTATCAAGTAGAGTTGACTGTAAGTTTCTGCAAAATTAAGATAATGCATTGAAGCCTTTCACTCAAAGCCAAACACACAGCAAACCCTTTTTAAATGCTGGCGAGTGCTGTTCTTGATCTGATTCTATTTGTTGTATTTCAGGAATGAATGAAATCTTTAAAAGAAAGACTAGGTTTGTATATAGTGTCAAATCAAATTCCCAGAGTTGCATATGCAAATAACTGTCTTTGAATGAATTGAAATCCTAAAAATACTGAAACAAGACTAACGTGTAAAAGTTACATATTAAGGGAACCCAGAGCACAGAACACATAAGCTATGACTCCACACCTCATTGTGGCACCATTGCCAAACAAAACATCTCCCCCATTTGTATATTTGACTTTTAGACTTCAGTTCACCTAAATGAGCATCTAACAAAGGATAAAGACTAGCCACTTTCATCACAAGAATTAGCCAATCAAAAGCCACTGGTGGCAACATTTTGGTGTGTGTGTGTGTGTGTGTGTGTGTGTGTGTGTGTGTGATTTGTTTGGGGGTGGTTTTGTTTGTTGGGCTGGTTTGAGTTTTTGTTTTGTTTTTTCATTTTCTTGAGTCAAGGTCTCACTATGTAGCCTTGTCTGGCCTGGAATTCAGTATGTAGACCAGGTTGATCTATAACTCAGAGCCCCACCTATTTCTGTCTCTCCTGTATAGGGATTAAAGGTGTGCATCACACCCAGGACATTTTCTTTAATAAGAGCATTATCATTGAAACAGGTGAGAGCAACTATGCACCTAAGTGCTTACTCAGACTACCACCCCACTGAGAGAGCTCCACTTCCACTAATGAATGCTGGCTGGCAGGTAATCATACCATGTGACAGTTCAAAGCACAAGCTCAATTAAACAGGGAAATATGTGGACAGATGATTTTGCATACATAAATTCAGTGTTTGGAATAACAGTGGAATGTTCAGGAAGAAAACAATCTCCAAAAGCACAATGATCTAGAGTAGTGGTTCTCAACCTATGGGTCGAGACCCCTTTGGGGTTAAATGACCCTTTCATGGGGCCTGCCTAAGACCATCAGAAAACAGGTTTTTTTTTTTTCACATTACATTTTATACCAGTGGCAAAGTTACAGTTATGAAGTAACAATGAGAACGATTTTATGGCCGGGGATCACTATAACAAAAAAACTGTAAAGATTCGCAGCATTAGGAAGGTTGAGAAGCACCGCTCTAGAAGAAACTACTGCATATTCTTCCTCAGTTCCTGCAGCTACCTCAGGACATAAACTGTAATTTGACATTGCATTTCAGGCAAAGAGAGTATGTATAGAGGGAACAAACTGAGAAGTAGGCTGTCTCTCATGTCCCTTCCAGTTCCTCAAGACATGGGGGACTTCCATTGTGAAGGAGTCATTTTCATCTGTGGAGCAGCTGCATGTGCTCAGCCCCCCCCCCATGCCAGTGAGGAAGCAGATCAAGCAGGAAGAAAGAGTCCTCTCTCCCCAAAGCTACTGCACATTTGGGTCTCTTGAGTTTCTGTCGGAGTCTTATTCACCATTGCAGAGCTGAGCATGTAAGTAGCTAATGTCTGTTGAATTACCATGTTTAATACAGTATCTGATATAAAATAAGGTCAAAAATGTTAGAATCATGAGCAGCTGACCAAAGTGAAAAAACAAGAGAATTTATGTCTTTAATATTTACTTTTATTCATTCGTGTGTGTGTGTGTGTGTGTGTGTGTGTGTGTGTGTGTGTGTGTGTGTATGCATGCACACATGTGCACACAGGAATGTTCACCGAGGTCAGAAAATGACATCAGGTGTTCTCCTCCATCACTCTCCACCTGTTTCTCTGAGACACAGTCTCTTCTTGAACCCAAGGCTCCAGTATCAGGTAGTGGAGAAGCCAGGAAATCCCAGAGGCCCAGGTCAGTGTTAGGATTATAGATGGTAGTATGGAATCCTCAGTTTTTTTGCTTTTTTTTTTTTTTTTTTTTTTTTGGTTTTTCAAGACAGGGTTTCTCTATGGCTTTGGAGGCTGTCCTGGAACTAGCTCTTGTAGACCAGGCTGGTCTCAAACTCACAGAGATCTGCCTGGACTCCTCACTTTGTAATGTGGGATTCAAACTCCAGTCCTCATGATGGTGGGGCAAGCACTCCTAACCACAGAGCCCCTCTCCACTTCTGAGAATGTATCTCTTTCTCACTAATTCTCAAAAACTAAAACTAAAACAAACTGATAGGAAACAGTATAAAAACAATAAATTTTCAAATAACTTTATTTCCATATTAATATGTGAATTTAGCAGCCAACACGTTTAAGGTTGGTAAATAATTAGTTCAAAGATTGGTAAATAATTAGTTCATTTATACATTATTGAAAGGTCTCTTTGAATTAAGGAAACAACTATTGTATAGGTTGTACAAAGGTGAACTTTAGTCAAAAGCTCAAATCAACTGAATTCTGAGATTTTATTACATTGTTTATCATTTGGGTACACTTTTTAAAAATTCAAAACATGCAAAAGCTCCCAAGCATCCTTCACTGTCTGTAGCTGAACCTGATTGAGATGGAAAATGAGTGTGTTACATGAATGCATCATAAGTTTTACATGAATGCTGCAGTGGACAGCTATCATTTATCATGGCCAAGCTCTTAATCTGCTCTACATCACAACCCTTTAAAAGCACACAGCAGCGCTCGCTGAACTTCCCACTGGGCTAAAAGGCATTTTAAACATATAATTACCCAAAGCAGTAACACTAATCTTTTCTAAAAGCAGCTAGCATTTTTCCTGGCCAGATTTGTTGGTAGGATTCTTGAAAACCTGATACTGACCAACCTTCTGGATCATTCCGGGAAGGAAATCATGAGTAAATAATTCTGCATTAACAGAAACAACACACAGCATCAAGAATCAGAAGAGGAGCCTAAAGGAAATGTTTACATCCAACTTGTAAAGGGCAGATTGTTGAATGCCTTTGGGTGAAGTTAGTTTAGGTTAGCTCATGTTTTAGGGTTTGGCTTGGCATTTTGTGTTTGCTTGTCTGTCTGGCACTGGGGTGAACCTAGGGTCTCCAGAATGCAAGGCATGTGTTCCACTACTTACATCACCAACCCTCGAATTCTTGAGAATGGTCCTGCTCTATAAAATGGTCCAGTGTAGCTTCCAGAGGGGCACACCTGGTGTAGTGATGGATGAGAAGGACAACCCCACCCCCAGCCTGCCCTGACTCCAGCCAGCCAGATTAGCTGAACTAACCCCGGTGATCAACCGAGTGACAGTTATCTGTCACATTGTCCTCACATCCTCAGAGTCTTCTGATTTGTGGAGAAGTAGGTTGTTATTGTTTGTTTGTTTGTTTGTTTGTTTGTTTAGAGTTTCACAAAATAACCCTGGCTGGCTTGGAAATAACTTTGTAGACAGGCTGGCCTCAAAGGCTGACCTTCCTCTGCCTCCCAAATGCCAGGATTAAAGACCTGTGCCACTATGCCCAGTTCTCAGATTCTTTTTAAACAACTACATATGTTGCTTCTTACAAGAATTTAATTTCATAAATATGTAAGCCAATACCCACTATTTTAACATATGTAGTCTTAATGGAACTTTTTAACCTGTTAGAAGTAAAAGACATGAATGAGCACTGGATAAGAGCCCAGAATAAGCCAAAACCTAAATCACTCCAGGAGAGTTAGCGTTCTCTAAGCTGCTCCTAAGGGCTAAGCTTGGATCCCAGAGCCCCCGTAAAAGCTGGATGAAAAGATCTAAAGAGATGGTTCAGTGCTTCATACTGCTCTTATGGAGAAATTTGAGTTTACTTGGGGTCCATGTTGGAGCAGTAACTCCAGCTCCAATGACACAATTATGGACTCCTCTGGCACCTGCATTCATGTGTACATACCTCAAACACACATGCACATACACACATACTTTTTTTAAATAATGGAAATAAATACTTTGAAAACAAAGGAGGAGGGGAAAGAAAAGGAAAAGAGAAAAAAAAAAGAAAGAAAGAAAAAGATGAATACCATAGCTCAAGCATCTAATCCCAGAGCATCACTACCCCAAAAATGAGAGCTAGAGACAGGACACTCCTCAACTCACAGATCATCTAGCCTAGCATCCACAGCAGTCCACAGTGAGAGACTCTGTCTCAAACAAGGTGGGAAAGGATTGACACCAAAGGTTTTCCTCTGAAATACACACATATATCATACATATATACATGTGAAAGAGATACTTACAACAGACTAAAAAAAAAAAAGAACAAAGTAAATAAACAGATTATCTCTGTATAAGAGAACGATGGGTGATTACATTCCATTCCATTTGTCAGTATATTTGCTATGTTAATTTTTCTTACAATAGGCATATATTATTTTCTTTAATTAAAATGGAGTTATTAATTATATTCAAATAAAAGCATAAGATAAATTATTTTACACTCAATAAAAATCAGAGATCTTATTTACTCACAGGAAGCCATGGTCTTTTATCACATACCTATAAGGCAGTTTCATCATAGCACCAGGGATAAAAAAAAAGTCTCATTTGATCCAATTATACCACTTAATAAGTACTATTTAATGAGAAAGTCACACCTATGAGTTATTAGAAGCTGTAATGGTCCTGCAGAACTCCAAACAAGTAATCTAATGGAATTACATTTGGTTCTAAACTGTTTGTCAGGAGATTAATCATCTGCCTCTGAAGAAAAATTAAGTGTTCCCCCAGTGTGTCCAACATCCTCTATTGGTTTTAATCAGTAGAGGGTACAAAAATTTTAGTTGGCAAAACTGCAGCACAAAGATTCCATTTATACTAATTTTCCAATACATTTAGAACATAGTATCTAGAAAGCCAAAGTTTTTGTCATTAGTAGGTAAGAATTAGTCTTCATGTGTTTCAACATCTGTTAAAGAATAAAGAAAGGTCTTTTGGGACCTGAGAGATGGCTCAGGGGTTGTGTTTACTGCTCTCTAGAGGACCCAAATTCAGTTCCTAGCACCCACGTCTGGCAGCTCAGCCATCTGTAACTCCAGCTCTAGGAGGACCTTAGCCTCAGTAGACACCCGAATACCCATGCACACAACTAAAAATAAAAATCGTAAACACTGAGAGCAATGGCCAGGAGGCAGAAGGATGCTTAGCAAACTCAGGGATGATCTAAGGCACCAGTATTGTTGCAGCAAGATGAGGCAGCTGGGAAGTGAAACTGAAGCATGAAGCAGGGCCCAGGTCACCTTAGGGCCTTACAGGAATTCTGCTGCAAGATATTTTCTGAGAAAATATCACAAGTACTAGACAAGTACTAGAGTGTTCAGGGCAGAGACAAGATGTTTAGCTGACATCTTTTAAAGATTATCACAGCTTCACAAAAAAAAAAAAAAAAAAGGGGAGGGAGGGAGGGAGGGAGGGAGGGAGGGAGGGAGGGAGGGAGGAAAATGAGGCCTCTGTTATGGAATTACTATAATACAGAAGAGGGGCTATGTCAGTGGGCAGAGTGGTTACCTAGCATCCATGAAGCCCTAAGTTTGAGCCCCAGCAACTTATAAAACTGGACATGGTGGTATATCCCTGTAATCCTAGCAGGCAAGAAATAGAAGCAGGATAAACATTAGTTTAAGGTTCTCTTCGGCTACATAGTAGGTTTGAGTTAGAGGCCAGCCTTGACTACATGAGACCCAAAGAAGGAAGAGAGGGAGGGAAGGCGGAAGGGAGGGAGGGAGGAGGGAGGGAGGGAGGGAGGGAGGAGGGAGGGAGGGAGGAGGGAGGGAGGGAGGGAGGATGGGCTTGTTATACAGGCATGAAGAATACAGGGGTTTATATAAAAGTTTAAGGATAGAGATAATAAAGAGTTAGACTTTAGATACATATGTTCATTTATGCTTTTATTTTTTCCTATATTATACACAGGTTTCATTGGCAATTAGAAATTATATATACTGGATAGGTGTGGAGGTACATTACTTTAAACCCAGTACTAAGGAGGCAAAGAGGGTTTGAAGCTAAAAGCCATCCAAGACTATATAATAAGACCTTGATTCATTAAATACACACACACACACACACACACACACACACACACACACACACACACACACACTGAGCTAGCAAGATGATTCAGCAGGTTAAAATGTTAAAATGTCATGCAAATCTGGGGACCTGAGTTGATTGCTGAAGTAGAGAACTGGAAGTTCTCTTCTCACTTCCACATAAGCACCATGGCAATCACTACCCCCACACCATAATACTAATAATAGTGATAAAAGTTTTAATTATATACACTTGGGGCATAAATGTTTTAATATATGTATGTGCTGTGAACTGGTAATAATAACCACCTCATGGTTACCTGTGGCAAAGGCAGGTTCAGAACAGCTGAGATCTACTCTCACAAGGTTCAAGCAAACAATACAGTATTTTTTAAGTGTAACTTTATTCTGTGTCTAAGTGTATGTGTGATGTATGTGGTATGTGCACTCATGTGTATGTGTATATGTATACACCAGTGCACATGGAGGCCTGAGGAGGATGTTGGACTCCCCGCCTTCTTCCCTTGAGACAAGGGCTCTCAATGAATGTAGAACTAGGCTGGCCTATCACCATACCCCACAGTGCTGGGGTTCCATGGGTATATAACCACAACTGGTATATAACCACAAGTGGGTGATACAGTTTTGAATTCAAGACCTCAGGCTTCAGGCAGCAAGTACTCTTAACCCACTGAGTAGTCTCCCAGGTCCACAACACATTGTTACTAACTACAGTCACCATTTACACATCAGTTCTCCACATAGTCAAGGAGTACAAGCTTTTCAGTTGCAAAGTGAATAAACAAATCTATTTTTTTTAATGTTGGTAGACTAGATATGGTGGATGTTAAAAAAGAGTGAGACATGCCGGGCAGTGGTGGCGCACGCCTTTACTCCCAGCACTCGGGAGGCAGAGGCAGGAGGATCTCTGTGAGTACGAGACCAGCCTAGTCTACAAGAACTAGTTCCAGGGCAGGCTCCAAAGCCACAGAGAAACCCTGTCTCGAAAAACAAAAACAAAAACAAAAAATTAATTAATTAAAAAAAAAGAGTGAAACAGAATCTATGAGCTATGGTTCTGGTAACAGAAAGAAAGCAGAAACAATAGTAAAATGTAGACAACTAAGCAGTTGTTTCTCTGTTTTTAAAATAATGTAGTTATATGTGAACCTACTAAATCCTAGAGTATGATTTGCTTCCATCGGTGTCTGGAAGGAACCAGAAACTGGATAGCCCAAAGACCCAGGGCAGAACCAAACACAACAGGCACAAAAATAAAATAAAATAAAATAAAATAAAATAAAATAAAATAAAATAAAATAAAATGATTCCTAATGAATATTCTGCTGTATTTATAGATTGGTGCCTTGTTTAGTTCTCATCAGAGAAGCTTCCTCCAACAGCAGATGGAAGTGGATGCAGAGACCCACAGTCAGAATTATTCAGAGAGAAAGTCTAAATTGGAGGTCTCCATCAAGTCTCTCCCCTCAAAGCTGGGTGAATCCTGAGGAAGAAGGTGCAGAAAGATTGTAGGAGCCAGAGGGGCTGAAGAACGCCAGGAGAACTCGGCCCACTGAATCAACTAAGCAGAGTGTATGTGTACTCACGGAGACCGAAGAGGCAAGCAGAGGGCCTGCATGGATCTGCACCAGGTCCTCTGCATATCCGCTATGGCTGTTAGCATGGTTTTTTTGTGGGACTCCTAACAGTGGGAGCAGGAATGTCTTTGACCCTTTTGCCTGCTCCTATGACTTTTTTCCTCCTGTTGGGTTGACTTGTCCAGCTTCAATATAAGGGCTTTTGCCTTGTCTTATTATATTTTGTTTTGTCATGTTGGTTGTCATCTCTTAGAAGACTGTTCTTTTTTGAAGGGGTGGGGTGGATAAGGAAGTGAGGGGAGATACAGGAAGCTGGGAATGGATTTATTTGTATGAGAGAAGAATCTATTTTTTATTTTTCAAATAAAAAAAATAGGGGATAAAACAGACAAAAAAGGCAAAGAAAGAAAATGGGCCTGGCATGGTGGCACACACCTTTAATCTCAGCACTTGGGAGGCAGCAATAAGTAGATCTCTGTGAATTCAAGGCCTGTCTGGTCTATATAGCAAGTTCCAAACAGCTAGAGCTATACAGTGAAGGGGGGTGGAGGGAGCAAAAGAAAGAAAATGAGCATTAGGATGGCTCACCAGGCAGAGGTGCTTACCACCAAGCCTGAAAACATGAAGCTAATCCAAGGAACCCACATGGTAGAAGGAGAGAACCACTCCCACAAGTTGTCCTCTGATGTCTACCTTCATAAGTGATATTTGTATACACCCCACCACACACACTCACACACACAAAAGCAAATAAATAAATATGGACTTTAAAAGACTAAAATGGGTAAAATAAGTAACTAAAAATGATAAGATTTCAATATTCATTGCTTAAAAAATATATAATCATGTATCACTCCTGTTTGAAAGAAGATTCTGTTAATAGCATGCAACAAAAGCAAAGTGAGGCACTTAAGAGATTATAAATTTTATTCAGAATCATTCATTTTAAATTTGATGCTCATTATCATAATTTCATGGTTTAAAGTGATTTTATAAGATGATTATGCCATATATTAAAATTTAAAATACTTTTATTTTGAATAGCAAAACATCTCTCATCTGATATACTCAGATTTGTTTGGGGGGGGGGAGTTTCAACAATTTTAAAAAGATTTGAAGTTTGTATACCTTATACTGTAGCCCTTTCATATCAGCCACTTCAGTTTTGCTTTTGTGTTGTTATTATTGTATTGGCTGGCTGGTGGGCTGGTTGGCTGAGATGGAGTCTTGGGTAGCTCAGGCTAGCCAGGATCTCCCAAATAGCCTACGATGACCTTGAATTCTGATCCTTATGTCTCTATCTCCTGAGTGCTGGGCCACTCCATCACCATGATGTCACATTGGGGATATAGCCTGTTGTGGGATTTCAATCTGTTTAGCCAATGACTTTTGGGGCAGCAAGCATGCTGTCCAATCTGGACGAGCAGAATACAAGGAAAAGTGACTGCTGAACCTTGCCAAGACAGGGAAGAACAGTCTTTCAAATTTTCCTGCTTCTGAAAATGGTCTATCAGATATTCTAGGCTATAGCCAACATGAGATGCCCCAACACTACAGAGAAACACTGGGTGACTATCCAGGCAGCCAACTGTTTCTGTCACTTCTTGTATCTTTCAGAAGATATTTGCCTGCACTTACTGCTTATTCAGGTAATATTTTCCTTCTCAGGTCTTTGATGGGGTTGAAGGTTAGAAAGTTACAGTTACAATGTCATATCTTAGCTAGGGCATATTAGGTACAAGACTTAGACTTTCCAGGATAGGACAGCTATTGGAATAATCTCTCTATAATTTGCCAGTTACCGATGAACTGGTCATTTAGTATGTATTTTTTGCTTAATTTTTGTTATTTTATTATTACATTTGTTTATTATTATGTTATTACTTTTTCTTTCTTCGGCACAATACTTGATAGTTGTTCCTATTGTAAATAGTTTTGTTAGGATTAGGACCTTCTTATTAGAAAAGAAAAAGGGGGGGAGTGTGAGATTTCTACCTGTTTAGCCAATGACTTCAGGGGCAGCAAGTCCTAGGGTCTTTACCTGCCTACATGACAACTTATAAGCTGAGAGAGAGGGTATCTCACTCTCCTGCTCCTGCACACTCTTTTCTGGCTTGCTGGTGGTGCTTCTTCACCCCTGGGTGAAGGTAGCTGGAACAGCTACCTTTACCAGAGAACTTTACCAGACTCTTGTGGGATTCACACTACCATAGGCAAGTGCTCTATCAACTGAGCCACAGCCCCACCCATCAGCTTTGCTTTTGTTTTGTCTTGGTTTGCTTTTTGCAGTGCTGCAGAATCCAGCCACAGCCTTGCACATCCTAGGCCAGTGTTCTCCCACTAAGTCACACCTCTAGCCATCAGCTTCACTGTAAACATATGATGCAGATTACATAGTGACATCTCTGCTCTGTGCCAAGAGCAAGTACCCAATGCAGTTAAAGACCACGATACTTTTCTTGTAAAGACATAGAGCCTTGGTGTAGAACCCTGCCTAATAATAAAAATTCAAATTAAAAAGTGGATTACATAGCCAGGCGGTGGTGGCACATGCCTTTAATCTCAGCACTCCAGGAGGCAGAAACAGACAGACCTCTGTGAGTTTGAGGACAGCTTGGTCTACAGAGCGAGTTCCAGGTCAGGCTTCAAAGCTACACAGAGAATCCCTGTCTAGGAAGACCCCTCCCCCCCAAAAAAAGTGAATGACAAAGGCATTTGCCACAGAAAGCCAAAAATGTCCTCACATGACAGCTCACAAATAGTTCAAGGGCTTGTCCATAAGACATGGAGAGAAACCTGGGCCTTCAAAAAGTTGCAATACCATGTCTATATGTCTATATATATATTTAATATACAAATTTCTAGATGTACCAGGCACTGTATGAAGCACTGTGAGACAGATCTCCTGCCCTGCTAGAGTATGTCTAAAGAGAGAAGACAAGCAGCAGAAAAAAAAAAAAAAAAAAAAAAAAAAAAAAAAAACAGTAAATCACAGCATTGTAAAAAATGTAACCAAGAAGAGGTGACACTGGGAAGGGATTCCAGTTTTATGAGAGATGGGCAAGAAAAGGCTCACTAACAGAGTTTACAGTTGAGCCAAGGCTTAAAGGAGGTAATGGAGCAGAACAGGCCACAGTCTCAAAAGAGAACTTCAGGCAGGGGGAAAAAAGCAAGACAAAAGCCATGGTGAGAACCTGTCTCATGTGAATGAGGAACAAGCTCATTTGAAAATAATTGACTGAGGTGAAATTGCAGTAAAGTGGCCAAAAATGGGTCAGATCATAGTAAGCCTTTAAGATAACTTGGGATGGAAGAGAGAGAAAGAAGCCAATATAGGATTTCAGGCAAAAGAAAGAAATACAACTCACATTTAAAAAAAATTACTGTGGCTGTTGTGCTCACAGTATTATAGGCAGAAAGGACAAAAGACAATTAATAGAAAGATAACCAGACATCACATATAATCCCAGCACTTGAGAGACTAAGGCAGAAGGATTGCCAAGAGTTCAAGGCCAGTCTAGGGTATGTAGCAAAATGATAAAGTCACAAATGCCATTGCATTTCTTTCTATGAGACTTAAAATAGATTAAAAAAATTAAAAGGCCACATATTAAAATATGTTAATCTAGTGTTGAAAATGGATGGGATGTACACTGTTGGAAAAGTTTATGTTAAACAATTTAAATAAGGAAAGCTGACAAACATCACTTGTCCTATTAGCTTAGCAATTCTTATTTCCCATGATGAAAATGGTACACATGATTTACGAATCACCGATTTAAAGTGTATCTCTAAAGCTATGCTGTATTGTATCATATGAAAGAGCTCTACATATTATGCTTACTCCTAGTAGTGATTGTAATAGATTTATACCCCTAATATTAATTCAACTAACAGTTTATGGACAATGTCAAAAGGTATCACAAGGCTCAGAATATCAAAATAATTACCTGAGAAATTACTTCACACTAGGAAGGGGTGAACTGTTCTGCTAGTAAGTACCATTAATCAATCACCATTTGAAATAACTATTTGATCTCTACAGGTATTTTGTACCTTAAAGAAATAATTTATTCACTTTTGAGTTATCAGGCTTCAATTAGAGGCATCAAGCAACTAAAACCTACCAAATATTAACATGATACAATAAATGTTTAAATATTTTTAATTTAAAAAAACACAGGAAAAAACTAAGCAAGGTATTGACAAGGAAGAAATATTAACTATTGATATTTTTTATCAAGTTAAAAAAAAAGTAAGGCAAATGTTTTGGCTACCATTTATAACCAAAGCAAGTCAAAGGCTTTGAAAACTGCATTCTTGTCTAATTGTCTCTAGAGGGTACCTTTATATGTAACTAAAGAGTTCACGATTATAACACTTCAAAATTTAGATGACTCATGGTTGGTGTTTTCTTCGCAGAAATTGGATGTCAATCAAAATTGTAACCATGCACTTGCTTGCTAGTCAAAACTGTTAGTGAATACATAAGCACAAAATTCGTGAAGTGTTTTTAATTTAGTTGGTTCCCAATTGCTAACACAGTTCAGTAAATCTGCTCTATGCCATCTCTCCTTCAACATTCCAAAATTACAGAAGACTTGTAATCATTCCTTTTCCCACCATTTCGTCTGTGGTCTTTAGTGGCAGTTACTAGGATTTACCACATCAGGGCCCATGTTTTTTTTTTTTTTTTTTTTTAAGGCTTATAAGAAGGTAAAAAGAACCTCTGAACGAGGTCCTAGAGAACTCCATCTTTTGCATCTAAATCTAGACCCTGAAAATGAACCACAACAACAGAGGAAAAAAAAAACCTCAAATCTTGTCAACTCAGACACCCACCGGCACGGGTAGCATTAAACTGAAAGCAAAGGCAGGGAATGTCGTTCAAGGAACTCATTTTAAAAGTTTGCAATGAATGAGTCAATGACTGCATAATGGAGAGGATGGCTTCACTAAATCCAAAACCTCCAAAGAAGGGATCAAGGCACCATGGCTGAAACAAACTCAAGAGTAAGTGGTTCCAAACAGCAGGTGCTTGCAAGCCTCCACCTAGCTGCTTGACATTCGGAAGTCTCACACATAAACTCCTGAGAGCCAGGGACCTGAGTCAGAAAACCGGCTCTGCTCACCCAATAGCCTATGCATTAAGGTGGACATAACCTACATCTGAGTCCCGAGTAATGAGGACAGTAACCCCAGGCCAAGCAGGAGGGCACCAGAACGCCTTGCACTGCCCCGGACCAGAGACCCTGTCAAGGAGAGGGACAACTGCAACCTGAGGCAGGTAAGCCACCCGGATCGTGCGGACCGCCTGGGCCGCCAAGTCCCTCCACAGCCAGCCGGCTCCGACGCTTCGGACCTGGGAAACGCTCAAGGCCAGGTCCTTCGGGAGCCGGGCGCCAGGCCAGCAAAACCCGCAGCAGGTTAAGCGCCCTGCCTGCCTCCCGCGGCGCCCCGGCCCTGCCGCCACATGCTCCACCGCCGGCCTGCAGCCCAGCCCAAGAACTCGGCTTCCGCCGCCCTCTCCCCCGTGGCCGCCGCGGCAGGCGACCCCGATGTGTCGGCTGTCCACCCAGCGGCTGCCCGTGGACGGCTAGCCACGCCGCATAGCTTACCTCACTTCTGCCACAGGCACAACCCGCACGGCTGCCTGACGTGGCCCACGCACCACCTCCACCACCCAGGGCGGAGCCTTGGAAAAACAGCCAATGAGAGACCGAATTCAACAGTTAGTCCCACCTCCTAGACTAGGGCTCCCGCCCCGTTCGTGCGCCTGCGCGTCCAGGCTTAGGCGGCGCTTTGCAGCTGGCTGGTCGGCTGTGTCGGTTGCAGAGGTGCAGACTGAAATTGGCGCTCAGGCAGACGCTGTGGAGCGTGATATCCTGTCTGGAAATGCCTTTGCACAGAGTCAGTGGGTTCTATTGGAAGCCTGACCCAGGGCAGCTTTGAGATGTAGGGCAGCTTCTTGATATTTGGAGAGTTTGTAAAGCGGGAGGGAGGGGGTAGGGTAGGGGCAGAATACTGATAATGCCAAGGGTTCAGAAATTGTAAAGCAGTCAGCTTGCTTCCTGTACCTACTGCTCAGTGCCTTAATTTAACCATGCTGTGCTTGCTGGTCCTTCTTCTTTTAGAGTCGTCAAGGCCCAGGAATTTCTGCTGATTTGATCTAGAAAGAACTGTTTCAAAGAACTTTACTATGTGTGTTACTGTTATCTAACATTTATTGTAGTCAAGCATTTTCTTTAACGAAATGGCGAGAGGTGATCCCACAGAAGTCTGTGAAACGTGGCACAACGCAGCAGACACAAAAACTTTAAAAAATAAAGTCGTTAAAAGGGGTTGAAGTCTACTACCTGGCTGTTTCTGAAACCCCGTGCAAGTTTTGAAGCCCTGGGAAACTTTAAAAGAAGCCCAGGCGCCATCTCTAGAGATTCTAATTTAATAGTTCTATCTTAGGAACTTAGCAAGCGGTTTTCTAAGTTAAATTTGCAAGGTCATTGTGATATGTTAACAGCAAATTCTTGGTTCCTTATATGGCACCCCAGAAAAGTAATTATATTCCACAGACCACCTCTAGATCTACCAATAACTTCTAATGCTTTCATTCTGTAAGAATTTATCTAAATTAATTTTAAACCTGCTTCTGTATTCAATCTATTTTGTCCTGGGGAAGATTGGAATTCTGTGAGGTTTATAATTGCCTTTTTTGTTTTATTAGTTTGATGATACTCCCTTCAGTTTTCCAAATACACAAGTACAAATTCTAGGAACCTTTTAATTTTTTTCTTTTTCTATTCCTGTATTTCTGTTGTTTCAAGACAGGGTCTCACTTTGTAGCTCTGGCTGTTCTGGAACTCTCTATGCAGACCAGGCTGGTCTTAAACTCACAGAGATCTGCCTGCCTCTGCCTCCCAAGTGCTGGGACTTAAGGCATGCACCACTACACCTGGCTTATTCCTGTGTTTCTTGTGGCTTGTTGATCCTAATTGCGCATGTTAATATGTCCACAGCACTATTTTAAAGATTTCAATTTATTTCATTTGCAGAACAAATTAAATAGCAGAGTTATTACATTTTACAAATAAAGAAACCTAGGCACAAAGTGTGAAACAATTTGATCAAGGCTATGTACCTAGCTGATAGCAAAGCCAAAATTTGAACCCAAACACCATGCTCTCAAAAAATAGTCTGCTTCTACAGAGTGGTTAGTTTAGGACATTGTGGGGAAACACTGACTCTTAAAGAATGGTTGTGAGTCTACATTTAACATATTCATAGCCCATTCATGCCTTAGCCTGGGTGAATATATTGCAAATAGCAGAAATATATTCCTTATTCTATAGGCTAGAAAGCCCCAGCAAGGAACAAGCAGATTTGTCATCTGGTGGGGCCTTGCTCCATAAATAATATCTTCTCTGTGTCCTCAAATGGCAGAAAGACTAAAGACTCTCAAAGCCATTTTGGTTTCTTTTTTGTTTCTCCATAATGATGCTGAAAGACCACACTGGGGACTTCATGTATTCTGAGCATGTGCTCTGACACTATCTAGAGCCCTCTCCCCTTCCAACCTTTCTTCCTACCCCATATCCTCCTCTCCCAAGCTCACATCCAAAGCACTATGTAGCTGAGGTTGACTTTGCTGCATAATTCTCTTCTCTCAGCCTGTCACGTGCTGGGGACATGCTTCATCAGGCCTGGTCAAACCTCTCTTATAATGACACTAATTCCATCCATGAGGGTTGAGCTATCATGGTCTCATGACCTCCACGTGCATCCTCTCTTTCTCTCCCTCCCTCCCTCCCTTCCTCCCTCCCTCCCTTCCTCCCTTCCTCCCTCCACACCACCAGTCCCCTACCACACTGGGGATAACCCAAGACTTTGCATGTGCTAGGCAATTGTTCTACCATTGAGCTATAGCTCCAGCTCTTGTGAGTCTACATTTAACATATTCATAGCCCATTCATGCCTTAGCCTGGGTGAATATATTGCAAATAGCAGAAATATATTCCTTATTCTGTAGGCTAGAAAGCCCCAGCAAGGAACAAGCAGAAAGGCCATGTACCCTGGCCTTTAGCTTTCAACATAGGAATTGCAAGATTGAAGATGCAATCCAGAACTGTATGGAGCCAAATAACCCCCAGAATTCAACTTAGCAGCCAGCACATTGACAAGACCAAAGGTATACACTTTAAAACAAGGAGTGCAGAAGTTTTCAAAAACAAACTTTTCATTAGCATGGGACTGAAATAGATAAGTCATGTACTAAGCTAGAAAACTACTTTTTTCCAGCGACTGCTTCTCACCCAGCACATCCCCTTCCCCACCTGCCAGCACAAACACATGGATCTCTCTATGGCGTTCTGACTGGATTCAAATTTGCAATCTTCCTGTCTCATCCTCCCAGGTTGGTGATAAGGGTTGGAGGATGCAGAGAGTGCGGTTTACTTTTTTCCAGAAACCTGTAGAAGATGGTCTAGATTTCACACCAGCTTTAATAGAAATAGCCATTAAGTAATCAAAATATGTTTCAAATGTGTATGCTATTGTATGCTTCTCATTTATATGCAAATGAGTGCTTTGCTTTTTTAAATGTCTTATCACATTTATTTATTGTGGTGGAGGTGGCTTGCATGTGCCATTATGTGAGTGTTGAGATCAGAGAATAAATTGTAGAAGTCAGTTCTCTCCTCCCACTATGTGGTCCCCAGGATTGCACTCAGGTCATCTGGCTTGGCGCCAAGTGCCTTTACCTGCTGAGCCATCTCCCCAGCCCCTCCCTACTTGATTATTTAATCAAGACTATATCTACCATCTCTAAGAAGTAGGCAAGCAGACAGTATTTCTCCATTAAATGCCTTGGATTCTTTCCCATGACATAGTTAGTCAGTTAGTTCTCCATTGTGTAAGACCCTTCAGATAAGTAGTTTTTGAAGCTGGCATAGAAGGGCCTATTGACTCTCACAACAACGAAAAAGACAAAAAGAAAAAGAAAGGAAAAAAAAAAAGAAAGGGAGTAAGAAAAATGTGTCCACTCCCAAATCATTAGCAGAACTGAAAAGAATATGCTAACAAAAAAAAGACACTGTAGTCTGAATCCCGACTGTAAAGAGAGGTCATGTCACCCACAGCATCAAGGGAGTCACAAAGCCTTGAACTTGCACCCAAGCATGCTGGGCTGACTGAGCACGCCCACACATTCATCTGCAGGCTCGGCACTGAGAGGAGAAATTCACTATTGAGTCACAGAGAGCCGCTATCAGCACATAACAGAAAGCAAACTCATTAGATTTAATTAGATGTATGTGGTTCCAATTGTCCCTGTTCCATTCCAAATGAAAGCCACAGTCCTTACACAGGCCAATTAGACCATATATCATTTACCTGCCCTGGACATTGTACCTCTATCCCCGTGACACACAGCATCACCTTGACTTTTCCTTCCACAGCCTCCAGCTCTCTGAACCCTATTCGCCCTGCTTCCTCACTCATGTAGCAGCTTGGCACTTCCCCCAGCTCTCCTCATGACTCATTCCTTGGATCATTCAGTTTTTTGCCAAGATGTTACCTTCTGGAGAAGGCCTATTCTCAGTCAGGGTCCCAGCAAGAAACAGATGGCATAATCAAATTAGGAAAATCGAAACTGTTTAATAAGGGACTAGAACAGGGCTCTAGGTAGAATTTTTTAAAGATCACAAGGGAGACTTAGTAAATGGGCAAACCCAAACCACCCCCTCCACACAGATAGTACAATAAGAAGAAACTGTGTGTGTAAGACTATCAGGAAGGAAGACATTTGCTCAAGAAACACCATAGACTCTTAACAGTGCAACAAGAAGGGGCTGAGAAAATTAAACTTCCCCTTTCCCACTTTCCTGGTCCCATGAAATTCACACAGGTCAGCTCCTGTGTTGCAATGGAAGGACAAAAAGAAGGTATCACCTCAATCACCTGTAACAGCTAGCTTTTTCTGTGTAACAGAACACACAGTCATAACCCTGTCTTCATTCTCGGGATCCTGTGAGCTGCCCAGGTGGTTCTTACAATCCAGGCTGGCCTTGCTAGCTCCTTCTGGGTCTGTTTATCTGTCTGCACTCAGTTTGGAGACTGGCTGATCTGGGATGCCCTTATTCACATGCCTGGTATATTGAGGAATGTGAGGTGGAGCAATAGGTATGAATCAGCCATGTGTATCTATTAACTGTAGCCAAACACAGTTGTTTTTTTTTTAAATAGGATTTATCTCAGTAGCATAGCACTTCAGTTCCCAGCATTGAACCGTCTTTCCATCCCTAAAGCCACAGGTTTTTAAAAGTCTCAAAGCCAGATATGAGATATCTCCCTATGAGTTTTATTAGCCCAGAAGGCCAAAGGAGACATGCTTAAAACAATACAGACTACTGACATTTTGAGGTTGAAAGCCCAAGATCATGTAGCCCCTTGATAATAGTATTATCTTATGTTCTAGAATTTCTACTTTACCAAGTATCACCAAGGAAATGAAATAAGAGTAGTTTTCCTTAGTTTTTTGTTTGTTTTGTTTTTTAATCCTTTGTCTTTTCATGACAGGGATTTTTTGTGTAGTGATGGCTCTCCTGGAACTCACTCTGTAGACCAGGATGGCCTCGAATTCAGAGATTTGCCTACCTCTGCCTCCCAAGGGCTAAGATTAAAGGTGTGAGCCACCACCACCCAGCCTATCCTTCTTTATATAATGCTTTTAATATTTATATAAGCTAGGTGCCAGGTGTAGTGGCGCATGCCTTTGATTCCCTCTCATGGGAGGCAAACACTATGAGTTCAAAGTCAGCTTGGTCTAACAGAGTAAGTTCCAGGTCATGGAAGCAGGGAAGTATTGTAGGACCCTTTGCCTAAGGGGGAAAAAAAAAGGTTCAAAGGAATCAACACCACCAAGTAGGCTAGAGATGTATCTGGGTGGTAGAGCAGTTGCCTAACAGATATGAGATGCCAGGTTTGTTCTACAGCACTGCAAAAAACAAGAGGACTATATAAATACCATGAATATATACATGGTTCTTGTCATTTATCCATCAGTAGACATCAGGTTGTTTTCATATCCTACTATACTCTTGAAAGTAGTAAAGATATCAATGCAAGATACTAATTTCATTTCTTTTTGGTGATTATAACTAATATTCCCTCCCTGGGAGTGGCAGACAAAGACCTCTACCCCTCCTGCTAAGGTCCCAAAAAGTTCACCCAGGAGAATGGGTTTATTAAGCTTACTTACAGAACAATGGGTGACAGTTATGGGCAGGAGCATAGTCGAACTTAAAGTAGCCACAGTGGAAGGTTTGAACCGAGCAGAGATGATGGCTTCCTAAATGGAAATCCCTCCCCCCATCTTTCTTCCCCATGCAAATCCTCTAGTCTCTTCTTCAAAAGCACACAAAATTTGGAAAGAATGACTTACAAGTGATTGGGAGGGGTGGCTGGCTACACAGATGAGGGTCTCATGACCCTTCCTTCCTCCTTCTTATATGAGGGAAGATAAACAGTCAACAGGCCCAGGTGTGGTGGTCTTTTGAGAGCAGGCCCCGCAGAACTCCTGAAGATAGTCCTATATGAGGAGATTATCCTGAAGTATAACTGCAGCTCATAAGATAGTACAATTGCAGTGTTTGGGGAACTTCCATACCGGCTTTATTAACTGAGATAGACGTGTTTCCTACTCCTCTGACCCCAAAGCTGGAGATTTGGCTTCAGACATATTAGACAAGCATCTATGGCTGCATTATCACACCAGCACTCCTCCCCCCAACTATATTCTGAAACAGGAACATAATTACCCAGGCTATCACTGAAATCACTCTGTAGCCCATGCTAACCTCAAACTTATGCTTTTCCTGCCTAAGTTTCGCTATTAGCTGGAATTAATGGGCTTCTCCAGTAGGCATGGCATTTTTTATGCCTGTCTGTCTGTTTGTTTATTTTGCTATTAAGTTACCTGAGTTTCACATATGTTCTGAATGTGAACCCCTTTTGTATGTACAATGTTGCAAATAATCTATTCTTCCATAGATTTTTCTCTTCTCTTGTTGAATTGCTTCCTTTGTTGTACAGATTTTCAGTTTGATACAATCCCATTTGTCTACTGCTGACTGTGATTTTTGGTGTCATATCCAAAAAAAAAAAAATTATCACTACCATCAATTTCAAGATTTTTTATCGTATATTTTCTCCTAGTAGTTAGGCAGATTCAGGTCTTAAACGTGAGTTATCAATCCACTTGAATCATTTTTTTTTCATTAGGATCAGGTAGGATCTAATATCATTCTTCTGCATGTATATATCAAATTTTAAAAATTTAAGATTTTATTTATTATGTATATAACATTCTGTTTCCATGTATATCTGCACACCAGAAGAGGGCACCAGGTCTCATAACGGATGGTTGTGAGCCACCATGTGGTTGCTGGAAATTGAACTTAGGACCTATGGAAGAGTAGTCAGTACTCTTAACCTCTGAGCCATCTCTCGAGGCCCTAAAAAAAAAATTATTAAAGAGGCCATTGTTGACCCATTGTGAGTCCCAGCATCTCCTTATTGAAGATGGGTTAACCACAGAGTATGAATTTATTTCTGGGATTGCTATTCAGTTCTCTTTCTATTTTATACAAGTACATATTTTTTCTCCCCCTCCACCTTGTTTTTTTTGGGGGGTGTGGGGGGGTTAGTTTGCTTCTTGAGATAGGGATTTGCTGGGTAGCCCTGGCTGTCCTAGAACTCACTCTGTAGACCAGGCTGACCTCAAACTCAAAGATATATCTGCCTCTGCCTCCTAAGTGCTGGGCTTTAAGGTGTGTGTCACCACCATCCTGCCATAGTACCTATTCTTTTGTTGCTTTTCTGGTGCTAGAGATGGAATCTAGGATTTCAAGCATGCTAGACAATTCTTTACCTCTGTGCCCGATTCCCTAATCTCATACTACTTTGATTATTATAGCTTTGTAATTCATTTTGAAATCATGAAATTCAATGTCTCACAAATTGCTCTTGCTTTGCATTTGGGGACGTTTTTGGTTCAATATGAATATTAAGATTTTAATTTCTACTTCTATAAACAATTTCCTTGGCATTTTTTCATAGAGATTATATTAAATGTGTAGATTATCTTGGATAATGTGCCAATTTTTGGTGATATTTCTCCAATCTGAGAATCCACCATATTCTTGTATTTATATATATCTACTTTCATAAATGCATTTTAATGTATGGAAATTTCTTTCCCATTTGCATTCAGATCCCAAGAAATGCTGTTGGAACTATAGTTTAAACATAAAAACTGTATCATCTGCAATTTTTATTGGAAATGGAAATCTTGCTTTTTAAATCTCTGATGGCACAAAGAGTATATTAAACAGCTTGACATTACATATAGTGGAAACAGCATTAGTTGTTTAAATGACTTTATCATAGATTGAGATGTTCATATAAGTTATATTTGCCTTGTGATTTCACATTGAGAAACATAATCAAGTCTGAAGGCAAAGTTAATTTTCAGAACCATTCCTGTTCACTAATAGTGACTGAGAGAGGTTTCTCTGCTAGGCACAGTGAGTGGCACATGTCCTTAATCCTTACACAAGGGAAACAGATCTCTGTAGTTCAAGGCCAGGTTGGTCTACACAGTAAGTTTCAGACCTGCAAGGGTTACATAGTGAGACCCTGTCTCATAAACAAAACAAAACAATAAAAAGAACAACCAAAACCATAAAAGTGACTAGACACTTTCTGAAAACTGTCTGCAAACACTAACATTTCACAAGCTGATTACACTTACCTGTTGTACTCAAATTCTGAACCCCCAAATCACCAAGAGACCCATTCTGATGCAAAAACAAAGAGTCTTTTATTGTTTAATGAGTTAACTATCTTAACTCAGTTCCCCTATACTCCAACATAGCGGTTGACTTGAGAAGGATCCTAAAAGGGTTGTGAGACAGGGAATTTATTGGGGAGTGCAATGGGTACAAAACAGTCTCAGGATTGGTGCACTTCTGGGTTTGGACAACCTGTCCTGTGTTGATTAGTCAACTGGTTCCTATGGCCTATAGGACATCCTAGGGTGATTGCTATGCTCTGCATGCCATTATTACACTACTTTTACCATAAAGTACATCTAGAACCCACCAGCTAACTTCTGTTTGGTTCCTTGTCATGTGGAGAGTATCTGATCTCCTAGTGACTAGGAAGCTCAGCATATTTTGCTGAGTCAGAGGCCTACATCTTCAACAAATGGTGCTGGCATACCTGGATGCTGACTTATAGAAGATTACAGATAGATCCATATCTATCGCCATGTACAAAATTTAACTCTAAATGGATCAAAGACCCCAACATAAATCTAGCCACACTAAACCTCTTAGAATAGAAAGTGGGAGGTGCCCTTGAACAAACTGGTACACGAGACTGCTTCCTGAACATAACACTAGTAGCACAGACACTGAGATCCACAATTAATAAATGGGACCTCCTGAAACTGAGAAGCTTCTGTAAAGCAAAGGACACAGTCAACAAGACAAAATAGCAGCCCGCAGAATGGGAAAAGATCTTCACCAATCCCACATCTGACAGAGGGCTGATTTCCAAAATATACAAAGAACTCAAGAAATCAAAACACCAAACAATCCGATTAAAAAGTAGGGTACAGAACTAAGTAGAGAATTCTCAATAGAGGAATCTAAAATGGCTGAAAGACACTTAAGAAAGTGCTCAACATCTTTAGCCATCAGGGAAATGCAAATCAAAACAACTCAGAGATACCATCTTACACCAGCCAGAATGGTTAAAATCAAAAATACCAGTGACAGTCTATGCTGGAGAGGATGTGGAGAAAGGGGAACACTCCTCCATTGCTGGTGGGAGTGCAAACTTGTGAGGCCACTTTGGAAATCAGTATGGTGGTTTCTCAGGAAAATGGGAATCAGTCTACCTCAAGATCCAGCAATTACTCTCTTGGGCATATACCCAAATTATGCACATTCATATAAAAAGGACGTATGTTTAACTATGTTCATAGCAGCATTTTTGTATTAGCCAGAACCCAGAAGCAATCTAGATGCCCCTCAGCCGAAGAATGGATGGAGAAAATGTGGTACATTTATACAATGGAGTATTATTCAATGAAATCTTGAAATTCACAGGCAAATGGATGGAACTGGAAGAAACCATCCTGAGTGAGGTAACCCAGTCACAGAAAGACAAGCATGGTATGTACTCACTCATATATGGGTACTAAACATAGCAAGGGACTACCAGCCTACAATCCACACCACCAGAGACACTAGGAAACAAGGAGGATCCTAAGAGAGAAGCACATGGTCCCCCAAAGAAGTGGGAAGGGACAGGCACCCCTGAGCAAATTGGGAGCACAGGGGAAGAGGGGAGGGAGATAGGTATAAGAGAAGGGGAGAAGAGGAGGTGGGAGGAGAACAGGAGGGATCAGAAAGACTGAGACAGGGGAGGAATAGAGGAGAGCAACAAAAGATATACCTTAATAGAGGGAGCCAACATAGTTTTAAAGAGAAATCTTTCCCTAGGGAAATGTTCAGAGATCCACAAGGATGACCCCAACTAAGAATCTAAGCAGCAGTGGAGAGGCTGCCTTTGATGCCCTTCCCCTATAGTGAGATTGATGACTACCTTAATTGCCATCCTAAAGCCTTCATCCAGTAGCTGATTGAAGCAGAAGCAGGCACCCACAGCTAAGCACTGAGTCATACATATTCCTGGAATCCAGTTGTAGAGAGAGAGGCTGGATGAGCAAAGGAGCCAAGACCATGATGGAGAAACCCACAGAAACAGTTGACCTGACCTAGTAAGAGCACAGGGACCTCAGTCATAAAGCTGGGGAACCAGCATTTGGACCGATACAAGCCCTTTGAATGTGGGTGCCAGCTAAGAGGCCTGGGAAGTCTATGGGTCCTCTAACAGTAGAGCCAGTGTTTATCCCTAGTGCACAAATGGACTTTGGGATCCCATTCCCTATGGAGGGATACTATTGCAGCCCAGATACACCAAAGAGGGCCTAGGCCCTCCCCTAAATGATATGACAGACTTTGATGATACCTCTTGGAAGGCCTCACTATCCTTGGGGAATGGATAGAAGGTGGGTTGGGGGTCTGGTGTGGGGCATGGGAGGTTAGAAGGGTGAGGGAATGGGGGTATTGACATGTAAAATAAGATTGTTTCTAAAATTAAAAAAATACAGTGACACATAATTTTTCTACCCAGATAGTATATAGAGTCAAAAATCTTCAATATTTTAAGCCCAACATTGAGTCCTTTTAAATATTTTTTATGTTTTCAATTACATTTAATTATAGAGGGATTTGCATGTGCCATGGTACAGGTATGGAAGACAGAGGACAACTTGTGGTAGTTGGTTCCCAGGAATTGAACTCAAATCACAGGCTTGGCAGCAAGCATGTTTACCCACTGATCCATGGTACCAACCCCAGAGTTGGTTTCTGCAATAACATTGGTAATATCTATCAATTTATCAAGAGCTCAAGAAAACTAATTAAGATTGTTTACTTTGTTTTGCATTGCTTTTTGTTTGGTTGGTTTTGTTTTTAATATTTTTATTTTATGTGTCTGTGCATGTGAATGAGTTGCTCACAAAGGCCAGAAGAGGGAGTAAGAGTGCTTGGAGCTGGACATAACCATCATTTATAAACTACCTGACTTGTGGACTGGGAACTGAAAATAGGTCCTCTTCAAAAGCAGTGTGTGCTCTTAACCACTGAGTCATTTTTCCAGCCCTAATTTTCATGGTTGTTTGTTTGCTTTGTTCCGTTCTTAATTGACCGTGTATGTAGCTCCTGGTGTTGTAACTCTTCAAGCAATTCTCACTGAGGAACCAAGAGTCTGAAACTCCATCAGCAAACAGCTTTCGTTTCGTAGCTGACAAAGGCATCACTCAGAAATGTTCTTTGGTTTCAACTCTTCGTTTGTTAAATTTCCTGAAGAAATCCTGCTGTAATGAGATGGTCCATTTTTCTAACAGTTTTTTCCTTCCTGCAAACTGGAAACACTGTGTAGAATCTAGAAGAACTAATGTACAGGGTGATCTTTTGTACATTTGTAGGTCACTGAGCACTAAGCACATAGCACACTTTGCTATTTAATATAGCAAGACAATTCACACTCTACTGTATTAAAGGCAAGGTCACTTTCCTCTGTTGTTCCTGGGAAAGACCTCAAGGCCTCAGATTTCTTTTTCTTTCCTTGAGGTGACAGGATGTAATAAACTGATTTTTTTTTTTTTAATGTAAAAGCCGTCTTAATCCACTAACTCAGAGGAGGGATGTCTCTAGCCCACAGACTGTAGTTTACCTGCCCTTAATCTTAAACTGGTCATGGACTCTCTCATTTCTCTTTGTCAGGTACTCTCCTGACACCTTTGCAATAAGATATGGCTGTGTGGTTAAAGTGCTACCCTATGCCACTTACTGAAACAGATTCTTTTACATGTGAGAAAAAAGTGGGTCTTACAAAGACGCAAATGCTCTTGATTCTGACTTGCATTTTTAGACAATGTGTACAAAAGAAAAGAACTGATGGCCTCGATGCTTCTTTGGGTATCGTTCTGTGCCTACAGACACTTTTACCTCAGGCACTTAAGTGAAGTAAATGAGGGTGGGGAGAGTCAAGGAACCAATTCAGTCATACTTTTTAAATTTCATGAATTTTATCTTAAAGATACAAAAAAAAAAAAAAAGGAAAAGTCTATCTTACTGAGTCAGACTGAGAAAGGTGGGCAGACTCAGAAAACCCTCAAGGTCACTCGTCACTGACTTCTCAAGAAGGAATGAGAATTCTGGGAAAACTACAGTATCTTTAAAAGGATAATTATTCTGCTTATCTGTTTAACATGGCCTCAGGTGAAACTGCCTCCCTAGGTGTGCTCCCTTGTCCTCGGGGGTGGTTCTTTAGCCAGGTTACTAACCCTGTCTATCTGGAATGTTATATTTCCACACAGGCTGGCATTCTATTCTTTGGATCAGAAGTTTTCCTTCAGGGGGGCCTTCATTGCTATTCTAAATTAAGGAAGCTTGACCCGGATCAGGCAAAGAAGGGCACTGTTAAAAATTAGTAGTCTTTGTAGTTCTTCATTGAGTGCTTCCTGGCTTAGGTTTCTCTAGTACAGGGAGAAGTGTTTATTAATCAAGATCCAAGGAGCCTTCAGACTCTTGTCTCTGTGGCCAGCTCTGCCCTTTCCCAACACTAAGTGATGTCTGTTTGAATTTTACAACCCCAGGTCTCATTTGACTCCACCTAGTGCAGCCCAGCCATGGTCCTTAAAGGAACACAAGGCTGATGAAGAAAGAAACCACAGAATTAAACATCTTAGGGCAAAGAAATAAAAACTCTTGTTTCTCCCTCCCATCTCTTAGTTTCTCACAGGACTCCCATGAGCTGAGTATAATTAACTTCAAGTCAGGAGGCAAGGGATCCCTCCTAATGTAGTTCAGACAGCAGTTCAGAGAGCACTGGGGTCTGGGGAAAGATGGGCAATAAAATCTGGGTGAGATTACCACTGCTTTTGCTAGGAATGTCTTTCTAGTCCAGAGCACCAATACTCTCTAGCCTCTATTAGCCTTTTTTTTTTTTTTTACCTCCTTGCAAGGCTAGCACAAAGCACAGGCTAGTTCATATGTGGAAGGTGACCTCCTCAGTGCCAGCCATTTCACTGGCTTCTGACAGCTCCAGTTACCACTAATGGGGCTATTCAACCATCATTCCTGTTGCCCTGTAATCCCAGCATTTTAGGATGTGTACAACCTTTAGACACTATTCCAATTCCTTTCCTTCCCAAAACCCTTGATTTTTTAAATTAAGATGTTTCCTTATAGCATCACATTAAAGTAGAAATACAGAAACAACAGGTTTGTGCTTCTGGGACTGTTAGCTAAAATCCTGGGTAATGACAGCAGTAGCTGGAGGGACTTGCTTATCATCAAGGGTGTTCTTTTGCATTGGGTAATAATTCCAACAGATAAAGCAACTTTGCTTATGTTAATAAACATTAAAATGTTTCTGCTTCATTTATGCTTCTAAGTAGGCTAAGGGGGTACATTGCATTTTGCTTTTCTTTCTATCTAGTTGTTAAAGTCATTATAGACCAGATAATCTGAGGTCACTAGCTTTCCCTCAGAATTAAATGCTACAAGTTTTCAGCATGAACTCTCAAGTAGAGGACAGCAAAGATAACTTTGTGATAACAATTCAAAGACTTTACTCTGACTTTCTAAATTTTTAAATTTTTGTATAGTAGATATTGACATTGAACTCTTGATCTGTCTGCCTTTCTCTCTCAAGTACCGGAATTACAGATGTGTGTCACCCAGCTCAGATAATATAGATGTCTTAGTTAGGGTTTCTATTGCTGTGAAGAAATACCATGACCACAGCAACTCTTATAAAGGAAAGCATTTAACTGGGGCTGCCTTACAGTTTCAGAGGTTTAGTCCATTATCATCATCGAAGGAAGCATTGCAGTATGTAGGCAGACATAGTGCTGGAAGGTAGCTAAGAATTCTTGATGGGGTATATATTTGTCTTATTGGTTAATGAAAAAAACACTGATTGGCCAGGCAGGATGATAGGTAGGACTAGGGGGCAAGGAGGATTCTGGGAAGTATAGGCAGAGAGGAGTCGTCCTGAGATCCTAGGAAGTGATGTAGCTGGGCAGAATCAGTATACAAGCAGGGACAAACAGGTAATTGCTCTCTTCTCTGCAGAGATGCTGAGCCAGCTGTCATCTTGTAGCAGGCAAAGGAGTTCCAGATCTGGTAAGCTAAGACATGGAAATACATGGATTAGTAGTTATGGGTTAAAAATTAAGTCAGAGCTAGCCAGTAAGAAACCATAGCCAGTGGTTAACAGTTTCATAATATAGCATCTGTGTGATCATTTGGGGCTGAAGCAGTGGCAGGGCCTAGCCAACCTGAAAACCTCACATTACAAGTTCTCTGTTTTCATCCTCAGGCAGCAGGAAGAGACTGAGACACACTGAGCATGGCTTGATCATCTGAAACCTCAAAGCCCACCCCCACAGTGACATGCCACGCCTATTCCAACAAGGCCATACCTCCTAATAGTGCCACTCCCTATGGGCCTATGGGGACCATTTTATTCAAACCACCACAACAGACAAAGCATGTACATGTACATGTGTATGCACTTGTGTGTGTATATGTGTGCTCATGTGTGTGTGTGTGTGTGTGTGTGTGTGTGTGTGTGTGTGTGTGTGTGTGCTATAGAACATGTAACACATGTGTACTACAGAACATGTGTGGAGGTTATAGGAAAACTTTTGGGATCCAGTTCTCTCTCCACCATGTAGATGCTGGGAAGGGTACTCTGGCTCTCAGCACCTTTACTGCAGTGGTTCTCAAACCTCCTAACGGTGTGACCCTTTAATACAGTTCCTCATGTTGTGGTGACTCCCAGACACAAAATTATTTTTGTTACTATTTCATAGCTGTAATTTTGCTACTGTTATGAATCATAATGTAAATATTCTTAGAGATACAGGTTTGCCAAAGAGTTCATGACCCACTGGTTGAGAACACTGTTTTGCCATGTAGGCCAGGCTTGAGTTACAACTCTTTTTTGTTTATTGTTTTCTTCTCTTTTCTGTGAGTTTTGTAGAAAAAATTCCCCTCAAAGAGCTTTTCATTCCTGGTCTAAAATTCTCTTCACCTCCTTCCCTGCATTGGAAGCAAATACTCTCAGTGTCACACAAAGAAACACATAAACAAAGCACAAGTAACTTGACAACACAAACTCTTTTTGAAAAAAAACAAAACAAAACAAACAAACAAACAAAAAAAACAAAAAAACATGGTTATTCCATGACCAAACCCAGGCTTGCTGGCATAGCAAAGCAGGGCATTCACTTGGTTCTTCTCTAAATCTGGTGGAGACTGTCTTCCCCCCACAGATTTGAGTTCCAACCTCAGCTTTTGAGATTTGCTAGCTTTAAAAGAATCGGTGCAAAGGAAAGGAAGGAAAAGAAGGGTCACCCAGGCCAAATTCCAGGAAAACAGCAGGGCCTTTGCTTAAACAGAAGTTTTATCAGATGGAGGAGATTAAAAGATTTTCATAAGTGTTTTCTCTCTGTGTGTGGATGGAGGTGTGCTTATGCAGTGTTAGCCCTTGGGGGACTAGCTACCTTTGATAGGAAAAATAAATTCTGACACATTAACAGATCTTTTATTTTCTCCATTTGTTTATTTTGTTCTCATTTTTAACTGTCATTTTATTTATTCTTTGTGTCTTTCACATCAGGTATCTCAATCCCACCCATCTCCCTGTCCCTTTGTATTCACCCTCTGTCCTCACACACACACACACACACCAATAAAATAAAACTTAAGAGAAAAGAAAGACAAAAAGAAAGAAAAATCTCATTGTGGAACTGTAGTGTGACACAGTGAGTCACACAGTATAACCTTTAGTCCACATATTTTTACTTGCAAGCATTCCTTTCTAAGAGGCAAAGAGTCATTGGTCTGATTCAGCGTCTCTAGTTTCTCCTATACCATCAAAACTGGGCCTTCACTGGAACTCTGTGTCATTGAGATCCTGCAGCTTTGGATCTGCAGAACCTGACCCTTCATATACTTAAGCAGATCATAGAGAAGATGGATGTTGGGGTGGGCCAACTCATAACACAGGTTCTTAATCTGGGTAGTTGCAGGGTTGGTCAGCCCCAGGGAGAGTCTCCAGCATTGCCCTGGCTAGTTTACCCTAAGCAGTAAGAAGCAAGGGATAGGTATAGTTCTCCTGCTTTCACGCCCTCAGGGCTGGCTCATCCACATCAACACCACCAGGGCCAACTCTACTGTGTTACCCAGGCAAGGTGCAGGGGTCACTGTCCTGAGTGCTGCAGCTGGTGAGGGACAGGGACAGCTCTCCCACTCTTAGGACCTCAGGGCCAGCTATCCCAACTGTCACATGTGGTGAAGGACTGGGAGTTAGGTGGGGTGGAGGGCATCATTCCTTTGTATATGCTACCATATGCCAGCCAGGGGTGGGCCAAATCTCCCATGCTCATGTTTTTGGGGCCAGCTCTCCTGTGCCCCATCACCAGGGTCAGCTCTACTGTGCTGCCCAGGCAAGGTGCAGGGCACTAGAGTGCTTCAGCTAGTGAGGGGAAGGATTAGCTCTTTCATTTGCCACAGGTGGTGAGGGGGCAAAAGGGAGGCATCTCTCTCTCACCCATACTGTCATATGAAAGATGAGTAGTAGGGCCAGCTCTCCCACACTCAAGCCCTAGGGGACATCTCACCCCTACCCCCAACAACGTCAGCTCTACTGTGTTGCATAGACAAGATGCAGAGCGTCCTGTCCCAACTGCTGCAGCTGGTGAAGGGCAGGGAAGCTCTCCCACTCTCATGACCTCAGGGCCAGCTGAAGATATAGGTTTCTGTCCCACCTAGTCCTGTAGGGAGACACCCTAGCTCCGCCCCAGGTAACAGGACAGGTGTGCTGGGCTACGCCAGTGAGGGCGGGGTGAGGGGAAGTCTGAGATGACGTAGAAGGAGGTTCAAAAGGAGCGGGGCTCACGTGGAAAGCCCCTTCTTTCTGGCCGCGCTAGCTTGCTTCCTGTGAGCTCCCTCTGGCTTGCATTTTGGACTGGTGTTTACCTGAATAAAGAAGTCTTAGCCTCACGGACTACAGTTCATCTTTGAGGGCGGAAACCGATCAACATAGTCCCACAGCAGCTTTGCCCCAAATAAACACATGGACAGATGCTCTATTAATTATAAAACTTTTGGCCGATGACTAGGGCTTCTTATTGGCTAGCTCTGTCTTAATTATTAAGCCATTAACTGCTAATCTGTGTATTTCTTCGTGACCTTATCTTACCAGAGAACACCTGGTGCATGCTGTCTTCCTGGTCTTTACTTGCCGTCTCCTCTTCGTCTCTCTCGCCAGAATTCTCTTTGTCTCCTAGCCCTGCCTATTTTCCTGCCTCTACTGGCCAATCAGGGTTATATTCATCAACCTATAAGAGAAGCATGTATACAGAAGAACATCCCCCATCAGCAAGCTTTTCCACCTGCCACAGATGGCAAGGGGTGGGGTGGTGGGGGGTGGTGGTGGTGGTGGTGGTGGTGAGCATCTTTCCCTTGGCCACTCCATCATATAGCAGATGAGGGATGGGGTCAGATCTTCCATCCTCACCTTCTTGAGGTGGCTCACCCATGTCCCTGTCTACAAGGTCAGCTCTCCAGGCAAGGTTCAGGGCCTATTCTCCTGAGGCTGCAGCTGGTGAGGGTCTGGGTCAGCTTTATGTTGTTTTCTTACCTTTTCTAGCTTTCTAAGAAAGTCAAGTCTTATTGTACATATCTGTAACACTGGAAATACAGAGGTTCAGGAAGTATTTGCAGTTCAAAGCCAGCCCAGGCTACACAGTGAGATCCTGTCTCAAAGAACAAAGGAAAAAGAAAGAAAGAAAGAAAGAAAGAAAGAAAGAAAGAAAGAAAGAAAGAAAGAAAGAAAGAAAGAAAGATAAAAATTTTAAAAAGAGTCAGGAGACAATAATACTTACAAAGACATATCCTCAGTTACTCTCCATTATTGTTATGGAGAAATCTGATTTGTTCTAACACTGATGGTTCTCACTTATTTGTGTGTATCTTTTGTTTTCTCATTGAAAATTGTAAGCTTTTCTCTGCCTCCTATTTTATTGGCATATTTAGCACAGTAATTTTTCAATCAGATATGGCGAGGTAACTCATGCCTTTAATTCTATCACTGGGGAAATTATTAAGAGTTTAAGGCCATCAAGGTCTATAAAGGGAGATGCTGTCTCACAAAACAATCTTTCTTCCCATTTTGTTGGTCATATGTGAAAATGTCATCCAATAGTGATTTACTTCAAGATTTAAAAAAAAAGTTAATGTTTATTGAGTCTACATCTATCTCTCTTCTAATGAAAAAATTTAAAAAAATACCAAACAAAATATACTTGGTTAAGGACATGACAGACAGTTTTTAGTATGAAATGTTTTAGGACAAAAATCTAAAAGGAAAAGTTTTTCAGAAAAATGTCCTGATACCTTGAACTTCTCTCCTCCCAGCAGTGCTAGAAATGAAACCCAGAGCTTTTGTGAGTGCTACCCAAGGATTCCAAACTGAGCCAGGTTCCCAGACTGCGGTGACAGTCAAGTGTCTCAAGTTTTAGAAGTTGCTCACTTTGCATTTCCTTTTTATTCAAGTAATATGTTCTTCTCCGGTCTTTGATGGGGTTAAAAACTGCATCATTATAGTTACAGCTTTCCTTAGCCATGATAGAAAGTAAATTAGGTACAAAACTTTGGACTTGGGGCATTGGTGGCGCACGCCTTTAATCCCAGCACTCGGGAGGCAGAGGCAGGCGGATCTCTGTGAGTTCGAGACCAGCCTGGTCTACAAGAGCTAGTTACAGGGCAGCCTCCAAAGCCACAGAGAAACCCTGTCTCGAAAAAACAAAACAACAACAACAAAAAAAAAAAACTTTGGACTCATCAAGATAGGATAGATAATTGAGTATTTTCTCATTTGCCAAATACAAATGTACTGGACATTATGAATGTAATTCTTACTTGATAATTGTTCTTGTTGTATATAGTTTCATATTGTTAAAGTTAGTACCTTTCCTTTCATTTAGAGAATACCCGATAGTTGTTCTTTTTTTTTTTTTTTTGGTTTTTGTTTTGTTTTGTTTTGTTTTTTTTGAGACAGGGTTTCTCTGTGTAGCTTTGGAGCCTGTCCTGGCACTCTCTCTGGAGACCAGGCTGGCCTCATAAGTTGTTCTTATTGTATATAGTTTTACTATATTAGAGTTAAAACCCTTCTTTTTATTTAGACAAAAGAGGGAAATGTTGTGGGATAAATTTTTTGTATACTGTGAAGATTTGTCTTTGCAAAGGCATCTTCTGATTGATTTAATAAGGAGTTGAATGGCCAATAGCTACGCAGGAAGCGGTTAAGCAGGAATTCTAGGCAGAGAAAGAGAAAAAAAAAAGAGATGAATCTAGGCACAGAAAGAGACACAGAAGTTATAGTTGAGTTTTCTTTTACTCTAGCCTCACATTGGAATGCCAAAATGTTGTTCATTTTATTACTCTTTACTCTTTGGTCTCTTTTGCTCTTTTTCGGGCCTGCAACCTAGCTCCCAAATAAACCTCATACATGAAGGCTTATTATTACTTATAAATGCCCAGCCTTAGCTTTTGTTAACTTAAATTATCCCAGCTACCTTTTTCTTTCTCTTACTTCTTTATAACTTATTTTCACTCTTACTGTGTGGCTGGCTGGGTGTCTACATGGCTGGCCCCTGATGTCCTGCTCTCCTTGTTCCTTTGTTCTTTCCCCTCCTCTTCCCGGATTTCTCCTCCTATCTACCAATCTCACCTAACCTTTCCCCTGCCTTGCTATTGACTGTTCAGCTCTTTACTAGACCATTGGATGTTTTAGACAGGCAAAGAATCACAGCTTCAGAGTTAAACAAATGCAGCATTAACAAAAGCAACACATCTTTACATCTTTAAAAAAAATGTTCCACAGTATAAACAAATGTAACACACCATAAAATAATATTCCACAACAGGAGGTGCAAGATGGAAGAGAGGTAAAAAGCTATGAGGCAAAATGTATATGAATAGAAATGTGTTAGTTTAAGTAATAAGAGTTAGTAGGGGGGCTGGAGAGATGGCTCAGTGGTTAAGAGCACTGGCTGCTCTTTCAGAGGACTCGGGTTCAATTCCCAGCACCCACATGGCAGCTCACAACTGTCTGTTACTTCAGTTTCAGGGCATCTGACACCTTCACACCAATACACATAAAATAAAGTTAAATAAATTATTTTTAAAAAAAGAGCTAGTAGGACAAGCCTAAGCTATAGATGGAGCTTTCATGATTAATAATAAGTCTCTGTGTCATTTTTTTGTGTGTGTGAGACGGTGGCCCAAAGAAAAGTATGTCTACACACAGCCATATTTAGAATGCCACTTGTTAGTACTCAGTTCATGCTATTCCAATCACCTACAAGTTGAGGCTGCAGTTGGTTGTTATAACACCCTAATCCACTTGTAATGTGCCTTTTCTCCTTCTCCAGGATGTCTCTATGTAATGAAGGCAAGACCCAAACAAACTAACCTTGAGACACCTGTGAAATTAGAAAATCTGTTTTAGAAATTGTTATTGTTGCTATGCTATTGTATTGGCTTAGTTGGGTATTTTTTAGCAATTCTATAGAGGAACAGAACTGAGTACCTCAGTTCTGTTTTATAGTTGTATAGATGTATATTCTCTAATGTCAGCATGAGAGTCCCACCCCCATGACTTCTTCTAAGCCTTATTAAAGGCTCCATATTCAACTACTATTAACCAATGAATTTGGGGATTAAGTTTCCAACACATGATCATCAAGGGACATCCTCAAACCACAGCATCACTATGAAGATGAAACAGTCACAAAGTACAAGCTCTTCTGCAGGAGCTACGAAGAGGAAATGACAATTAACAAGAAGGTGTAGGCTGGTCGGAAGGTAGGAGCTATCTCAATTGATTGTTCACAGGTCAGTTACAGATTGAACTCTTGCTCTAAACTTTCCTCCCTTCTCACTACTGCACTTGACTCATCTTCAAAAAAAAAAAAAAAAACCAAAAAAAACAAGGAGGTGTAGGAACTGCCCTTCTCCCATCTCCAGGATAAAGGATGCTGAGCATGAAGAAGCCTGTGGTCCTCCTCAGAACTAGCCTCCTATCCAATGCTGGGGCTTGTCTTGCCCATTGTAGAAAGGACCATTCCCTCAAGAAGAACACTAGGACAGCTACCTGCCAGGGCCATTCGTGTGTTGCTACTCCAGGCTACCTTGAGCAAGTGCCATCAGCTCTGTGTTGCTTAAAAATATTTACAACTCATTCAAGGGAGAGTGTTAGAGAGATGGATCAGCAGCTAAGACAGCTTCCAGCTCTTTCATGAAGATAGGAGCTGAGATCCCACTACCCATTTTGGTTGTTTCACAACTGCCTGTAACTCTAGCTCCAGGCGGCCTGACAAGCTCTTCCAGCTTCCATGAGTATACACATGCTCACAGGTATATGCATATAATAAAAATAAAAATAAACATCTTTTAAAATTAAATTTTGGCAAGGCATGCTGGCACATGACTTTAATCCTAGCACTTGGGAGGCAGAAACATGCAGATTTCTGTGAGCCAGCCAGGTCTACAAAGCAGTTTCAGACAAGCTAGAAGTACACAGTGAGACCGTATCTCAAAACTAATAAAAGTAGAGGATGGGTAGACAGCTCAGTGGTTATGAGTAGTGGCTGGCTACTCTTCTGGAGGACCCAGATTTCATTCCTAGCACCCACATGGCTGCTCAGAACTGTCTGTAACGTTTGTCACAGGGGATCTAATGCCGCCTTCTGACATCCATGGGCACCAAGCACACATTCAGGCAAAACACTCATACACATAACATTTCAAAAAGAAAACTTTAAAAATTATATTAAAAATTAATAATTCTAATTTATGTGTTTAATATAAAAGGTTTGACTTGCATGCTTCATACAGTCAAAATTCACGCAGAGAGAAACTAGTTATTCAGGTCTTGGGCTATCCATAAGCAACCCATCAATGCCTTTTAAATGCATGGGGTAAAGCCAATCATACCTTCAATTTTCAAACACAGAAATTTGCCAGGGAATTCAAACCACTGCATTATAATCAAGCTGTGTCATCAGCTTTAGAGTCAAGGCCTACTGTTTCAATCCGAGAAGAAACAGTGTGGTGCCCACAAAGAGAGTCTTATTGGGAGATATATTAGTTTCATGTGAACCTCGGCCCCAAAAGGGATTAACTTGAGGAGCTCTACATTTCTGAAATCTTTACTTCTCACTTACCGGTCTCCTTAGTAACCAGAAGCCCACAAGGCAAACACAATTTTGCCCTAGTCTGAAAATGTGTCTGATTTGATTCACGAATGTTAATCTTCACTGTCTTTAGTACTTGTAAATGTAGCTGTGTGTCATCACTTTGTGCTTGCCTGAGGATTACCACAGGCTGAATGTTCAAATCACTAATCTGTCACCTGCTTCATAATTCCTAGATATGGGTTGTGTGTGTGTATGTGTGTGTTGTGTGTGTGTCACACTTTCTTAGTTTTCTAAATCAAATTAAGCCAGGGCTGATCTGTCACCTTCTGAAGGAGCTCTCTCCCAAGTTTCAGGAGGGAGTCACTAGGCATTGTCCTCTTTGTTTGCCCTGAGATGGCACAGGAAAGCCCTGGTCCCTGCAGCATCTCCCCCAAAAGAACCCCCTCAATCAATTAAAAACTAAACAAACAAAACCATCTTGCTCCTCTGTCTTTCCAACACCTCTTTATTCACCCTAATTGTTACGTTTTTGTTTATATTAGATATAAAGAAAAAGAGGAGGCAGGCGCAAGATGAGACATATTAACCATTTTATTATAGGCCTGACAGAGTAGGGAGACTAAGAGAGAAGAGAAACAGAGTTAATTGCTGACTGCCATGGCCGGTGGCCATAGAGAGAGAGAGAGAGAAGAGAAGCAGAAGCAACCAGAGAGAGGAGAAGAGAGGCGACCACCATGGCTGGTCGCCATAGAGAGGCAGAGAGAAGAGACAGAAAGAAGAGAAGTGCAGAAGCAGAGAGAGATCGAAGCAGGGAAGTTGGAACTTTTAAAGGGAAGATTGCGCACGTGCACTGAGGTTCCACGCATGCCCAGAGTCCTCACTGTGTGGTGGGTGATGTGGTGATGGCATGTCCCTATCAGGAGGCGGGCTCTGTCTCTTAAAGAGGTAGAGCTGATCAGCATTAAAGCCTGAACCTTTCATTACCACCTCTACTTATTATTTAAAAAGGTGGGGTGTTAGTCATGGCAGGTTAAGGAATAAGGGCGTCAAATTCACAAGACTGCTCCCTGCTGACATGGGGGGCTGTTGACCATCTTTGGGGGACCTGAGAAGGTTGGGGTGCTGCCATGTCCTAGGGTAGCTGGTTGTTTCATTGCACTCCAGGCTGTATCGAACTCCTGGCACCTCTTAGACTTGGCAAGATGTTGGCAGCAGAGGACAAGGTTAAATTTAGGAAATTTTTTTTTTCTTAGGTCCTGTGACTTGAGAGGATGGTTATAAGATGAGGGAGGGGTTCCCGAGGAGTCTCAACATGAAGGAAGTGAGTCCTGGGACCAGGGAAAGATTGAATAACTGGAATGAATCTGACCTGTTTGTTTGGATCCAATTCAGCTCCCTGAAACTTACAAGAATCCTTAGAGTTTGTGGAAACATAAGTATTAGACACATTAGCAGCATATTCTTGTTAGAAGCAACTTGGCTGAACACATTAACATTTTAAAATTGACAGATTTTTTTAGGACAATGAAAAGCATCTTTTTTAAAATAAAGATTTTATTTATTTATTATGTATACAACATTCTACTTCCATGTATATCTACCCACCAGAAGAGGGCACCAGATCTTATAATGGATGGTTGTGAGCCACCATGTGGTTGCTAGGAATCGAACTCAGGACCTCTGGAAGAACTGCCGGTGCTCTTAACCTCTGAGCCATCTCTCCAGCCCATGAAAAGCATCTTAATCTTGACCTAGTAGTTATGATCATACAGTGGTATTGTAGAACTGACTATGAACAGTAGCATGAAAAATAGAGGAATCCGGAACATATTTAATTCTTTTTAATGTCTCAACTCACTTTATCATCACTTAAGCCTTTTTATCCTCAGACCTTCATAACTTTAATTCAGACACCTTACACTAACGGCATCAGGAGCTGCAGTGTGTCACACAGTATACCCTTTGTCCAATCAGTCCTACCCATAAATTTTTCATTGCAATGAGTCATTGCTGTGGTTCAAGGCCTCTGATACACCATCATCACCAAGACTCCTCATGGATATCCTGCTGTTGACCTTAGTCATGGAAATCTTAAAGTCATTGTTCCATACACCAGGAGATTTGTTTTGTTTTGTTTTGTTTTGTTTTGTTTTGTTTTTTGAGACAAGGTTTCTCTGTGTAGCTTTGGAGCCTATCCTGGCACTCGCTCTGGAGACCAGGCTGGCCTTGAACTCACAGAGATCCGCCAGCCTCTGCCTCCCGAGTGCTGGGATTAAAGGCGTGCACCATAAATGCCCGGCACTCAGGAGATGGTTTTTAAAACATTTTTTCTTTAAAAAAAAAATTGGAAAGGTGGAGAAGCACTTGAGAACACTTGCTTCTCTTTCAGTGGAGCTGAGTTTGGCTCCCAGCACCCACATAGTGGCTTACAACTATTTGTAACTCTAGTTCTAGGAGATCTGATGACTTCTTCTGGCATTTATGGGCACCAGGCATGCACAGGGTACACATACTATGCATGTAGACTCATGTATACATACATATAAAAAAACCAGACGTAGTAGCACATGCCTTTAATCTGCACATGGGAGGCAAGGCAGGCAGATCTCTATGAGAACTGCTCTACATAGCAAGTTCCTGGACAGCCAGAGCTACATAGAAAGACCTTGTCTCACAAAAAAAAAAAAAAAAAAAAAAAAAAAAAAAAAACCAGAAACACACAAATGTGTGTGTGTGTGAAATCTTCAGAAAAAGAAAGGGGACATGGAAGCACAATTTACTGACTCTGATCTCACTTTTGCCAATCATCTGACCACCACTATGCTGTCTGAAGCTGTCACTTGCTTGTAGGAGGATTTTTCTGCTCTGCCAACCAGCCGCCAAATGACTGCATGGAGACTTCTTATTTATTATGAATGCTTGGCTGAAAGCTTAGACTTGTTTCTAACTAATTTGTATAACTCAAATTAACCCGTATCTGCCGGGCATTGGTGGCACATGCCTTTAATCCCAGCACTCAGGAGGCAGGCAGATCTCTGTGAGTTAGAGGCCAGCCTGGTTTACAGAGTCAGTTCCAGAACAGCCTCCAAAACAATACAGAGAAACCCTCTTTCAAAAAACAAAACAAAAAACAAACATTAACCCGTATCTTTAAATCTACATTCTTTTACATGGCTTGATTACTTTTACTTTGTAAAGCACATGCTGCTTACTCTGTGTCGTCCCTGGCATCTCCTTGCAACCCTTTTTCTTCCCATTGTTCTCTCTGCGCTCCCCACCCCAATCCTGGCTAATTATTGGCCAATTATCTTCTTATTAAACAAATCACAGTGAACTATCTTGATACAGTGTAAAGAAATATCCCACAACACTGGCTCACTTACTTTTATTGTCAGCATCCCTTTCACATGGTCCTCTTATCTTATATACTCAGACTGGAAACCCTCAACAGCTTTTGTGAGCCACTGTAACCCAAGTACCTAGGATGGTACTTAGTGGTAGACCATAGGCAGTAAATTTCTTGGATACATAATGTTAAAATCAGCTCAGATATTATGACCAAATGACATAGTAAGGAGGCAAGTCATAAGTCACTAGATTAAGAAAGTTTTACAAATCACCTACTATTTAATATACTGGGTGGTAATAATGCATGCAAAATACTACTGCTGCCTTAACCTAATTCTCCTCACTATAATCTCATCTCTTAGATATCTATTCTGTGTCACAGAGCACCACAAGAGAAAAGATTTTCTTGGAACTGGATATGTAGCTCAGTTGGTAGAGTGCTTGCCTAGCATTCACAAAGCCCTGGGTTTGCTCCCTAGCACTTCATAAACTGGGCATGGTGATGTATGCCTGTCATCCAGGAAGCACCAAGAGAGAAGACCAAGCAAAGAATCTGTATAACCAAGAGCCAAGTAGAGGACATGGAATAGGGTGGGAAATTCACCACTAGAGAGTCACATAAAGTTTGATCTCCAAGGCACAAAAAGATTTTTTCTTTGTTCAGAGTTTTTTTTAATTTATTATTATTTTTTTATTAGTTCAAGCTAGGAACAAGCTTGCTTCACACGTCAATCCTCTCTCCCTCTCCCTCTCCCTCCCCTCACACCCATTCCTCCTCCCCCACCCTCGACTGACCCTCCACCCCATCCACCCTCCACTCCCCAGGCAGGGCAGGGCCTCCAATGGGGGCTCTGCAAAGTCCACCACATCTTCCTGGGCCAGGCCTGGGCCCTTCCCCATGTATCCAGGGCAAGAGTGCATCCCTTCACGTGGGTGCAAAGTCCCTTCTTACACCAGAGAAAAATACTAATCCACTACCAGAGGCCTCCTTATTGACATCCATGTTCAAGGGTCTGGATCAGTACTGTACTGGCCTCCCGGACAGCATCTGGGATCGATGTGCTCCCCCTTGTTCAGGCCAGCTGTTTCTGTGGGTTTCACTAGCCTGGTACCGACCCCTTCGATCTTCATTCCTCCCTCTCTTCAACTAAGTTCCTTGTTCAGAGTTTTAGAGAAAAGTTTATTATAGGTTGACAGATGGGAGGGAGAAAAGGGGCAAGTGAGAGAGAGCCATGCCCTTTTACTTAGGCACAGAGGTAAACTACGTGGCTGTTGAAAGAGCAAGGAAGCACTTGAGTGAGCTACAAGCAAGGATACTTAGGCTCTTATAAGTAACTGAAGGAGACAAAAGGAAAGAAAAACAAAAAGTTACATCTTTCTGAGTCAGGACTCCAAAGATCTGGCTAACCCCGAGTTTCTTACATAGAAAATAATAAAATAAAAGGATCAGAACATTACAACCTAGAATGGATGAGGTCCCATAATCAAGGTAAATGATTAAGACTGGGAAAGTGGCTCGGTGGGAGAATACTTACCTTTCACCTGTAAAGCCCTGCGTCTGGTCCTTAGCACTGAAGAGAAGAGACCATAAATCAAGGCTGTGAAATCAGATATCTCTGAGGAAATTCATTTTTTTTATTTTTTGGGATTAAAATTTAATTATATCATTCTCTTTTCCTTCCTCCAAACCCTCCCAGATACCCTCTCCTTGATCTCTTTCAGATTCATGGCTTCTTTTTTCATTAATTACTGGTGTGTGTGTGTGTGTGTGTGTGTGTGTGTGTGTTATAATACATTCATACATACATATTGCTGTCTGATATCTGGTTATATTCACCCCATTCCTCCTTCTAACCCCTCCCAGGTCCATGCCCACCATTGGTATTTATTTTAATTGACATTTAACAGCCCTCTGTCTGTTAAGAAGATTCATATTTGCCTATGGCATTTGTACCAAATATTTTTCCGTGTGTCTTTGGCTCTCACCTCCCAATGCCTGTGATCAAACCCAGGGCTTTATGTATGCTAGGCTAAATACCCACCTTGTGGTAGTGTGAAAGAAAATGTCCCCAAAGTGAGTGGCACTATTAGAAAGTGTGGCCTTGTTGGGGTAGGTGTGATCTTAATGGAGGAAGTGTTACTGAGGGGCGGGCTGTGAGGTCTTTTTCTCAACCTTCACTTAGTGTAACAGTCAATTGATTTCCTGTTGACTCCAAGATGTAAGGACTGTCAGCTCCAGCACTATGTCTGCCTGCACACCATCATGCTCCCTGCTATGGACTGAACCTCTGAAACTGTAAGCCACCAACACAATTAAATGTTTCCTTTATAAGAGTTGCCATGGTCATGGTGTCTCTTCACAGCAATGAAAACCCTAACGAAGACACAGCCCATCCCTCCTTTTGGGGAAGGATTTGAAATAAGATTTCATGTAGCACAGAACTGGCCAAGGCTGTCCTTGAACTACTGAGCTTCCTGTGTTCATCTCTCAAGTGCTGGGATTTTAAATGTGAGCAATCATGCTTAGCTTTAGTTTCTTTCTTTTCATTTTTTTTGGGGGGGATTTATTTTTGTTTTATGTATATGGGCATTTTGCCTGCACATATGTTTTAAGATACATACATGTGTGCAATGTCTTCAGAGTTCAGAAGAGGGTGCCAGAACCCCCTTGGAACTAGAGTTACAGATTCCAGATGGTTGTTAGCCACCATGTGGGGTGCTAAGAATCAAATCCAGGGCTGGAGCAATGGCTTAGTGGTTGAGAGCACTATTTTTTTGGGTTGTTTTTTGTTTTTGAGACAGGGTTTCTCTGTATAGCTTTGGAGCCTATCCTGGCACTCGCCCTGGAGAACAGGCTGGCCTTGAACTCACAGAGATCCTCCTGCCTCTGTCTCCCGAGTGCTGGGATTAAAGGAGTGCGCCACCAATGCCCGGCAAGAGCACTACTCTTCCAGTGGTCCTGAGTTCAATTCCCAGAAACCATGTGGTGGCTCAGAACCATCTATAGAGGGATCTGATGCTGTCTTCTAGCATAAATATATACATGTAGATAGAGCACTCATATACATAAAGTAAGTAAATAAATCTTTTTAAAAAATAGAATCAAGGCCGGGCATTGGTGGCACACGCCTTTAATCCCAGCACTCTGGAGGCAGAGGCAGGTGGATCTCTGGTCTACAGAGTGAGTTCCAGGACAACTTCCAAAGCAATACAGAGAAAACCTGTCTCCAAATACCAAAAAAAAAAAAAAAAAAAAAAAAAAAAAAAAAAAAAAAAAAATAGAATTAAACCCAGATCCTGGGGAAGTCAGGGCTCTTGACCCTGTGAGTCATCTCCATAGTCCCTACAATTTCCTTTTTTACTAGTAAGTATTTAGGCTAAATGGAATTTTTATGTTAGTAGGTATTTATCCTCATTTGTTTTTTGTTTTCTGCATATGTCTATCAGTAATCTGAATATCATTTTAATAAAATTAATTTTATCTCTTATTTTAAATGTTTCTTTTATATTTTATCAAATTTTGCTCTTTTTTTTGGTTTTTTCAAGACAGGGTTTCTCTGTGTAGCTTAGGAGCCTATCCTGGCACTCACTCTGGAGACCAGGCTGGCCTGGAACTCACAGAGATCCTCCTGCTTCTGCCTCCTGAGTGCCGGGATTAAAGGCGTGCTCCACCAATGCCCGGCTTTGTTTTGTTTTGAGACAGGGTCTCACTGTGTAGCCTTGGTTGGCCTGGAACTCACAATGTAGTCTAGGCTGTCCTTACTAACAGATCTGCTGCCTCTGCCTTCCTTAAGCTAGGATTAAATGATTGCACCAAAACACATGGCTCTACCTTTTTTTTTCATTTTTTTTTATTAGCAAGAAAATTATTTTACATGTCAATCCCAGGTCCCTCTCCCTCCCCTCCTCCTAGACTCTACCTTTTTTTAAAGACAGTATCTCTTGGTGTAGCTCAGGTTGGCATCAAATTCCTTTACTGATTCCTTCTTCCTCCAAATCCTCTAAGTGACAAGGGATCCCAAGACTCCATCTCTAGAGTTCTTTTTTACCCTAGTCACATGACACAGGTGCCACATAGACACAACAAATTCCAAATTTAAATCTCTATTCTATCCCTGTCCCTAGACTACAGACTTGCATATCCAGCTATCTATGAGATCTTACTGCTTGAGTATCTGCTAATCATCTAAAACGTTACTCTTCAGAGACAGACATCCACAGATATACAATGAGCCGAAATCGGGAATTTAGTTGAAGAGAGGGAGAAATGAAGAACAAAGGGGTCTGTACCAGGTTGGAGAAACCCACAGGAACAGTTGACCTGAACAAGGGAGAGCACATCGACCCCAGATGCTGTCTGGGAGGCCAGTACAAGACTGATCCAGACCCCTGAACATGGATGTCAATAAGGAGGCCTCTGCACTCCAGGGAGCCTCTGGTGGTGGATTAGTATTTTTCCCTGGTGCAAGAAGGGACTTTGAGAGCCCATCCCATATGAAGGGTTACACTCTGGCCCTGGACACATGGGGAAGGGCCCAGGACCAGCATAGGAAGACTTGGTGGACTTTGCAGAGCCCCAGTTGAGGGCCCTACCCTGCCTGGGGAGTGGTGGGTGGATGGGGTGGGGGGTAGACTGGGGGTGAGGGGGTAGGGCTGGGGGTGAGGGGAGGGAGAGGAAGAAGGGACTTGAAATAAGCTTGTTCCCTAACTAGAACTAATAAAAAAAAAATTTGAATTAGGAACCATGGAGTCAGTGTTTTATCACACTGATTTAAAAAAAATAAAATAAAATAAAACGTTACTCTTAGCAGAGATCCTATTCCATTTTTGTGTGATATTCCCACATTCTACCACCTCCCCTCTATGGGTCCTCTACTGAGAAATATATATATATATATATATATATATATATATATATATATTCTGCTACTCTAGAGAACCCTGACTAAAACAGATAAAGGAAATATCAGGATAAAGTCAGAAGACAGATATATGTAAGCTTGAGAGATCAGTGATGAGGACAGAAGTTTTGAGAAAGGACAGAGATGAGTGTGCGTAAGAAGAGCGTGGCCTTTATTTCAGTCCATGGATCCTTATCTCCTATTTCCCCAGTCATTCTCCTCTTCTGGACTTCAGTGCACTTGCAATAATGCCCACTGCTCCTCTCTCCCCACACCATGTCTTAGTAACAAAAGAATTTAGATTAGGCCAGGTGTTGGTGGCACACGCCTTTAATTCCAGCACTCGGGAGGCAGAGGCAGGCAGATCTCTGTGAGTTCGAGGCCAGCCTGGTCTCCAGAGCTACACAGAGAAACCCTGTCTCGAAAAACCAAAAAAAGAAAGAAAGAAAAGAATTAAGATTAATAGGTAGAAGTCAGGTTGCAATTGGTTTTGAAATGAAGGATTTAAAATATCTCTGATTAACCATAACAAGAAATGGGCAGAAACTGTATAAATAAAACTACAAATTTTACTGACGATTATAAAAGAAGCCCTGAATGAATGAGGGTCTTAAGATCCTGGCTAATGGTCACTATTATAAAAAGTGCCAGTTTGTCTCAAATTAATTTATAGGTTTATTGCATCTCTAATAAAAATCCAAATGGAATAACTTCTGAACCTTGAAGTGACAATTCTAGAGTTGATTAGTCAGAAAAAATAAAGAGGCCAGAAATACATTTTCCCCAGACAGTTTCACTCTGTATGTAGCACAGGCTGCCTTCAAACTCATGGCAAACTTCTTCCCACAGATTCCCAAGGGCAGGGATTGCAGGTGTGAGCCACCACCACCAGCTGGCCTGGAACTCAAGGATGACCTTGAATTTCTGATCTTCCTGCCCCACCTCTCAAGCGCTGAGATCAAAGGCCACGTCATAGTGCATATTTCATGTTACACAAGCCCTCTACTGAGCTATATCCCCAATCCAGGGATTGGGGATATATCAAGGATTGATGTGGTCTGGAGAGATGGCTTAACAGTTAAGTGCACTTGCAGCTCTTCAAAGACAAGAGTTTGGTTTCCTGCAACCATTTCTGGAAACCATTCACAATTGTAGTAACTCTAGCTCTAGGGAATCCTACAGCCACTCTGGGACTCCACAGACATCTATGCATACATGGTATACATACAAAGATAAACACATATAAACATAAAAATAAATAAACAAAAAAGGTGAATACCCAACTCAAATGATTCAGTGTGCTGACTCTGAACACAGTGGATTGGTTCATAGGGAGTTTTTCCCCCCTTTTTCATAAGTGACTTGAATGTAGCTTTGTTACTTGCAGCCAATAATGTAAATGCAAAGATTTGTTCTACCATGATTAAAAGACACTAAAATAGGTTTGTTGGTATACACCTTTATCCCAGCACTTGGGAGGCAGATACAGGCAAATTTCTGTGAGTGCAAAACCAGCCTAGTCCTCTTAGCAAGGTCCAGGATAGCCAGGACTACACAGTGCTACTCTGTCTTAAAATAAAACCCACACACAACAACAACAACAACAACAACAGAATGGTAGTCGCATAAATGTTTCAACATATCTTTAGAACATAACAAAAAGTCATAAATTGATACTACTCATTATAAAAAAATTATGCATTTTATTTAATTCCATTTAAGACAGGGCCTTACTATGTAGTCCTGGCTCTCATAAAGCTCTCTGTGTAGACCAAGCTGGCCTACTAGATGCTGAGATTAAAGACATGTGTTGCCACATACAGCTAAAAACTGGTTTTATTTATTTAGGGTGTTAGTGTCTGAATGCAAGCCCAGATATGCCAGAAACCAGTGTGTATGTCAGAGAACAACATTCAGGGGTTCTTGCCTTGCATCTCATGGAGAAGGCTCTCCCTTGCTGTTCCTGCTGCCTACTGTGAACTCCAGACTAGTTGGTCCATGAGTGCCCAGACAATTACAATTTTTCTGTCATTGCCTGCCACCCCATAACATTGCTGGGATTATAGATATGCACAGCTGCATCTGTTTCATTTTTTTTAACACAGGTTCTGAGAATTGAACTCCAGTCAGTAGGATTTTGAGGCTACTGCCTTTATTTTCTGAGCCATCTTCCCAGCCTTAAAATTAATTCCTCATGTTAAAGCTGAAAAGCTTTCAATGTAAGATAAATATTAAAGCGCGTATCAGAAACAAAATCAATGTTTGTCAAGGTGTTGGTTGAAAACCTGGAAGAATATTTGGGGAACTACTTACCTGTTCCTGAACTGAAGGAAGAATTGTTTAAAAGCAAAATCAATGGACTAAATCATGAAGGAATCAAACCAAAGATTTAACTACATGAAAAATTCAAGTCACTCCAACAGAAACTCAAAAATTGAAAGGTAAATTACAAAGCATAAAAATCGTTCAAGATATCTGGCAAAATGTGTGTAGCAGTTTAATCAATAATGTGTGTAGCAGTTTAATCAATAAAGACAACACAGAAACTTCAATGGAAAAAGGTATAATGATGAACTATGGACATATCTTCAAAACAAAACTAAGAGTCAGCAATAAATATGGAAGACAATTTTCTTTTTATTTGTTTAAGTTTTTCTTTGGGGTGGGAGCTTTTTTTTTTTTTTTTTGGTTTTTTAGAGACAGGGTTTCTCTGTGTAGTTTTGGAGCCTATCCTGACACTCGCTCTGGAGACCAGGCTGGCCTCAAACTCACAGAGATCTGCCTGCGTCTGCCTCCCAAGTGCTGGGATTAAAGTCATGTGCTACCAACACCCGGCTTAGGGTGGGAGCTTTTTAACACAGGGTATTTGACACCCATCAAACTCATTATGTCACTGAAGATGGCCTTGAATTTATAAGTCACCTATTCCCCCTAAGGGCTGGTGTTACAAGCAGACATTACTATGCTCAGGTAACAATTTGTTTATCATCTATCTATCTCTCTATCTATCTATCTATCTATCTATCTGTCTATCTAACCATCCATCAATAATCTATCTATCTATTGAGATAGTGTCTCTCTAAGTTGCCTTGGATGGCCTGGACCTTATCATGTAGACCAGGCTGGCCTTGAATTTGTAGAGATCTATCTGCCTCTGCCTCCCTTGTGCTGAAATTTTGGTTTTAATGGCTATAAAGTAGTACAAACAAAGTATCAGTGCATATCTTATTCTACTAAAAACCAAATGTACTAAAATTTATTTTTTTAAAAAAGTTTTATGGCTGGTGGGGCTGGAGAGAAGACTTGGTGGTTTAAACCACTTGCTGTTCTTCAGAGGGCCTCAGTTCAGTTCTCAGCATGGACATGGATGCTCACAGCTATCCGTAACTGCATTTTCATGGGATCCGGCACCCTCTCTGCCTTCCTTAGGCACCAGACATGCACAAACACACATCCAGGCAAACACACACACACACACACACACACACACACAGGAAAAAAATAAATCTTAAAAAATATTTAAAGTTGGTGAGGCGGTTACAAAACAAACACCATGACACACTCCTGTTGAGAACCTAAATTGTTTTTCTTTTTTTCAGAAAGCAATTAGCTAGGTTTTTTTGTTTTTCAAAAAAGATTTATTTATTTATTATGTATACAGTATACAGTGTTCCACCTGCACGTATGCCTCCATTCCAGAAAGGGGCACCAGATCTCATTATAGATGGTTGTGAGCCACCATGTGGTTGCTGGAAATTGAACTCAGGACCTCTGGAAGAGCAGCCTGTGCTCTTAACTTCTGAGCCATCTCTCTAGCCCCAGAAATTATCAAGGTTTTAATTTTTTGTATTTTTATTTATGCTTGTATGTATTATATATGTGTTCATGTGTATGCAAATGTCTGTGTACCTGTGTGTATTTGTGTGTTCATGTAGAGGCTAGAGGTCAATGTCAGCTGTCATCTTTAATTACTATTCACCTTACCTTTTGAGACAGGGTGTCTCATTGAACCTAGAAATCAGCAAGTGGCTAGGTTGGCAGGTTAGCAAGCCACAGCCGTGCTCCTGCTTTGCTTGCCTACTGCTGGAAATATAGTTATGTCCCATCATGCCCGGGTTTTGGACATGTGTACTGGAGATCTGAACTTAAATCTTCATGTTTGCACAGTAAGAAGTGTCCATACTGACCAACAACCATACTCTTTCATCTAAACTCCCTAACCTATTGTAATAGGTAAATGGATAAATGGAGCACTTGTTCTCAAAATAAGGGAAAGCATCAAGTTAACAGCCATGGGAGAGAGAGAGCCAGGTGGTGTTGTGCCCCTGGATCTATTCTTTGAGGTTTCTGGAATAGCTCCTCAGAATCTCTGAGTTAGCTCAAGATTCTTCTTATTATTTTCACAAGCTGATTAACTAATATAATCAACCTCGTTTGAAATGACTATCTGTCTTAGTCTGGTTTCTATTGTTGTGATAAGGCATGTGGACCGAAAGCAACTTGGGAGCAGGAATAGCTTCTTTTCATCTTAGGCCTCTAAGCTAAGGTCTCATTCCATCACTGAGAGGAGTCAGGACAGGTACCTGGAGGAAGAGACCATGAAAGAATGCTGCTTGCTAAATTGCTCTCATGGCTTGCTCGACCTGCTTTTGGATACCACCCAGGATCGCCTAACCAGGGAATGGCACTGTGGGCTACATCAATCACTAATCAAGAAAATGCCCCTACTTGCCTACAGGCCAATCTGATAGAGGCATTTTCTTAACTGAGGGTCTCTCTTCCAGATAACTCTAGCTTGTAACAACTTGACAAAAAAAAACCTAACCAAGACAATATCCTTTCTTTCAGCTAGATGAATGTACAGTATAATTTTGGTAAGAGATACTGTAAGTATAAGTCACTGTAGTTGGTTCTAATATAGGCTCAATGCATTTGGAATTAAAATGGATCAAACAATATGTTTGACAGATCCTTCTTGGATGAAAGGTGCTAGTGGGATTTTTGTTTTATTATTCCCATGTGTTTGTGTATCTGCCATGTGAGTGCAAGGGGCCAAGAGGGCCAGAAGAGGGTGTTTGATACCCGGGATCTGGAGTTACAAGTGATTGTGAGCAGCCCCATGTGGTTCGTGGGAATCAAACTCATGTCCTCTGCAAGAGCAGGAAGCATTCTTAATCTCTGAGAAGTCTCTCCAACCCTGGGATTTATTTTTTCAAATCAACTTGAAATTTTTTTGGCTGATGGACAACTGCCACACATTCTCCTCCCCACAACCCTGCTGTCTCTGCAGAAGTGAGAAGGGAAAGTGTGCTGACAGTTAGCAAATGAAATCTTGGGTTTCAATTAAGAGGCCTGGCTTAGCTTTTGGTTAAGGTCATTGAGTGCTATGCAGTCAAGGATGGTTTTACACCCAAGATCTTCTGACCACCACCTCTTACAGGCATTTTCCACCATGTCCAGCTAGGATGACATTTTTAGGATATATAACCTATTACAATGGACATGTTGCTTGCCTCCCACTTCCAACCAAATTTGGACTCTCTTCAAGGAGAAAAGACATTGTAGATTGCTTTTACATTCTTTACTCTTAGCACACAACAATTTTTTTCTTCCCTTGAGGGAATTACCAGATTTGTTTAATTAGTTAATTACTGGTTCCCGAGAGCCCGAGAGTTGAAAGTTAAGCAGCCAAGAAATATGTATTAAGCTAGGGCTGGAGCTCAGTTGGTACAGTGCTTGCTTAGCATGCAGGAAGCCCTGGATTCCACCACCAGTAATGCAGAAATAGGAATGTGCCATACTCACTTTGCATGGTTTAAAGGATTGACCTAACTGGGAAAACAAGGGAAGGACAGAGGCGTGTGCAGAAAAGCTGGGATCCCTCAGACTGTGCACTCCAATGGAGAAGCACACCCAGCAGCAGCAACTGGGAAGCATGGAGAGTTCATTTTACACATCTGAAAGGAGGTGAGTTTATTGTCTACAGTAGAATGAGAAGGCAAGGTTAGTTAATTTTGGTAAGTGTCTCCATAAGGGAGCAGTCTTAGGCTGTAGATATTCTGGAATAAGAACTACAGTCAGAACTTTCTGAACACACTGTACTTAGATGAGAGGAAGCCTGTGACATCCCTCTGAGCCTCACCCAGGGAAGGCTTTGCTATTTCCCTTGGTCTAAGGCACTGAGGTCCTTGACATGTCTGTGCTCATGTCAACAACAGACATCATTCAGAGTTTCCTGTCCCCCATAGGAATAGCATCGCATCCCTCTTGTAATCCCAGCACTTGGAAGGATAATCAGAACTTTATGGTCATGTGATTTCTATGTAGTGAGTCTAAGGCCAACCTGAAGTATGTGAGATCATGTGTCAAAAAACAAAATGAAAATAAAAATAAACAAGACAAAGAAACATTTATCAACAAATCAGTATTAAATCAAACAAAGCTGTATAGACTATCAGCTTTAGAAAAACAAATTTAGTCAGGTATGTTAACAAAAGTCTGTCATCCCAGAACTTGATAGGTGGAGGCAGGAGGATCCAGACTTAAGCATTATCTTTGACTACATAATAAATACTGCTAGAGAACCTGGCTCAAAAACACTCATAAGAACACCCCTTCACCCCCATACACACATGCAAAGAAAAAAAGGAAAAGTAACAAAGTGTGATGTAGAGATTGGGAGGTAGTTTAAAGGCTGAAGTCTGGGAATGGGCTCAGTTGGTAAAGTATGAACCTAGCATACTTGGGTTTGATCCCTAGCCCTGGGTTTGATCCCTAGCACTGTATATGAGAGCACAGGCTATAATCCCAGCACTTGGAAGAAAAAGTCAGGAGGATCAGGAATTCAAGGTCAGCTTCAACTGCATAGTGAGTTTGAAGCCAGCCTAGAATAGATGAGACCCTGTCTCCCCCAAACTACTATGAAGATTGGAATATGAAGTCAATAACTTACAAAAGTCCTAATAAACACATATGGTAAAGATTCTTCAAAATCTCATCTCACCTTCTAAAATTAAAAAAAAAAAATGTTGTACCTTTTCTCTTAGAAATGTCTGTATAAGCCAGTAATGGCAGCATACTCTTTCTATCCAGGTACTCTAGGGAGGGAAAGGCAGGTGAATCTCTGTGAGTTCTAGGCCAGCTAGGGCTGCATAGTGAGTCCCTGAACAAGTGTCATCCCCACTCCACACCCCAAGTAAAAAAGAAATTTGTGTATGGAAGAATGCAACCTGTTTGGATGTGGAAAGAGAGGTCTGATACAGCAGCCTTCGGTGAGGCCATTAGAGACTACAAGGCAGCTGGCAAGCCTTTTCACACTGGGTTCAGTGTCCAGTCATTGTTCCCTCCCATTGTGATTACTGGGCCAGTTTGGGAACTGCATCCTCTGATCCCTTCTTGAATCATTATGGAGGTGAAGCATGCCTCTTCTTCTTCATTGGCTGCATGGTTTAGAGTCTTTTCTAATGTATTTTCTTTGAGGTATATAATAAGCCTTTTACTATTTGTTTTCTAATCCCATCCCTTTGAAAAAGATATTCAAAGCTTTTGTTTCCTACAAGTCCATTGAGCAACTAGTTTACTGCTATGTTTCTGAATGGCACATTTCTTAAGACAGTGTGTGACATATATTCTTATACTATGTTTTTTTTAAGTGTGCAAATCTTGTTGTTTCCGTGGTGTCGCCTTAGCACAGAAGAATCTCAACTGAGCAGCTTCCCCATCCAGTCACCAGATACCACAGATACCAAGGTGATGGAGGACACAAAATAAGTTTATCCACTCATGAAGCTGAGGGCTGATTTTGCAGGTGATAGCAGATCACCCTAGACTGTAGGTCCCAGAGGCTCTAGTCACACATTTGTTCTGAGGTTTTAGGATATTGTGCTAGTTAGAATGTAATTGGCTCCCATAAGCTCATAGGGGGTACTATTGGGAAGAGTGGCTTTGTTGAAGTAGGTGTGGCCTTGTTGAAGGAAGTATGTCACTACGGGGGGGGGGGGTTAGGCTTTGAGGTCTCTTATGCTTAAGCTTTGCTCAGTGTTACTGTCCATTTCTTGTTGCCTTCTAATCAATATGTAGTCAGTGCCATGTCTGACCGCACTGTAATTAGCTGGGTATTGGTGGCACTCGCCTGTAATCCCAGCACTTAGGAGGCAGAGGCAGGTAGATCTCTGTGATCTCTGGTCAACAGACAGAGAGAGTTCCAGGACAGCCTCCAAGGCTACAGAGAAACCCTGTCTCAAAAATCTAAAAAAAAGAAAAGAAAACCTGTAATTACCTTGTTTGCTTTCAGCTACCTTCAAATAGTGGAACCTATCTTAGAACTTTGTTAGAGAGAGTTTATTTATTGGGAGGCTAGCTGGCTGGAAGGGAATTTTCCAAGTGGACTACCCTGCAACACGCCATCCTTCAAGGTTCTTTTATTTTTCAACTTTTGCAAAGAACCCAGTTTAAAATTAGTACTATTAATATTAGTAATGGTAGTGTGTGTATGTGAATATGTGTGTGTGTGTGTGTGTGTGTGTGTGTGTGTAGGCATGTGTTAGTCTCACAAGTCCAGAGTAAGACCACTATCACAGTTTAAAGCCAATATTGAAGCAAGAAATCTTCAATTAAATACTGGCAAGGTGGATGGGCTCTGGCCAGGTCCATACCCAGGTTCCTGGGAAATGGCCCAGAATCACAGTTTGTATCCTCTTAAGAATGAAAACCCGAATCCATTGCAGTTCCCATCAGGTCCAATCAGGGGCAAGCATACATCCTGAAGTACCTCCAGGCTGTGAACCTCCCGCCCACATGTGATCAAGTACTTCTGGTGCAGATGGGTCAAACAAACTTGTTTAGGGGAATGAAAAGCATGTGGCTTCTTATCACCCGTAAACAATAGCCTCCAGCATTCCACAAACTATCCTTGTCCAAGCCCCTTGGACAAGGGGCTTGCAGATCAGAGGCATTTTTGTTTTATCGATCTCTTTGGCATAGCAATTAAAACTTAAAATGTAACATTGGCTTTCAATTGGCTTTCAGGTACATGAGTAGATCAGAGAACAGTATTGGGGTGTTGGTTCTCTCTTTTCATTTTTAGGGAGGTTCTGGGGATGAAACTCAGGTTGCCCGGTTTAGCTGTCTGACAGGACTCGTCAGCACTAAAATCAGGACAATGGTCACCCAAGAACGTTGCTATTTATTAGCTATAAGATCTTCTATCAGTAGTTAACTTCTCAGTGACTTAATTGCTCAGGCATAAAATCGAGACAGCCCTCCCAACCTCATGGAAGTATTCCTGGGTTTTTAAAACAAGTTAAGTAAAATGCTTACAGTTGTGTCTGACATATATAAACATTTGTTAAATGAAGGAAATTAAGAGGGACATAGTTTTCCTCTGCATAACCTCTGTGTTCACAAAATGCTTTCATTTTCTGCCACTATCTTTAGGGTTTACTGAAGTGAATGTCTCACTTACCAATGTGAATGAAATTCCTGGGGGAAAGTGTGCTTTATGTTGAACCCGAGGGATGCTAATTAGAGGTTTAGAATGTGAATTGTAGCATGAATTCTAGTTGGTCTTAATAATAAAAACCCATACATCAGAGAAGCAATGTGACTAGCCCCTATAGAGTTCTCACTTCTACCAATGTTCAAACCGAAAGGGCAATTCTGTCCTCAGACTGCATCTCTAGACTGCACTGAGCTCCTGTCTTCTCCTTCCTTATCCTCTCTAGTGCTGGGATTAAAGGAATGGAGTGCCAAGTGCTGAGATCACCTTTGTATGAGCTCTGTTTCTCTTGTAGTCTGGATTAATTTTGTGTAATTCAAGGTGGCCTTGAACTAACAGAGATATTTCTGCCTTTGTCTCCCTTGTGGTGAGATTAATGGTATGTACCACCACTGCCTGGCCTCTATGGCTAGCTAGTGTGGCTAGGTTTGCACTCTGATCTTCAGGCAAGCTTTATTTGTTAGATTATAAACAAAATATCACCACAGTGAATGATTGTGGAGAGATTGTAATGTTGCAAACCCTGAATCCGATAACAATTTATCTTGGACTGTCTTTAGCCCCTCATCACTCCCCCTTGCTAGCCGTTTATTGCCTCTCTGTGTATGTGTGATTGTTGGGGAAATCTTTAGGAATGTACATAGCACAAGCTCCCACCACCCAAACAGCTAAGAATGTGGTCAGATAGCAGCCAAGGTCTTTAGATAAGATTTCCCTGCTACCTGCTTGATGTTTCTACCAAAGCATTTCAAAAGTGTCTTGGTTTGTGATTTTTACTTGTTCTGTTACTTTAAAAACTCTAAGGTCACTAAGTGTGATAGTTAATGCCTTTAATCCAAGGAAAACAGAGGCAGGTGGATCTCTGAGTTCTGGGCCAGCCTGGTCTACAAAGTAAATTCCAGGATAGCAAAGACTGTTACACAGAGAAACCCTGTCTCCAAAAACCAAAATAGTAATAATAATAATAAATAAAATAAATAATTAAAACTCCAAGGTCTGTGCCCAGTTGACAGCAAGGAGGAGGAGACCTTGAGTGCTGGTCCTGACCCTCCTCTTAGCACCTGCGTTCATGCTCACATTCTGTAGTAAGAAAAAAGAGGCCTGGATTAGTTTATTCTCTACCTACACCCTCTAGGCTAAAAGCTCTCTTTTTTCAAGTAGTCCTTTGAAGGGACCAGCTCCCAATTTCGGCAGCCATGACAGTAACACATGCTTGTCTGACATTGCCTTGGTCACTAGGAGGTCAGATGCCTGCCCCGTGGCAAGGAACCAATCAGCTGGTGGTGCTATGCTTTACGGCTCTGGGTGTGCTTTATGGACAAGTGCACAGCAATGACACACAGAGCATAGCAACCACCCTGGGAGGGCCTATCGGCCATAACAACCAGTTGACCAATCAACACAGGGCAAACCCTCCAAGCCTGGAGGCACACCAATCCTGAGCCTGTGCGTACCCCCTAGACACTCCCCTTATGCTGCCCTTTAAGATCTCTATGCAGATGCTTTGCAGCATCTTTCCTAGCCATCCGCCATGGCGGGTGGATGAAAGACCAGAGTTAATATGGGGTTAGCTGGTTAAACAACTACAATAAAGCCTCGTGCAGTTTGCATCAAGTTTCCGCCTCCGCCTGGTGATTGGGGTGGCCGAGGTCCTGGGCTGAGATCCTGGGGGCCTGAGCCTTCAGGGGTCTTTCACCTTAATAGTTTAAAGCTCTTTTTGACTCCTCACCTGACCCAAGATAGAATCTCCCTATGTAGCCTTGGGTATTCTAGAACTTACTGTGTAGATCAGGCTAGGCTCAAACTCACAGAGATCTGCCTGCCTCTGCCTCCTAAGTGCTGGCATTAAAGACATACACAACTACATCTTGCTATTTTTTTTTCTTCGAGACAGGGTTTCTCTGTGTAGTTTTGGAGCCTATCCTGGCACTCGCTCGGAGACCAGGCTGGCCTCGAACTCACAGAGATCCACCTGTCTCTGCCTCCTGAATGCTGGGATTAAAGGTGTGTGCCACCAATGCCTGGCTCTTGCTGTGTTTTTTGTTGTTATCTGTTTCTGTTTTTGTTGTTTCTATTTTTTTAAGACAGGGATTCTCTGGGATTAAAGGTGTGAGACACGGCTGCCCAGCCATCTTGCTGGTTTTGACTGAACTGGACTTTACAGCAGGATTCTTCAGCAGAATGAGTCCCATAGAAACATTAATACTCAGCTGGGCTTTGGTGACACACACCTTTAATCCCAGCACTCAAGAGTTGTAGGCAGGCTGATCTCTGTGAGTTCGAGGCCAGCCTGGTCTACAGAGTGAGTTTCAGGACAACCTCCAAATACAGAGAAACCCTGTCTCGAAAAAACAAAACAAAAAGAAACATTAATATTCTTCAAATAACAAAATCTCTAGGCTCTTCTTGAATCCCAAAAAGAGATCCACAAACCCAAATATCATCTTTAAAACCCTTTTCCCATAGAATGCTTGATTCAGTGAGGTAGCCTTGGTTCCTTCTAGACTCTTAGGTCAGCTCATTATGCCTTTAAGCCTAAAGGCATTTCCTACTTACTTTCCCTGCATCCTTAGCCTCTTTGTCATGTAAACAGATTTGATGTTTTAGTTTAATTGTTGCTTTGTGCAAAATGTTTTTTGATGTTGGGATTGAAATTTGGGCCCACTCCACCCTCTACTCTGTTTTTCGAGACAGGTTTTTTTTTTTTTTTTTTTTGGTTTTTCGAGACAGGGTTTCTCTGTGTAGCTTTGGAGCCTATCCTGGCACTCGCTCTGGAGACCAGGCTGGCCTCAAACTCACAGAGATCTGCCTGCCTCTGCCTCCCGAGTGCTGGGATTAAAGGCGTGCGCCACCAACGCTTGGCTGAGACAGGTTTTCTCTATGTGAGAAAACCTAGCTCTGGCTGTCCTCTCTTTGTAAACCAGGCTAGCATCAAATTCACAGAGATTCTCCTGCTTGTGCCTTGGAGTGAGTGTTAAGATTAAAGGCGTGACCCACTACTGCCTGACAAGTAGCTCTTAATAGCCTCTTGGGTTTTTTTTGTTTTTGTTTTTTTTTAATCTATGTAGACTCTGGTTGTCCTGGAACTTGCTATGCAGGTCAGGTTGGCCTGGAACTCAGATATCTGCCTGCCTCTGCCTCCTAAGTGCTGGGATTAAAGGCCTGTGCCACCTCACTCCACCTCTCTTAATATTTTTAAATTCCAAATCTGAGCTTTCCTCTTTGAACTTGCAATACAGCAATACAGAAATACAGCACTTGAAATAGTGGGCCATTGAAATAGGACAATCTCGTCTGAGGTACACTACAAATGTACACTGTGTGTATGATATTGCATACACACTAAACTTTCAGGATGATGTGGAAAGATATTATTAAATGAATCCTTAACAACATTTATCCTGCTGGATTTTTCACCCAGAGTGCCATTTATCTCTGATGTTTCTGCTCAGGATTTATCCATCCACTGACCCCTACCCTGCTTCTAGATTATATATTTGTTCTCACTGTAGGATGCAGGGCAGCTTGGTACATACCTGCTGCTTGGCTCCACTGCTGCCATGACAGGCTCAATAGAAACCACAAACTGGGACCACTCAGGAACCATCCAGGAACAGACCAATCAGCATCCAATTGGAAAATACCTAAAGTTCCAACCATTGTAGATAGGATCACCAGATGTCTCTTAGCCCAGCACACACTCATCTCCTTTCACCAAGATACTCGTAGACAAAAGTCAGCCAATTAGGGGTCCTGAACCTTAGAAAAGCCCTCACCCCAACCTCTGCTATGATTAAAAACCCCACCACGACTGAAACATGGAGGGTCCAAGTTGGAACTTAAATAAAGGCTCTTTGCTTTTACATATGGGATTCAGTCTCCTTGGTGGTCGTTTGGGAGTCCCCACAATCTGGGCATTACACTCACTATGTTGTCTCTGGACTGAGCTCCACACCAACAAGAAAGACTACATTATAATAGTCCCTATACCTTTTGTGATGATCCTGAATAGTCTTCCAAACAGAATTTTTAAAAAATAATCACTGAGTAGACAGGTGTTGGTGGCGCACGCCTTTAATCCCAGAACTTGGGAGGCAGAGGCAGGCGGATCTCTGTGAGTTCGAGAAACCCAGTCTCGGAAAACAAAAAAAAACTAAAAACAAACAAACAAACAAAAAATCACTGAATGACATGCATAGTGGCCCGTGCCTTTAATCTCTGCACTCAGGAGGCAAGGGGAAGTAGCTCTCCCTGAATTCAAGGCCAGTCTCCTCTAACAGCAAGTTCCAGGCCAGCCAGGTCTACATAGTGAAACCTTACCTCAACAAAACAAAAGATACAAAATGTTTTCTTAAACTGAAATTGTTTTTGAGCCTGTTTGTCTGGTCAGAGGTTACCTACATCTTTCCCAATCAATGACATGATTCTAGGAACAAGTTGTTCTTTGTCTCAGTTACTGTTCTATTGCTGTGAAGAGACACCATGCCCAAAGTAACTCCTATAAAATAAAACATTTAATGGGGGTCTTGCTTACAGTTTCAGACAGTCCATTATCATCATGGAAGAAAACAGACAGCATGGTTCTAGAGCAATAGCTGAGAGCTTTAAATCCTGATCTGCAGGCAGCATGCAGACACAGACACCGGACTTGGTGTGGGAATTTGAACTCAAAGCCTATCCTGAGTGACACACTTCCTCCAAAAAGGCCACACTTACTCTAATAAGGCCACACCTCCTAATCCTTCTTCAGGAGTTCCACTCCTGGGTGGCTAAACATTCAAATATTCTTCATTATACCTAAAGGGTTCACAAGTCCAGCCAGTAGACTGAGTGAAATGGCAGGCAAGCATAGGAAATAGGTAAGTATCCTAAGCACACATATCCATTTATTAATGCGCTTGTGCCTAGCTCCTTCACCTACATGTACTGTGTACACAAAAACCTGTCTAAACAATGCACTTCCCAACATCATCATTCCCTCAGCTCCTCACCTGTGTCAGGTTTGTATTCTCACCTAAGTGAGAATACATAGTGTATTCCTATCAGGTATTAAGAGTAGAAGGGCAAATCTGGCCTGAACTGGTATGGGGTGCATTGCACAAAAACAAACAAACAAAAAAACAAAAAACAAAAAAACCAAGGTCAGTTCCTCTAGTAAACTTTAAAGACTTAGTTTGTCTTAAAAAGTATGTATGTGTAGGTGTGTCGGGGTGTGGATACGTGAGTGTGAGTGCAGATGCCTGTGGAGGCATCAGACCCCCTCTAGAGCTGTAGTTACAGCCATTTGTGGGCACTGGGAACTAAACTTATTTAGTCTTCTGCAAGAATAGTATGCACTGTTAACTGCTGAGCCATTTCTCTAGCTCCTCTCTTTAGGAAGGTTTTAGAGAGAGTCTTTTATTTACCATCTTATGCCTATGCACTCATATGATTAAAATCAGATGCATTATGGAAAGAGACTTGTGCAGTAGGAAAAAAAATTATGCTGACCTAACCGAGAACTGTTCAGGTACAGACCCTTAGTAACCAAATTCCTTTTCCTCTTGAACTCCATAAGAGGACCCCAGATACTTTATTGATTATCCCCAATAGTGTGGCCTGCTGTTGTCAATCTTGACAGTATATTACTCTCTAAACTGCACCATTGCTTTGTTCTAGGTTACTTGCTTATTCTGGAAATCCTGTGTGAACCCTTATTTTCAAGTCTTTGGCTAAGAGGCCAAGAGCTTGTAACACCCAGCCTAGGCCCTGACCCCAAACCCATGTAACTCATTTGGAGGTAATCAGAAGTACCTAGTCCATAGGGTGGCTGTACTAGGCTTCAGTCAACTCATTCATTTGAGTTAGCTTCAAATGGCTGGAGCTTGTGATGGCTTTCCCCCTCGGAAGTAGGGAGTTCACCTTTTTCTTTTTTTGTTTGTTTGTTTTTCAAGACAGGGTTTCTCTGTGGCTTTGGAGGCTGTCCTGGAACTCACTCTGTAGACTAGGCTGGTCTCAAACTCACAGAGATCCTCCTGCCTCTTGCCTCCCGAGTGCTGGGATTAAAGGCATGTGCCACCAACGCCCAGCAGGAGCTCATCTTTTAATATAAAACTTCTCCATATTTACATACTGATCTTTCCTTTTGTTTTTGTTTTCTTTGTGGTTCTGCTTGACCCTAGGGCCTCACACTTGCCAGACTATATCCTCAGCCCTGGTCCATGTTATTTTAAATCAGTAACATCCAACATTTGTTCAGGTCAAATAGGATAAGTATGCTGATAGTATGATAAGTATCACTTCAATTTAGCTTCCCCTTTCTTTTGGAGTGGAGAGATACTAGAGATTAAAACTGAAGCCTTGTACAAGCTTGCATTCTACCAGTGAATATACCCTGGCTCCTGGCTACCACCTTATGTCCTCTGCTTTGGGTATGGAATTTAATTCATGAGCATACTAAAGATGTAGTATAATCATCTGCCTTATGTTCCTCCTGCCATGGCTTCCCACCGTGATAGCTATATTCTCAAATGGTGAGTCAAAAGAAACCCTTCCTTCCTTAAGTAGCTTTGGTCAGGTATTTTGTCATACCAACTGGAAAAGTATTTAGGAGACAGAACACTGGCTTCTTTTCCAGAGGACCTGGATTGGATTCTCAGCACCCACATGTTGGCTGACAACCATCTGTTACTCCAGTGGATGAGAGGCTCTCTTCTGGCCTCTTTGAGCACCAGGAATGCATGTGGTACACATACATACAGCCAAATACTTATACACATAAAATAATAAAATAAAGAGAAAAGTAATTAATGCACTAAATTACTTCTTGGCCCTTTCTTCTCACAATCATCTCTTCCTTTTGCATCAAGTTCTTACTGTGAAACTTGGATTGTCCTCAAAATCACAATCCTCCTTCTCAGTCTCACTGGTGTGGAGATTATTGTGAAAAGTTGTTTTATTTCCCCCTTCAAAATGGATTTTCAGTGACTAGCAAACGAAAGCTGTCCAGAATTTTTGGTTCTTCGAGACAGGGTTTCTCTGTGGCTTTGGAGGCTGTCCTGGAACTAGCTCTTGTAGACCAGGCTGGTCTCAAACTCACAGAGATCCACCTGCCTCTGCCTCCCGAGTACCGGGATTAAAGGCATGTGCCACCAACGCAGACTTTTATACTAGTTTCTTTCCTTCCTCCCCCCTCCCTCCCTCCCTCCCTCCCTCCTCCCTCCCTCCCTCCCTCCCTTTCTTCCTTCCTTTCGTTTGTTTTCAAGACAGGATTTCTCTGTGTATCCCTAGCTATCCTGGAACTCACTCTATAGACCAGGCTGGCCTTGAACTCTCAGAGATCCGCCTGCCTCTGCCTCCCAAGTGCCTGGATTAAAGGCATGTGGCACTACCGCTTGGCTCCTTTCGTTCTTTTTAAAAACTTTTTATATGCATGTGTGTGACACATGTGTGTAGGTGCTTGCAGAGGCCAGAAGAAAGTGTCAGATGCCCTGGAGCTGGAGTCAGAGTTGTCAGCCACCTGATCTGGAACTGGGAACTGAGCTCAGGTTCTCTGGAAGAACAGCCATCTCTTCAGCCCTAGTTTTATTTTCTTAAGAGAGAATTACGACAGAAAGAAAGCAAACAAACAGAAACCGATGTGTGGTTTTTAAAAATACTACTTTGGGGCTAGGCAGATGGCTCTGTGGGTAAAAGTACTTCCTGTGTAAGAATGAGAATCTGTTTGTCAACCTGACACAGGCCAGGGCCAGCTGGGTAGAGAGCCCCTCGACTGGAAGGATACCCCATCACATTATCCAGTATGCGAGACTGGGGGGTGGGCGTTTCTTGATTAATGATTGATGTGGTAGGGCCCAGCCTACTGTGGGTGGTGTTTTCCCTGTGCAGGCTGAGACAGCAGTGTTCCTCCATGTTTTGTTTTGTTTTGTTTTGTTTTGTTTTTTGCTTCAATTTCTACCTGGAGTTCCTGGCATGACTTCACTCAATGATGGACTGTGGTGTGGAAGTGCAAGCCAAAATGCTTTCCTCCCCCAAGTAGCTTTTGGTCATGATGTATTATCACACCAATAGAGAGCAAACTAAGACAGCATTTGAGTTCAGCCTCCCCCTCAACTCACACTAAAAAGATGGACATGTCTGTAGCTATATCATTGGAGGTGACAAAGATAGATGGATCCTGGGAGCATGCTATTAGTTAGTCTCACTGAAAGTCAAGGAAGACTCTTGGTGGAAGTTGTTAAGGTAGAAATAAGGAAGACAATCAGGGCTGAACACACAGACACACTATACACATATTTTAAAAAAATCAGAATTTGTGTTGGGAATATGGTTAGTTCAGTGGTATAGTGCTTACTTTCAAAGAGAGAGAGAACAAGAAAATATAACTTTTTACCTGTAATCTAACAGTACTTTGGGATCTTTATTTCTTAATACCATTAGCTTAATAGAAAATTATTCTGTATTGTGTGAGTATAGTATAGTGGAAATAGAGTGCTTCTATGGATCTGTGGGTTTGCTTTCTAGTGTGTGTGTGTGTGTGTGTGTGTGTGTGTGTGTGTGTGTGTGTGTGTGCGCGCACACACACAGCAAAAACAAGCCCTGGAAACATGTTTCTATTTTTATAATAAAATACGATGTCTAAAATTTGTTATTTTAGGAATGTCTGCTCCTAAACCCTGCCAGTTGGAGACAACCTCTCATGTCAAAGAGCTTCCTTTTTGAGACATGGTTGGCTCAGAATTGCTGCTGCTCCCCAGATCTGCCAAATGCTTCTTATATCAAAAAGTTAAATCATTTTATCGTTGAGTAGTAGGTTAGCCAAGTTATATTTAATTCAATGCTTTTATACGGGGAGGAAAAAAAAAACCTGCTAAGATTGATTTACTATTATTTTGTAGCATTCTCACATATTTACGTGTGAGTTCAATGAACTCATGACTCCAAACATGTACAGTTCAGTAAAGAAGTCTCAACAGTTATCTGCCAAGGTTTCTACTCATAAAACACAAAGCAGCTTTTGAAATGACCAATATGGTAAAAAACTAGAGCAGAGTGGAGAAATGAGGTTAACGACTACTGTGAGAGCAAAACCAGCGTTAAAAGTGTTCTGACTCAGGGACGGCAGTGATGACTCAGAGGTCAAGAGCATTGGCTGCTCTCATAGAGGACCTGGGTTCAGTTCTCTACATCCACATGGTAGATCACAACCATTTGTAACTCCAGTTCCAGTAGATCTCTGGGCACCAGGGATGCACATGTTATACATATCTTCATGCAGGCAAAATACTCTTAACCACTGAGCCATTTCTCCAGTCCTGCAAGGCTTTTTGTTTTGTTTTGTTTTTTTAACACATTGCTATCTAACAGATTTTCTTAGTTATTTCTATAATTTCTAGTTCCTATCTCTTTTGCCTTGTCTTTTTTTCTTGTATTTACTCCTCCCTTTTTTATTATAATGAGTTATTTTTTAACAAAAGGATGGGAAGATAATTGTGTTTATCATAAAGGACCAAGACACAAAGTCGGCTAAGGTTCTACACAAAAGTGGGTGGGTTATAAAGTGGGATAGAGGAGAGACAAGATAATACACAATATCCTGAGTGATCCACAGTGCTCATTCTAACACCTGAATTAAGGACTGATAACCATCTTGTCACAGTATGGCTAGGGCAGTAGGCAAACATGTCTGTTTATCTGTTGCTATGGTGCTGGGAGAGCAAGAGGCTATGTTCAGCCAGTGTGTTCCCTTCCTCCCTGACCACTCCATGGAGTCCCTCCTGAAGCTGCATCCTCAATCAAAGAGGATGAGCTTCCCCAAATAGAGGAGTGCTGGTCTTCCTTCAACGGTGTAAGAGTAGTTGCTGTCCCCTGCTAGAACCTCCAGACAAGCTCTCAAGGATGCTCTACTCACGCAGAATGGATGCTGAAGGTGGTCAGTGCTTTGTTGGCTGCTTCCTAGTCCTTGACATACAGATCCTGTGCTTTTCTTGGTGATTAGTGATAAGTTTGTCAGTCCAATATAGGTAGCCAATATGGACCTGTTGAATGATTATTTCAAGGTCTCTTTGACTTTATTTACTGAGTTTTTTTAATTTTTATTTTATTTTATTAGTTCAAATTAGGAACAAGCTTGCTTCAGATGTCAATCCCTTCTCCCCCCCTCTCTCCTCTCCCCACCCCCCCATTTACATAGTTTTAATTTCTTTTTTTTTTTCTTTTGAGACAGGGTTTCTCTGTGGCTTTGGAGGCTGTCCTGGAACTAGCTCTTGTAGACCAGGCTGGTCTCAAACTCAAAGAGATCTGCCTGCCTCTGTCTTCCAAGTGCTGGGATTAAAGGCGTGTGCCACCACTGCCCAGTGAGTTTTAATTTCTACAGGACCTTTTATATTTTTACTTTCCCAGGAGACATTGCTTAGCCTTCTGACAACAACCATTCTGTAATTGTAGGCACTCAAAGACTTGCTTTTTCTCAGCATCACCCTGTACAGACCTAATATTTGTGTGCAGCTGGAGGCTGCTGTGTTGGAAAAGACAATCTTTCTTTCTTTTCTCTCTCTCTCTCTCTCTCTCTCTCTCTCTCTCTTTCTGTCAACACCATTTTACCCAAATTGTCTTTCTGGGCTGGGAGTGCAGTTAAGTGGTAGGGTCTCACTATATAGTCCTGGCTGGCCTGGAGCTCACTATGTAGACCGGCTGACCTTGAACTCACAGAGGTCCTCTGCTTCCCAAGTGCTGGGATTAAAGGTGTGTATTTTTATTAGCAGCTCATTGCCTCTCACCAAATACATTTCCACTGAATCTTATTTAAAGTCACAGCCTCCAGTTCTATGTGGTCAAACATCTTTCATGGGTGCCCAATAAATATTTGTTAACTTAATCCTTAGTGTTAGGGGAACTGAGAGAATACTTTTTGGGTTTGTATTGCTCTACCTTAATCAATTTTACACTCAGGTGAGTCTAGAAGGAAAAATAATTTCACTATGAATATGTTAATTGCTCTTTTCAATTTTGATTAGAGGAGTAGAGCTTTCCTCTACTCTCTTCCAAAAGGAAACAACTAAAGTGAACACTTTGAATGTCTAGCTAAAAACTTTGTACCAAGATGTTGAGCCAAGGAAGACAAAATTATCTAGAATATTTCACATCATGACCTGGGGACTGTCTTTCCATCTTCTGCTTGCTATGTGCACATGACTACTGCCTTAAGGTTCAACTTTGGTGCAGTTCCAAGTCAGACCAAAGAGTAACCTTCCTAATCAAAGTGTCTGGCAGGCAAGGAGACCAGTACAAGGTTTTAAACATAATAGGGGAATTAAGGGTCTGGTTGAAGGAAAACTTAAGAGGTCTGAAAATCTCAAAGACACTTCTGGTGCCTTTTGTTTATAGGTTAGCAGTAGCTGAAGCAGGAACCATACTATCAGAACTAATTAATTGGGGAATGGAATCAAGTAGATATATACAATCAGAGCTTCCATACTGAGGCTACTGAATAAAATACAAAAGCACTCCCTAAACTCTTTTTCTTTGGAGTCAAAGAATTTCCCCATAATATTAATATTCTAATTATATTCAGATTTGGCATTGTGGTTTGGCCTTTTGTTTATCTTAGCGGTTTGGCTTTATTTTATTTGCTCTTTGTTTAGCTCCCCCTCCCTGTTTCACTCTGTGGTTCTTGCTGCTCTTTGGCAGGCATCGTAGTGAGGGCTGCCTTTGCGCTAACACGGAGCTCCCACTCCCTTATTTCTCTCTCCACATTTCTACTTCTGATATCCAGCTGGCAAAAAGTGCCCACAAGGAACCTGGGTCCAAGATGAGAGCCTGCAGAGCAATCTGTTAAGCAGCTATGTTCAATCTGCTACGCTGGCCAATCTTTGGACAGTGCATTCACTGTGTTTTATCAAATGAAGGGCCTATTCCTGATTATGACAACTGTAACCTGACAGGTGTCAGTGGTAGGTGACCTTTAAAGAAAATATTAACCGAGAACAAAAGCATTAGATGGCTTCTAAATGAGCCAAAGCCACTCATCCTGCTGCCCTTGAGCAATAAAAAAGAAAAGTCAGTGCATTATACATCAGGTCAGTGAGAGAAGTCAGAAAAAAAATCTTTCTAAGTTAGACCTTGAATGCTACCCGCACACACACACACACAGAGACTGTTTTTTTTTTTTTTGTTGTTTTGTTTTTTTTTTTTTTTTGAGAAATGCTTAATGGGGCACAATTAAGTGGTCTGTAGAATTGAATGACCTTTAAATTGCTGCAATCTCATGTGGGAAACCTTTCATATGCTGCATCTACTTTTGAAAGAACATTCATGAAAATATTGTCATTAATTCAGCAGCACAGGCTAAGCCCGGGTCATATGTCCTGCTCCTTTTTGGTGTCCTTCCTTGTCTGACCAAAGCTGAGATCACCAAAGATGCTGACCTCAAATATGTCAATCAAAAGCCATCACATTCTTATGATTCAAATAGAAATTTAACACAAAAGGGAGAAAATATAAAGCAGATAAAAACTTAGTCTGAGAAAGGAAGAAAAGGGAGAGAAGGAAAGAAAAGAAAAAGGAAGTTGGGGATGCTTGCCTAACTAAAGTACTTGCCTAGCACACTCTAGACCTAGGTTCAATCCACAAGACTGCATAAAACAGGTCTGATAGTGCATGGACTTAGGAGCTGGAGGCAGGAGGATCCCAAACTCAAGGTTAGCTAGACCAGGTGATGTACACTTTTAATCCCAGCACTCTGGAGGCAGAGGTAGAAGATATCTTCGAGTTCAAGACCAGCCTGGTTTACGTATGAGTTCCAGGCCAGCCAGGGCTACACAGAGAGACCCTGTCTCAAAAAGATAAAACAAAAATTTAGTCTTAAATTTTGAGTATTAAAATATCTCCTGAAGCCAGGCGGTGGTGGCGCACGCCTTTAGTCCCAGCACTATAGGGAGGCAGAGGCAGGCGGGATCTCTGTGAGTTCCAGACCAGCCTGGTCTATAAGAGCTAGTTCCAGGACAGCCTCCAAAGCCACAAAGAAACCCTGTCTTGAAAAACCCAGAAAAAAAAAATTTCATGAAACTTGTATTTGGAAGCCAGGCGGTGGTGGCACACGCCTTTAATCCCAGCACTCGGGAGGCAGAGGCAGGCGGATCTCTGTGAGTTCGAGGCCAGCCTGGTCTCCAGAGAGAGAGTGCCAGGATAGGTTCCATAGCTACACAGAGAAACCCTGTCTCAAAAAACCAAAAAAAAAAAAAAAAAAAAAAAGAAATTTGTATTTGGATAAAAGACAAATCATTGAAAGGGCAGCACAACGACCACCTCCATTCTTCTGAATATACCTCTCTTTATCTTTATTTACAGCTATAGTTTTGCTTGGTTTTTATTACTATTTGCTTGTTTTAACTGGCTACCTGAGAGTGTAGCTCTCTTGACAACTTTGCTCTCAACACTTGCATATACAATTCCCAGGTCCCAGGAGAATACCCCCTGTAACTATAATACCTAGAGCACATCAAGAAATTAACTCTTTGTAAAACTGTGTCATCTCCTATGTAGCAGCGATCTCCATTTGATTCAGGTTTGGACTCAAGTATTCATTATATGTGGCTGCCATGTTTCTTTAGTCAATTTAAATCTGAAGCATTTCTATTTTTTTGCCTTTACAATACTGATATTTTAAAGAGAAATTAAGTCACTTATGTTGGTAAATATCCCCCATTTGATCTAGAGCTGATAATTTCTTCCTCGTGGTTAGGTTGAAGATGAACATTTCAGGCAGGAATGTTGCACAGGTGAAGCTGTGTGCCTGTCATTGCATTACATCCTGAAGCACTTCCTGTCTGTTCTTCCAGCTGTCCTTGATGTGTAGTTTGATTACTTGCTTAGGTGGTGTCCCCTGGATTCTCCAATGAGAAAGGCCTTTTCTCTTTTGTAGTTAGTATGTAATCTGTAGAGTGAGACAATGAGACCTTGTGAATAATGTATTAAAAAGCCTTTCATTCAATACATCCAATGCATGACCCACTTTGATTAAGTTGATTAATGCAGTGAAAACAAACAGAAATATAGATTCATTAGCACTTTGGAAGTTGAAAAATGACTTTTCTATTATAATTCTATCTACCTATCTGTATCTATCATCTATCTATTTGTTTATGTATGCATAGCATATAATAAGTAAATAAATGTTTGTTAGGTAGTATTTTTACTGTTAGGAGAAGCTTTGCTTTTAATTTTCTTGGTTTTATTTATTTTTATTTATAGATTTTTGGCTTCAGAGGTCTCAAATTTTGCCAAATGGAGCCTTAGAAAGTGAAAATTTCTTTTGGAAGCATTCTCAGAACTTGCTTGTAGTTTTAGCAGCCAACTTAAACTTCTTTTAAATTTTTATTGTTTGATACAGATTTGCTGTGTAACCACTGTGAGTAATTCACTATGTAGATCAGGCTGGCCTCACACTCACAGAGCTCCTCCTGCCTCTGCCTCCTGATTGCTGGGATTAAAGGTGTGTACCAACATGCCCGACCTCCTTCTCTTGAGCATACGTTACAGTCAACATTATTACTAATATTTTTGTTTAAGATAGAAATATATGCAAATAACCAGGATTTCTCATTATATGGTTAACAAAAGCTTTCATCCATTATGGCAATCTATCAAGATTAAACTAATAATTATGAAATCCCTTGAAATACATGAAAGTGTTAGAGATATCCCAGACTTGTTCTTTGTTTAAAGGAACTAAGAACAGTGGTTGACTGACCTGCAGTGAACAGCCACTAAAAGTTAATTGAATGCACTGAATTCCTAATGAAACTAAAATGTCAAAGTCATGAATCTCAAGACAATAGATTGAAATAATATTAAGGTCCAATAGTCTAGAAACAAATACAGTTCTTTTGCTATTCATTAGTAATTTTATCTCCTACTTACAACTTGAATTTCCCTCAGATTGCTATTATATATAGTTTAGAGGGGAGTCCTTCAGTAACTTTCCCTTATCTGATTTCACAGGGGTTGTACAATGGGTAATAGCCTCCAAGGGTTCTTTTGATTCAGCACAATCATAATGGATATTCGTTCTTCCCCATCAAGTAGTATCTATTGTTTCCTAAATCAATAGTTCTTTGTGAAAGAAGCCTATCTAACAAATTTATTAATCCAATTTAGAATTTCTTGTTAACATAATTTCCTGTTTTTGGATTTACTATTTTTAAAATTATGTGTATGCATTTATGTCAGTGTGTGGGTAATACTTGAGAATGTGGACACCCTCAAAGGACAGAGGCATCAGATCCCCCAGGGTCTGAGGTTTCAGGTGGGCATGAGCTGCCTAGTATGGATGCTTGGAGCAGAAGTTGGTCCGTAAGACCAGAACATACTTGTAAACTGTCTCTCTAGCCCCTTCAAAAGTTGTTTTTATTTATCGTATTCCATATGAATGTAAGCCAGGCAGTGGAGGTGCACACCTTTAATCCCGGTGCTTGGGAGGCAGAGGCAGGGAGATCTGTGAATTTGAGGCCAGGCTTGTTTTGTGCAGCATTAGAGATGGAACCCATACCCATGAGTTCTGTACCAACAGAACTATATCCCAAACCCTTAATTTAGAAAATTTAGGGCCAGTCATGATGGTACACACCTTTAATACAGTGCTGGGGAGGCAGAAGTAGATGGATCTCTCTGTGAGTTTGAGGCCAGTTTGTTCTATGCAGAGAGTTTTGGGTCAACCAGAACTAAATAATGAGACCCTGTCTAAAGATAAATCACAAAATGTAGAAAAAGTTCCAAGAAAAAAGGAGAAATAACTAAATAAACTTTTCTGTGAGAAAAAGAATAAATGGAAGCCGGGCGTTGGTGGCACACACCTTTAATCCCAGCATTCGGGAGGCAGAGGCAGGGTGGATCTCTGTGAGTTCGAGGCCAGCCTGGTCTCCAGAGCGAGTGCCAGGTTAGGCTCCAAAGCTACACAGAGAAACCCTGTCTCACCCCCCCCAAAATATAAATGGAAACTAACAAATAAATAAATGCAGTCAGGTATATTTTGTACAGTTAAAAAAAATTCCCACCTCTAACATAAATTTACATGAAAAAAAATCCACATAAATCATTCCATTGTGGATTAGCTACAGAGTGGGTAATATACCTGTGGATTAGTCAGGGCTGATGGTAAATTGCTTAACTCAACCAAGATACCTGATCCTACCAGGAGGTAGTAAATCTCTCACTTCTTAGAGGTTTTATGTTATTCCCAAGCCCCTGTCACACCATTTAGTAGTACACAGAGTCCTGCCTTCCTTTCCTTCCCTCCCTCCCTCCCTCCAGCCTTTCCTTTTCTGTTCTTTTTTTTATTTAATAAAGTTTTATTTTTCCAAATGTACAGCTGATTGAACCTGTTTATGCATCTTCACCAGCAGCTGGGGTGTTTCTGGTGTAAATTACTTGGGCTTTGAAACCAGCTTGACAAGACCTTTACTAAGTAGCTCCTGAAGGGCTGCCCTGGCCAAGGAACCTCAAGTCTTCAGTCTCTCAGAGACCACAGCTGTAGTAATAAGCTTATAATTGGGTACTTCCTTACAGAGTCTGTCGTTTGTAGCTTTGTCAAACAGGACTAGATTGTTGAGCTTGTCCCGAATTTTGCCTTTGGACCACTTCTTCTTTTTGGCCTTGCCTCCAGACTTATTTACTGGGTCTTTGTCTTTCTTGGCTGACTTCCTGGCATCTTTCTTCTTCTTGTCATCCTTAGAAGGCATGATGTAGCTCGGAGAGTGGCGACGACCATTGCAGCCTCCACTAAGATGTCAGGAAAAAAAAGGGTGCCTTTTCTGTTCTTTAATTGACTGTTTGACATGTCTATTAATTTAGGCCTGATATCCCAATAAAACAAAACATAGTTTATGTTTAAGGTAAAATGATTATTTTGGCTACCAGTTTACTCTATATGAATGGAAGAGGTGAACTGGTATATGACAATAAACAAAATATCCACTGAAAATCGAAGAGGTCAAATAAAGAATGATTAAAGGGCTGAGGGCTGGAGACTTGGCTTAGCAGTTTTAAAGCACTGGCTGCTCTTTTAGGGGCCCTGAGTTAGATCCCCTGCACCAATATGGCAGCTCACAACTATCTGCAACTATCTTCAGTCTCAGGAGATCTGAAGCCTTTGTTAGGGCCTCTACAGGCACCAGACACACACTTGGTGTACAGATACATCTGTAGTCAAAACACCCCTACACATAAAAATATAACAAAAACAAATGATGGAGAGGCTGGGGAGATGGCTTAGTTGGTAAAATGTCTGCTGCACTAGCATAAGGATCTTCAGTTGGATGCTCAGTGCCTATATAAAGGTGTGGTTTATATATGGTGTGCTTATCCGTAAGGCCCATCCCCCACTGGTCTGGAGTAGAAACAAATAGGTCCCTGGAACTTATTGGTTGCCAGCCTTGCAGAATTGGTAAGCTCTAGAATTATGGACAGGCCCCTATTAACAAAACAAGAAGGGGAGGAACAGAGAGAGACATATAATGTTGATCTGTGGCTTCTACACACACACACACACACACACACACACACACACACACAGAAAGAGAGAGAGACAGAGACAGAGACAGAGACAGAGACATACACACACATCCATATTGATATATGAATATACACATGCTTGCAATGAATGATAAAGTTGCATACGCCTGTCATCCAGCATTTGAGAGCTAGTAGGCAGAAGATCAAGAGCTAAATTGTAGAGTGAGTTTGGGCTACATAAGACCCTGTCTCAAAAACAGCAACACAACAACAACAACAACAACAACAAAAAGCCAAAAAATGGAAAGATGCCTATTAGTGTTTGGGGAAATGAAGAATCAAGATACTGTAAAATATCCTAGCTTTGAGATAATTTTTCCTGCAAGTTGTTTCAATTTAATGTGTATTTTACCCACAGCTATTTCACTGAGGTTCCAGCGGGGTTAGGAGACATTCTCATTCATACTCTATCAATGAATCTCAATATTTACAGTGCTTCATATTGCTCATCTTACATAACATCCTCGATTAATTTTCAGGCCTTGAGGTGCTATTTATTAAATTAGGGACACAGCCTACCAAATTAATAAATTATTACTTGGGAGGCACTCTTGTTCTGAATGTATAAATGTGTTGCTTAAATGACTCTTGGGGAATAATTTACACTCGAAGAGGCTCTGTGGGTTAAGCATGCCTGGTGCATTGATTATGTCTGGAAACAGCCTTTATACTAGGTGCCTGAGTGGATATCAAGTATATTCAGTATGTTCACAACACACTGCCTTAGAGCCATGACTTAGATATAACATTAAGCATGTAATGTTCCCAAAGAATACTAACATAAGAAACATGTTTCTCAGCTTCTGATCTTGAAAAGACAGCTTTCTTTCATTGTGGGATTTGTTTTCCCATAAGGGAACTCCAAGAAAGTGAGCATAGAAATACTTAAGTTCAAGGCAAAGGGCATGAGGAATGTGCTTCTGTATTCCTTCCCCTTTCCAGGTATTAAAAGGTAGAAATGAGGCCCACAGTCACAGTTTCTAATATCCTGCCGATATTTTTTTTTTCTCATCCTTTGGCTGTGTGTGTTAGCTTTCTATACCTCTTGCTTATGTGTGACACATACAACTACCTCAAACTTAGGCACAATGGAATTAAAAAGAAATTGTTTTGGTGAAATTTCTCCTCTGTGTCATGGAGCCATGGACTTTGTGACAGCAGGTACCAGCATTAATTCTTATTTTATTTTTATTAATTTTTTTAAAGGTAAGGTCTCATATGTTCCAGGCTAGCCTCAAATTCCCTATGTAGTCAAAGTTGTCCTTGAACTTTTAAGTCCTCCTACTTCTATCTCCCATTGAGTGTAGGGATTACTAGTGCCACCACACCCAGTTTAAGGGAGTGTGAGTGTTTGCAAACCTAGGACTTCCAGTATGTACTCTAACAACTGAATTGCACTCCCAGACCCCAGACCCCTATCATTCTTACAATCTTAGATTCTACCTCTGTTCTTGACATATGGTCCAGTTTTGGTAAATACATGTGTGGATGTATTTCATAAGACAAAAAAACAAAACAAAACAAAAGATCATAATGAGAAAAACCCCTTAGTTATTCTGGATGTATAGCTAGCAAAATGTCTACTGTCTGTTCTATTATCTAGCAAATCCATACAACAAAGGGTGCCCAGTGGCTAATTGTTGATTTGATTAGTTGAGTTTGTGTACCAATAACCTGTCACAATAAATACAAATAGGTAAAATCTATTTTAGGGTGCTTTATAATGCCCTAATTACATTTGAAAGGCTATCTTTTCCTTTTGTTCTGGCAGAAACATCCAAACTGGTCTGAAGTTCCAAACTAGCAAAACAATGAGATGAAAATCTGGGGCCATGCCAGCGGCAATGTGGTGGTGGTGCAGGAGTTAAGCTCGGACATACATGTCCTTTTTCATTCTTCATCACTGTTTTTATTTCATTTGATGTTAATCACTTTTCTGTTCATTAGAATAACCCGATTTCATAGTGTACCATACATTGCAATATCCATGAGATAATTTCTATTTGGACAAGGAGATGTTTTTGTCACTGATCACTTTGTTTTAATTTTTCCTATTATTTGCTGTCGAGCATTGATGTTCATTTAAAAAAATTTTTCTTTGGTACCTTTTTGTGGTTGAGACAATGCTGAGTAGGTGTGATTTATCTTGACATCTAGAGCCTCCTGCTTCAGCTTTCCAAGTGTGATCCACCACTCCATTTGTTTTGAGTGCATTTTCTACACTTACATTGTAAGTACTGACTTTCCACATTCATACTTAAAACTGTGAAGATTTTCAAAATAACTGGACAGGAAATAGATTTGCTATCACAGTTTTATTGTTGTTAACGGACAACTTATTAAAACAGTTACAAATAAAACTGGAAAGACTGGTGTAAATTCCTTTGTTCAAAGTTGAACCTAGAGTATTCCGGGTTGTGTTTTCTTTTTCTTTTTCCTGGTCCAAGTCTTTTTGTTGTGAAGAGGGTCACGTAAGGACGTTGGAGGAAGGGCTCTGTGCGCCATCTACCGGCATGTTTTAAATCTCCAGTGTTTGCAGACTGGGAATTACTTTACATTCAGGGGTTTTAAAGCATTCTTTGAGAAAGGAAGGGTGTTAGGGAAAGTCTCCGTCAGATTCTCTGATTTATTTATGATTGTTGTAATACATGAGAATTCAGCAAACATTTCACACAGACACACACACACACACACACACACACACACACACACACACGGTGGGGGGGTAGAGGTGGGCTGAGAATCCCTCTTACAAATACAAGTCACAGTTTCTGGAGAGAATACCAAGACACCAACTCTGGGATCGGAGCAAATGCTGAATAGTCGGTCACCACTTGGTGACTTTACAAAAGACATTCATATAATCTTCAGTTTCCAATCTCATCATTCCAGAATAACCCCTACAATTTGGTTATTTGACAAGTGGTGTAACGAGGAAGAGCAGATAGCCCCCCACCCCCATTTATATATCCCCACACAGCAGGTCTGTGTGTATGCAAACTTAGTGCTTCCACACACAAACACACACGTACAGACAAGATGACATGCGTTTATGGACTTGGCTGAAGTTCTTGGACTTGTACTGAAGTTCCCCCCTCCCTCAGATATCTTCTCCGTTCTGTGCTGAATCCTGACTGGTGGGAGCAACAGTTTTAGGAGAAACACACTATTTGAGCTGGAAACTTGTTGCTTTAGACTTGGCTGGAAGTGGTTGATCCTATCTAATTCCAGTCATCTACAGCGTTGATCAGTGGGAAGAAGTGAACGTGTTCAAGGAGAACCCGGGGCCCCAGGCAACCTCCTTCCCGTTATTCTGATGTCTTCAAAGCAAGGGCCGAGTTGTGCTTTCATGGTCTCTGGGCTCCAGGAAAAGAGGAAAGCAACAAAGTTGATTCAGAAAGGGGAACAGAGACAAAAGGACAGGGAGAAAAGAAGTAAAGAAGTTGGCGAGCCGGAGCAAAAGTGTAGTGAACAAAAGATAAACTCCGGAAAACAGCCGCCACCAAACCAGTTCAAGAAAGGAATTAAGAGCCAGAAAGGTACACGAACTTTATTTAACGAAACAAAGTCACACCCATCTTTCATTTTCGTATCTCGTCTAGATCTTATCCGTTTCCTTTTTAAAGGTTGTCTGTGTTTCTAGAGGAAGCTAGTAACTTTTTTTTTTCACCCCATGTATGGCTTGATACTCTATCCATGGCCACAGAAATAAAATACATTTGGAGCTGAAGCATGTGTTGAAGAGCGACTCTGGAACACTCCTGCAACGGGTTGTCACCCGGGAGCCTAAATGGATTAATACCCAGAGATGGATTACGTTGGCTGTCACCAATATGCCTAAAGATTATAATCCAATTTATGCACATTACAGTCAGTATTAACTTTATCTATTTTAAGGCTCCCAGTCGCCCCGTGCGTCCTTAGAGGACAGACCCTGATGCAACCCAGCAGGTTGTCAGCGGGGGAAGCCTCTCCCTGGAAACAACTGGGAAGGTGGTTCCCAAAGGGTCTTCATCGGGCACTCCCAGGTGTCTCGCCTTCACCTGGGCATGGTTTTGTGAAGCTTTTCAGCCTGGGATCACCAAGGAGGGAGGCGTTTCTTAGGAAGGAAATGGCATTCTTGTTTCGCGTTCATTTCATTTTTAAATTTTCAGTGGCGGTGGCAGGAGGGCGGGGTGGGCTAGCGCCTGGGAGTAGATGGGGGGAAAAGGGCTGTAAGATTGCCGCGGCTGTTCGGAGTCCCAGAGATTATTTGAAGGCTTTTTTTTTTTTTTTTTGGTCGAGTTTTTTCTCGCTCTCTGTTTAAGTAAGTTTGTTTGGGTGTGCGTTCCTGCGATTTCAGCACAAACCCACACCCACACACACACAAAATCCTTGGTGGAAAGTAAAAGCAAGCCGGCTCCCCCTTCTCAAACGTGCTCACTACCGCCAAAGACTTGATTTAACAACCCCTTCAGCGGCGGCTGGGGGCTCCAGGCAGTGGCCACATTCCAGCAGTTTTAATCCGTTTTTTATTGTAGGGCGAACGGAGTTTGCAGAGGGGCCGGGATGGCTCCCCAGCCGGCCGCTCTCCCAGCGCCAGGCCTCCTCCCTCCATTTCCTCCCCCCCCCTCCCCAGCAGGAACCTGTTACTTTAAGCGAGGCGTTCCAGTGTGGCGCTGCGGGCCGCCGGGGTTTCGGGAGGCGGCCGCTGATTGGCTCTTTCGAGCTCCCCCTGGCTCGGTCGCTCGGCCTCCCCGCGCGCTCCGCCCCGCCCGCGCGCCCTCCCTCCGCCCCGAGAGGCTCCAAGCCCGAGTGTCAGGCGCCACGGCGCATGCTCCGGACTCATCCTCTGGCCCCGGAGCTGCTGCTGCTGCTGCTGCTGCTTTTGCTTTTGGGGCTGAGTTTAATAAGCGAGCGAGCGAGCGAGAGAGCGCGGGGTGGGGTGGGGGCAAAGGCAGAGCATGTCCGCCATCTACCCTCCGCTCCCGGGCGCGCTCTCATTCATAGCAGCCTCTTCATGAATTACAGCTGAAAGGGGCGGGGGAGGGGGGTACCACACAACACCCCGGCAAACCTCCGGGCCCCCAGGCATGGCTAGCTCGGTAAGTACATGCAAAAATAATAATAAAAGCCCCCCTCCCTCTCCTCCTCCGCCCCGCGCCGCCGCAGCCCAGACAGCGCCAGCGCTCCGCGGTTCCAATTAGAGAAAGGTTGGTTTTGCTCGCGGGGAGCTGCCGCCTCTCCCTCCTCCCACCCCCCGGGCGCGCGCGCACACACTCGCACACTCGCCGCCACCCCCCCCCCCCGCGCCTCCCTCCCGCCTCGCCTCTTTGCAATCGCAAGAAGCGCACTCACACTCCCTCTGGCTCACACGCGTGCACACACACACTCACACCCGGTGGAAGGAGGCGAATAATAACTCAGCCATATTTCAGCCGCCGCCGCCGCCGGGAGCTGCGGGCACGGTCCGGGGACGCGGCGAGCAGCCTCTGCGGCCGCACCTCCGCCGAGCGCCGCGGCCGCCACGATGGTGCGTTCTCCCCGGCGCGCGCGTGAGCCCGAGTGTGCGGGCTGACAGCGGCGGGGCTGCTCGCAACTTTGCCCCAGCGGCCGGTGTGCGCGACCGGGGCTCGGCGGCGTTCCGCCAGCAGCCCTGCCTTTCTGCATTTCGTGGCTTTCTGGGGCAGGGGGAGGCAGGAGGGAGTTTGCGACCACTTTGGCTCTTGAAAGTGTGCAGCGGGGGCTCTGTTGGGCTGGCCTCGCGGGTCGTGGGGGGCTGTTTGCTGAGGGGTGCGGGGTGCTTTGAGTTATGGATGCCTCGGCGTGTTTTCGTGCGGACGTGTGTGTGTGTGTGTGTGTGTGTGTGTGTGTGTGTGTGTGTGTGTCGTCTCATTCTTGTGCATGAACCCCGTGCTAAGAAAGAACACGGGAGTTTGTGCCCATCAGCAGAGGCTGCCTGTAGTTTCCATTCCGGCTGGCACTGCGCTCCACACGCACACACACACGTACACAAAGACTTCCTCGGCGTGTGCCTGTCGTCGCGGTACTTTCGGGGAGGGGGCTCGCTAGAACCCCGGGTCCCCCATCCCAGCCACCTCCCCTCCCACGCCGGGAAAGCGCCCCGGCATCCCCTCCTGATTGTCTCCTAATTTGTTACCGACGCGTTTGTTATCTTGCTTGCCGTGGTGGTCGTGTTCTTTCCTTTCCCCGACCCCCTTCGCGACTAGGGGTAACATTCCGTTACAATCCGGGCAGCGGCGCCCGGGGCCCCTGCGGCCGGGCTCGGTGTATCTGGGGGTGTGGGGTGTGCGTGCCCACGCGCGTGAAACGTGGATGCAGAGGGCACTGCCGTTTCCTTTTATGTGCGTTTCAAGGAGGAGGGAAAAAATGTCAGGCGCAGTGTTGAGCAGCGAACGGTCGCCTTCCTGTTGTTCACGGCTGTCTCTCCTCCCCCTGCCCGCAGTGTGCCGTGCAGGTGAAGCTGGAGCTGGGGCACCGCGCCCAGGTGAGGAAGAAACCCACAGTGGAGGGCTTCACCCACGACTGGATGGTGTTCGTGCGCGGCCCGGAGCACAGTAACATTCAGCACTTTGTGGAGAAAGTCGTCTTCCACTTGCACGAAAGCTTCCCTAGGCCAAAAAGAGGTAGGGCTCGAATACAAAAGAGACTTGATAAAAAATGTCTTTGCTGGAGAGGAAACAATTGCGGGGCCCCGGCGCTCCCCGCCCCCCCCGCGCCGTGCTTGCCGGTCTAGCCTGGGACCCCGGGGCGCGGTGCCTTGCTGGCCAGGTCCCTGCTGCCGCCCGCTTGCCCGCGCGCGCGCAAGCGGTCGACTTGGGCTCCGGGAAAGTCAGCGCAGAGAAAGGGCCGTCAGGTGTCGCGTGTTTATTCACCTCAGCCCTCTTGGGTTGCTGTGGGTCCTTTGGGGAAGGTGCAATTAGTGACTGGGTTTGGAGCCTTAGAGAGTGGGACTGGAGGGAGTACACAGTTTGCGCCTTTTCTTCCCCTCCTGGAGAAATTGAGATTTACCTGTGTTTCTAGCCAAGAATGCATTGGAGGTAGTTATTGTTCCGTTTAGAGAAGTCAGTTCTCTAGGCTCTTATGGCCTCTATGTTTGAGCCTCTAGGTGCCAGTTGCTGTAGACTCTCCCTTTGGGAGTTAGCCTCCACCTCACCTCAGTCTGGATTTTACTAGTTGGGGGACTTAGCGCCCCCCTTCCCCTGAGAGGCATTTTACTGCTCCAAAGATATGCACATTCTCCAGTGTCTTCTGGTTGGGACCCACAAGGGGAGAGGGGTTCCTTTAAGGTTGAAAAAATAAGTTTTAGCCAATGATGTTGTTTTGCCTATTTCTTCAGTTCTTTCTACACCTTGATCCTCAGTCATAAAGTCGGGTTTGCATACTCTTGCTGAGGCTCTGTGGTCCTAAACGTCTTCAATAAAAAGAGCAGGACAGTTTGGGGGTGGAGAAAAGGGGTGTCATTTAAAAGGATGTTTGAAGAAGCTTTGAAAAATACTGGTTTCTATTCCCTTCTGCCTCTGCAAAGCTGCTGTCTGGTTGTTTTAGTTGGATTACTGGAGGTAACAGTACAAATACAATAAGGTGCTTTGTTTGTGAGCAGCTTTATTTATCTAAGTCGACACAATGGTTAGTAGTTATCTTCCATTTGATCCGTAATCTTTATTGGCATCTAGAACTCCTGCAGTTTCTTAGAGTAACATCATAATAAATCCATTCTGCTTAGAGTGATGTGGAAATTATTGAACATTCAGGGGCTGGATAAAGAAAGGAGAAAGGATGTGTGCCTGTGAGGTGGCAGAGTTTGTGTTTGTGTTTATTTTTATTTTCAGTGCTTGTATAATGGGAAGTAAGATTTTATTTTTGTGCCTTTTGCAGTTAGGTTTATAGCTCCTTTCCAAAACTTGACCAGTTGAAATTTTGATGGGCTTTGATGAATGGTTAAGGAATACATCCATCTTCTAATAAAGGTAGGGTTATGCATGACCTGTAGGAGGTAACATTTAGCATTTGTTAGCATTTTATATGAACATATAGACAGATACTCTAATTTTGTATTTCTTCAAAGCCATGACAAGAATGTACATTGCCAGGCTGTCTGCAGGTGATTGGGGATGATATTTGTTGGAATCTCTCTTTCTCCCCATGTCTGGAGAGCCACTGCAGAGGAGTTTAAACAAAAGAAAGCACCTTTGGAGTGCCTTGGTACTCTGCTACTGCCACTTGGCTGTTCACTTCAAGGCAAAATATACTTTAAAAAGCAATTTTGTTGTCTTAGGAAAATCAACTCAGTTGTTAGAAAATGTTGCTGTTAAGGTAACTTTGTTTGGGCACCTGGATAATGAACCAGTTGGCATATAAAGACCTTTCTTTTCTCTTTCCCACCATTTCTCTGCTTCTCTGTGTGTAAGTGGTGATGCTGCCCTGTATTTCCTATACTGAATGATTTTCTGTCCACCCTGAGGGAAGCGGGGGTGGTGGGTTGCTGTTCACATGGCATACACCTGCAAGGTGCGTTGAGTCCTTGATAACAGCAATGTCTTTCTTCTCAGTCTCTCTAGTGAGAGGCATTTGTTGATTGGACTTTACAATTTCACTTCAATTATCAACTGTGGAGTTTCTTCTTTATGCATTCTATAAGCCATTGTTTTAAAATGTTTATTTTTGGATTTTTATTTGTGTTGTGTGGTTCCCATGATGTGACAAGTCCTGGGAAAAATGCCAACTTCTATAGCCCAGGAGAGACCTTGTCATACTGTAATTACAATGATTCAAATTGCTAGAGGTTTCACTGTTCGTTGGGAATAGCTAGCTGTAAACTCAAGCAACACCAAGTATGCTGTTCCCTGGGATCTATTTGTTGACTTATCAAATCTCTGAAAATGGTAAGAATAAATGAAGAATAACATTTGTAAGGTTTCTTCTAGTACCTTTTGAGGTGCTGTGTCTTACTATATAGTGGATATAATTGATAGGATAAAGTTTAACTAATTGGAAATCAGAGGAACTGCAAAAATGAATTTAAGATCTGAGTACAGTATGTTAAAAGGAAGACTTATACTCTAAACTATTAGTAGTGACAAGTTAATGCCCTTGCTTTATATACAGTAGCTAATAAGCTGAGGAACCCTGGATCTGAGTGTGAACTGTTCAGCCATGAAGATGGATGAGTCCTTAGCTTTGTAATCCTTAGTTTAGAAAAAGCAAATTGATTTTCAGGTTGATTTCCTTTACTTAACTATAATATTATGAGAACTTGTAGAGGAAGAAATTATAGTATTTTCAACTTGTTGCCAAATGAGAATTATATATACCATTTCAGAATTGAGCTAATTGGATTTGAATTAATGAGGTTTTACTCTGTCACAAAGATGTGTGGGAGACCTTTAATTTGAAACTACTGGCATACAGTCCTAGAAAAAGAGATTTTGATGAAATAGTGCAGCCTAGAATATCCATTAGCTAATGAAGAATAGGCAGGTCAGAGTTGATGCATTTTCAGACTATCTATTTGCAGGAAAAGACCATATCTTATGTATTATTACCAAAGATTTATGCTGGTCTGATATGACTGAAATGAATAGTTATATTCAAAACATTCCATTTAAAATATTAATGTTTTCATTTTCAGTCAGATCTAAGTTCAGTGAACTTCCAATTATAGCCATCCTTACTATTGCAATCTGTTCTGTTGACATTTATGATGTGAAAGCTGTTGCTTATTATTTTATGAAAGCTAATTTGGCCACTGGTATGATTTGATAGCCTTCTATTTGTTGCCTTTAGCCCTTTGAGTGGGCAGATGAAACATAATCAGAATACCCTTACAGCTCTCCTTTGGTTTAGGCATTTGTGATTATATAGCTCGGGTTTGTGCCTCTTAAAATAATTTGGATAACTTTTTATTAAGGTATCTAGTATTTGAAAGTTTATTAGTTGAGGACTTTGTGTATGTCCTGTATATTTTGTCTTTAGAGGCATTTAAAAATGTACAAATTAAAGGAATATGGGTGGGCGAATCTCAGTTGCATATGGTTCTGATGGGAATTACACTGACCAGTGACCAGGGTGAAGCAGCACAAGCCACTTGATAGATGAATTACTGGAGGAATCTCATCTGTGGCTGGTGAAAATGTCAACTGGGCATGGGAAGTTTGGCTAAAATTGATTACCTTTTCAAATGTTTATATCATCGAACCCAGCAGATTTACTAGGAATTTTCAAGTAGGCATGACCTTGAAAGTATACAAACAGATCAAATATTTCTTGTGATTTTTTTTTCTTGGAAAAAAATAAAAAAGGAAGCCACATAGGGGACTTCAAGTGAGTGCACGTAAATGATGATGATCTGTAAAAAGTGGCAAATTTATGTTTAAATGTCAGGACATCTTAAAGAGCTATTAGCTGGTTAGGCAACTTGTTGTCCAGGTGGTCCAATAAGGAATGTGCCTCCTCAAATTGTACATTGTGTATGTGAGTGAAGAGATTCTGGATGCTGGGCATCGGTCGTGCCAATGGCTGCCTTGAGTGGATGCCTCTTATGTTAGTGGTGATGGGATTTTACTTGGAAAAAAACCCCATATGTTTAAAAGATCATGATGATCAGATATTACTCTTTAAGACTGAAGTGGAAAGAATATAAATCTAATATAAGAGATTTCCCTTTAAACAGCAAAGCATATAATCAGGTAAGAGTGGTCTTTAGCTATGGAGGAAGTACTCTTGCTTCATGGTGAAGAGGAATAAGGGCTAGGAAGAACAGACTTGTCCCCAAAGCTGGGTTAGGTGATACCTTGGGTCATCACTTTTTTTGTTGTTATTATTCTTTTTAAAATTTAATTTGTGTTATGAGAATAGTTGTAGAGCTACAACTTGTAAATCCAAGGTTAGATATGCCATTATTCTGAAACGCATGAAATTAATTTCAGGCTGTATTCTCACAAATCAGACTTCAGAGGGCCTTTCTGGCTAAAACTAACCAATCTGTGCCCTGTCATTATATATTGTTTTTAATAATTTTATTTTATGTGCATTGGTGTTTTTAGCCATTTCTCTAGCCGAAGTATATATTGTTTAAAAAATTTTTTTTAAACAACAAAAACTAGTGAGAAGTAGCAGTGCCTTTAATGTTTGGTTTCCTCTGTATGATTAGTGGCTACAGTTTCCAGTCAGTTGTGTTGCTTCATACCACACAGCTCCAGATATACTGTGTTCTTTGGAGAATGAGACAAAGAAACTTAGAGCCATTGTGAAAAGAGCTGTATTGTCACCATCCTGAGAAATAGATCTGAGGAGCAGTGTATAGTCTGCAGAAGACACTCCAGACTAATATAAATCAGGCATTAAGCATACAGTCTGACATGGAAAGAATACCTACCAGGTCCAAAGTGAATTCTCTTTGTAGTCATTACTATTGTTGCCAATAATAATACTCATGTTATAGAAGAAGAAACAATAGTTACCTCACTGTTTCTTTTCACAAAAGGATACTCCAAATTGGAGTTTGACTGAATGTATTTTATAGATGATTTTACACTCTGTTTGATGATATAATACTCTTTGTATTATGCAGAGGTTTGTTAGTAATTATTTTAGATGACCCCTGCAGAACTTCCTCTGTGAACTAAGAATGGTGAGGCACCAATTGCTTCTATAATTTTACCTCAGAGATGGCACACCTGACTCTCTCTCTCTCCTCTTCCTCCTTCCTTCTCTTCCCCTTCCGAAGGACCCTGGTTCAGTTTCCAGCACTACATCGGTGGTTTCCAACTGCTTCTAATTCTAGCTCTGAGGATTCAGTGCCTTTTTATGGCCTCTGCATGTAAACTTGCACAAACGTGGCAGATACTCATGCAGACCTACACATAGACTTGTAAACAGATTTATTTATTTATTTATTTATTTATTTATTTATTTATTTTCTGAGATAGGGTTTCTCTGTGTAGTTTTGGAGTCTGTCTTGGAGCTTACTCTGTAGACCAGGCTGGCCTTGAACTCACAGAGATCTCCCTGCCTCTGCCTCCCGAGTGTTGGGATTAAAGGTGTGTACCACCACCGCCTGGCTTGGCCTGGAACTCTTAATGTACACATGGCTGTCCTTGATCTCAGAGAGCCATCTGCCTCATCGAAGGGATTAAAGGTATACACACACCTAGCCCTATTAATTAATATTAGCTCACTCAACAAGTACATTTTGGAGTGATTCGAAAACTTCTTGGTACTGAGGATAGACAGACGATCATTTCCACTTTCATAGAAAATCGTCTTTACACTGCTCAATGAAACTGTCACAGCATTACATTAACTATGGATTTATTACTTGTTGTTTGAACCTTTAGATTACTCCTTATTATGATTTCATTTTGAATAATGTTGCAGTGGATATCCTTGACATTCATTTTCATGATTTTCTGATTTTTTTATGGGGGGCAATAGAGTCACAAAGCTTATAAATATTTGTTAAAGTTGGGTGTAGTGGCACATGCCTTTAATCCTATCACTTTGGAAGCAGAAGCAGGCAGTTATCTGTGAGTTCAAGGTTAGCTTGGTCTACAAGTGAGTACTAGGTCAATCAAGGTCACATAGTGAAATTCTATCTCAAAACTCAAAACAACAAAAAGTATACAGATTTTAGGGTTTTATACGTGTTCATAAACTTTCTTCCAAACAGTATAAACTTTCTAGTTTATCCTTACTCAGGAGTTAGAGGATAACCCATTTTCCTACATTGTTACTAATACTTGAAATTAACAGTTTAAAAAAGAAAGACAGAAAACCCTGTCAATTTGTGGCTTGAAATAAATACCTCATTTTTATTTGCATTTATTTGATTAGTGTGTCAAATACATTTTAATCCACATGCATTTATTTACTGTTTGCTTTTCGAGATGTGCCTATTTTATGTTCTGTGTAGTTCATAGTTGCTTTTTTCCTTTCTTTGAGACAGGGTCTCAACTGTGTAGCTTTGGCTGGACTGGAACTCAGTGATCCACCTACCTCTGACTCCCAAATGCTGGGATTAAAAATCTTTCACTGTCACGCCTTACTCATGGTTGCTTTCTTACTTCATATACAAATGTAAAGAATTATGCTGGGTGGTGATTGGGTACGCCTTTAATCCCAGCTTCAGGAGACAGAGGCAGGTGGATCTCCATGAGTTCGAGGCCACCCTGGACAACAGAGTGAGTTTCAGGATGGGTTCCAAAGCTATACACAGAAATCCTGTCTCAAAAACCTAAAATTAAAAAAAAGGAAAATATAAAGAGTTTTATAACAAACACTCAAATTCGTACTACCAAAAAGAATATATTTTTTATCTTACTTAGTTTCTTGTTTCAGTTCTGAAGAATTAAGTGTTATAGGTATAGCCATTCTTCTACTATTTTTTTTGAGACAGAGTTTCTCTAGCTTTGGAGCCTATCCTGGCACTCACTCTGTAGACCAGGCTGGTCTCGAACTCTCAGAGATCCGCCTGCCTCTGCCTCCCAAGCGCTGGGATTAAAGGCATGCACCACCAGCTCTTCTACTCTGTTTATCTGCATTTGTGTGCTTACATTTTGTAAATGCTAGTGTAAAGTCAACGTGGTGGGTGTCCCTACTGGCTAAATTTGTTTATTTTTTAAATTGAGATACAATTCACATACCATAAAAGTTACCTCTTTACAGTATACAATTGAGTGTATTTATGATATCCAGATTGTACACTCATTGCCACTATATACAAGAATACTTTTATGAATGAATACTTTTGCATCTTGTTTGTGCCTTCTCTCAGGATGGTGTTTTTAACCTAGCCACCTTTCAGCTATAGGAGTTGATTCATTCTTTTAATGTTCTTTCCCCAGGATCTTGTCATGGGAATACGTTGTGTAGTTGGTTTTACTTTTCCCACATTAAGGAAGACTATGTAGGTCATTTTCTGTCCTCTACAGTGTGCATCTTTGCACCTTACTTTGTGTACATGGACTGAAGTTGGTAAATCAGCCTAGAAGTAGTCATTGATTGCTGACATGTCTATCTTTATTTGTACTAGATGTGTTCAGAAATGTGTTTCATTTTTTCCTCTACATTTTTGTTAGTGTAGGCTATTTATATGTTATTTTTGATGTATTTTGATGTATAATAGAGATGGAATATTTTTGTTTGTGGTTAGTTTTTGTTCATATTGGAAGTATTTTAGGCACTTCTACAGGTTGTTTACTGATCATATTTTTACTTTGTTTGGTTTTTTTGAGGCAAGACTTTGCAGTGTATTTTAGGCTAGCCTGGAACTCATCTCAAACTTGCCTTCATCTTGCCATCATGCCTTGCTTCTAGATTATTTTTTTATGAATTCTTTTCTTTTTTTTAATTTTTCAGAAAACGATTGGGATGTTCATATTTTGTTTTTGTTGCTTTTTATAGGATGCTAATCTATTATTTGTGTTGAACGCCCTTTTTTTTTTCATAGCCTAGTTTATGCCATTTGTGCTGTATACAAGGTACTAATTTTGTCAGATTGATCTATTTAATCTTGGCTTTCCTTGGTTTTAGAATCTTGTTTGTAAATGTGAGAATTTGCTTAACCAGCAGCCTTTATTTGTATTTGCAAGATAAGCAGAAGGCTAGGGAGATGTAGAAAAGGGATGTCCCAGTCTCCAATGAACTTATGCATCTTAGGGCAGGAAAGCTCGATTGAGGTTCTTCATTTTTGAGTACTCTTGTTTTATTTCTTTATTTGCTTATTTATCTAGAGAGCACCACCCATAGCCTAGGCTAGCTTTGAGTCAAGAATGCCTTGAACTTCTAATCCTCCTGCTCTCCCCTCCAAGTGCTAAGTGCTAGGATTCCTTGTATGGGCTAGCATACCCAGTTTATGTGCTGTTGGGATCAAACTTAGGGCTTCTTGACTGCTAGGCAAGCACTTAACCAGCTGAGCTACAGCTGCAGCTCTCCTTTGTACTTTTACTCAGACGCTTAGAAAGGTGCAGCAATCTTGCATGTAGACAGAGTGAGTTATAGTGTACCTGTGCAAAGAGAACTGGTAGTAAACGGTGGTCACTGTTTACCTGTGAAGCATTGAGTAACTGTTCACTCATATCAGCAGGGAAATGTTCAGTAATAACTGCTTCTATAGGCATGGCCTAGGACTTAGTTATGTGGTAATGACTATGTTAGGTAATATTTTAAAGGTAAAAGTACTCTGGCTACTTTAATATAAAATCAAATTCCTTTTATGGATTGATTGAAGATATTCTCCTGGGGTGGGAGGCTGGAAATATGGCTCCATGGTTAAGAGAACTTTCTGCTTTGGTAGAGGACCCAGGTTCAGTTCCCAGCACCCATTGGTGGCGGCGGCAGCGGCTTCTTCTTCTTCTTCTTCTTCTTCTTCTTCTTCTTCTTCTTCTTCTTCTTCTTCTTCTTCTTCTTCTTCTTCTTTTTAACTTTTTGTGTATAACACATTTGTTTGTTTCCTTTTTTTCTCTTTAAAGATTTCATTTATTTTGTATACAATGTTCTTCCTGCATGTCTGCCTACAGGCCGGAAGAGAGCACCAGATCTCATTATAGATGGTTGTGAGCCACCATGTGGTTGCTGGGAATTGAAGCTCAGGACCTCTGAAGAGCAGTCAGTGCTCTTAACCTCTGAGCCATCTCTCCAGCTCCCCTCCCCATTGGCTTCTTACAGCTCCTATAACTCCAGTTACAGGGGCTTGGATATCTTTTGCTTCTGTGGACACTAGGAATGCACATGGTGCACAGACATACATGTAGTTAAAACATTCACACACATAAAATAACTCTTAAAAAAAAACTTCCCTTGTACCAAACTCATTAGGAAAGTTGGCTGGCAGCCTTTTCATGATGACTTGTCCCTTCTGTTCTCTTTGCCAGTCTTGCAGCAGAATGAAGGATATAGAATCTTGCCATAAGAAATACGTTTGTGTTACTACATTATTTAACGTGTAATAAGTTTTCTGCGATTGAGGCCTAAGAAGGCTATTATTGAATTTTTAAAATGAAAATACTAATATTTGGGTTTGATTTATTTAGTAGGTAGCAGAAAAGCCAGTGACCATTGCCATTTTTAATTTAAAAAACTAGTTTAAAACATTTCTTTGAAGTTAGTTTTTTTTTTTTAATTTCTTTCATTGTGTGTGTGTGTGTTTTACCTGCATGTGTGTCTGTGTACTGATGACTGAGGAGGAAGCGGAAGAGGGTATTGGGTCTCCTGGAATTGGAGTTGTGAGCTACCATGTGGGTGCTGAAAAGAGCTCTGCAAGAGCAAGCAGTACTTTTAACCGATATCCCATCTTTCTAGCCCTCCCCCTCTCTGTCTCTCTTTCTCTTTCTCTCTCTCTTCCTCTCCCATTCTCCCCCCCCCCCTTCAGGGTCTCCCTATGTATCCATCTGACTGTGTTATGGTTGAACTCACAAAGATCCTCTTTCCTCTGCTTCTTAAGTGCTGGAAATAAAGGCATTTATTTGTTGTATGTATGTATGTATATATGTTTTGGACATGCAACAGTTGTTTTGCTCCTTCCACCTCGCGGGTCTCAAGCACACAAGGTAAGCTTGGCAGCCAGCACCTTTATTCACTGAGCCATTTTGCTGGCCTTCAAAGTTAGCTTTCTTTTTTAGGGAGCATGAAGCTTGCCTTAACTTCTGATTCTGAGGTCAATTTACGTAGAGTTATACTCATTTTTGACTACAAAGATGATTAGTTGAACTTCATTATGTTTGAAGATTGGCATTCTCAGACCCAAATACTTTTTTTTTAATTTGAAAAATTTTAACTTTGTCAAAGCCGTTTTTATTTTTGTTCTTTTCTTTTCAGTAGAATCTATCAGTTTTGTTATCATCTAAGCCAGGCAAATTGTTTGGTGCATATATGGCAATCTTAAAAAGCAAAGTGTATTTTAACAATTACTTCTAATAATAGTTCAGGGTGGGCTACGAATATGGCCCAGTAGTTAAGAGCATGCAACACTCTTGCAGAGACTCGACCCAGCACCCATGCCTGGTGCTTCATACCTGCCTCTAACTCCAGCTCCAGAGGATTGCACCTCTGCAGGCACCTGCACCCCTGCAAGCACCTTCACTCACTTGAAGGTACCTCCCTCCCCTCAGTTAAAAAGTTCCCATTATTAAAAAAAAAAATGAGTCATGTCTTAGAGAACAGAGAGCTTGTCATGTTTCTAGTCATAGACTTAGTTGTAGGATACCTTTTAATTTTCGCAGCAAAGTTTTGGGTCCACTTCCGTCTCCCTCAAAGGGTTTTGGGAGGGAAGGCCTATTTGAGTAGTTGTGGTGTCTGTTCATTTTGATGGACATCTAATATACTTAAAATAGTAAAAGACAAGGCTGCCCCTCGCATATCATCCATACTCTCCACTGTTTGTATGCATAGCCGAATAGTGAAAGCTTTCTTAGTGTGGAAGTAACATTCTATTTAACAAACCTTTTTTTTTTTTTTCTCTTTTGTTTCCTCTTCTAATTCCTGAACTACTGGTTGCTACTTTGAAGCAAGTCAGTAATAAAGAGTTTGGGCTGCTGGCGTTTGCTTGCTTTTAGGGATGTGTTATTTGGTGTACACATGGCATGGAACTGTCGCATCATGCTTCCTTGTATGACTTTTATGTGTTCTAGGTGAGTTGCTTGTAGGAAGCTGTGCCTCAAATGCAGCATGGAGCAGCAGGTGTCACATGTCACATGCTCATCTGTACTGCACTTTCCTATCCCTGTCTGTGTATCTGTCCAATTTCTCTTAGATTGTATCAGAGTTTGGCATGGGGACAATACTGGGTTTCTGTGTCACTAGATCCTACTGACATGCCTTTATGATATACTTTCTAGAGACTGGAAGTTTGGGGCATTATTGTAAAAAAGGTAGATAATACAAGTAAGAAAAGGTTTTAGAGTCTTGGCCTTGGCTTGCACCTGGCTAAACTGAGAATTGCTTCTCATTTCTGAAACTCATTTCTTCTGTAGCTCAAGAACTGATTGTATAAAAACAAAGCAAAACAAAAAGAACCCCAAAAAACTATCACTTGAATTTAGTGAGAAACATTGTATATGTTGAATCACTTTTTCTAGAATGGGTCTAGCTTTGTTAATAGGCAAAAATAAAATTGTCTCCTTGAGACAGTTTCATACTTTATATATCTGGCTGACCTAGAAATCACTGTGTAGAACAGGTTGACCTCAAACTCACAGATATCTGCCTGCTTTTACTGGGGTTAAAAACATGCACCACCACACCCAGATCCCCTTTTCTTTTTTTTTTTTTTTTAAGATTTTATTTATTTATTATGTATACAACATTTTGCTTCCATGTCTACAGCACACCAGAAGAGGGCACCAGATCTCATTACGGATGGTTGTGAGCCACCATGTGGTTGCTGGGAATTGAACTCAGGACCTCTGGAAGAGCAGTTGGTGCTCTTAACCTCTGAGCCATCTCTCCAGCCCCAGATCCCCTTTTCTTAATAATTTTCATTAGTAAAACATTTTTTTGTGTATCTGTGTGTGATATGTTTGTATGTAAGAGTGGGAATGCATGTGTCATGGCATGTGTGTATAGGTCAGAGGACAACTTTTGAAAGTTTATTCTGTCCTTTCACCATGTGGATCCTGGGGATTGAACTCAGGTTGTCAGGCTTGTGTGGCAAGCCATCTTGTCATTTTGTTTTTTAACCCTGATGTTCCCCCATCTTAAAAAATAAGGTATATATTTGTGTGTCAGTGTGTGAGTCTGTGTGCACTGGAGTGCAGTACCCTCAAAGGCCAGAAGAGGGTATCAGAGTCCCTAGAACTAGAGTTAAAGAGGTTGGGAACTACTAGATGTAGGAACCAAACTTGGGTGCCCTGTAAGATCATTAAGTGCTCTTAACAACGGAGCCATTTTTTTTTTTTCTAGCTCCATCTTCATCAATTTTTGGTGAGTTTTAAAAAGCTAGACAGATTTGAAAGACTTGGGCCAGCCCTGTCAATTTTTTTACTTAGTTCATGAAACACAAGCCGACTTTGACTCTAGAAATGAGCTTGGTGACTGGGAAGCAGTGTCTAAAGGGATAAGGCCCTGTTTGGCCTCAGTATGTCTGAACAATAAGCTAGACTTTTCAAGCTCAGAAATACTGTTTTATAATTTTTTGTAAGGAACAAATCTATGTTTGTAATTGGTCTAATGTTTTTATAACAACAACATAGTAACCTCCATTTGTTAAATACCCATTCCTTATCTTGCCAGGCAATATACTTGTGCTATTGTATTTAATTTTTCCTTTTTCCTAAGGAAAATTAATTGGAAAAGGTACATGTCCCCCTTTTCTTTTTTGGAGGCTCCAGATCTGACCCAGTGACTCTAGTGTCTAGCCACTAATTGTCCTACACTGAGATACAAACCCAGTTGGAGAATGTTTTCTTTGTAAATTGATATATGGGTGTTAGTATTTTATAATCTTATGATAGGTTTTGGTTGTATTCCTGATTGGATTGATGCCGTTTGCATCAACCACCAGCAACTTCTTACAGGTTGAAACATTTTAGTGTCTAAAAAAACCCTGTCTTTATTTGGAACTTTTTAGTTTTTTGGAGAAAGGGTTTCTCTGTGAAACAGTCCTGGCTGTCCTGGAACTTGCTTTGTAGACCAGGCTGGCCTTGCACTCACTAAGATCCACCTGCCTCTGCCTCCTGAGTGCTGGGTTTAAAGGCATGTGCCACCACCCAGCTATTTGGAACTTCTTAAAATGCAAGTCTTGATTGTGTCAGTGGATCATTGTATTTTTCATGTCTTCATTTTGATTTCCCTCCTCCCCCCATGTGATCTGAGAGTGTGTCAGTTGATTTGCTTTTCTGAGCTGTAATTTACCACCTATCTGCTTGTTTTCACTACTGGAGTAATAATTGACATACTGAACCTGTATTGTATGCAAGCAGGATGGAAGAAAGGATAACCTAGTATTTGGTCATTCCACATACTTGGAAAATTGTCAGTTTAACAATTTGGATAGCATTATAAAATGCTCTTAATTGAATCTTAAGTGAAGTTGGTTTGAAAGGCAGGTGTTCCTCATTTCTTGGCTGTAAAATGCTAAATACCTTTAGGTCAAAGGGAAAAAAATGAATATAGTTATCATTCCAACTTGTTAAGGGAAACTGTCAAATGATTGTCTAGAGCCCAAGATTTAATTTATGTAAGCTGTACAAATTCAGAAGCTGTCTGTAGAGCAGCACACAGTCAGAAGTTTCTCGTGTTGGAAAGGGTTAAATGCTACTTGACACTGCTTTCTTCAGCAGGGGCTGGCTCTTGAAGTTCATTCTCATCACTGATTTTAGCACTTGATTTAGTTTTTCTTTGTATCAGAATGACCACAATTGTTCATTTTTACACACATTTTGATAGACTTGTGATAGGTATAATTACATCAGTGAAAAGAATGGAAGGAAATGCTTCAGCAAAATGTGTGTATCTGTGTGTATGTATAAAATTAACATAATATGATAGTGTGTGTGTGTGTGTGTGTGTGTGTGTGTGTGTGTGTGTGCGTGTGTGTGTGCGCGTGCATGCGCGCGCTTGTGCGCGCACACACACAGAGTCTCCCTACATAGCTCTTGGCTGTCTTGGAACTAACTATGTAGACCAGGCAGACCTTGAACTCACAGTGATCTGCCTGCCTCTGTCTCCAGAGTGCTGGGATTAAAGGTGCATTCCACTCCTGGCTTTTTTTGTTTGTTTTTGAGACAGTGTCTTTCACTATCTTAGAACTTTACAGATAGTCTAGGGTAGGCTGTTTGGTCACTCTTCCAGGAAGCCCTAAGTATCCTCATGTGCCAATCTCTGGAGTACATGCATCACACCTTCGAAAAAAAAATCTTTTTTCAGTGTGGTCTCTGGTGATTGAACGTCTAAAGCAGGCACTTTACCCACTGAGTTAGCTCCCAGCCTTTGTTTTCTGAGACTGGGTCTCACTTACAGCTCTGGTTGGCCTAGGACTTAGTATGTTTCCCAGGCTGGCATTGAACTTGTAATGATTCTCCTGCCTCTCTCCCAAATGGCAGGATTACATGTGTGGACCACCATGACTAGCTTCAAGCTTTAAAAAATTAATTAATATGAATCAGGGCCTATCTCTCAAGCTTTCTTGGTTGTACACACTTGCCTATATGAGAGTAAAACTAGAAATTTAAATGGATTCATAGACAGTTTTGTAGTAAGCTGTTGTTTCTCCAAAAGTAGTGATGTCATTTGGGATATAAGCAGAACTGTGTTTTTTCCCCCCAAGAAACATTTTCATATCTCAGTATATACTAATTTTGTCACCTTGTCTTATTAAATCCTTTCCTTTAATATCACTATAAATATGAGCATAGATATGACCTAAGGGATGTTTAAGCTTTAAAGAGACACATGTAGAACATGTCTTAAATTTTTCTTAATTTATAATGTGTTATAGTTGTAAATTATATTATTATATTCGTTGTACTTATATCATTAAGGCATTTTTTTGTAACAGATACAGTCATATTTCATACTTACATTTAGTACCATTGCCTTTTGTTGTCTAGAGGGGGGAGGACATCAAGACTGCTTTAAATAACATGATTTGTGCCTGCTGAAGTTACTTATATGTACTGGCTTAGAGTTGCCTGTACTCTACAGATTTCCAAGTATATACCTTGAACTGTTCATTTCCTGATTGCTTACAATTCCTGATAAGATGTAAATGCTCTGCAAAGAGTTATTTTGCTGTCTGTACTTGATTGTTGCTTGTTTTGGAGCTGAGGAAGATACCCAGGGCCTTCTGTACTGTTCTGTGAGCTAAGTCCCTAACTCCTAATCTGTATGTCATAAGTACAAAGTTTTCCCCTTTCCTTCCACCCATGCTTGATTGGGTCTTCAGATGTGGAACCTGAAGATAATGAGGGGTAACTACATTTTGGAAGTATATGCTTCAAATGTTTGACTTTTTTTTTTTTAAACCTGTAAGATTTTGACGACTTTGTTATCTTCTTAATGTGTAGTGTTAGAAACATTTCCAAAGCCGGTATCTGACTTTGAAAACTGACTAACAACTTCATGATACTCATGAAGTTGCTCAGATTTATAGTGACAGTGTTAATAATCAATAAAGTCTATACTTGGAAGGAGAGGCCTACTCCCAGGTCGTTGATCTTTGTATGTGGTTTAAAGTTGATCATGAGATGATAAATAAAAGGTATCAAAATCAATCAGAACAATGCAGACACTTGGGACAGGGAAAACAGCTCTTTTGGGGTAGAGAGTGGGTATATGTTGCATAAAAACAGTTACAGGAGGGTGGGAGAATTAACTCATCACTTAGAGCCTATACTACTCCTGCAGAGGACCCGTGTGTTTGGTTCTCAGCCTTCATATTGGATGCTGTATAACTACATGTAACTCCAGCTCCAGGGGATCTCATGTCTCCTGCCTCCACTCTCACATGCACAGTTAGAAATAAAACAAGTATTCAAAAAGCCAGTGATATAATATGTTTTAAAACATAATTTTTAGATTTACTTTATGTGTATAAGTGTTTTGCATGTATGCATATATGTCTGCACACCTTGTGTATGTGCCTGGTGCACAAGGAGGCCATCAGAGGGTGTCATATGCCCTGGAACTGGAGTGATAGACATTGTGAGCTGCCTTTCAGATGCTGGAAACTAAACCTGGGTCCTTTGCAAGAGCAAAAAATACTCCCCTGCTGAGGCATCTCTCCAATCTCACTAATGTAGTTTTAGTTGGATTTCACATGTAAACTGTGAAAATAAGTTTTGAAAAACGAAAATAAAACTACATGTTTAATTTATAATATAGATGATTTCTGTGACTGTATTAAAAAAAAACAAAAGAAAATTTTCCAAAATGAGAGAGTTAATTTCAGTTTTCTTCAAAGGTGTCTTTATTGTATAGTTTGTATTTAGTATTGTGATTTCTTAGGAAACATCTTTTCCTTTTTTATCATAAGCTTATTACAAATGTACTTCAGACTAATGCATAACTAAGTTGTAGGCCAAGTACAAGCAACTATTTTTCTCTTTAGTATTAGGTGCTTTTTACAAAATAATGGTTAGGTTAACTCCACCTTAGAATTCTTGCTGCATGTAAAAACTGATGTTTGTGACCTGAGTGTTTCCTAATGAGCCACTTGGGTGAAGTTGATATTTCAAGTTCTGTATGCTAAAGTTTGGAATGACATTATTTGCCTTGAACTTAGTTTAGTTCTGCTGATTAATTTTCTACTTAACTGTTTCTTTTGAGAGAATTCTAAATGGGCTTTGTAGTGGTGTGGATTCCTTTCCTTAGGACTAAGGTATGTGTGTGAACAAGGACAGCAGCACCAATTCCGTGACTCTGTCTGGCAGCATTTATGTGCTCCTGTCTCTAATCATTAACTTACATAGCCAGAAATAACAGGCAATAAAGTAATTGTTTTTAAATAAAGTCACTGTTTTAAGATTTATTCCAGTGGGCTAAGTTGAGGACTTGAGAGTTGGAATACTCTAGAGGACCAACTTGAATATTGAGATTCCAGACTCTGTTAAATGAGTATACTTATGCGTCTTGTTACTGGATGGGCAAGGCCATGGTTGTTCCAGATAGTGGATAATAGCTTTTATTTGCAGCTTATGTAGTGGAGCATATTTTGCAGCAAAGAGGAACCAAAGGACAAGGTGTTCTCTACTTGTGGGCTTGTAAAGGGCTCAGAGTTTTCTTTATGTTATTGTAGAAAGACATTATTTTTGCTGTGGCATGCTTAAAACTAAAGGGCAAATGATCCAAAAGAATAATCTTGAAATTCAATAGCAAGAAAACTACTTGACATTGTGGGCCGGAGGCCAGCAAACGTGGGGCTTTCATTGAATGCGTGGGAAATGGGGCAGGCCTGGCATTTAAAGAGACAGGGCACAGTCCCCCAGAAAAGAAAAGCCCTCATGTATGATTTGCTTACATGGAGAAAAAAATAGACTTAAAAGTTTTCTCTAAAGGAGCTTTATTGGATCAACCATTTAAGGCACTGAAAGACACTGAGTGAATTTTTCCTGACTCCACCCCCACACCCCTCTGTCTTCTCTTGTCTGAAATTAGTGTGGAATAAAATGGTTTATAACAGGAGAGAAGCAGCTTTTCAAATAAAAGTACTTTGTAGACTGTTGAAACGGAGTATCATGTAATTCTCTCTGAAACTGAGCACTTACAACTTTGTTTATGTAGCCTTTTAAATGGTGGGGGTAGAGTGAGGAATGGGGGTGCTCGAGGGACCTGGGCTTTAGACTTTTCTGTTTTTTCTATGTCTGAAATTTCCTCCCCCATCCACTCATGAATCCCCCTTTCCCCCCTCCACCACCTCCCACAATCCCTCAATAAAATAGTATTTGAAAGACTTGAGTGACCAGTCCTGTGTGCTAGCTTCTTGCTTGGGGCAGTAATGTACTGTTTTCAATGGGTGGTCTTCAGTCTCCATGGGAGATTTTACAGGCAGTGGGCTCTGAGATCCACTAAGTGTATTATATTGAACATGGCCAGTTAAATTCCTAAGCTATAGAAAATACAGAGATAGCTTTACATTGCTGAATTCTCATCAGTAATTAGTAGAAGTACTAATTTGTTTAATTGTGTTGGAAGAATTTATGGATTAAGACTACAAAAGTGGAACATATTAACCCAGTATTAGGGATTTAGCTTTTAAAACAACTCATAATGTGTGAATGGAGGACTATCCACTAATATATGTATTTTAATTCATAGTTTTTAAACAATTCCTAATCCTGTAGAAAACCCATTGAAGCCAGATTTCTCCCACAGCAGTGTACGAAGATGTGGTCTTTTCACAGTACAAAGTGTATCTGATATGGTTCCAGTCAGAGCCTCTTATTTTCGGCATGTAACAGGAATATACAATAGCCTAAAATTTAGCTAGTGTTCTGGCATAAACCGTTGGTAAACAGGAATAGAATTATTATAAATTAATACTGGATTAAAATTGGCCTTTTTGAAACAAGATGATCCTTAGGCACACGGACACAAATGAAGTAACTTAGTATAAATATTGAAGTCCTGTCTATTTCTACATAACTGAATTATTTAGACTCTCTTTACTGTGTGAACCTGTGATTCCTAGCCGTATTGGAACATAGCTTTGTTAGCTCACTGGTTTCTTACTCAGATGCTTCAAAGACTCAACTTACAAAGAGCATTGGATTTCAATCTAAATAAATAGTTTTTCTTCCCAGCTAGCTGAAATACTTGTTTTTCAGGGACTAGGTAGAAAAGACTTGAGGGATCAGTATCTCAGATGTGTTGGTGAGACTGGGTGTCAACGGTCTGTAAGAAGATGGCTTTTGCGTTTATTTTAGATGGTGTAAGTACTTTTAGATGGAAAATCCTAGGTCTTGAGGAATCAAGTTTGTTTTTCATAAGAATCATTGCCCAGTGTCTTAGGTCATATAGAAATGACACAAATTCTGTAGTTTTCTCCACTGATAGAGTCAGAGATCTGTGGCTAAACATTTTACAGTGGCTAAATGTTTACCTTTTCCTTTTTAGCTTATTTCTGCCCTTGAATAGCTAAACTTTTCCCAGTAGTTTTTGCAAGTGGTTTTAAAGAAGCAATAGCCATCTGAAGTTTATCTCCTGCAGCCAGCATTTAGGAGTTATAAAGGTTGTCTACACACACAGAAAGACACAGCTCTTGTGGATGCACAGGAGGGTAAATGTTGAAGGTTAGTAAAAATTAGCTTGTCAAGAAAGTTTACTGACGGAGGGATATTTTATTTTCACCATCCCTTTTCTCGGCTGAAAAGGAAATATCTATGATCTGGTTACCAGGCCAGTGCTGCCTTGGATGGCTTCCTTGGGCTTTGGCTGTGGACGGAAAAGAATGGTTAGGCAGCTGCTGTAGGTTTTGCATGGCCTCACAAAAGAAATTTTTTAACCCCTGTTAGTTTCTGATGCAGCCATCCTAATCTGAAGATAAACTGGCTGTGTTGGATATGCTCTCTGTGCTTAGGATGTGAACCTCTGTCTCACTGGTATGTAGTATAGCAGAAAATGAGAATTTTTTTTAAGCATTAATAGAGTTTCATGTCTTGGAGTATGACATGTATGTCTATTACTTTTTCTGCTTCTATTCAGGCAGGTCTAAGAACTTCAACTCATATTTTTCAGGTTTGACATTGCTTTTGGATGTGGAGACTGCTTAGGAATTGTGAAAGCTGAGTTATAATCTTTGATAATTGGGCATTCTGCTTTTAGGTGTGAAGTGTAGAGAGAGGGGGAATATCAAGTCATCGACTTTAAATTAATTTGGGATTAAGTGTGGAGTTAGAGCAATACCATGTACGACCAATGTCAATGTCATAATGTTCAAAACTCCTGCAGCACTGGACTTCTCTGTATCATGGTTGCATGGTTGCTGTAGGTTTGCAGGGCAGGGAAGTCCTTCACTGCTAAGGCTGAAGAGGGCAAGAGTTGGAAACCACTGCTGTGTGATTAAACCCGTGTGTTTGCCCTGAGGCTCCAGCCATTCCATCTGAATTCATAGTCTGAAATTTTAGATTCATTCTCTATTTGAAAATAATACTTCTTAAACATTTTAAGACTGCCTTTGCCCACTAGCGTGAACAGTATTGAGACAGATTATGAGAGTTAAGGTTTTAAGGCAATCAGACCGAAGATGTAGTTCGGTACTTTAAAGAGAAAGTTCACAGCCATTTAACATAAAATTTTACTGGGCTTTTCATTAATCTGAAATAACTGGTCTATAAGTACTTTATCAGTGCGAACTGCACAGCGTGTGACTCGAGGGCAGAAGAGCACAAAGCCTTCCTGCAAATTAAGGGCACAATGCGGACTGACGGACTTTCCAGCCATCTCCAGCTGGGAGATTATTACAGTTTTTGCAAACCCTTTTCTCTCAAAACTAAATCAAGAATGGTAGAGTCCTGATAAAAAGAAGTGTAGAAAAGCCTAACTAATCCTTAGATGAGTTACTTCAAACGTGCCAAAATAGAATAAAATCAGTTAAATAGCATGGATTAAAGGTTACTTTTAATGCATTTTTGTCACTCATGTTGAGAATTTTGTTGTATGTTAATGCATTTAGCCTTGGTTAAAAAGCTCCAGAGGGGGAAAATGTAATTAAATCTGAGAGATTACACAATCACGTTGTTATGAAGAAATTTAGTACCAATTCTAGATGCCAGGCTAAGAGATAAAAGCTGCTCTGGGGGATCAGGGCTGTACACAGGTGGCTCTTGTGAATGGGAAGATTTGGGTTTCAATGCAAAGAGTTGTGTGGAATTCTAAGAACTGACTTGTACATTTGACGGTGTAACTACACGTCTCAGGCTATGTGTGCGTAAGTGGGTCCTTGGTTTGATTGCCGAAGATTGCCAACTCAGCTCTGTTTTAAATATCTTTGATAGCAGACAGGCGGAGTTAGAGGCAGATCTTTGGAAACAGATACCCTTTACTTTTTGTGCTGTGTCTAAAGTGCTCTGCTTTTCTGTAGAGGAAGCCCATACCAACTGTACTTTCCATTCACAGCCATGTTTGGCAGCTACTTGATTTAAAATCCTGGCATATCATAATCGAACTGCCAAAAGTTTTAGGTTAAGGAAAAAAAAAAAAAACCTTTTGGCTTGGAGTTGCTGATGGGAAGAATTTTTAAAGAGAGGATAACATCTTAGTAAAATGCTATGATTTTTGTGCTGATACATACATAGTGTTAAAGATGTACATGAATATATTTGCATGTGTGTCAGCTTTACTAATTTTTTAACATTTACTTTATGTATGTATGTGGGCATGTGTGTACCATGGCATGAGTGGGATGTCAGATGACAGCTTGTGAAGTCTCTTCTCTCCCTTTGTCATGTGGATTCAGGGATGAAAGTTACTTCATCAGACTTGGCTGCAAGTGTCTCCAACCTCTGAGCCATCTTGCTGGCCCAACAAAATTTGTATTTTAAGAATTCGGGCAATGGGAAATTTCATAGTCATGTTATGATTGTCACCAATCCAAGATGCCAAATAGTAAATTCTGTAGTTAGACTTCACATCTTTTCCTTATTGCAAAGGACACATGCTAATCCTGCAGCTTAGCTGGCTTCCCCCTCACTGTTGCTCATAGTACGTGTGTATGCTGTATGTGTTAGGTGTTTGCATGTCATCCTGCACTGCAGCAATGTTTTATAAGCCCTGTGAGAATGCAGTCCTATTAGTTTATAGGCAGAACATACGGTTGTTCAAAAGCTTCCTCTCGTGCTGTTCTGACCAAATTTAACCTTATTCAAATTGCACAGCTTTAATGAATTTTGCTACATCACATAAATATTGTTCTGTGGAGTTATTTATGTGCTTAAGACCCTGCAGTTTCCTTCTATGCCAATAAGTGCCCCAGAGATAAGTTATTTTAGTAAATCAGAAAATTTCTCTGAAAGCAAAGTGATTCTTAAGGTTTCTGAAGTTGGAAATGGGCACTATAGCCTTTACCATTTCCAGGAAGATAGTCTCGTGGACCCATACTATACAAAGTCAGTTTCCCAACTTTCTAGTTCCCCAATTCAACTCTGCAGAATTGGTTTTACTTGTGTAGTCATGTCTTTGTGTGCCTGTGGGAGCTGTGAGCATTCTGTCTTCTGTGTTTCTGTTGTTTCTCAGCAGTGCCCTCAGAACAGTCCTAGAGATTGGCTTTGAAGCTCCGGATAACCTGGTATCAAAGAGCGTAGGAATTTAGCAGTAATTGTTTTATGGCTGGCTAGAAATCAGACCTATTTGTATCGGCTGCACACAGAATAGCTGTGATTTGACAATTTGGTTCTATTTATGCTGACCATAAAAAAAAGAAAAGAAAAAGTTAAAGAGTATTTTGGAAACAGGAAATAGGTTGTAAATGCAAATTGCTTTACCATTTTCTCAAAGGAACAAAAAAGGAAAAGGGTTTGGAAGTTTTTATTGAAGGTGTGTCATTGAGGATCTGTCTGCTCCTGGGATGTTTAGTGCTGCACTCAGTAAAGCTATACCTCCTTTTGTTGGCAGTTTTCTTTTCTCTTCTAATGTTGCCATCTGCCTAAAATAATTTTCATCCCAGCAAAAGAAACTCTCAGGGAGGAGAGGCAGTGAAGTCAGAATTTCCAGCTCTACCTAGCAGACATTTACAGTCCATCTTACTCTGGTTAGTTAGCTGGGGAAAGGACAAACTGTTGCACGAAGTGAGTTTTTCCATTCTAATGAAGACTGTGCTTTCACTATACAGCTTCAGGTTAACTGTGTTGTGCAGGAGGCTTTGCCAGGTAAGTGTTCATGGCTCTTGGGAATTGGAAGAAAACATTTGTGTCCTGACCAACAGCTGGAGGAGTCTTCTGGAATACGGAATGCCTGAATTCTTTGTTCCTCTTGTCCAAAGTATATTTTAAACTCAAGGTGTGCACAGTATTAGGTATGTCTGTTCTTTGGAGCAGCCCACAGTGAAGTCTGACTGTTCCCAGAGTGTCTGTCAGACTTAGGGTGTCTGCTGTAAAATGCCTCATTATTGTTTCGGAGGCTCCACCCCTAGAGCAGTCTGAGTCTGGGGCAGCAGAGCACAAAAAAAGCAAACATGCTTGTGATTGACTGTACTTCAGAAAAAGAAAAAAAGAAAAGAAACCCTAGAAAGGCTTAAGGGACCTTAGGTCTTTGCCACAAATTAAAATGACTTTTTCTTTATTCCTTTTTTTTTTTTTTTTTTGGTAAACCATGAAGACATTTCAATGCCTTTGAATTTGGACTATAATTTGTCTTTATTTTAATTTTTCATCACTGGATTCTGATTCTCCCATAATAAGCAGAATTGGTGTTTATTAGATGTCTTGATTGCCCAGGTATAGTCTACAGTCTAGGTGAAGTGGAAACTGGTTGAGTTGGTGTTAGCTTCCATCTTTGAATCAAACTTGAGAGTTTGAGACTCTTGTATGTGAAGGATACTAACTTGGCAGTGAAAATATAAATAGGAATTTTCCAAAACCTAGCAGAATGACACGATAGGTTCCCACTATGAAAACAGTTAGAGTAGTGTTCAGGATCCCTTTGTTCTGTAGACTGTGAATGCTCAGAGGGAAACAGGTAAAGACATATGTAGTGGGCCAGAGAGATAGCTTAGTGGGTAAAGACACTGATGCTGCAAGGCCTGATGACCTGAGCTCACTTCTCTGGGGTCCCACATGATGAAAGGCAGGAACAGGCTCTTACAAGTTGTCCTCTGACCTCCACAGGTGCACTGTGTGTGGCACACACACATCCATAAGGATACACAAATAAATAAGTGTAATAATAACCATAATAAAAGATGTGTAGTTACACAGATGTTGGTTTGAGATAGGGTTTTTTTTTTTCAGTCCTCAAAATCACTTTGTAGCCCAGGCTAGCTTACTTGTAAACTCTGGCTCATCCTTCTCAGCCTCCTGAATGCTGGGATTGAGCCATCAGAGAGTTAGGCTAGTGAAGGGTTGCATTTTTGAAGTATTGATCCTTTACTCGACCACCTTTGTGTATCAGTGAGGTGCCAGGCACTAAACAGTGAGGGCAAGAGCAGCAAGGGCATTAGCTTTGCCTTCTATAAGGACCTGACTGACATCCAGTACTTTCTTTGTAGACCAGGCTGGCCTCAAACTCACAGTGATCCACTTGCCTCTGACTGCCTAGTGCTGGGATTAAAGATAAGTGCCTGGTTTTTTAAAAAAATATTTTGTATAACAAGATTTTACTCATTTTAATTTTATGTGTGTAAGCGTTTGCTTGTTTGTATATAAGTGTACTGTGTGTGCAGTGCACACAGAGGCCAGATGGGTATGCTAGATCCTCTGGACCTGGAGTTACAGATGGTTGTGAGCCACCATGTGGGTGCTGGAAGAGCAGTCAGTGTTCTTAACCACAGAGTTATGTCTTTAGTCCTCAGCCTCCCAACTCTGTATGGCCATGGCTGGCCTTGAGCTCCCTTTCCTCTCTTCCTCTACTTCCCAATTGCTGAGATTACTGGTGTTGGTTGTCCAACATTCCCAGTTTTAAATGGTGCTGGAGATTGAACTCAGGGCTTCATGCATGTTAGTAAAACACTCTACCAACTGTTCTGTGTCTGATGTCATACGTGTGTGTGTGTGTGTGTGTGTGTGTGTGTGTGTGTGTGTGTGTGTGTGTGTGTGTGAATGAGCGTGTGTGCCATGTGGCTCATAGGGAGATCAGAGGACAACCTTTCCTTTCATATTGTTTCCGATTGGGTCTCTCTTGACTGTGTGTGGCAAGCTAGCTAGCTAGTGAGCCACCTGTCTCTGTGTCCTCTCTGTACAGGGACACTGGGCTTACAGACATGTTCACTATTATGGCTAGCTTTTTTGTGGGCTCTGGGGAGCTGAGCTCAGGCTTATACAGCAAGCACTATCCGCTGAACCATCTCACATCGAGTCTGTTGGATAGGTGGGGTTTTGGTGTGTCTTTGGTTGTTGAACATGGTGGCCTCCCTTTAATAACCCTTCCCCCGGGACTCCACTCTCTTTCCCTCCCACCTAAGCAGGAGCTACAGCAAAAGAATGGGTTTGAGGAAAGTAATTGTAACTTGGGGAAGAAAATTGGAACCTTTTGTTGTGATTTGCTCAGAGTTTCTCTATCAGGCTGGTTGGACAAAGACTAAGTATGTCCCAGTGTTCCTTTTTATGTAGCTCAGCATTTACATTTGTAGACACGGGGTATAGTGGCATGTGATGGAGTAATGGAATATGAATGGATTTGATTTGCTGATGATACTTAGTGTGAGTTCTCCTGTTGTGTGTATCTTCCATCAGAGGAGGACGTGTCTGAGCAGAGGCTATGGACATGCTCATTTTAAGAGTCATGAAGGTAGGGGCATGGGGAGAGATGACTCAGTTGTTAAGAGCACTGCCTGCTGTGGCAGAGGTTCCAGGTTTGGTTCCCAGCATCCACATGACAGCTCATAATGCTCTGTAACTCAAGTTCTAGGGGAAATCTGATGCCCTCTTCTGGCCTCCATGGGTACTGCATGCAAGTGGTGCACAGACATACATATAGACATAACACCCATTCACATTAGAAAGAAATAAAAAGGTAAAAAAATGCTTAATGGCAGCCAACATTTTTGGAATGAAGTAGAGGAGTAGAAGCAAATGGGGGCTGCTGTGAAAGACTCTTAGGTTAGATGATTGGCGAGGTGAAGTGCTTCATGCTGCAGGCAGACATTGTTTCTTTCTCAGATTTACACATCTCTTGAACAACACGGCTTCTTCTTTGTTTGCTTAAAGCTAGGACAAGGGAAAGGGAGGCAGGCCAGTCAGTCAGCAGGAGAATTACTTTCGTACAGTTGGGTTGAGTTGCAGTTATGAAAAGGTATGGGGTTTGAGGGACAGTAGAGTGATGCTGGCACTTACGTGGCAGATGTTGTAACTTGAACCTTCTCATAGTCTTGTACCATTTTTGGTTCACGCAGCATTTAATGTTTTGCTTTTCTTTTCAGAAACTGTTTATAATGCAACTTGAACAATGCAGTGAGATTCTTTAGCTCAAGTTGTTATGAAGCCAAAAATAGATCTGGGCTACAATTGGACTTTGTGGGACAAATTGTGGTTTGTAGGTTTTGGCTGTTATTTTTCTAACAAATAACTGTAATTTAAAAATTATTTAAAAGCAAAGAAAATGTTGCTTGGATAAAAAAAGGACCTGGTTGATTTTGAAGGTTGCTTTAGAATGCTAACCAGATGTCCAAGTTTAAGGGAATGTTTAGAGTGAAAATGTTTTAGCTAAAAAACACTGTGTAGGTGCTGTCAAATAAGCACAGAGCCTGCGGTACTGTTGGGGCTTGCCTGTTGTTTCTCTCTCTCCTCATTCTTCATTATTCTTGGTTTTCTTTGGGAAGTAAAAAACATGAATAAGTTTCAGAGAAAGGGAAGCCAAAGCTAGGGATTACTGCACATTCAAACCCCCTTCCTGTCAATTGGTCCAGCACTGGGTACCAGCATCATCCTACAACAATACTAAATTCAAAGAGATACATGAAGTCAAGTAAGAAACACAAACGTTAAAAATCAGGAAAGGCAGACTTCATCGTTCAGCTTAAAAGCAAATGGTTTCCCGAGATTCTTAAAGGATGAATGGGCAGTTTTGTTAGAAAAGAAAGCTTGTTATCAAGGGTCTTCATATCACATGATGAACACATAAGGGCTCTTGTGCTAAGGTTGTTAGTTTCTCGTGGACAGTTACCAAAAAATTATGCCACAACTTTTCACTTCGTCGTTGAGGATATGTTCTGTAGCAAGCTATCTTTATTATAAGAATAGTTGAAATATAAACATGTTATAATAGAAGCTGGCATTTAGCATCTATGTGTCAGGCTGAGGCATGAGTATTCTGCAAGATTCACTGTATTAGGTTACAGGATCAGTAAATAGAAATCAATCATCATTTCTATACATTTGTAGTGAACAATATGAGGATTTAAATTAGTGAAGTAATTGTACTTAGAATATCAGAAAACACCTAGAATTTTACTTAATAAAATAAGTGTAAATTTATTCTCAAATTATAACATATTGTAAAAATGAAAGGATAGAAGTAAATGAAAAACTTCCTGTGCTCATGGGTTAGGAGTCTATATTAAGATGTTGATACTTGGCTGGGGAGATGGCTCAGTGGTTAAGAGCACTGATTGCTCTTCCAGGGGGCCTGGGTTCAATTCCAAGCACCCACATGACAGCTAGTAACTGTAACTCTAAAGTATGACACCCTCACACAGACATATGGAAATAAAATAAAAATAGTATTAAAAAAAGATGCCAATACTCCCAAGTTGGTACAGTTTTAGTAAAATCTCTTCAGAATCTCACATGACATCTTTGTAAAACCTGATGAACTGATTTAAAATGCAGATGTAATTACAAGGGACCCAGAACATCCAAAATACTACTGGAAAAGCACAAAAAGTTGAGAAACTCACACTCCCTAATTTTATTCTAGTTATTTATTTATTTGGGTTTTTTTGAGACAGGATTTCTCTTTAGCTTTGGAGGCTGTCCTGGAACTAGCTCTTGTAGACCAGGCTGGTCTTGAACTCACAGAGATCCATCTTCCTCTACCTCCCGAGTGCTGGGATTAAAGGCATGTGCCACTACTACTTGGCCACACTTCCTAATTTTTAAACTTACTTCGAAGCAACAGTAATCAAAACAGGGTGGTACTAATGGTATAAAGATCAATGTACATCCGTGGGGCAAAATTGAAAGTCCCCAAAGTAAACCTGTGTGCTCTTGGGTAACACAGGCTTTGCAGGAATAGCCGTCTTTTAAACAAACTGTTCCGACAGAACTAAGTCTATTATGTAAATGTGTCAAGTTGGAGTCCTGCTTCATACTGTACATAAAATTTACCTCAAAACTGAAGTGAGAAATCTTACCTCCAAAAGACATGTAGAAGAGCTGTAATTATAGAACTTTTAGAAGAAAATACAAGGGTTCATCTTCATGACCTCAAGAAGCAACAGCAGTAACTCAAGGTACATTTTATAGAAACATGAAAAATCTGTGTTCAAATGACACTGAGTAAAAAAACTGCCCACAGATGGAAAACATTTAAAAATCACATTCTCCTATGGAATTGTCTTCAGAATCTATCCTATATAACTCTGGGACTAACCAACTAAATATTGGTAAAGGATACGAGAAGCCATTTTTTTTTTAAAGTTGATAAACAAATGGCTAGTAATTACACGAAAAGAGCACCATTAGCCAGTAAGGAATGGAAATAAAAACCGTAGCGAGACACCAACTGTATCCTACCTAACAAGATGGCTGTCGTAGAATACCAGACACAGGTGATGTATTGTTGAGGACATGGAGAAATCAGAAACTGCCTATGGCTGAAGAGAATATAAAATGCTGCATGTACTCTGGAACACTGTAACCAGACAGGTCCTTAAGTGTAGAGTTCTTGTGTTACCCAGAAATTCTGTTCCTTGGTCTCTCTCTCTCTCTCTCTCTCTCTCTCTCTCTCTCTCTCTCTCTCTCTCTCTCTCTCTGGAAAACAAAACACAAGCCTATGCACAAACTTGAACATGAGTGTTTGTAATAGTGTTGTTCTTAGTAAACATGGGGAGGGCAAGCCTTATGCTTCTTGTCAACAAAGTGGTGGGGGTGAGAGGGGGAGCCTAGCTACAAGAGAAGGAATTATATCATTCTATTTATGCGGACATCCAGAATAGAGAAGTTTACAGAAACAGGAAGTAGTCCAGTGATAGAGTGGTGCTGTGGGGTGGTCATGAACCATACATGGCTCCTTTCTGAGGTAATAAAGATATTTCCAAGTTGACAGTGGATTCCAGTCCTGAATCCATTGATCTGCATACTTCTTTATGGTTGTAGCCTTGGCTGACCTGGAACTTACTATATAGAACAGGTTGGCCTTTAATTCACCGAGATCCTCCTGTCTCTGCTCTGCCTTCTTGAGTGCTGGGATTAAAGGTGTACACCACCATATCCAGTCTGTACCACATACTTTGATTATGCTTTGTGAATTATATTTCAGTGAAACTGAAATTATATTTCAGTTTTTTTCTTATAAAAACTTTTGCCCAGTTTCATCAATAAAAATGCTGAGTTCAAAGAGTTTGATCATAGTTTTGTATTTGGGAAATAAATTACTTTTGATAGCTTGGCTGTTCCCTCTCCCCCTCCCTCCTCCCCTCCTCCTCCCTTCCCCCCTCTTCTGTCCCTCTCTCTCTCCCTCCCTTCTTTTTTTTGTACATAAAAGCAGTCCAAGGTTTTTAATTTCCCTGAAGTGACTCCTTTAGTTCCAGGCTGGTAGGAGATAGCAGTGAAGAAGATTCATCAAGTGTGGATGTGTAGGCACTAATCTAAGTGGTTTTCCTCTTACTCAATAAAGTTTAAAATAGCTGGGTGTTGGTGGCGCACGCCTTTAATCCCAGGACTCCGGAGGCAGAGGCAGGCAGATCTTTATGAGTTCAAGGCCAGCCTGGTCTCCAGAGTGAGTGCCAGGATAGGCTCCAAAGCTACACAGAGAAACCCTGTCTCGAGAAAAAACCAAAAAAAAAAAAAAAAGTTTAAAATAATTCTATCAAGTATGGAGAGTGCACTTAAGATAGATAATAGTGTAAGTCAGGTATCAGGTTACAGGCTGATTGTGGCAATAGATAGGAAAGATACTTAGTAGTAGTATTGGCTAAGCATAGCCTCTGTTATACAAAGGATGTCACTGGCACTATGTATTTAAAATAAGGTTATGAGTGCCAGCCAGGTGGCTCAGTGGTTAAGAGTGCTTGCTGCTAAGGCTGATCCTCAGGGTGTGGTTTCCAAGACCTACATAAAGTAAGGAAAGAACTAACTTCTATAAGTTGTCCTCTGAACTCCCACAGGATTCTGACATACACACACACACACACACACACACACACACACACACACACACACACACACCACACACACACACACACACACACACACACACACACACACACACACCCCAAATTAAAAATAAAAGTAACTTGGTGAATACAACCATACTTTTGTAAGAATTTACTTTAACTGCACACTCCAGAAATTGGCTCCTTTTTATCAGTCATGACAGTTGTGGCCTCTTAAGTCACATTACTTCTTTGCAGTTGATTAAGTGCAAGGTCTTTTCTGATAGTTACAGTGATCTGGAGTAGGTATAAAGCTGAGTTTCATTCTGTGAGCTTTTATTAAGGACTTGTGGTTATTTTGAAGTTTTCACCTTTATTTAAGCTTATGAATAACATTTTTTATATCTAGTTCTACATGTACAATATAGTTGCTCTGTCCAAAATAACAGCCACTAGGCACACATATAACTGTTAAATTTTAAATGCAAATTATTTAAAAATTAAAACTCAGTTTCTCAGGCTTAGCAAAATTTCAAGGATTAAGAGTTAGTGATTGCCGCAGTGGCCGGACCTGGATAGAGAAATGGCTATATCTGCAGGGCTTCTTTTTATGGTAGAATTAAATGGTTTATGTGATTTTTGCATGAAAGGAAAAATAGGTAAAAACCTGATAAGACTTTGGTATAAAATTAACATTTAATTATGGTCATTAATATTCATATGAGATCTGTATAAATGTGTATGTGTGTATATATGTTTAGATAATTCATTAAACGCCTTTGGTCCCCCATTTATGAACATGTGATCATCCTTAATGCATGCATATCTCATCTAAAGGTGATATAATTCACTATCCAGAAAGCCTTAATACTTCAGGACAAATCCCCTAAGAATTGTTTTTATTTTTTTCATAAATACTGCCATCCTCACACAAGAAGAGAAAAATCAATTGTTTCTAATATCATATAGATTATCCCTCCCATTGAAGTCTTAAAGGTTCATTAAGTCTTTACTCTTGAGGTTCCCCTCCATGACATAGCAATACTATCATCTTTATTTTGAAGAATTTCAAACATATAAAGTGGAGGAAAAGTATTACAGGGGATCCTAGACTTAATGTTAATCTTTGGTGGATGGGCTTTATCTTAGTTTATATTCCTGTTCTCCAGTTCTTTAGAAGTAAGTTGCCCATAGTGTGACCTCTCACCCCTAAATGTTTACAACATTTCTCTAAGAACAATAATGTTTTCCTAAAGAGCCCTCTAAACAGCAATCATGCCCAGGGTTATATTTTAGCCTTCAAGTGTTATGGCTCTTTAGTATCCTCCTATCTAGTACATTTCCTTACCTCCTCGTTCTGGTCTTGACTTTGACATCTCTAAAGAGGCTAGACTCATTGATCTTCTTTATATCTGGAGTTGGGGGAGGGGTGTTTCCTTATAGAGCCATTTAATTTGAATTTCCTAGGCCCACTTCTTTTCTTGAGAATTGGAGGTTCTAAACCCACAAGCTTTGTTCAGTTGAGGCCAGATATTTTTAGCAGGAAAGTTCTGAGGGTGTCCTCTGTGTCACTTCCTGTCACAGAGCACCTAGTGTTGATTACTCCAATATTAGTTTTATCAGCTGACTAAAAGCAGCAAAAGCCTTTTTGAAGATAATTTTCTTTTTTGTAGTTACACAGTGATTGGGGTGATATTTGTATCTTTCAGATGTCAAATTCCACAAGCCTTTCACCTACTTTGTTAAAAGTATTGATGGCTGAAGCTGTGTTAATGAACATGAATTTCTATTTCTCTGGGATTAGACAGTGGTAATTTTCCTGGTTCCGTAGCACATATCTTTAAATGGACAGATACAAGCTCTATTCCATTTCCTCTTTCATTTTCCTTCATTAGCAGAGTTATTGGCAGTTTATATAATAGCAGATTTTTCCTGTTTGTGATGTTATGGTCAATTTATATAATATGAAATTCTGTCCATAACACAATTTTTCTAAAAATTTTTAAAATATTTATTTTTATTTATGTGTAAGTGTGCATATGTGAGCAGATGCTGTGTGTGTGCCCACGGGATGTCAGAAAGGGGGTCAGATCCCTTGGAGCTGGAGTTACAGGTAGTTGTGAGCCACCTGATAGGGGTGCTTAGAACCAAACTCTGGTTTTCTGGAAGGGCAGCAAGTACTCTTAACCGCTGCATCGTCTCTCCAGCACTCCAGTAATTTGTAAATGTTGAGGTCTGGGAGTGGATGTGTGAGGCAATAAATCCAGGGTTGGAAATTGGCCTTAATCAAATGTTTATGACCATTTAAATTTATAATATTGACACCTTTGCTTTTTTAATTTATATTTGTGGCTTCTGAAGAGTCATGCTGCCTCTGAAGATATTTCTGCTCCTGTGAATGTAGTTCAGGAACATTTGTGAGCTTTTATTAAGCTCTGGGCATGGAAGTCAGGAATGCCATCATACACTTAACAGTTTTGGAAGCAAGTGCTGGAATGTAACTATATAAACTTCCCCCGTGTGGCCTTAGCCTTCATTGCTTCTTTGGTTTTATCACTAGGGATGGATGTAAAGGTAACTTGTCTGAGATTTTGTCGCCATTAAGAAGTGACTTAAAATTCCCAGGATGGTTTAAATTTATTATTTGACATATTCATATAAGCATACAACAGTCATGATCATAATCTGCCCTTCCTCTACCATTCACTCTCCCAAGAACCCCCACAGCAACCCCCTCCCACCTCCATGTCATTTTTTCCTTTTTTTTAAGTCCAATTACTGCTAAACATATGTGCATGGGTGTGCGGCCTTCCACTGCAGCATGGTTCATTTATCAGCAGCCATAACCCCTGAAAAAGGTGGCTCTCCCTTCCCCAGTAGCCATCAACTTTCAATAGCTTTTCAGCTTTAAGTAGGGTCTTGTAAACCCCTCCCCAACCCATGCTGGAATGTTGACTGGTTTGATCTTGCGCAGGTTAACTATGGATATGTTCATAGTGCAGTAGTATGTTCCAAGCATTTCACCGCCTTTTCAGCCTGTAGTCTGGCTCTTTCATTCTTTCTATCCCATCTTTTTGTGATGCTCCCTGAGCCTTGAAGGCAGAGTAGGATTGATATAGGTAGTGCACATTTAGACATGAGCTCTTTGACCAGTTATGAGTCTCTGCAAAAGTCTCTGTCCACTGCAAAAAGGCAGCTTCTCTGGCAAAGGTTAAGAGCAGTTCTTATCAAGGAAGATGGGGGTTAAGACCAAACAACCTTGGGACAACTTTAGAGATGATTCCTAGAATGGTAGAACAGACCTTGGAATCTTATGGAAGTGAATTTGAATTCCAGCAGGGACCTGGCTAGTCCTGAGTGTACATTTTTGAGTATTTTGCTTGTGGGTATTTATTAAGGCATTTTAAAGACTTTCTGGACATTCTCTCTCTCTCTCTCTCTCTCTCTCTCTCTCTCTCTCTCTCTCTCTCTCTCTCTCTCTCTCTCTCTCTCTCTCTCTCTCCCTCTGCTCTTCTATTTTAAGAGTCTGAATGTAGGTGACCATGGCATAGTGGTGTATCCCTGTGATTCCAGCACTCAGGAGGTGGTAGACAGATTATATGAGTTGAGGCCCTATCAATGCATACCTGAAATCCAAACCCTTTGGAGACAGAGGCAGGAGAATTGCTGCAAGTTTGAGGCCAGCCTGATTTATATAGTGAGGTCCAAGGCCTTCCAGGGCTACATAGGGAAACCCTATCTCCCAACTATCTTCAAAAGGTAAGGGGGTATGGATCAGAAATATCCAAAGGATGGAGTTACAAGTTAGAGTGGGTCATGAGGTTAAAATACATGTGCTCATCTTTAATTTTGTGTTATTGAGATAGAAACTGAGATTAGTCCAAAATGCTCACTACAGTTTTGTTTTTTATGTAAATCTTAGTGTCACCTTGGCATGATACTTTGTAGGGATTGCTGTTTACCAATTTGTATTCATTTGCTTACTTTATGGGTTTTACATTCTTTTGCCATTTGGGAACTCACTTTTGGCTTTGGTTTCATTTTCCTTAAAAAAAAAAACTACCCTTTACATTGTTACCACATAACATTTTTAAAAGCCCACATCTAATCATTCATTCCTTTGCTTAAGTGCCTGTCTCTTAAACTATTTTCTCTGTACGGGAAGAATTCATATTCAAGCTACACCTGCAAGGAGGAGCCAGAGACTAGACATAGAATAGGTCATTTTCAGGTGATTCTTTTTATGTTTTTTGTTTTGTTTTGAGACAAGGTCTCTCTCTGTAGCCCTGGCTGTCCTTGGCACCTACTATGTAGATCATGTTCTACTCCTGTGTGTACCATCATGCTAGAAGATTCTTTGTTTCCAAAATATTTCATAATTCTAAGTCTTTACATAAGTTTCCCCCTTTGGTCTAGACTTTCCCCTCTCCATCCATTTTGTGTCAACTTTGTTTTTATAGCGTTGGGGATTGAACCCAGGGCCTTGGGCATTCTGAGTGCACATTATATCAATTGAATCTTCACAATTGACTTTAAATGACTATACGTTTATCTTGTGGGCTTGAATGAGTTCTTCTGTGGAAGTGTTTGCATATACACCTCTCAGATGTATATGTATATATTAAAAACACTGCCTGCTGCAGGCTAAAGACTCCTGGGTACTAATGTTGTCCTCAGAGTGAAGTCGGGAGTGCCCTGATGGTTCTTATCAGTGCATGGATGATGGAGTGGGGCAATAATAATTGTCTTCCCCTCCTAAGGCCAATAGCCAGAAGAAAACACACAACAGTGAACTAGGAAAAGGCCACTCTCGTTATTAAAACAGCAACATTATTTGAAAGGTATTTGTATTTGAAGGCCATAATTTAAGGGTCTGTAACCAACCTAAAATGTTAGAATTATGATCTATTCCGATTCTTTTGAGTGTGTGCAAGGGGCTAATGTGTTTAGAAGTCCTTTATTCACTAAGGAAGTGTCAGGATAGCAGTTAAGTGCAGAGGCCCTCTCTGCTTAACACTAGTCTAAAAGGGTCTTATGCCTCCTGGGAAGGCAGGGCTGATATTTTCATTTACTCTGGTATCTTGGATACTTACAGGATTGGAAAGTTGACGCCCATTGAGGTGGATGGAACTGTGGAGGCTTAGTAAGCTGGAAAGGCTAGTGAGAGGAAAAGTTGAAAAAGACTTTGCAGCTTTTAACAGCTGTCATAGGTGATTTTGTAAATGGACTATTTGTTATCTACAAAGTGGCAGCCCCTGGCAGGTGTCATTGCACAGTGTCGGGCTCCTGGAAACAAGTTAACACTATGGTCTGGAACAGGGTTGCTGTCATAAAAGGAATTCAGAAAATACAAGCTTGTAAGCAACCCAACCCATGAGCCTTTTTAATAACAAGATATTGTGCTGTGCTCTAGAACTACATTGTGAATATTTTTCTCTTACTGTTTGGAAAGAAGAAAGTCACTCCCCTGTGCCTTGTAATTTAGGTACTGTAAGCTAGAAAGCATGGACACTTTCTTTGTCTTGGGTATGGAAATCTGAGCTTGAATCCTGGTTCTCTAGCTGCTAAAGACCAAATGCTAAAACATCCCTGACATCTGGGCGAAGATGCTTTTAAACTACAAATAGAAGAGAGATCAGCTAGTTTTCACCAGTTACCTTGCAGAATGGTGCTAACAGAAGTGAATTAAAAAGAGATTATGTGACACACCATAAACAATAAAGTGCTGGTAAATCAGCGGCTTAGAAGTTCATTACTGTATGTTATTTCTGGAAGAATTAAGTTTTGACCAATACTCTGATTTAGAGTTGAGTATAGCTTAATATTTTGATCATGAAAGAAATGCTTTTTTGATCTCTTTTGGGTTTTATTGGTGTTCTCAAAAGTTATCCTTGCAGATATGAAACTATTCAGAAATGATGTTCTCAGCTTGCTTATATGTTGGCACTATGCAATAATTAAAATATCAGCTGTGTTGTAAAAGGTGTGGGAAGTTAGTGTGTTAACATTATTTTATTTAAAATTGTAGAACCATTCATTCCATTTATTTTGGACTTGATATCTTGTTAAGAAATTATCTGGCTACTCCCTGGAAAGTTTGCAGGAAACTAATTTCCAGACCTTTAACTTAGGAAAGAATAACATTTAGAGACAGATTGTATAAGGGATGTAGAATACGTAACAAAAAAGAATATTATTCAGAAATAGTTTTCACAGCTCCCTCCCACCCAAATAGGGTCTTCCAATGTATCCTTGGCTGGCTTGGGACTTACTGTGCAGGCCAGGCTAGCCTCAAACTTAAGATACCCACTCTGCTTCTCGACTGCTGGGATTAAAGACATGCACCACCATGCCTGGTCCTTTCTGGTTATTTTTGATAATTGTTCCTTCTTGTTCTTCCTACATTGCTGCCTTGCCCCAGGCACATGAATGAAAGCCCTCTTCCAGGAAGAGGAAGCATCACTCTAACTTTCCTCCTGGTCTCCCTCTTCTTCTTAGGAAGAAATGCTACTACTACTACTACTACCACCACCACCACCACCACCACCACCACCACCACCACCACATCTTTGAGATTAATTAAGGGCTTTAAATTTGAGTTTGATTTGTGTCCTGTCATACTTGGAATAGCTTTCTTACATGTTACTTTGCTTAGCTCAGCTTCCAGCTGCACAGCCAACTTCTGCTTCTTTTTAGTAGGTTAGTGTAGCTTATTTTAGGAACTTGATGAATCGTTTTTTTACTTCCCCTACCTAGTAATATTCTGCAGGATACATAGAGTGTTGGTGATACCAAGTTTGGATTGGGGTCAGAAGCCTCAATTTCCACCAGTCCCCTTTGACCTTACTGATAACCCTCACCTATTAATTTTAGTAGGATCCATCTGTATTGTATTCTCAAAAGATTTACTTTTTTATTTTATGTGTATGAGTGTTTGCCTGCATGCATGTATGTGTACCACATATATGCATAGTGCTTGTGGAGATATAAAGAGAATTTCAAATCCTGGAACTGCACTTAGAGATGGTTGTGTGTCACCCTATGGGTGCTGGGAACTGAACCCAGGTTCTCTGAAAGAGCAACACTTAACTACTGAGCCATCTTTCCAGACTCACTGTCTTAGTTAGGGTTTCTATTGCTGAATAGAAGCACCATGACCACGGCAATTCTTTTTTCTTTTTAATTTTTTTTAATTTAAATTAGTAACAAGCTTGCTTTTCACATCAGTCCCAGCTCCCTCTCCTTCCCCTCCTCCTCCAAGCTCCCACCCCATCCCCCCTCTGCTCCCCAGGGAGGGTCAGGCCCTCCAGGGGGATCTCCAAAGTCTGTCATATCATCCCAGGCAGGGCCTAGGCCCTCCCCCATGGAAGAATTAAGACTGAGATCCAGACTGAGAGAGCATCCCTCCACATGGAATGGGCTCCCAAAGTCCATTTGTGTGCCAGGGATAAATACTGATCTCTACTGCCCGAGGCCCTGCAGATTTCCGAGGCCTCCTCACTGACACCCACATTCAGGGGTTCTGGATCAGTCCTATGCTGGTCTCTCAGCCATCAGTCTGGGGTCCCTGAGCTCCCCCTTGTTCAGGTCAGCTGTTTCTGGACCATGGCAATTCTTAAAAATGAAAACATTTTTAATTAGGTTTCCTTACAGTTTCAGAGGTTTACTCTGTTATCATCATGGCAGGACATGGTACTGTGCAGGCAGACATGGTGCTAGAGAAGGAGCTAAGAGTTCTTACATCTTGACTCACAGACAGGCAACAGGAAATGGTCTGTCTCTCTATGCATGGCTTGAGCATATATGAGACGTCAAAGCCTGCCTCCACAGTGACACACTTTCTTCAATAAGACCACACACACTCCAACAAGGTCACACTTTCTAGTAGTGCCATTTCCTTTGGGGGTCATTTTCTTTTAAACTACCACATCCACATTAAAAAAAATTAATTAAAAAATTGACAACCATTGATTAAAAGATAATGGTGTCAGATTTCTCCAAATAATCCACTGAGAGTGTGGCTACTTATTGATGATGTCAGCCATTTTATGTTCCTTGTCCTTGATCCTAGACAGGACCTGGTCTTCTGTGTTTCTAATAAGTTATGCAGGTGAGCTCACTTTGAGACTTTTGAAACCAGTGAAAAGGACATCGTCACTGAAGATACATTTGGCATGAGATCCTTTGGAAAATGCTCAGTATACTTGTCAGCATAGGATTGCAGATCAAAACAGCAAACACTGGGGCTACAGAGATTAAGAGTTCAGGGGTTAAGAGTTCTGGCTGCTCCTGTGGAGGACCCAGGTTCAATCCCCAGCACCCTCATGACGACTCATAACCATCCATAACTCTATTTCCAGAGTATCTGATGGCTTGCTCAAGCACCAGGCATACATAGGGTCACAGACATACATGCAAGCAAAACACCCATATCCATAAAACACACACACACACACACACACACACACACACACACACACACACACACACACACACACACACACAAATAAAACTCAAATAATCAACACTGAGGTACTGCTGCATTCCCAAGAAAATTCTGGGAATGATGAGGGTTACAGGAGCCCCCATTTACCTCTGATGGGACTGTAAAATGATACAGCCACTATGACAGTTTTGTAAGAAGATAAACATATTTTACCATATGTTATGGGATAAATGATTCTCTTCCTTTCAGATTCCTATGTTGAAGCTTCAACCCCCAGTTTGATGATATTTGTATGTAAAACTTATGGAGGTCATTAAAGTTAAATGAGGTCATCGGGGTAGGGTCCTGATGTGACATATCAGTATCCTTATGAGAAAAGTTGGGATGCTTGTACCATAAATATAACCAGTGTTTTCTTTATCAATTACAAATAAATTCAGAAACATGCACAGTCATGTGTATACACACATGGAAGGAAGTGAAGGAGGAGAATGTCACTGCCATTTGAGGACATAGTGGCCATCTATAGGCCAGGAATATGGCCCTACCCATTGTTAGCTCAGGGAGCATATTGATCTTGAACTTCTTAGTCTCCAGATCTGTGAAAAATAAAATTATGTTGTTTAAAGTACTAGTCTAGTGAGTTCCAGGACAGCCAGAGCTACACAATAGAGACCCCTCAAATATAATAACAATAATATAATAATAATAAATAAAACCCAGCCAAAGTGTTTGTCTTGGAACATTAATACACCAGCTGCCTCAGAGACCATGATCTCAGGTTTTTACCCAGGTGAGTTGGAAACCTCTGTCTCTCTGTTGAAAGTAAATGAGTGCTTATGACACCTATATTCATAATTGCCCCAAAGTTGGAAACATGAATGAAACAGGTAAAGGGTGGTAATCCAGACAATGGAATATTATTCAGTAATAAAGAGAAGTGGGCTGATCATGGAAAGACATGGAAGAACCTTAACTGTGTGTTGGCTGGTGAAAGAAACCTGACATTCGGAGAAGGTAAAACTGAAGACATTGAAAAAGTCCATGGGGACTTGGAGACTGTGGGCCAGTGATAGAACACAGGAGGGTTTTAGTCTTGTATGATGATGCCGTTATGTTTTTGTGAGAAACTGAAATGTAAGGATGGCATTTATGAGGTTTGAATGTGCCATTGCTGATGTATCTGTTGTAGCAAATGTGTTCTTGCAATGTTCTTGCAGAATATTAACAGGGAAAATCAGGTGAGCTGGAGGGAAAGGTAGACTGTATGGGAATTCTGTGCTTTTGTTCAAATTTCTGAAACAGGCTGGAGAGATGGTTCAGTTGTTAAGAGCACTGTCTGCTCTCCTGGAGGATCCCAGGCTCAAGTCCCAACAATGGCAGCTCTCAGCTGTGCAATTCCAGTTCCAGGGGATCTGATGCTGTCTTTTGTCCACTTTGGGTACCAGTCATCTTTTTGTTGTACACACATATAGGGAGGCAAAACATATACATAAGAAATAAATAAAAATATAAGCAAATCTTTAAAATTTTCTGAAATCTCAAATGTTTTAAAATATACAGATTTTTGGCTTTAAAAGTTTTTTTTTTTTTTTTTTATAATGCTTGCTTTGTTTTTTCAGTAGAATTGGAATTAAGGAAAATAAACTGAAATTTTTCCTTGCAGTTGGGTTGGGAGTCAGATGTATTATTATTTTTTTTTTCAAATAAGAGGTGGGCTTGGAGGATACCAATAATTGTTGTACCCAGGAAGCAGAGGTAAGAGGACCTGGTGAGTTTCAGAGTTCAAAGTCAGCTTGGTCTCATAGTGAAGCCAGCTAAAGGAAGTTAAGGGCCCACTAAAGGAATCAAGAAGATGGAGGAGGGAGGTAGAAGGAAGAACACTGAAGTGTCTTATTATTGACTGTCATTTAGAGAAAGAACGAAAGGTAGTGTTATTGTTTTCTACCTTGTTGGAAAACTGCATCTGTGATGGGATGTTGACTATGACATGTTTTCCCGGTACCTGTTAGAATTGTGTGTTGTTTCCCATGGATTGTGGGAGGTCAGTAGTGTTTTCTGCAGCTGCCATGGTGTTCTGTGCAGTCCAGTCTGCTAGCTGCCAGTCCTGACAGCTTGAGCGTTTTAATCTATCCTTGTTCTGCATCTTGAGACCTGCCTTTTAGACGTGTTCGGAATGAAAGCCAACCACTCCAAGAGTTAAAAGAAGTGCCTGGTCTCCTTTAGTTTAAAAAAAAAAAAACAAGTTTCAAGTGAATTTCTAGTGTGAATTAAGGAGACTTACTTAGGCTGCCTTTTTAATCATTAAAGTGGCCTCTTAGAACTCCTGATTTAATGAAAAGATAAAAATGTTTTGTAATTAGCAGATCAAAGCACTACTGGGGCTGGTGTTTACATTGTCAGTATGTAAATGAAACTTCTAAAGGGATTGGAAAGAATTTGTTTAATACCTCTTTAATTTTGTTTATGTAATTCCTTTGCTTAAAATTCTCTCCCTTCTTGCTCTTTGCATTGACAATTCTAAGGTAAACTTTAACTCACCACTCTCACTTGTGTCAGGGAACTTGGCAAATAGCAGTGTTGGAATTGTGGAGGTTTACCATATTTAACTCAGATTGAGTTCACCCATACTTAAAAAAAAAGGATGATCTTGAAAGGTTGCTCACCAACCCTAAAGCATAAAGGAATCCATTGATGAATTTCAAAGAAGCATCAGAAGAATTGAGTGTGTCCTTTGTAATCTTGCACTAGGATTTGGCAATAAATATTCTCCTCTGTAAGTTAACAAATTCAGTGCGGCTTAGCTTGCATGGCTCCCTTGGAAATGCAGTCACAAATACTGGTGTTTGTGAGGGACTGATTCCAGAACCTTCAGCTCCCTCCCAAATTCTGGGGATGCTCATGCGTAGAATTTTCACATAACTTGTACATCCCTCTCCTATAAAAAATAATCATCTATAGATTGCTTATACTTATTATAATGTCTTAGTTACTTCTCTAGTGCCTTGACAAAACAATATGCCACCAGCAATTTATAAAAGAAAGCATGATATTTGGGGCTCATGGTTGCAGAAAGTTAGAGTTCATGACCTTTATGATTAGGAGCTGGTGCAGTAGCTGAGAACTTAACATCTGATCTATAAGCAGGATAGCTAATGTGGAATGGCATGGGCTTTTGAAACCTTGAAACTCACCTCCAGTGACACACTTCATCCCACAAAGTCATAATTCCTAATCCTTCCCAAATAATTCCACCAACTGGGACCCAGACATTCAAATATATGAGCCTATGGGGGCCATTCTCATACAAACCACCACATACAATATAAATGCTTTATAAATAATTGTTAAATTATATTGTTAAAGGAATAATGACAGAAGTCTGTATATGTTCAGGATAGTATTTCACTAGAATTCTTCATTTACTTAAACAAGTATTTACTAATTAGTATGTATATTTGCATGTATGATTGCTTGTTTGCACATGCCAGTTATGTTTGTTTGCATGTGCAAGTCAGAGAATAACGCTTGGGAGTTAGTTCTCTCTTGCCACCTTCTAAAACCTGGGATCACACTCAGGTTGTTAGGCCTGTGTGTGAGCATCTTTACCCACTCGAGCTATCTTGCCAGCTAATAGTTTTACGTACTAAATTTTATTTATTGTGTGTGTGTGTGTGTGTGTGTGTGTGTGTGTGTGTGTGTGTAATTGTGTACACACATGCACACACATGTGTAAGTTATCACCTTGAAAACTGTGTTTCAACTCATCCCTGTTTAGCAATCCAGGACTCAACATTATATATGTAGTGGGCAGGGCCCAGATCAAATTGTTCAAGGTAGTTCCATTAGAGAATTATTCTGGACAGTTAATTCATCATGAGTGGAAAAGAGGCTAATGAAGCCTCACTTCTTCCTGCGGAGCTGGGGTGAGCTTGGGGTAGGGGTGAATTATTTTCTTCAATGGTATGGCCACTGGTAACTTGCCTGTACTCCAGTTAATAACCCATAGCCCAGGCTTGAGTGAGGAACCCTAATTAAACCCTAATTAAACTCAGTCACACACAGCAACAACAGGAAGAAGACCAAACAACAGAGGGACCTGCTGGGAAGAAGTGGGGGGCAAATGACAAATCCATTATATACATGTATGACATTATCAGAAAATTAAAAGAAGTTGTCCAAAAAGTGTCTTCAGCTCTTCAGTGGTAACTCCCAATTGGAATTGCATCAAGGCAAAAAAAAGAACTGGAGGGATTCCAAAAGATTTGGTCTGAGGTCCAAACTGAACATAATAAAGTTATGTTAACTAACAAGCAAGGATTAAATGTAACTCATGACTGTCACTGTCTAGTTATAGCATTGGAGTTGATAGGAGTTTATCTTAACCTTTTGTTTTGGTTGAGGATCATAATGAAGAGTGAGGAGGTATGAATGAATGACATTGTGATTTTGTGATGGGCATGCATGCCTGTGAATGAATGGGACAGGTAAACTGTGTCATGATAGGCTAAGCTATGCCAGAGCTCTGGGGTCTTGCTCAGATGACAAGCCAGGGCTCTGTTTAATAGGCTTTATCAGCTTAACTGGATCAGGACCTGGTGATTTAGTTAGTTATGTTTACACAAGACTACCTTGGCCAACATCTAAATCGAGCTTGTAGCTCACTTTCTCTGACCTGACCAGCATGGTGTCACATGCCTGCAACTCCAGCATTTTGGAGGCAGAGGCAGGTAGATCTCTGAGGTTAAGGTCAGCCATAGTAAATTCCAGGACAGCCACAGCTACATAGTGAGAAAACAAAACAAAACAAAAAAACAAACAAAACAACAAAAAACAACCGACCAACCTCAGTCTCAAACAACAACCTAATAAAAGGTAGTTCCTTACCTTTCTCACCTTACAGTGTTGGGGAGAGGGAATATGCCCATGATCCTGGTTCCCTGGAAACCTTTCTAGCATATACTCTCTTGTCCTGCCCTTTTCTTGTCTCCTACCAGGCACAAGTGCAAGGGTAGGGCTAAAGAAGAGACTGCCCTTGCTCTAACTACAAGACTCTACTTCTTCATGGTTTTCCTACTTTGCAGTGTCATTAAGTCCTTAAAAATGACTCTCATCAGCTTCCCAGTTTTTTTTTTCTTTTTTTTTTTAAGAATTACCAATTTGACAGGATTGTTATGAAAAGTGAGATGTCCCCTTAGGTGCACACTGTAAGTAGAAGTGTAATAAACATGGTGAAACACCTGTTGTAGCTTTAAGTTGCCTAGTAGCTACATGTAAAAAGGTACAAAGAAACAAAGCTCATAAAGCTTTCTTTTTTTTTTTTTATTTAACTATTTAACATGTGGATGTGTCTGTGTTCGTGTATGTGGCCATGTGTGTCGTTGGGAGTGGAGGCCAGAAGGAATGTCTGCAGCTAGAGTTACAGTGGTTGTGAGCCAAAGGATGTGCGTGCTGGAAATCAAACTCAGGTCTTGGGGAAGAGCAGAAAGTGCTAAGCCATCTCATCAACTCAGTGATATATTCTTGTGAGTCATTATTACTATCTGTACCCCAAGATGGCCCTCTAGCTGGAGCTCTTCCTAACTCATGTTCTTGAAGTGGTGGGATTACAGGCATTGCTACCATACCTAGGAAAAGTGTATTTGCATTTATTCTCGAGACAGGATCTTCTGTGGCTCAGGCTAGCCTCTCCTGTGAGTAGCATCCAGATCTTCCCAACTGTCTGTTTTTCTATTGCTGTATTCCTATGATATCCTTCCTAAGGAATACCCTTTACAAATCATGAGAATGTAAAGGAACTTTTTTGTTGCTGTTGTTTTTTTTAGGCCCAGAAGTCCTGTTGATAGCATCAACTGCTCTAATATATTTTAGGAGGGTGGGATTTGATAGAGGGATTAGGTGCTTAATATATCTTGAAGGGGCAGCAAGGGTAGACTGTGGGCTGGCTTTCTAGGAATGACACCTAGAATGAAATTGTAGAGCTGGCCAGTGAAGGAAACAGTAAGGCCTGCTGGGAAAGGCTAGCTGAGCAGCCGAACAGCCACTCCTTGTCCTAGTAGCCTGTTTCAGGGTCTATAGTGTATTTTCTGGCTATTTGGTGTGGTTGTTGACTTCACTTTTGCAGCTGAGGACTGACTGACAGTACTCTGGCATTAGCTCAGCCCAACCACAGAATTTCCCTTTAGCTGTTGCACCTTTTCTAGTGGCCTTTTGGCTTGAAATTCTGTCCTTCAGTGCACTGAAGTGCTAAAATGTGTTCCACAAACAAGTATGCACCCATTGCCCAAGTGGTCAGCATATTGGTGTGAAAGTCAGAGAGAGGTCAAGTGGATCTTTGCTGCCTCCAGGACTGTTAGTCGTAATGGGACGGTTTACTAGATTGAAAGTTTTGTGAGCTAACACTGTGCTTTGAAATGAAAGTCGTGTTTTCATCTCTGGAGGGTATGTTTAATTTTCAGGTTAGTGTCTCTGGAAAGATAAGAACGAATCTTAAAATTCCTGAATGAAACCGATTACTTCATGGTTTGAAAGATCAACGCCTCAAGTTCAGCATATCAGTGTTGTTCCTCTAGTCAGGTTCCTGCCTCTTTACTGATGTGCCTTGTAACTGAAAGCTGAGACCTTTATAATGAGAAGAAGGGATGGTTAATTGAGACTTTGTCCTTTGACTGTGTTCCCTGGGTTATTAACTAGCCAGATCTGGGGATAAGTCATTAGAAAGAATGATGTGCTGTCCTAGAGGGGGCAGTTAGAAGGAGGTATTTCTTAGGCCTGCTTTGGGAGAAGATAATTGACATGGGACAATCTGGGTCACAGGTTCAACATCTACACCATAGTGACTCTTGGAAGGACCGTCCCCTGTAGAATGTGTGGCATAAATTAAATACAGTCATCTCTCAGGGGACCGGTTCCAAGATGCCACACAGATAGGAAAATCCAAAGATGCTCAGGTCTTTTATTTAAGTGGATTAACCTTTCTGTGTGACTCATATACATCCTGTTGTATGTCTGAGTCATAGCTAGATTACTTCTAATACCAAACAGAATGTAAATGCTTTATATAGTTTTAGGACTGCATTTCTAAGGAATAATGAAGAATCAAAGAAGCCTGTTGATGCTTAGTGCAGAACCTTAAAGTTTTCTTTTAACTTGCATTTGGTTGAATCCACAGTCCTAGAACCTATGCTGAGCATCAGTGCCTTCATCATTGGCTCGTCAGAATTATAAAGGACCAGACCTTACCTCCAGTCCGATGATTCAGAGACCATGGGCAGAGTGCCCTGGTCTTAGCAGTCTGCTTTTTAATAAGCCTTCTGATTTTAATAATTGATACAAGTATCTTAGTCTGTTCTTTGTCTCTCCAAATCAACAAACAAGTGAACAAAATACAACATGTTTTATATCATTGGGCGGAACTTTTAAACTCAGTTTCTCTTCTGTAAATAGAAATGAAGTTTTGGCTTGATGGAGGACTAAATGAGATACATGATTTCTGTCATAATGTCATATATATGAGATGAGTTCAATAATTATCATTATTATGTATTATATTTATAAAAAATCATCTGGGAAGTTAATTCCCTGTCACCAAGGTTAGACTTCAGATTGTTACAGCTTTGTTTTAATCTATGTAAAAGTGAACTTCACTTGAATTTTCTTTAGCCTCCCACCCCTCTCTCTGCAGGGTCTCAGTGTGTAGCTCTGGGTGCCTGGATCTCATTGTATAGACTGTGCAGACTTGAGTTTACTTAGATTTGCCTGCCTCTGCCTCCCAAGTGCTAGAATTAAAGGCATTTGCTACTGCCTGGCTGTTTATTTTATTTACTTATTTATTTTTTTGAGGCAGTTTCACTGTGTTGCTCAGGTTGACCTTGAAATTCTGCAGTTAAGCAAATCTGCTTTAGGCTCCAGAGTAGTAGTTTTACTCTGATCAAGGTCTAAGACATGTAGGAAGCCATAAAAAGATTGACATCAAACCCAAGTCATTTTGAAGTCATCCTGCTCAGCAGCCTGCAGATACTTCCTTTTTAAAAATGTTTCATTTTAAATTCACAGTAATGGTTTCATTATGACATTCACGTGTGTATAATGCACTTTTTATCATATTTATCCTCCATTAATGCCCTCTGATGTCCTCCTCCGAGACACTTTATTTTGTGTGTGCATGTATGCTTTTGTGAAGGAAAAAATGTATCTATGAGTGGAAAATACATTTGTTTGATTAAGAAGAGGCTTTGTAGTTTTTTGTGCTTTTAGGAATGGAACAGAGGGCCTCAAGTATGCTAGGCAAGTGTTCCCCATTGAGCTCCACCTCCAGATGGAGGCTTTTTAGTGTTAATTTCCCTTTAAATAATAACAAAAAACTAGCTCATGAGTTTTTGTTGTTCCTAAAACTAAACATGTGGAATGAGAAATCTTGAAGTTATTACTAATTAACTTTTTTAAAAAAGATTTTATTTATTTAGTATACAACATTCTGCTTCCATGTATATCTGCACACCAGAAGAGGGCACCAGATCTCATAACAGATAGTTGTGAGTCACCATGTGGTTGCTGGGAATTGAACTCAGGACCTCTGGAAGAACAGCCAGTGCTCCCAACCTCACTAATTAACTTTTAATTGACAAATATTCTTATACTTCTTGGAGTATCATGTGATATTTTGATATGTACATGCATAGTGTGGAATGCTAAAGTTAAGGTATAAAATATCTACACCTCAGGTGCTTTTTATAAAAGTAGATGTATTTATTTTTACTTTATGTATGTGAGTTTCTTACCTGTGTGTGTGTGTGTGTGTGTGTGTGTGTGTGTGTGTGTGTGTGTGTGTATCAATATATATATATCAATCATGCATGTCAGAGTTCAAAGGAGGGTGTTGTAGCCTCTGGAACTAAAGATGATTGGGAATTACACACACACACACACACACACACACACACACACACACACACACACACGGGGGGGGGGCAGAAGAAGAGAAAGAGAGAATATTTCAGACATATAATTGTTTTCCTTTTTTTTTTTTTTTAAAGCTGGAACTTTATTGAGATCTTTGCTTTGCCTAAAAGATAATGTTCATTATCATAGTGAGGGAACTTCTCAGAGGCCTGGAGTCACTCAATTACAGCCAGCTCTACTGTTAAATATCAACAGTTCTAAGTAATAGCTAGCAAGGATTTTTATCTGCAAAAGTATGAGATGTTTTCTTGGTTTGCATTGTTTTGTTGGCATATTTATTATGACTAATGGATTTGTATTATATTGGCTATATAGAAAAATGTACATTGTGGTGAGAAATAATTTAAATCAAATAAGATTTTAAAAAAGATGATTATGGGAAAAAAGAAAGCTGTGAAAAAAAAAAGATGATTATGGACCACTATGTAGCTTCTGGGTTCTGAACTTGGGTCCTTTTTCAGGGGCAGCAAGAACTCTTAACTGCTGAGTTATCTCTCGAGCCCCAATCTCATGCTTTTTTGTATTGAGAACATTAAAAATTATTGTTTAGCCAGTTTAAAATATGCATCACTATTAACTATGGTCACCAAGATCTTCGTAACTTCCTCCACCTTGCACTCCCCACCAAGCGATCGAAGTCCCCTGTAGCCACTGTTCTACTGAGTGTTCCACATTTAAGTGAAATTATGCAATATTTGCATTTTGATGTTTGGCTTATTCCACTTTGTATTATGCCTTGTCTGTCAGTTGTCCTTTGTGTGTGTATATGCACCTTCTTTATCTGTTCACATGGCTGTTCTGTATCTTGGCTGTGTGAATAAGGCTGCTGGGAACGAGTAATGAAGGCGTCTCTGGGCAGTGTGCAAACCTCCCCCTTTTTATGACTCCTCACCAGACTTGCTACCTTCTTGAGTTTTGAAGAAAGCCACTGTAACATGTGAGGCGCTGTTTCTGATGTGTGTTTCTCTGAGGTTGAACATTCCCCACATGTCTCAGAAATACTACCTAGTGAGAATTTTTTTTTTTTTAATTTTCTTCCCCACTTTATCAATTTTTTGTTTTGGCTATTGACTTTGTCATTTATTTTATATTTTAGCATATTTTCTTGTGTTCCATAGGTTGTTTCATCACTGTATTATTTCCTTTACTCTGCAGACTTTTGTTTGATGTAATCCTATTGGTCTATTTTCATTTTTTGTTGCAATTAAAAACTATTACTGGAAAGGGAAAAGCTTTTGTTGGCAGTTAGGAAACTCACCTGTGTTTAAGACTTAACTAAATATACTCATTTCCCAAGCCTGTATGAAAATAAATGTATGTCTAAAGAGAGGGTGTGTGTATGTGCATACCTGTTAGGGTCTTTGTCTGTCTTGTTCCTGTGACTAAGTGGCTGCCTTTCTCTGCTGCAGTGACAGGCCTGTCTGCAGTGAGTAAGAAGCACCGGGTTTAACCCACAGTTCCTTTTTTTCTTTTTACCCACAGTTTCTTAACTTTGTAGGAAATACAGTCAGGCAATTGTGCAGTTAGTTTACACGGTCTGCCTGTGACTCATCTTCGGGCAGTGGCTTTTTTCATGTTAGACCTAAAAGGTCAGAGTCCTTAGTCCTTAACCCCACATTCTAAGTGGGGAGTAAGAATCAAAAGGAGCTTGAAATGGGGCGGGGGGGGGGGAGGAGAAAGGAATTTGGGAGGAGGGCTGGATCTGGGCCAGTAGGCTTTCCCTTTAAAGGGTTGTTTTTCAGAGAACAATCAGTATTGCTATGATTTCCCAGAATTGCTAACTTGAAGCTTTCTGTATTTGACGATGCTGTTCATGGAAGTTGGGCTTTTGAAGTTTTAATTTTGTTTAAACATTTGATTTCTTTATCTTACCAACAGTCACAAACAGAGAGTTCTAAATTATTTAGAGTGCCTTTTCCCACTCATGTCATAAACGTACATACACGTAAATCTGCTTTGTTGTAGACATGTAAAAAATTGTTGTGGATGCAGGAGAAATAATTTTCATGCTTGAGAATGTGGAGTTTATGTTTAGCCTCTTGATTTTAATTTCACTTACACTGAAATTAGTAACCAAGACTGAAAACAAAATCCTTTTAGTCTTCAGTTACATTTTATTACCACCAGGCAAGTAAGGTTGATGGGAGAAAATTGAGACACTCTGACTTAATTCTTTGGAATTCTGACTGTTGTCACTGTTTAAATAAATAAAACAACTGCCGGCAGCTCACAGAATTTTTGTCCCTGCGACAGATATAGTGTTCTGGCATTTTTCATATTCTATTATCAAAACCAAGGTCTAGAATTTTAAGTGGGAAGTTGGCACCAGAATAATAAAATGCCAAACAAAGCCCATCTGCAAGTCCAATAAAGCGAAATTACAGCATTGCAGAGTAAGACAATTACTGAACGAAATCCCCCAAATTTGAGGATCTTCATATAAAGATGGCATTGTGTGGGAAGAAGGAAGAGACAGGAGTTTAGACTAACTGGGTGATTACCCTGATCCCCAGATGAGCAGCCAGGGTTCATGTTTTTGTGAAGCAGAAGAATACTTGTTGGAAGAGACCCATTGCAGCATGGGAAGAAGCTTGACTGAACTTCTGACCCTTGTTGAGGGTTGAGCAGGAACCTAGGCACATTTAAAACTATAAGTAGGTATGGTTAGGTCCTTTAGTAGGAGCCGGGAGTGAGTTTAAAGTAGCTAAAGGAAGTATTCCCAGAGCCATGCAAAGTAGAGCTGCCTGGAGGTGGCCTCCTCACCTTGGCTTCTTCCTATATCCATTGTTCTAAGTGCTGAGGGCTCCATCACATTTTCATTAGTACCTCTTTGTGGGGTTTGATTGCAGTTTGTTAGCAGCTTGCATACTTTTTGTAATGTCAAGCATAGTTGCAAATATGTTTTAAAAATTTCTTTGTGTCATTGTACTGACAGCTCTGAGCCACTGGGAATCCCGGAGATATCTTGATAGGCATCGTGATTGGGTTTTAATAGTTTGGAAGTGGAGATGATGGCTGTTCAGAGTGGTTGTAACCATCTCTACAGAACAGCAAGTCACATTTTCAAGGAACAGCTGGGCTTAGTGGGTCTAAAAGTCAGTTTCTGCCCATCAGCAGGCATTCGAAGTACTTTCCCTGGCTTCTCTGAGGCTCAGTGTTTATAAAATGGAAACAATATTTCTTTACAGCATTTGCAAATAATACATTGTTTGTTGTTGTTACTGATCTTACTGGCATTTGTGGTGTTTTTAAGCTTTATGGTTGGTATGTTCCAGCCATGATTTCCTTATTGATTCTAGAGATGGGCTGGAGAAATATAAATGCTGTTCTCACAGAGAGTTAGGTAGAACCTAAGGCCACAGATAGCTTTCTTTGGGGAAGTTTTTGAAAAATGGACCCTCCCCCCCTTTCAGGTATGTGCTCGTTTTTTTGTATTTTTCTCTTTTGTGCCTTAAGCCAAAGATGTGATTCTCAGAGCATTGGTTGGAATCCATACTCTAGCTCACCTCGCTGTGATTAAACTCTATGAACCTTAGTTTCCTCAGTTCTGAAGTTAATACTGTACTTCCTGTTAGGACTATCAAGAGGATTAGGTGGAAATACAGACAAGTTATTTGTACATAACAAGGGCTCAGTCAGCTTTAACTAAAAGGGAAAAATGACCCCTTTTAAACAGAGGCTATTTCCCCTCAGGTAAAGGAATTTATTATTTGTTTTAATTTCTGTCAGGATGTCTTTGCCACATTCTTTTCATTCTATACTTGTATACTCATTAGAAAGGATGTAGGTTTTGTGTGTGTGTGTGTGTGTGTGTGTGTGTTGTGTGGGCACCTGCCTTGGGCCACACTAGTTTGAAGTGTGGTTCTTGCAGCAGCTGGTTTGGTGGGACTGACACTGACGTGGCTGTCTGGAGAGGTGGGCTCACCAGAAATGTTTTGTAGCACAGCATGACAATAATATATATTTATTTTCTATTTGTTTTTGAGGCAGGATCTCATGTAGACCACCCAGGTTGGCCTCATACTGGTTCCTAACTGATGATGACTTTGAACTCCTGATGCTCCTGCCTCTGCCTCCCACTTTCTGGGTTTACAAGTCCACACTGCCACATCTAGGTTTGTCTAGAACTGTGTCTTAGACCTAAGAACTCATGCATCCCAGGCAAGCACACTATCTGAGCTACATCCCAGCCTTTATGTATTTATTTTTTTAAACACAGAAATAGTATGATTTTTGCAGGAAAGCTAACAGAAGAAAATAAGAAATTCCTTGATTTCTACCACCAAGAAACCATTAATATTCACACTTTGTTACATACACTTTCACCCACTCATTATCATGGAAATGAAAATACTCAGAAAAGTAGAATATTATAATAAATCCTTTGCATCAGTTTTCAGCTTCAGGAATTATTAACTTACTATCTTGTGTCATTAAACCCCTCACCCAAACCTCATTTCTCTCTTTCCAACTAAATTAATTCTGAAATCATTCCTAGAATCTTACCATTTAATCCATAGAAGTGCCTCAGTGGCATAAACTTTTGAAATGCTATTTATCACAGTTTCTATCACCCACATCCTCTGTTACTTTAGGGCATATTAAATTTTTTTATTTCCAGTGACGGTATTTAATTTTTCTTAGCTAAGGTTGCTTACTCTGGAAATATCAGTGAGCTGTGTAGAATCAAGACTGTAAGTCACCATCTTGATTATCCATGAAGACAACTTAGGATGGAAATGGAAGTGAGAATTCTTATTGGTGGTATGGGAGTTGGGAGGTGGGTATTAAGAGTTAATAAAATCTGTTTTAAACTACAACAGAATAAGGAGCTGTTAGCTTTCCAGGCTAGATGCCAGGTATTGGTCTATGTAGCCTTCTTGATTCTGAGTTATCAGATTTGTTCATTTAAAAATGTGTTACTATGGACACACCCATTGTCTTGGTATTCCTCTTCCTGTAAATATGGGTAACGATGATGTGGTCATAAATATTTTATTGACCATATTGTAGGGTGCTTCTTGAGCCAAGTCTTGAAGTTACACTTTTTTGGAGGCAAAGAAAAGGCAAACTAGTAAAGATAACAGACTCAATTCCAAGTTCCATGCTGAGGACTCAACTTTACTAACACAGTGTGATATAGAATACTCTACCATGTATTTTATGTTTAGTCCTGTTTTTGCTTGGGGTGATCTTCAGTTGGTAACTTTGAGATTGCAGCTTGGATGACTAACAACCTTTTTTAAAAGTTAGAAATGGTGAAAAACTTCAAAATTGGGTTGTTTGATAATTGGTTAAATAATTTATGTCAAAAAGTCTTGCTAAAAAAGTACCAAAGGCTCTTTTGACTTTAGAAGCATGTATGGTTTGGATGCCTGGGGAAAAGACTTACCTAATTTGAATCTTATTAGCCCTATGTCCTATTATCTATTTTCTTAAACGTTTTCGAACCTTTGAATGATAGTATTTTTTGGTTAGATCCTGAAATTACAGCTCTTTTTTTTTTTTTCTAAAATAAGTTCACACATTTTCAAATGTACTTCTAACATAATGTGAACCTATCAGTGACATATTTCAAGGAGGTGTTGATGCCTTTTGAATCCCAGAGGCAGTTGCTGGGATGTATTCTGAAGATAATTAACATGACTGCCTTTGAGATTAGGTACATAAGCAGCCTACCATAATCCAGAGTGGGTCTGGTCTATTGTTTTGGGTCTTCTTCTTCCTCTTCCTCCTCCTTATTTTTTATAAGAAAAATTTGCTGCTGTGCTCAGTATTTATGTGTTGACCGTCACTAACAATTTGGTTATTTTGTATCACCTGGAGCTCCATAGTCACATGCTCTCTAGACTTCAGATAGATATAGACTCTGACCTTTTTAAAAACACAGCCATTTGTTTTCTCCTGTGCCCAGAGCCACCATGAAAACTCCTATAGACATCTGCTCCTGCTTCTCTCTTGCTTTAATCCTTTGATCATTGACTGAATGTGTTTTTGTTGAGGAACTATTTGTTTCATTAGTGTGCCAGGTACTAGATGCAGATGCAAATAAGGAGACTCTTGTTCTTATGGAGTGTGAAGTCTGTTAGTTGTGATAAATCTGAAACCAGAGTGTATCTGTGTTACTTACAGGGATCACATATTTAATGTGGCTTAGAGGGAGGTGAGAGGATTGTTTTCACTGTACGTGCTAGTTATTATTTGAGTTTGTGGGCATATATTACTCATGCTGTTAAAACAAAGAACCAATGTCTTATGATAGTTTCAAGAAGTGTGTGAAAAACATCGGGAAAGTGGTTAATTCTGTGGGGAGAAAGGTAAGAAACAGCCTCTCTACCCCCAGTAGTGGAAATTGAACTCCAGTCCTTGCATATTGTAGACAAATAATCAACCACAGTGCTACTTCCCCAGATCCAGGGAATATCTCCCCCCCCACCCCACCCCCGCCCCCCTTAAAAATGTGTGTATTTATTCATTTGGCATGAGTGTGGAAGGTCTGAAGACTTGGTGGGAGCTGGTTCTCTCCTCCCACCATGCAGGTCCCAGGGATTGAAATCAGGTTGTTGTTGGGTTTTTTAGTAAGGTCCTCTATAGACTGAGTCATCTTGCTGGCCCCAACACATGTAGAAATATATTCTTTTGGTACTTGTGGTACATTTGATGTAATAGATGTAGTATATGTGACATTTTTATAAGGTTGCTATAATTGATGGTTTGATTTCCAGTGAACCTGGAGAAAAATTCAAACATTCTAGCATGTATACATGGCAGACCTGGACCATGGCAACTCTCTTTCAAGTCCTCCGTTATGTGGAAGGCCACCAGGCAGAAATTCATTAGTTTGGGTGAGAGCCTATCTATAGCAGTGATCCTATAAACTGAATGGTCAGGTTACTTAGTCTCTGGAGGCATTGAAAACCTTCCTTTTTGTGTTTTTCATAGTGCCCTGCTAAGGGTACATCTGCATGGCATGTTACTGTGTCTTCTTCATCCCTCCCAACTTTGGAGCACAGGTGTCTCAAATCGTGGTGGGTCTTGAGTGGACCGCTGAACAGACCTGACCAGCAACTGGAAACTTGTCAACTGAAAATGAATGCTTTGAAAATGAATGCTCAGTGAGCTATCCTTGCATTCCCCCAGCTGATGGGGGAAAAAAACCCCAAAAAAACCAAACTGAGTGCCTGGGGGTGGGGGTGCATGGTCGGACAACAAACAGATACTTCACCCAATGTATGTGAAATAAAGTACTGAATTCATTCCTCTAAGTGTTAATACTGTGGCAAGAACATTTCTGAAAGTTGCTAGGTGATTTTTTTTTTTTTTTTTGTTCTCTAACTTTTCCCAAATGAATGATGGTCATATAAACCGATGTTTGTGTAGAAAGTAGTCATATTTAGTGCCATCAGTACTGTGTGGCATTTTCCCCCTTAGCCTATTGGGAGAATAGGGATTAGTGATAGGAAGCAGAGGTTTTCACATTGGTTCAGATTTGACCTTGGTCAGCGATGCTTGAAATTAAGTACTATTTAATAGGCATTAAGAGAGCCCACTTTTTGATCCACTTCCAGAGGATAAATGTCCATAGTTCTTTAATGCCATAGTTGCAGAACTAATTGTCAGAATTAAATGATTTAAGAACTTTACTCCCCCTTTGCTCTCAAAAACTAGTTGGTTGTTGTTTAAATCAGAGTCTAAGAGGTGACTAGGGCTGTGCTGAGGATCTGAGACCAAGCTAGCTTTTGCAGCCTTTGCTCTACAGGGAGCACACCAAATATTGCTGTAGGTAAAGTTAGAAAAGGGGCCACTTTCCCCCTTTTGGCTGGCAGCCTCACACTTAGAACTTTTCACTGCTTCCTAGACACACTTGAAAAACACTGGAGTCATTCATTGTCTAAGACTCATCCACTCTTCTCTATGATCAGATAAAGGGAGCATGAGGGTGATTTATTTTCTTCCTCCTTGTTTTCCCTCCCCGGAAAGAATTTGAGAGCATAACGCTTTTTATGACACCCTACTTTTGATTGATGCAAGAGACTTTTGCTCAAGTGAAGTGAGTAGTGTTTAACGTTTTACCCCCAGTAACTGCCGGACTTGATTACTCTGTATTTATAGAGCTTCCAGGCAAGTGTGTATGCTCAGGGATGATATATTACCTGCTAATTTGTTTGCTGAAAGATGGGCCCATATATTCAGAATGATGACAGATCAGAATATTTGGCTAAATGTATCAGTCAGTGTCTCATTTTTCAAAACAGGAAAATTCCAACATGTTGCTGTAAAAAGCCGTGCTGAAGATAGATTTTGCTTGCTAAGTTTCTGCCCTGACTAGATTCATTCGTTCATTTAAAAATGCCTTTCCTAAGTTATATCCTAACTTGGGTAATAAGAACTTTGGGTAGTTCTTTTGCAAGTTCTCTCTGTCATTCTTTCAGCTGACATCCCTTTTCTTATGGTATTGGTTATCAACATCTGGACCATGGATAGAAAGAAAGTAAGTTGAGTACCAGAGTCTGTCAGTCTGACTTGTCTGTAAATTAGAGATACAGACAAAGCCTTCACTGGGAGGAGAAAGTGGAAGAAACACAACAAACAAACTCAACTTTGATTATAAGATGAATAAAACAAGCATGATGGCTCACACCTTTAATCCCAGCAGTGGATTGGGGATGGGCAGAGGTAAATCTCTCTTAGTTCAAGACTAGCCTGGTCTACATGGCAAGAGTTTTAGGTCAGCCAGGGTTACATAGTGAGACACTGTCTGAAAACAATGACAACAAAAAATGAAAACACACACACACAAAAACAATAATCCACAACATTTTGGGACAGCTGCAAATTATTCTTAGCACTTAAAGATACTGCTTATTCCTGATGTTCCCATAGACCTTTGTAGAGCTTTTGATGTCCCAGAAAACCCAAAGACTCTGCTGTAACTGTATTTAGGTTTCCTTATGTGAATAGACTGTCAACCAAAAGCCAGGAAAAGGCTGTATTCAATTATCATTTGTCAAACATGTAAAGCCATGACTTCCTCAGCTAGGGGTCTTGGCTCACTGACAGCAGGGTTAGACAAAGAATAAGAGGTGCTCTCTAATGCAGTTTGCCTGGGCATAGCAAGTGATCCCAGAGAAAAGTCTAAGGAAGCCTGGAACTTAGCAGGTGGGATTCCAGGCAAACCCACAACTCTGCTCCTCAGTGACATGTCACCGATTTACCCGATGCACTTGTAATCTGTATGTTTTAAAAGTTTATAGTTGATCATAGCTGGAGGGTAAGTTTCCTCTCTTGAGCTCTTGGAAACCTTCCCCAGACTATGGGCTTTGTGAGGCCACTGTACTGCTCAGTTTTGGCTTCTAGGGTCCAAGCTTCTTTGGGTAAGTGTGGAGTGGGGTTTGCTGGATGGTGTTGGTTCATGCACAGTTGTAAATACAGTGAAAACAGACCTCTGCTGTTCTACCAGAGAAGTTTTAGGGAAATACTTCTTGTTTTCAATTCATACAATGAAAGGATAGGCCCACTAAAGCTGTTATTCTTAAGAATATTGTTGTCTTAGAAAGCCTGAATGAAAAACCTCTCTACTCAATCTCCATACCCTTGGTGCATAACATTACATGTATAGGCAAGAAGGGATTCTTTGACCATTAGAACTGCTTGTTATTGGGCTGGTGAAATGGCTCAGTAGGCAAAAGCATTTGCCTGACAACCCGAGTTCCATTCCTGGAGGAACTCACGGTGGAAGGAGAGTGCTGATGGACACTGGGACTGCAGCTTCCTTTGTTGCATTTCTGCAGCATTTGTATTTGACCCAATTTCCTGTGGAATGTTGTGGCTCATTTAGCTTTACAAATAAATTTTATATCCCTATGTGTACTACTTTGGAGATATAAAGCTGCAGGAGGGTGGTGTTAGTGGGAGCAGTACCATGCAGAGAAGTAGGAATGGCAGCATTCAACCACATTTTAACACTTTGTTTCTGTTGCCAAGCCATGTTTTTGTGTAGCCAATCAGTGGAAGATTTCACAGATTATTAAACTTTTTCTGGGTGGTGCAGAACCTATTAGTATGAGGATATATCTCTTTTTACAAATGTTATTCTATACTACATGGTAAATACTGACATACATGGCTTTGTGTGTCTTCTCAACAGTAAACGTCATTAAATACCATTCGGGAAGAATTCATAAGAAGAGAATTGAAATCTTGCATCTGAACTTTGCTTAGAATTCTCTCATCCCCCAACCCGGGTCCTCTTTACTATTTTGTTCAAACCTACCACCCTCCCTAGCACAAAAAACAAACAAACTCTAAACCAGAACTCTACAGTCTTCAAAAGGATCAGAGAAAGTTAATTATAGTGATATGCAGCAAGTGGGACAGTCGTAGCTGTTGGTCTGTCCTGAAGCCTACAGAAGGTTCTTATTTCATAAGCAAAGATAATTTGTTTTTCTCTGTGTGCCATATGGTTTTACAACTGCAGAGATCAAACAGATTTGTGGATGTAAACTTCAGTTCTCTGCTTAAAAATTTGAGTTGTGTGGAGATTTTCATGAAGTCCTTGGATCACTGATGCCAGCCAGGTCTGTTGGAGTCAAGGATCCCTTGTTGGTTCTGTAAGCAACTATGCATGGTGGTTTTTATTTGCCTTGGACTTTAAAAGGCAGCTTTGGAAAGGAAACTTGGAACACAGATTGCCAACCAGAATGCACTGATTGTTTTTTTTAAATAACGATGATGATTAAAAGCAGCCACCATTAGCAAGGAAGAATGGTTCTGAGTCTGCCCAGGTGGTCTCTGGAAAGGAGCAGCATTTTCTCTTACTGAAGTTTTAATTATACTAATTTATTTGGGAGATTAATTATTTTGGGGATAGTCTTCAGAATTAAGAATGAGTTTTTTGATTGTTATGTTTAAAAGGGGGGGGAAGGAATATTAAGTGTGTCAGTGATTTCCCTCACTTCTGCATCTCCAAATAAGTGTTCTGTACTGCTGGTCATAGTGTCCATATCCTTAACATGGTGCTCTTTATGTAAGGTAGCTACATGGTTCCTGCATCACTGGTTTTCAGTAATAATTTTCTTTCCTATATTTGAGAGGGGGTTTCTTGTAGCACAGCCTGACCTCAAACTTGCTATGTAGTGGAAACTGACCTTGAACTTCTGCACCCCCTGCCTCTACTGTGCAAGTGATCATTTGCAGATATTTGCCAACAAGCCTGGCTTTCGGTTACAAAAATTAACAGGTAGCTTATTCTATTACTTTTCCTGCTGTCGTGACAAGAAATCTGACACAAGCAAGTTAAGGTAGGAAATACAGTCATCAAGTCCAGGAAGGAAATATAGTGCTCAAGTCCAGGTAGGAAATACAGTCATCAAGTCCTGGAAGGAGATAGAGTCATCAAGACCAGGAAGGAAATACAGTCATCAAGACCAGGAAGGAAATACAGTCATCAAGTCTAGGAAGGAGATAGTCATCAAGACCAGGAAGGAAATAGAGTGCTCAAGTCCAGGAAGGAAATACAGTCATCAAGTCCAGGAAGGAGATAGAGTCATCAAGACCAGGAAGGAAATATAGTGCTCAAGTACAGGAAGGAAATACAGTCATCAAAACTGGGAAGGAAATACAGTCATCAAGACCAGGAAGGAGATACAGTCAGATATTTGCCAACAAGCCTGGCTTTCAGTTATAAAAATTAACCGGTAGCTTATTTTATTGCTTTTCCTGCTGTCATGACAAAAAAATCTGACAAAAGCAAGTTAAGTAGGAAATTCAATGATCAAGGCCAAGAAGGAAATACAGTCATTAAGACCAGAAAGGAAATACAGTCATCAAGACCAGGAAGGAAATACACACCCAAAGGTTTATCTGCTAGGTAGCTCTAAATTCCATCAAAGTGTCCAAAGATCCTCTTTTCTTGAATGCTTTCTCCTGAGAGCAAGCACTGCACCCATGCTACAGTCCTTCAAGTTTAGGTAAAAACAATGTCATGGTAACTTCAGGCTCTTATTTCTAGCTTCTCAAGTGCTGAAGTTTTCTGGGGATGCCCTGTATATTGTATATATTTCTTTTGTGTAACAGTCACCACATTTGTGGCAATTAATTCTGTAATTTTAATTTATTGGGCTCTTCTATTTATCTGGCTTCAATCTGTAGGAACTATTTGTCTTATTTTTTGTTCTTTTCCAAGTCTAAGCATACAGTAGTTGTTCAGTAACTATTTGTAGAATACATGACAGTATAGTTAGTATAAGTCATGCTTACTTAGTATGTTAAAATATAACTTCTTTTCTTTTGATAATTTTCCCATAGAGAATCTTGCAAAAGAACAGTTGTAGGTTTTTCTTTGTTTTCTTTTAAAAATGACTACATACCTTCTGCTCTCCCGTATTCAGATCTGGTGCCTGAGTTTCCAGATGTTATTCCTGATTTTTTTTTCCACTTCAGCTTGTGCATGACAGCTATTATTTTGCTATTTCTCAGACTTATAATTCTGTAACCCACAGTGGGAGTAAGCAGATAGTAATGGATTTCTCTGTAAGCCTTTCAGTATGTTTCATCTTTGCTGGCTTGGAGCGCTGGTTGAAACTGCATGAAGAGTCCCGAATCTAAGAGTGAACTCTAAGAATCACATCGTCTAACTTGGCTCATTTTACATCTGATGAAACCTGGGCCAAAGGGAATTGCTTGGCTTTGCCAGGGGTGAAATTGCAAGTTTGCCTAGTAGACCTAGTCACCTGTCCCTCACTTGGTACTCTTTCTGCTACAAAACTTTTGTGTCTGGCAGGAATTCAGTTGTTATGTTTAACAAAATTTTGTTGAGCATATCAAATATTCATGAATGAGTGTTGCACACATGTGAGTTTTATACTCCCCCAGGCAATAGCCATAACAGATATTTGACACTGATAGCATGAATATTCTAACTCGTCTACTCAAGTGGATGTGGTACCCCAGATTGAAGGATACAGTGAGATGCCTTTCAGTTCAAAGTGAGTTGGCCACAGGCTCTGCTGTGGTACAGTCTGTCACCATGCCTATTTGCCTTGTCAGAGGCATTGAACTTTGGACCAAATTTCCTCATTCAGTAAACACTCATCAGTGTATTGTGGGTAGGAGATTCAACTAAGTGGAATGCTGCATCCCACTTCTTAAAAAAAGGGGGGGAGGGATTTTGTCTTACTAGAGTGCTTTTCTTTCCTGTATTACAAGTGGAAACCATTTCTTAGATAACTCCATATAAAAAGCTTGGGAATGAGAATGTTACTAGAATGCCATGTGCTTCAACCAGTTAAATGGAGCTTTGTTGGTTTTATGTTGCATCTAAGTAACAGACTGTAAACATGTCTTTAAAATTTTTTATTTTAGTATTTTATGTGCATGAGCATTTGTGTGCATGTACTTGTATATTTGCCTGTGCAAGGGGAATTGGCTCACCTGGAGCTAGAGCTACAGGCATTTGTGAGCCTCCATGTGGGTTCTGGGAATAGAACCTGTGTTCTCTGGAAGAGCAAGCAACCTGTGCTTACTGCAGAGCCAGCTCTCCTTTTCCTCATGTCATCTTTTAAAAGAAGTCAAACATATGTTTCCAAAAGGCGTCTCTTTTATTTTTACTCTCTTATTTTTCAAGGAACACAAATATTCCCCAAACCATGAGTTAATATATAAAAATAGAATCATTATAATGTATAAGAATTGTGTTTTTATATAAAGTTACTTATGATCAATGCATTAGGAAAACTGGCCATGGAAGAGAGCTCTCCAGGGATTGTATTCTGGGCAGCCTCCTTGCCAGCTCTGGCCCTCTGAGCATAGAGTGGACAAGAGTGGGATAAACCACTATCACCATTCACCCTATTGTTGGGAGCGATTGACAGCAACAAGGGAAATTGGTATTTGCATTCTCCATGTTAGGCTAATGGGACCCTTCAGCAGAATGTGTAGATTCTCTGGAAGCTTCAAACCCAGAGACATTTATGGTCATGATTCCAGTCTTGTGGAAGTACAGCCTGCCAAGGAAAATGAGGCAACACATTTCTCAGAGTGGGTAAAATGAATGTAAATTGGATTTACAAGTGATATTCCAGGGCTGTCTTTCAGTTAGAAGCTATAAAACTACCCTGTACTTAAAAATTCTCTGGGAATTTGTTTTAAAAGGCAGATTCTTGATCTCTACCCGTGACTGAGTCAGATTCTGGGCATCCAGGACACTGTGTTTCATACAAGCATATGATCCTAATATGCCTGGGTGCTGTGGCATGGGTAAGAGCCTGAGGTGGTGATGCTCATTTACATACATGTGCAAGTGAGGTTTAGACTTACTGCAGTGAAAATGTTAGATCATTGTTAGATTTGAAAAGGTCCTTTCTTTGAACCAATTATGTGGTTACATTTATTACAGCAGTTTATTAGTTACCAAAAAAAAAATTAGGAAACCACTTCGTTTCCCAAATTCGTGACTTTTGAGATGGCCAGGAACATTGCAGAGATCGTTGGTTGATGGTGTGTGGTCCTATTCATTGCACTCCCACACTTTCCAGGGCCTCTGCTTTGACAGCCTTCTGCACACTTTTCTTCACATAGTCAGCTGTGGCCTGAATGTCTGGAGAGGGCCAAGCAGCAGTGGCCCTATCTATTTAAGAAAGTGGCCTCTCCAGTTTCTGGTGTTTTCCTTGGCCACCAACACAAGCAGTTCTTTACCCCAATTATTTTCTGTATTACCTCCTGCTTCCTAAAAGGAATGGGAAGAAGCCCAGAGACTACACAGTATGACCTTGGAGTTTTCTCTCAGGAATTAACTCCTTTTGTTGTTTACTACTGATTATTTTGGTAACCTCCCCCCCCCCCCAAAGCCCACAAAAGCAGAAGCTATTACAAAAGCTGAGGGCACGGTTACTTTCTGGGTAAAACACTGTTGCCCATGTTTCTCTCTTAACAGTAGTTACTTACTTTCCATAGACATTTTACGGACTCTCCTGGGTTTCCCATAGCTGCTTTTCTCTAGGCTGGGACAAATGTGGCACCCAGATAGTCTTGTTCCTTTAAATACAGTATGATCGGAAAATAGGCAAGGGGAAGGAGCTCATTTAAAGATGTGCACTGGAGAGTATGTACAAAATGAAAAATGTGGACCAGGGAGCGTCCCACGTTCTCGTAGCTGTGGTAGTGCTGTTGCCGCTGCTGTAGAAACACCACATGCTAAGCAACTTTTTAGGGTTTAAGAACATTTAATGCATCCCATTTCTATAAAATCTCAGTCAGACACTGTAGATTATTGTCCCTACTTTGTAGAGGAGGGGAAACCAGGAACACAAAAAGATGACTCAGCTGGCTTAAATCATAGAGTTGCCTAGTCAGATTTTTGAACTCAGAACTTGTCAATTGTATTCTATATATAACTGTATACTATATATACTATATATACTATATATACTATATATACAACTGTATACTATATATAACCCTGTTGTTTTTTTTTGTTTGTTTGTTTGTTTGTTTTTTTCCAAATTGGCGGTTCTTGATGGAAATAATGGGATGAGGGTGCAGCCTGGTGATATGGAATTGGCTTGTTTGGGGAGAATAGAAGAATTAGAAAGAGTGGGTAGGGCCTGTCTTGGTAGTACAAACAGGTCTGGTTGGTTGGAAAAGCAAAGCATCAGGGTGTTAATACCCTGAGACTTCTAACTGCAGGTGCAAACCCAAGAGCTGGAGAGGAGAAGGTTTTCTTCAGAAAGACAGTCACAGGATTGCTGCCTATGGCTGTGTTGCTGCCTATGGCTGTGTGGTCTTCAGATATCATATTGGTAGTTATTTTCCTTTTATTTTAGGCTGTTTCAAGTGATGTAATTTTGATCATATGGTAATAATTGCCATTTAAAAATAAATGTTTGACATGATGCACTTAGTATAGCTGATAAAAATTTAGTTTTTTAACACCAGCTACCAGTTTTTTAACTTTTTTTAACTTTTTAGGGCAACTGAGCTCTTTAACTAGAAAGTTTCTGGATTTACTTCTCCCCAGGGTTTTATTCTTTAATTTTTTATTAATTCATTTATTTTATATCCTGACCTTAGTTTTCCCTACCTCCTCTCCTCTCATCATCCCCTTAACTCCTTCCACCCCCCTAAATTCATTCCTTTTCTGTTTCTGTTCAGAAAGGCACAGGCCTCCCTTGGGTGTCAACAAAGCATGGCATATCAAGTTGAGGTAAAACTAAGCACCTCCCCTTGTACTAAGGCTTGGTAAGGCAACCCAATGTAAGGAATAGGTTCTCGAAAGCTAGCCAAAATTCATAGTAGTGTCATTCATAATAGCCAGAACCTGGCAACAACCTAGATGCCACTCAACTGAAGAATGGATAAAGAAAATTCATATATTTACCCAATGAACTATTACTCAGCTGATAAAAACAATAGTATCGGGAAATTCAAAGGTAAATGGATGGAACTAGAGAAAAATCTTCCTGAGTGAGGTAACCCAGATCCAGAATGACATACATGGTGTGTACTCACTCATATTAGTTATAAAGTAAAGGATAACCAGACATTTATCCCTTTTTCAGATTTTTATTCTTATATAATATATGTTTATATTTGAAATTCTTTGTGGATTACCATGTCATATTTGTGCAATAAATTGTGTAAAAACTTAAACTTGGTGAGATGGCTCAACAGGGTGTTTGCTAGTAAACCTGATGACCTGAGTTCAGCTTCCTGATCCTGTATGATGGAGGAATAGACTCTCTCAAGTTGTTCCCTGACCTCCACAGCACATGTGCACCTCTGCAGGTATGCATACATGTGAAATAAGTGTAATTAAAACAAAAATAAAAATTTAAAATGTTCTGTGCCTGCCAGGATTACTTAGAGTAGAAGTCACTGTTGGGTGGATGTTTCCATTTTATAGAAAGGAGTTGATCAAAATAATACAGTTATTTCCCAAATTCTGATAAATGACTAGTAAAAGTAAAATGTTGAAGCTTATCTGTGGATATTTATTTCTTATATCTGTATGAGTGTTTCCTATTACCTTATTTCTCTCTTACTAGATGATAAAAGATTTGTGTCATTTCTGGTTTTCCTTTTTATAGATATAGGAACTGCAAAAAAAAAAAAACAAAACAAAACAAAACAAAAAACTTGTTACCACAAATGAAAAGGGAGGGAGTGTCGTCACAGTCAGGTCTCTAAATTCTTTTGAGGCAGTGATCTGCCGTAGAAAAGTTACTTGCAATGATCTACTGGCTGGCAGTGCAAAGACTGGATCTTCCTTCAGTTTTATCTGAAGCAATTGAGCTCACAAAAATACTTGTTTCTCTCCTTTTCAGTATTACTTCTTATTTGTCTCTTCGTGCCCAAACCAGTTTCTTCCCATTGGCTCTCTTGGCTGCTGCCCTGGAGGGTTGTTTTGAGGTAGGGATAGCATGTAACCTACACTGGCCTCAAAGTCACAACATAGCCAAGGATGGCCTTGAACTTCAGTTTCAGGCATGTGCCACCGCAACACTCAGAAGTTTTATATGCATGGGCAGCTGATACTGGGAATGAGCAGTGGGTGTGGGGGGTGGCCAATGGGCATGCTCATTGAGAGAAGGTAATTGGGAAACAGATGAAATTCAGAGGAATTTTTTTTTTTTTTAAAGAAAGACTCAGGATTCAATTTAGAATTCTTAATTCACCACCAAGTACAGTGTGTTTAAGAATTCAAAGGTTGATGAATAAGAACAAAGTATACTGGTGTGTGTGTGTGTGTGTGTGTGTGTGTGTGTGTCTGTGTAAAAATGTCACAATATAATCTAACAGCAATAATAACACAAAGAAGCGTCTAGAAATACCATAGGACCAAGAACTGTTGTATGTACTCAGTTGACACTGAGTCAACTACCTGGATGTCCATGGCCTCAGCTTTGCTACTGTGAAGCCTCTACTAAGACAGCTCACAAACTTGTGGTGAGGATTAAAGAGAATAAAATGCTGGGGCACTGGGGAACAGCCTCAGGTTCAGCTTTTGAAGATTTAGAAAAGGGGCTAATACAGTTCCGGGCTCTTAGAGGAAGTCTAGTTTCAAACAAGTCTGCTATTTCTGGCATTACACTGAGCTAGAGAAGCCAGCCTCCATTTAGGCTCCAAAGGTGACTTGAGGGGTCAGTTTGATGGCCACCAAAGGCTGGGCTGGCATCTCTGGGAAGGAGGCTGATAGAGAACGGAATGGTCACCACCATAAGGCTTCTTGAGCTTCACAATATCCTTTTTAATGCTCTATGACTCTTCTGCTTAGCCTAGTTCTGCTTGGTTTAAACTACTTAGAATAGGAGAATTAAGATAAAGATGAACATTGTTTTTTCTTCTAGTCTCAGATCATTTTCACAGTTCACTGAGCAGATATTAATCTACCTGCTTATTTCTACTATTTGCAAAGCACTTGATTTAAGTTTTGGAAAGTAGTCATTATTCACTCTTATTTCAGTGGTGTATGAAATAATAATTACATGATTACAAGAGCCAGTGGTCCAGAGCAAAAACAAAAATCTAGGTGTGGGAACAAACAGTGCCTTCTTTGTGGTAAGAATGTTGTTATTGGAAGAGTGTATTAGTCAGGTTTCTCTAGAGGAACAGAACTTATATGATGAATCTATTTGTCTGTCTGTCTGTCTTTCTATCTAAAGGGGATTTATTAGAATAGCTTACAGGCTGTGGCCCACTTAATTTAACAATGCCTGTCTATCAACAGAAGGTTCAAAAATCTAGTAGATGTTCAATCCACAAAGCTGGATGTCTCAGCTGGTCTTCAGTATATACCAGACTCCCCAAGAATTAGGCTCTAAGGCCAATGAAGAAATGGACTTTTTGGTGAGAGTGAGAAAGAACGGGCAAAGAGAGAGCAAGCCTCCTTCTCCCTTGTCCTTTATATCCTTTATAGAGAAAGTCTGCCAGCAGAAGGGGTCGCCCAAATTAAAGGTGAATCTTACCCCCTCAAAGATCCAGATTAGAAGTGGGTCTTCCAACTTCAAATGACTTAATTAAGAAAAAAAAATCCCTCATAGACATGTCCAGCCACTTGGGTTTTAGTTAATTCTAGATGTAGCTAAGTTAACAGCTAAGAATAGCCATCACTAAAGTGTTCATAGCTATACATGTCCACTCTTGGGAGGGGCGGGCAGTCACTACATTATCTTAAAGAGAAAAGTCAGGGAGAGTTTAAAATGCCCATGGTTGGCTTTGTTTTGCTGAAATCTGTGTCTCTGAGAGTTTTGCCAACTAAATAAGAAACCTAATTGGGTGGTGGTGGTGCACACCTTTAATTTCGGAACTACGGAGGCAGTGGCAGTTAGATCTCTGTGAGTTTGAGGCCAGCCTGGTCTACAGAGTGAGTTTCAGGATAGCCAGTGATGTCTTGAAAAAGCAAAAAGAAAGAAACATACTTAGGAGGTAGAGGCAGGCAGATCTCTGAGTTCTAGGCCAGTCAGGTCTACAGAGTGAATTCTAGGACAGCCAGGGCTACACAGAGAAACACTGTCTCAAAACAAAACAAAGTAACAACAAAAAACAAACAAAAAAGAATCTTCCATTCACCTGGTTTTCTTTCCTGTTGTCTACACTGTTGACTGAGGAAACTCCATGCCACATTTTTGATGCCCAGACTCCCTCCACCTCTGTAGACGTGGTCTCACCCCATTGTAGTCCTGGCTGGTCTGGAGGTGTTTGTTCAGTATTTTAAAAATGAGTTTGTCAGAAGGCACAGCAGGCTGGACATGGAATTTGTTTTTTGTGATGGTGATAGACACAATTCACTGTTGAAGAGTCACACACAGCTTGTATGTGTTCTGCAGTATTACCTGCCAGGTTATGGATATCTTATATAATGAGGAGCACAGATCTTTAAAAATTGTGAACTGGGATTTTTTTTATTTCCAAAGGTGAAATGAAAGCAGCTCTGTACAGGCAATTACGTTTTGGGGTGAGGAAGTGGAATTGGTCTGACTTAAACCATTAATGTTCATTTAATGAGGAGTTACATGAAGAGGATTAGGCACAAAGTATGATGCCAGCTAAAAATCATCAATGTGAAATTGATTCAGTTTGAATATACAATATTTAGAACTGAAGAGAGACAACGAATGCCTTACGTGGAAGGAATCAGTTGTCATTTTCAAGGGTGTAGAAAGCCAGTGGTCCATGACACTGGGCTTGCTTTTCTCTAAAGAGCCAAGCCTGACTCAGAAATGTGTGATTTTTAGTTTCCCTCAACTTAATCATTTGTGTTCTGGGAGCATTTTCTTTTGCTGGCAATGTTGCCAGTGTCTGTTTTTGAGTGTTATAAGTTAAAAAATACCAGTTGTCTTTTCTCTTAGTTAGGAAAGGTTTACATATTCAAGGTCCTGTTTTGTTTCCTGTCTTCTATGTCTGTGAGATAAGAATGTTTAAAAGGTCAGCTAAATGGACTAGCTTCACCAAGGATGTCTGATGGGCACTGGCATTAATATTTAGTGATGAATTGCCAGAGGTGTGGGTTAAAACTCTGATGTAGGGAGGCAGGAAAATCAGCAGGATCTTATTTAGGAGTTGCTCATTGCATGCTGTTTAATGAGAGTGATGGATGAGTTGAACTCAGGTCGAGTGCTGCATGGATGGTTGGCAAATGTGAGCATTTGCACCCTTGTACTTCTATGCAGTTGCGAGCACCCAGAGCCATGGCTGGCCTGGCTTGTGGCACTCTGCCATCTTTTGTAGAGGCTGAGATAAATACACACTCAGGGACAAGGTCCACTTGAATTTTGAAGGAAGAAATAGAATGATAGTTGTGTCATGTTGTGTCTGTGTTGTTGTGTCCTGCCCCCTGCCCCCATATGCACACACAGGCTATGAAACCCTTTTCTGAGTCACTTAATGTTGACAATTGATGTTTTTTTATTTGTTTGTTTGATTTTTGTTTTGTTTTTGAGATAAGATCTTACTATGTAGCTGTGGCTGTCCTACAACTTGCTGTGTAGACCATGTTGGTCCTGAACTCATAGAGGTTCTCCTGCTGCTGCCTCCCCAGTACTGGGATTAAAGGTGTGTGCCACCATGTGGGCTAAGGGACTTGCTTTTTAAAGTGTCATTTAAAGTTAGTGTAGGATTCTTGAAGTTCAAGTATTGAACTGCAGCTATTAAACAGAGATTTAACTTTGTGATTCTGCTGTCTGCTAACGAAGAAAACATCCAGTTGTTGCTTATAGTGAAGTCAGATTTTTGGGTATTGTATGATACTTTCTGGAGCTCTAGTACAGATTCTGTCTACTAGACAATATTTTGTACTTGAAAAAATATTATTTACCTTATAGTCTTTGGTGGTCTGAGCATTTGGGATGTTCTTTTACAAGCCTTACCTTACAAACTTGTTTTTGGGACATAATAGGTGTGAAAATATAGTTTGAGTGCAGTTTGTATTGGCTGATAATAGTCTTCCATTTGGTTTTGTAAAGTTTTTTATTGAAACCTTTTTCTTTGTAAAGCTAAGGTTTATTTGATAAGAACCACACTACCAAGGAATTTAGGAGCATGTTACTGATGAAGAGTCCTCGGGTGGGCTATTTGGGATTCCTGTAAACAAAACTCAGAAACACAGCTTTGTGCTCAGTTCTGTACAAGCTTTGGGGTTTGTAGGTCTTTTTATCCCCTTTACCCTCCCCTTTCTACCCTCCTTTTCTAGCCCTCACATGACCTGGGGCAGAGTATGTTCCAGAACCTACAGTCTGGCCATCAGTGGTGACACGGGTGTGGAGTCAAGGCTACTCAGCTTCATCAGAGCAAGGCTAGCGCTCAGTCGAACAGAAGTTTGGATTTGGCAGCTCTGGATTTTGGAAGTACATGGTTAATCCTTGCTGTCATACAGCTCAGCTCTTCTGATGGCTATGGAGTAGACATTTGTCACTGGCTCACTCTTATTATAGATGTGTCCTTTTTAGCACCTTATAGGAAGGCTGTCAGGTGACTGAAGTTCTTTGCACATAAGCTTCCAAGTAATAAAGGTTTGAAATGTCCTTTGCTGCTGTTTCTCACTCTCATCCCTCAGTATGCTTCTGAGAATGAACTAGAACTCTATAAAAGGAAAGAGGTTATAGTGTATGGGGGTTGGACTTGAATAAGTAATCCATAAACTTTATAGTTATCAGGTATCCGGGTGGGTGGATCTGATGACTTGGCAAATGAGAGAGGGAAGCACGTATAATTGTTGATTTTATCAGAGCAGGTTGAGTATGCACATATGGGGTGGGGGTTGAATATAGACTTAACGATTAACATGGATTTCAAGAGGTTATAAAAGTCGTCTGCTATATGAATTCCTTTCTCTGTCTGTGAGTATGGGGGCTGTAATAGGCACATGTTTTGTGTCTGTGGGTGTGCAGACTGTAGTAAGCACACATGCAGGTCGCTCAGTTCTCAGGGTTTGTGTTGCAGGGCCTCCAGGTAGTTTGTATTATCACCGAGAGTTTACAAAAACTAATTTTATTTGAATTAGCTTCATGTTGAATACTGAACTTGCAAACTCTGTTGGGTTGGTTATATAGAAGGTCTTTTCTGTCTGATTCCGGAATTTCAGCTCTTCCAACTTTGAAGATTGCTTTGGGTTTGCTTTTGAATAGAAAATAGCACGGGGAATGCTTTTTGTTGCATTCATGATTAACTAACTATGAGTTCATGGTGCTCAGAATGTTTAGTAAATTCCTTTCATTATAAGGCATTTCTTCTGGATCTTTCCCTGAGGAATGTGATTCCATGTTACAATTTTCCAAGGAGGTTGAGAAAATGACCCTTTGTGGGTGGGTATGCATGTGCGTTAGAATGGTCTTTGCTGTGTAGAATAAAGAGTTCTATGAGGGCTGGAGAGATGGTTCAGTTCTTAGGAGTGCTGGCTGCTCGTCCAGAAGACCCAGGCTCTATTCCCAGCTTTCACATGGAAGCTGACGATCATCTGTAACTCCAGTTCCAGGGGATCCAGTTTTCTCTTCTGACCTCTGTGGGAACTAGTCACATACATGGTACACAGATACTCGTGAATAAAACGCCCATGTGCATAAAATAAAAAGTTCCATGGGATACAGTAAGAAAAAGAGTTACCAGATGTGAAGTGCCTTAAAAATTAGGCAGGGAGATTATTCTTTCTTGAGAAGCTAAAAAATGAAATCAAGGGTTGTTTCTCCTTTTTATTCACAGGTCTGATGGCTGTTAAAGGTATTTGGAAATTTTCACTAAGAAATTGGCCCATAAATTTTCATGACAAGTTTTTTTTTCCCTCTTCAGTGGTATTGGTCATTTATAGTGGATATTACAGCACACAAAACAAACTTCAGCACACATGCATGGTTAAACAAATGTCATCAAGGAAGAAATCTGTGTGGAAAGGCGGAAGTGTATAATGGGAATGGCCAGGGTGGGAAGTCATCACAAAATACACGTCTTGGATGAAGCTAGGTCCTTTTCTCTATTCTTCAGTTCAAGTATTCCATTGTTATTAATTATACATCACTTTTCTCATGAAATGTTTGGAGCCTTAGGGTTAGTGACAGTGGGGGCACCTGAAATAGCCAGTTGGCAATGCATTAACAGCTCTGATGTAAATAATTGGAGTTACTATCTAAAGTGAGATTGTGATGTTTTGAACTGCAGCCATTATTTGTTTGCATGCTCCTATGCTGTGTTACTAAAAGTTGTTTGGAGGCTGGAATATTGGAAGCTTTTTTGTTGTTGTTGTTAACAGTTGCTGAAGATTATGGTAAATCTTGGGATTTCTGTTGGGATCGGTGGTCAACTGAATGAGATCTTTGGGAGGGTAGTGGTGTAAGAATTTCCTAACTTGGTTGTATTGTCTCTATTCTGGAATTAATATTTTTTACATGCATGCTCTAAGAAGAGAATCTGCAGTAGTTAGAGGGAATCTGCAGATTACTGGGTATCTTTGGTGTTCAAATGTGGGAAGCATTGCATCTATTCATTTGAAGGGACCAAACTCTCAACACTGATGGCTTTCTGACATCTTTTAAAATTCAAACTATAGAAGTGAGATATGTACTTGATAAGGCATTCATGCAAATGAAGCAAGGCAATAGTTGGGAAATGTTCAGAACAATCCCTCTTACAAAGTAAGTGACACACATCTAAGTGTTAGAGCAGCTACTGCAAGAGCTAGGGAAGAGCTCCTTGTTTTGGTAGCTCTCACTATCTGGACTGATGACAGTGTCCTTATAGAGAAAACAAGGCCTTGTCCTTTGTATCCTTGTATCATTGTTTTGGTACATACACATTGGAGTTACTTCTCCTTTGTTTTGTATTTTGACATTTCCGAGGGATCTCCTAATTTGTTGATAGTTTAAATGGTCTACATCTTATCAAATAGAGGCGACTAATATGCATAGTATCTTGTATTGTTTTGTTTTTCTAATTCTAAAAATGTAGATTATATATAATTCTCTTTCTCTCTCTCTCTTTGGTAATCTATCTTACCTAGGTTGTCCTTGGATTTGTGCCTCACTTCAGCTTCTTAACAGGCATATAGGCATGCGTCCCACACTTGTTTACTAGTTTGTTCCCATGTCAGTATCTTAAAGAATATGTGTGTTGGTAAATCTGAGCAGATTTGTATAGAAAGGATAACACTGACTACAAATAACCTTCAGAGTTATGTGGGTGAATGCTGACTCCCTCTGCATCTTCTTGATGCCCTTTGATCAGTCTCTGTTGAAAGAAAGACTACATCTAAGACAGGGAATGGCTTTCTAGAACACTCCAAATGGATATGAGTTCAATTTTACATAATTAGAGGGTGGAAGTCTTCTCTCTCGTATTTCTGATTATTTTAATTATAGTCCATTTGCTGTGTTGTACCCCAGTGAGATGTCAAATCTCATCTGTATTTACACTTTTCTTCAATAACTTAACATATTTTCAATAATTATTATTTGAATTTGTAATGCTAATTGCATTGCAGAGTCTAAAAATGTCTTCCTTGGAAGGATGCTAGGCTCAGGTTGTCCTGACTAGATTCCAAGAGAGTAAATAAAACAAAGTAGATCCCTCTGTGTCCAAAGGGCAGGCACTTCTGACTTGGCAGTACTCAAGTTGTAACAGTTAACTAAATTCCAAATTTTAATTTTAATTCAACCTAAATTAGAGACCTGATTCAGTTATTAGAAAAATTGTAAATAAGCAAACTGGATATGTGAGCCTGCTTTTTGGACATGTGAACTATAGGTGTTTTAGACTCTGGATTTAAGTGAAGTTCCAATGAAAAGTAAGCATTAAATCGCACACGTGCCACAAGCATAACCAGGGCTAGGCATGGTTAAAAGAATGTATAAAACCTTAATTTTTATCTACTCAGTTTTCCGTTGCTTAGGCTTGCATTTAGGTCCTTGTGTATTTTAAATACATATCCTCAGTTTAAAAAAATGACATTTGAAATTAATTTTTTATAAGTTAGATTAAATAAAACATTAATTTTGCTAGTGTACTTTTTAAAATGTGTCTGCTAGAAAACTATGTGGTCTGGGTAGTCCAAGAATGGCTGTCTTCTGATGGGAAACAAAACCATCTGGTAGTTAGTTATTCAACCCATAAGAGTGAACAGCTCAAGCAGTCCCAGTCTGATGCAGAGTCCTGGAGGATTCCTAGAGAGCTGCTGGTCTGCAGTCTATACTGGAACCTGGAGGAAGTAGGTTCTGAATCTGAAGGAAAACCTCAGTGAAGAGGAAAGATGAACTTGCCAGGGAGAATGACGCCAGGCAGGCAGGCAGGCAGGCAGGCAGGCAGGCAGGCAGGCAGGCAGGCAGGCAGAAAGCTTGACATGTGGATCAGATTTAGGGTGAGCTTTTTCCACCCTAAAGGATTCAATCAAGAAAATCACCCTAAATGATGACTCTAAATGATCCAATCAAGAAAATTCCTCACCAGTGTGCTCAGCTGCTTGCCTTTTGGTTGGTTCCAGTTGTAAAGTTGACAGCTGAGGTTAACATCATAATCATTTACTGCAGAATTGGTATGGAAACCTCAGTATTGACCTTCCAGAACTTGGAGTATTTTACCTGGAGATTTGTCTCTCAGGTTAGTTTAGATCTAGCAAGGTTGAATAGGCTGAAGCATGAGATCACCTAAAAATCACTTATGGTCATATGATATGTTGCTGCATTTCATTTATTTATTTATTTATTTATTTATTTATTTATTTATTTATTTATTTGGGACTTGAAAAACCGAAGCCCATACAAAGACTGCTTTTGCCTCCTGGCTATTTTGAATAATGCTTCTATGAACCTGAACATTCAAATTTCATTTTTTAGTTGTTTTCAGTATATATTAAGAAGTAGGCTGCTGCATCTTGTCATAGTTTATTTTATTTTATTTTTTTGAGGAAACTGTTTCCTGGTAGGTATAGTGTTTTATATTCTCACTAACACTGTACAAAGAGATCCAATTTCTTCATGTTTTTGGCTATATTTACAAAATAATAGTACTATGTTTTTGCTTTGTTTTTTTGGTGATGGGGAAATGGTGTCTGTCCTAGCTGGTATATAATGTGATTTCTCATTTTGGTTGTGACCTGTGTTTCTCTGATTTGTGATGATCTTACTCTGTTTTGTGTTGCTCTCATGTGACTACAGACAGTACTTTCTAAGGAAAGAGGTTTATTTTGGCTCATGATTCTAGAGCTGTGGTTCTCAACTTGTGGATGACAACCCCACAGAAGTTGCATACCTTATATCCTGCATATCAGACATTTCCATTACGTTTCATAACTACAAAATTTCAGTTATGCTACAGCAACAAAATAATTTTATGGTTGGGGTCACCATAATATGAGGAACTGTATTAAAGGGCTTCAGCATCAGGAAGGTTAAGAGCCCCTGTCCTAGAGGCTGAAAACTTGAAGTTCAGGTGATCACTCCTAGCAAGGGCCTCACACTGTTTCATAATGTGACAGATAATGCCACAGGGCAGCAGTATGTGTGAGAGCAGCTAGTGATGTGCATAGTCACATGGAGAGTGGGTTTGCTTTGTAACAGCCTGCTTTTCTCAAGTCCCAGCAGACCTAACCCATTCTGTGGTGGTGAGCACTACTAATCCCTCCCTAATCCCTTCTGAGGCTCCTGGTGCTCCCATCACCTAATTACTACTGTTAATAAAAGTTATACCATTTTTCAGTCTATGAGCTCTGAGTTCTTTTCTTTTAATCTTTATTTTTTATAACAGTATCTCTCTCTCTCTCTCTCTCTCTCTCTCTCTCTCTCTCTCTCTCTCTCTCTCTCTCTCTCTCTCTCTCTCTCTCTGTATGTTTGTTGGGAAAGCTAAGCTATATGCTCCTGCATGATAGGTAAGCGCTCTTCCTGTGAGCACTTTAGCTCTCCATTCCATGCTATTATATTACATTTGAAAAGCATTATTTTGTCCATGGTTGTAGGCATTGGCCACAGTAGGAATGCTTAGAAAACTTCATGCAATATCTCACTTGTTTAACTGTTTATAGCTTTTGGCATTCTGTGTCCACTGCCTCTCTCCTGGAAGCGGAAAAGCATTTCTTCTTTTCGCTTTTAATCTCATGCATGTTTGGAATGACTTGAACGTCCACCTTATTAAAATAAATGAAGGTGGGTCGGGCATTGGTGGTGCACACCTTTAATCCCAGCACTCGGGAGGCAGGGGCAGGCGGATCTCTGTGAGTTCGAGGCCAGCCTGGTCTCCAGAGCGAGTGCCAGGATAGGCTCCAAAGCTACACAGAGAAACCCTGTCTCAAGAAACAAACAAACAAACAAACAAACAAAAACAATTGGCGGTGGATCTTTTTGCCTTCTCAGGAAGTCCTTCCACCCCACGCCAGATAGTGTCTCAAGTTGCCTTAGCTGGTGAACTCACTATGTAGGGAAGAATGATCTTAAACTTTTGATCCTCCTGCCTCCCACTTCCCTGGTGCTAGAAACTCAAGCATGTGCCACCATGTCTGACTTCTGTGTAATGTGAGGAAGTTGAACTCAGGGCCTTAAGGACTCAACCACTGAGTTACATCCCCTCTCTTCTCAGGTAGTCTTGGTCTTAGAAGTAGGCAGCAGGGGTGGAAGGTGTGATGTTTGACATGCTGTGCTCTACAAAGATGGTTAGGAGGTTAAAGATTGCCTGGGTTTGAATCATATGTAGGACACACACTTAGCTGTGCAAGTTATTTGATTCCTTTGTTTTAAGATGTTTTTTTTCTCTGTAAAATGAAGTTAATGTTAACATTTAACTCAACAATATCTTGGAGGTTAAATGGATTGAAAGCAGTTCTTGGCATGGATTAAATCTCATATAAGGGAAGTGTTTTATTTATTTATTTATTTATTTATTTATTTATTTATTTATTTAGTCCCCCAAGCATGAACGTAGCCCTCATCCTTGCTAGGTGAATGCTTGACCGCCAAGCCACTGCTACAAGGGTAGTGTGTCTTATTACTTTGAATAGTACAAATGAAAAGGAGAACTCTGGATAAATTCTTAGGCTCTGCAATGGATAACCTTTTTAATTCTATCTTAAGTAACAGTGAGAACATGGGTCATGAATGATTTCTGTCTATAAAAATTCTCAGACCTGGATAGGGTAATACGGTTATAAAGTCTTTAGTCAGGGGAGGTCTCCAAATCTTTTAATGATTACATGAGCATTGCCTTTATATTAAGGAATATTATAAACACTGCCGTGTAGTTTATCACTTGTCTTCAGGTTTGTAATTATTTTTAAATGTATGTATAAAATCTAGGTAAGATGAAGATTAATGTATTTGAACAGCATAAACCATGATGAGGTTTTGATATTACCATGCTTATGATATGCCATGCCTGTCAAATAAAATTTGCAACTCAGAATTTATTTTCATAGTGTAATAAATCACCATGAAGGTTATAAATTTAATGTTAGTGCTTTTAAAATCTATTTTCTTGGAATTTTAATTACATTTAACTTTTGTAGTTTGTAATGTTTTATATTTAGGTCATTTCAGATATTTAGAAAATAAACACACGCAAATTCACCTTGGAGACAAAAATTTGTCTAAGACGTATACATTATATACCCTATCAAGTGCCAGAACCTTCTCTCCTTCCTTTTCATGTGTAAGTGAATGAAAACTCCCAGTTATTTTTATTAGGACAATTTCACACTGAAACTTTTGTTTCCCAGTGTAGGTGAATGGTGATTTATCATATACCTAAGGAGGCTAAAACGTTCTTTAGATAACAAAGTATCTGAAATATCTTTCTTGGGTCAGACAGAGATGACTTCAGTGGTTAAGAGCACATACTGTTCCAGAGGACCTAAGTGTGGTTCTCAGCACCCACATCTGCTGGCTTACATAGGGTGGCTCATAATCACACGTAACCCCACTTCCAGGGTATCTAATGCCCTTCTGGCTTTATAAGCACCCACCCTCAGGTGCACATACCCACACACAGATGCACATAGACACACACACACACACACACACACACACACACACACACTTAAAAATGAAGTATTTTAAGTACAGAAAATGGTTATCTCTTCTTGTACAGAAAGAATCTAATGGACATGTTTTTCCTCCAAGCTACTTTTCTGTTACAGACTCAAGTAACCACACTCCAGTTCTTGACGGGACTGGAGTATACTTACCTTTGTGCAGTACAACTCTGAGAAGAAAGGAGTGTTTGGTAGTGCCAATCCCCCGTGGTGGCGTATGTTAATTTTTCCTTAGGAGTTGCTTGCCAGCTAGAACACTTGAGTTCTTGTTTACTTTTTCCAACCTATTTCAGAGTGTGTAGTGTTTTTAGTGTTGTAAGTGAGCACAAGGTAAGTGTGTGTGAATGTGCATGTCAAAGCGGATCATGTTGGGGCCTTAAATAGCTGGCTCACTTGAGTCTAGCAGCTATAGCTTTACAGCTGGCAGTGCAGGGCACTAGTGTTTCCTGGTGCTGGATGTTTATGTGACATTCTCAGTTGTTCTTCACTCAGGCTGCTGATCTTCCATGTTCTACAAAGCTGTGCCTGGCTGTAAATGCAGCAGTTACATTTTCTGTGTACCATGTGCCTGTTGGCATTGCTTCTGCCTCTCTAGTTAAACAGCCACTACCTGCAGGAGCAGTCACATACCAGAGCAGTCACATCCAGTGGCAGTCACATACTGGGTGGGGAAGAAATAGTCTCAGTTGAATGGTTTGCAGTGAATTTACAATAAAAAATATTCAAACAGTTACCCTTAAGGAAGAGTCATGATTATTGCATAGGGAATTTAAATTGACAAGACCTGATTAAAGTGCTGTGTAAGCAGAATGAATAGGATGTCTGTTGCCTGTGTACTGCTATTCCCTGCATTCTTTTCTTCTAAGGGAGCTGTGGCTTGAATCGGTACATTAGATGCAGTAAAATATAGCCACAAGACTATAGCATCTGTGGTTACTGCCACCCAGCATTGCATAGTGATTTTTAGGTCATGCTCACTCTTAAAGGAGGTAGGGAAAAGCCAAAAATGTCTTTATCATGTCTTCTTTTATCACTGTGTGCACCGCCCACACCCAGAACACCAGCTCATTTCCAAGGACATTAAGAGAGCTGGAGTGAGAGAGAGCAAAGCTCTGGGTGTAGGATGGACATCTTGTCTGCTATCCGTTAGTCTTTGCTGTCCAGCTTTAAAAAAAGATGCTGTGGCAGTGCTCTTCGCATGGCTGAATTAATGACAAAGTGCAGATTTCTGGCTCTTTGATTTTTCTAATGGATTGATTGGCTCTCTGCCTGCTAGACTACAGAACGAAAAAATTCCCTCTAAAAATTATAGTCCAAAATTATACCTGTGATGGACTTTTAAAAGCTCTTTTATATTTAATAAGCATAGGAGGTCCTCATACATTTGAAATACTCTCTCTTCACTGCCCCAGTCCTTTGTCTCATGGCATGGACTCTTTGTGGACTAAAAGTAGACAAATATTTTACCATTTGTCCTTTTTGAACATGTTTCCAGGATCAGACAGTTTTGTGGTTGTGTCACTGAGTACGTAGGGCATCCTGAAACTGGATGATCAGCTCATGGATCTCATGATTGACCATAATGGCGTTGAGCACATCTGCTCCACTGAGAGCCGGCGCCTGTAGTGCTGTGGTAGTGCCAGCTCTGCGGGGCCTGTTTCTGTGGACTGAATGTGGTTTTTCTTTTAGTGACTATTTTGTCTCTCATTACTCAAATATTTTATGATTGATTGCTTTTGGATGTGCATTTCCTTCCTCTTTGTTTCTATTAAAAGTACATTGTGTCTGCAAAAACCTTTCAGGGTTTGGCCTCTGGCATCGGGGCTTTTCTGAGGTAGCCCAGATTACCCTGTGAGGTGGCACTGTTCTTCCTTTGGTGCCTCTGGCTGAGAAAGGCTTCCACCAGGGCGGTTCTCAGTGCCCATTCTGGTTTGTTTGTCACTAGCCATGGTTTTCCTCCCAGTTCTGCTGTTTACTTGTCCACTGTGTTACTGAGAAGGGTCATTAGAGAATATACTTTAAAATCACACTCACTCCTACTCAACCTAGGAAGGAAAGGCCCGATGACAGTGAAGAAAAATGGTACCAAAGCCCACAACCTGTATAATTCTGTCAACTCATAACCATATGTAAAACATTACGATGTTGAAATTGTTTACTTAGTATTTAGCAGAAATAGAGACATGGTATCTCTCTTTAAACTGACACCTTCCCAAAGTGTTTTAGGTGCAGAAAACTCAAATTTACAGTCAAAATATCTTTTCATTATTGAGACATTCAATTTACTAATGTTATTATTTTATATGTCTGATTATTTTGCTTGCATGTATGTCTGTGCACCATGTGTGTGCCTGTTGCCCCCAGAGGTCAGAAGAGGGCATCGGATTCCTTGGGACTGGAATTATAGCTGATTGTGAGCCACTGTGTGGCTTGTTTGTTTGTTGTGAGCACCTTGGAATTGAACCGAGGTCCTCTGCACTTTGTTCAGCCACTTGAATTTTCTGTGATACATGTTTTTTTTTGGGGGGGGGTGGGGCTGGGTGACTTTATTTTAGTTACTGACAAATATTTAATTTGTGATAAATTAGCATTCAGTATAGTCATAGCATGCAGTGTTGACGTGATATATGTGTACATCCTTCAGTGGTTACTACAATGATCATCTAGGAAACCACCTTTGTATCCTGCCTCTGCCAGCACAGCCTTGTCTGTCCCATGGTGATGGATAGTTTGTGGTATTTTTTGTCAGGTTTATTTCACACAGTGTGGTGCCTTCTAGGTTATTCCTGTTGTTACAAGTTACAGGAGTTTCCTTCTTCTTGTGGCTGAGTAATACTCCCTTGTGTATAAGTACCACAGTTTGTTTCTCCATCTGTGGTCACTTAGGTCATTTTCACATCTGGCTTCTAAGAATAATACTGCAGTGAATACAGGAGTAGAGATTTCCCTTCAGGTCCAGGGCAGGTACCCATAAGTGAGATTTCTAGATCCTGGGTTAGCTCTGAGTTTTTCTTTTAAAAAACAAACAAACAACAACAATAAAAAAACCCTTCCTTCCTTCCTTCCTTCCTTCCTTCCTTCCTTCCTTCCTTCTTTCTTTCTTTCTTTCTTTCTGAGACAGGTTCTTCATCTTATGTATCTCTGGTTGTCCTGGAACTCCCTGTGGAGACAGACTGGCCTCTAATTTATAGACATACACCTGCTTCTGTCTTCAAGTGCTGGGATTAAAGGGATGCACAGGCATAGATGCAAGCAAAACACATACATAAAAAATAAAATAAATAAATCTAAAAAAAATTTAAAAAGAGTTATCAGTGTTTACTGCTAGGCTTACTAGTATTCCATGAATATTTTCTAAGTTATATCACATTTCTACCAGTGGGGCAAAATCACCTCTGAGGCCTTCCTGAATCTCTGCAAGAGCCAGTTTGAGTAGTCATAGCTATATTTTTTGCAAAGACTATATCATGTAGTTAAACATCTTATTTTTATAAATAATATGATTACTGGCCAGGTTTAATATATTGCTTAAAGTCATGACATATTGAGGCTAGTATCAAATCTGTAATTGAATACAGCTGTGAAATCAACTATGAGATTAATTTAATTTGGTAGTTTTTAATGGGAATTTGAACAGTTCTGCCATCACTATTCTCTAATAGTAATCTTTTATAAGTATGTGTTTAGTTCCAGAGTATAAACAATTACATTTTTCAGCTTTCCAGAGAAACAGTAGTTTACAAAGACAATATATCAAGAAACCTTATTGGGAATTGGAAAGGAATTTTCAAGCCATCTTGCAAAAAGATATCTAAAATTATTAATTAAGTTTAAAGATGGGCTCATTATGTAGTACTAGGTGGTCTGTAACTCTTAGACTTCTGTTTGCTTTTGCCTCCCAAGTGCTGAGATTCAAAGTATGCACCAGCCTAAAATTCACTTTTAAGTTACTGCTTTGTATGTTTCATACTTTAAAAATGATAGGGAAGTGACAGTTTGTGAATGTGAAGTAATCCATACACTTAGTTGCATGCATTCTGCCTTATTTGAATTTAATTCTAGTAAAAGTCAGGGAAAAGGGTTAGGGCAAGATAAGGAAGATGTGAATGTAAATTTTTCCATATGATAGCCACAGAATTAGAGTGGTCTCCAAAGGGATGAAATTTGAATTCAGTACTTGGCAAAAACTGAAATAGAAATAGGATTGGGGTGTAGCTTAGTGGGTAGCGTGTTTGCCCAGCATACTTGAAACACTGGATTTAATACCCAGCGCTGCATGTGCTGAGCATAGTGGTACAAGCCTCTAAGCAGGCATAGCCCTTGGAAAGAGGAGGTAGGAGGATCAGGAATTCAAGATCATCCTCAGCTATGTATGAGGTCCTGTCTTAAGTAACCAAACAAATTAAAATTTTAAGGAAACTGTGTCTTAAAACCTTCTGTATAATATATAGAGGGGGATAAGCAAGGTAGTGCATTCCTAGGACACAGATACAAGCACAGGCACATCTCTGAGAGTTAGAGGCTAGCTTGATCTCCACAGTGAGACCCTGTTTTAGAAGTAAACAGAGCCCCAACTCAACAAAAACCCTTAAAGATAAAACTGGATTGTTCTCATAGATTTTGTGTGCATGTTTGTAAGAAGCAAGATATTTTAAGATTATAAGTGTGTGAAATGATTTTGGGTAAAAGAGCATGATATAAATAAAAGCTGTAATTCACAAGTCAAAATATGCAAACAGGTTGTAAAAGACTTTTGGATTATGACTTTGTGTTTGGTAATCTTGGATAGCTGTCATCTAGGAACTGATATAATGTTTATATCTTTGTATATTTAAGTTCTGAAAACTAATGGGTGACTTGACTAAGTTATTCCAATTTTCTTTTTTAAAAATTGGACTTTTCTTGTTGTGGTATTTTAAGACAGGATCTCACTCTGTAGTCCAGGCTGGCCTTGAATTTATGCCTCTGGTTTTCCAGTTCCTTATCAGATGAATTTTCTCTTCTGTAGATTGCCTCCCAATTCTTCATTCTTTTTAAAATCTCTGCAGAAATTTGCCAGTTTTCACTTTTATTGCCTCTTGGGTTTTTTTTTTTTTTTTTGGGAATCATAACAAAAATTTTTGCTCACATCAGTACTTTGAAGTATTCCCCTTATGGATTTTCTTAATAGCTTCTTAATTCAAAGTTTGCATTTATGTCACTCATCATTGAGGTTTTTTTTTTTTTTTTTTTGTGTGTTGTGTGTGTGTGTGTGTGTGTGTGTGTGTGTGTGTGTGTGTGTGTTGACGGAGAGAAGGACTTAGTCTCTCTTTTAGCATGTGAATGCCCAGTGTCCCCAGCGTCAGCTACTCAGCAGACTGTTTTTTTTTAAATAAGTTTTTTGTGTTTTGTTCTTTGTTTTCTTTCTTTTTTTAAGATTTTATTTATTATGTATACAATATTTTGCTTCCATGTATATCTGCACACCACAAGAGGGCACCAAATCTCATTATAGATGGTTGTGAGCCACCATGTGGTTGCTGGGAATTGAACTCAGGACCTCTGGAAGAGAAGTCAGTGCTCTTAACCTCTGAGCTATCTCTCCAGCCAGCAGATTGTTTTTAGTGTCCTTGTTGAGAGTCAGTTGCCTGTAAATATGTGGGGCTGTGTCTGATTTTCCTGTTTGACTCTATCCATCTCTGTGTTTTGGTGCCAGCACTGTGTTCTTCAAAGTTGGTTACTTCATATCCCTCCCCCCCCCAATTGCTGAGGTTCCTTTGGTCTTTTGTGGCACCCTATACATTTTAGGGTTGCCTTTTCTATTTCTGTGGAGAATGTCATTGGTATTTCCTGTGCATTAATTTTTTGGTAATCATTATAAATGGGATTTTCTTGACTTTAGCTAGCTGGTTTAGAAACACTACTGAATTTTGTGTGCTCGTGGGCATCTTTGGGCATCCTGCAATGCATTACATCATTCATTCTAAAAGTCTTCTTTTGTGGGGGTCCTTTCGATTTTTCTCCACCTAAGCCATGATGTCAACTCATATTTGATCAAACTCCCCCCTTTTCAATTTGATGTTCTTTGTTACATTCTCCTGCCTAGTTGCTCAGACTGTCGTTCTGTTTTTAAGGATCTCTCTGCAATGCCCTTTTCCCATTGGTTATGTATTTGGCATTTCACTGTATCCAAATACAATACATGTCAAACCAAAAATTAATAACTCTTATAAAACAACTTAAAGATTTATTTTTGTGGGTGTGTTCGTGTAAGTATGTGGGTTCAGGTGTACACACTTGTGTGTGAGTTTGTGGAGACCATAAAGATGATATTAGGGTCTTCCATCATTCTTCCTGAACCTGGAGCTTGAGGCTCTCCCCTTATCTGCACAGGTAGGCTGGAAGCCAGAAAGTGACACTCTTGTTTCACCCCCATGAGGTGGGTTACAGGCATAGGCAGGATTCCTAGCTCGTTACTTTGTTCATCTAAGTGATAAATAAGTATAATGAGGAAGTTCCAACTGTCGTATGACTTTTGGTATGCTCTTTCTTCATTTGTGAAATTAGTTTCTTAAGGTATATTTTTGTCACCTTTACAGTTATTCGGAATACTAATTATCTAAACAAAACTTGACATTTTAGTGTGTTTATAATGAACATTAACATTTTTGCCTAACCATTGGCATATAAGTTCACTTTACGTAATATTTTTAATATTTAATATTTAGAAATAGAATTGACTTTTTTGTCATTTTTTTTTTTTGTTTTAAGTTTCCCCCTTTTTCTCTAGTACAGCTCCAAAGAAGGAACAGGAAAAGAATTAGAGACAAAATAACATCCTGAATTTGCTCAGTTAGCCTGGGTGATGGTAAAACATTGGGTTAATCTCCTTTCTCAGTCTTTGGTGGGCATTTCACATGCCTTAGTGAAAGTCTTCATTTAAAACGTGTGTAAGAAGCCAGGACAATTCTGGAATGACTTTTCTGTCCTGTGAATACTTTTTCAAGATACTTGTCTTTGGGCAAGCATAGCTTGATAATGTTCAGAGAAATGTCAATTAAAGGAGATAACAAAGTTCTGTATTATGACGAATGAGTTTTTTTTTTTCTTTTTAAAGAAACTGGTGTGTGTGTGTGTGTGTGTGTGTGTGTGTGTGTGTTGTGTGTTCATACTCCAGGGTGGATATGGAGGTGAGAAGGCATCAAGCTGGAGTCAGTTCTCTCCATCATGTAGATTCTAGGGATTAATTTTAGTTCACTATGCTGGCTTGCTGGTAAGCACCACTATCCACCATCTCACCAGCCCCAGGTCAGTTATTAGGACTTGTGTTAACACATTTTCAAGTTAAATAAAGGACAGGAATTTTCTCAGCAGTAAAAAAGTTTTTGTCTTAACATTGATATGGTCCCAAACCAGGTGACAATCTCTTTACCAAAGATCCTTTCCCATTTCATTGTGTGATTTCTGCTTGATTTGATGGCTGCACTTTTGGCTCTTCTGAGTTACACCATCCCCCAAATTGGAGTGCATATCAGTTTGGTGGTCTCAGATATGGCCTTAGCGTCAGTCTGGTAGAATGTTCTACGGCGAATTTAATGTTCAGTCAGAGTTGGAAATGCCATGTTAGACTTGCTGTAGTAGATTTCCATGGCCAATACTGTCAGTCTCTTGAGTTCTCTGGACCTCCTGGAACTTCAGTGCACCCTGGACTTTCCTTCAGTAAAAATTATAATTCAGCTTATTTCCTATGAGTTTTCGAGCTTTAAGATATTAACTGATGAATAATTTGAACACTCAGACACTAGGCTGTTGTCATGAGTGAAACATTGGCCCAAGGTTAGGCCTACCTTCTGATCCCTGTAATCTGTAAATGTTACCTTATTTGGAAAAATGTTAAGGTTGGAAAGTCATCCGAGATTGCATGGATGTATCTGACATATCCCACTCAGAAAGTAGAGTGAGACATGACCAACAGAGGAGAAGACAAGGGAGGTGAGGGCACAGTCGGGGCATGTCTGTGGTCTTCAGAGTTGTAAGTGGCCAGGAACAGATTCTCCTGGAGCCTGTAGAGAAGCACAACCCCAGTGACCTTCACTTAAGCATGGTAAAGCTGACTTTGGGCTTGTGTCCTTCAGAACAGTGAGAGAATAGCACACTACTGTTGTAATTCACCAAATTTTGGTAGTTTGTTTCAGCAGCCCCAGGAAATAAATGTAATTATATAAATTATACAAATACAATTGCCTTTCAGGTAAAGCAGTGGGGTTTGATAGTATGTAATCCTTCTCTGCACAACTCTAATTGTCTGCAGTGGAGACTTTTCTTTTTGCATTGCTGTATTTTTATTTATTTTTTTATTTTTTTGAGACAGGGTTTCTCTGTGTAGCTTTGGAGCCTATCCTGGCACTCGATCTGGAGACTAGGCTGGCCTCGAACTCACAGAAATCCACCTGCCTCTGCCTCCTGAGTGTTGGGATTAAAGGCATGGGCCAACAATGCCCGGCTTGCATTGCTGTATTTTATGAGAGGTTAAAGTCAGAGAAAGTCTTCACAAGAAGTGTGAGCATGTATGTGTTTGTATGGTGTGCACCTCCCACCCCCCCCACACCATGAGTAGTGTAGCTATAGTCTTAACATGATGGAGATAAAGGTAGAAATCATTAGGATGGCTTTTTAACCTAAATTAGATGCTTATTATATTTAAACTATGTTTAATGATCAAGCAAAAGGACTAAATTAATGAACATGTACCAAAGGCTAGAACCATTTTGTTGAAAATTGTTTCTAAAAACGTGAAAGATAATTAGGAATTTTAATAAACGTCTGGTACAGTGGGAATAGCTCATCCCTTACAACATTTACTGTGTTCCCTGATTATAAGGTGTACTACTTTCCTTACTTTGGAAATCAGGGTATCTTAGTCACTGTGTTGACATCTTTTCCACTACTTCAAGGTGTCACAGAATTAATGGTGTCATTCTCACACAAAAGTGGTTTACACTTGTACTCCTGTTTCTTGACTGGTGTTGGACTCTTATGTGGTCCATTTGCACACTTTGGAAAAGTATTGTAGAAGACAAGCAGTTGCTGTGTGAGACTCTGAAGATTCTGGTGTCTCATTTATTCTTATTTTTTTGTTTCAGTTCCTAAGAACTACCATAGCAGAAACTAAATCATAATAATTTTACTGGTTGAGATGCAGATTTTTTTTTTTTTTTTGTAAAACTCATTGCTTTTCAGCATAGGGAGGTTTCAACTCTTATGTTTTATTCTTTGCTGATTAGCTATTATATTAGGTGAGTCATTCAATTAGCTCCCTTGCTAAGTGGGAGAGGATGCATGTATTTCAGGCTCATGGCATAAGATGAAGTATTTAAAGTGTAAAACCTGTCTAGAACTCTAGAGCCTATTGTTACCTGCCGTATTCTTACCTAACTTAGTTACTTGATGCCTAGTAAAGATTTGAACTCGGGAAAGAAATATCTGCCCAGGTAGAAAGATCAGGGAAGTTTGCACTTTATGCTGATGGCTCCTTAAACTCTTGCTACGATCCCTCTATTTATTCTACTTAAATCTCAATTTCTTGATGGCTTACCTCAGTTTACCTTCAATGTAATATCCGTCTGTGTCTACAGTAGCCTTTACTCAATCAACCATCCCTTGTTCTGAACTGTAATCGTACACTGTTCTTGGACTTTTCCACGTATATATGCATTTCACGTTCCAAACAGATTGATAGCTTCTGCCCAAGTATTTATGTGCAGAACATTTACAGAAAAGACAGCCAATTCAGTCAAAAAGCAAATGAAGAACTCCCAGCAGACCCTTCTTACCATGTGTCCCATAAACAGGAAAGGCACCATAACCTCATTATCCATGGGGCAAGCAAAAACTAAGCTACAGTCTATTCTCACTTCTTTCTCACCAGAATGGCTGAAATTGAGAAAGGCAGAAGTGTTGGCAGGAATATGGAACAGTTGAAGCTCTTCCATTCTACAGGTAGTTTAGTGCAAACATGATGGAAAACTGCCAGTGAGCTAAACACAGATACACCCAGCGGTTCAGCTGTTCTACCCCTCAGAATGTGTTGGTGTATATGGTATTTGTAAAAGGCATGTAGAAGAATATCCACAGCTATATGAGTCCTAAAATTGTCCATCAGTATAAAATTTACCTATAATGGAATGATAAAATACCAGTGGGAATGAACTAATTATACTTCTGTACTCAACTTTATGCATGGATTTCACAAACATACTATTAGCTTAGGAATCCAGCCCCAAAGAATCTGTATTCAGTTCCTATATTAATACAAAGTTCCAAAAATAGGACAGGTTGAGTTTATGAAACACAGGACTGATGCAAGCTTCTGGGAAATGTTTATTTCTCTACTTGGTGGAGATCATGCTTTGTTGTACTCTTGGGCATGGGAGTATACTATTCTTTAGTTAAGCTACCTTTAAAAATGTTCATTGTTGTCAGCCAGCAGAGTTTGTGGTTATTTGTGGGTACCTAGTAAGTATATGGGTTTACCTGCTTTCCTTCCTTGTAAATTTGTATGGTTTTTTACCCCCATGAAATATTTCAGTGTTGTCTGATGGCGAACACACTTATTTTCTCCAATGCAGTATTCCCACCATCTCCTCCATTTGTTAGCCTCCAGACCATGACCAAAATTAACAAAAGATACTGCCATTTTGGTCTTGGTACAAATGTGCTTGCTGTGATTTTTCACAAATGCCTTCAAAGAATGTCACAACATGTAAATTTCGAGAGTCAGTCTTCACGAGAAACTCCTATGGGTCTTGTGAGACCAGTTACAAGTAATAGTTTGATGAAAGGCATTGAAAGCCTGAAGTGACACATTAAAAAGACTAAAAAAAAAATCTCACCGCAATGAGGTTGTTCCCCAAACCTACTAAATGGAGGAGCATGTGTGCCCAGCGACCTTGGACTGACAAGCTTGCATTTGAGAGTTGACAGGAATGGTTTGCAGATGAATGAAATAAGAAGCATGTGTAGAGGGGTACTGTTACATTTGATAGAAGAATTGAAACAGAGCTTTCGATTTCATTTAAAATCTCTATATACTTAAAAACAAAAACAAAAACAAAAACCCCAACCTCACTTAAAACCAAACAATCTAAGCTAAACTAAGTGACAACAAAAAAACCGAGGGATTTGTTTTTCCATAAGTAGAACTTAGAAAGGTGAAGTAGGTGAGAACTTCCTATGCCCCTTTCCCTTTGGCTGGTCTTTAGTTTCTGTTGTCTTGTTCACATCCTGTCTCTTCCTACACTCCTCACCCCTCTCCTTTTCCTTCTCTCACACTCTTCTCTCTCTGGTCCATGCCGGTTTGTGGCCTTGAATCTTGAGGATGCCTTAGCCTGTCTCTACTGCAGTTGGAAGGGTTTCTGGTTCCCTCTGACTGGAGAATTGCGTAAGGTTCCATTATTTGCTTTTATTTCAATTTTTTTTGGAAAATAAGCCTTCTTATCTCTTTTGGGGAACGTGTTTAAGAAAATAAGCAGGGGTGAAGTTGAGTGTGGAGTTGAGGCAACTAGGAGGAGTCTCATCTGGACATTGGCTGGAATCAGGATGAGTGGAATTTAGGCAATAATGAGTGGAAATCAAAGCTAACCATTATTAGAAAACTTCTGATTTGTTATTTATGACAGCAGCTCCTCAGCGCCACAGTAAATTTCATTGATATGTTAATTTTAACTAATATTTAATTAATTATTTTAATTTTAAAATGTTACTTCTAGTTAACCACATGCATTCATTCCCTCTGCTTTAACAAATGGAAAATACTTTTTAATTTATATATTTTCTGGCAGTGGGATTTCATCATTCCTTTTTACTGTGGAGCAGTTTATAGAAGTTCCCATAGAGTATTATATAAGAAAAATGAGGACCTTATTTTTGTGTCTTTCCATGGAGTTTCAGGAGAGAGAAAGGTTTGTATTTTAAGTTTTTTTTTTCTTTTTTCTTTTCTTTTTTTGCGGGGGGGTCGGGAGTGGTTTTGGGCTTCCATCAAAATTAAACAGAAGGTAGGTACAGAGATTCCCCATTTGTACCCCATATTGGTATGCTTGCTGCAATTTGTGAACCTACATATGCATCACCATCACCCCAGAGCCTCCAGCTGATCTTAGTGCAAACTCTTGGAGTTGTGTGTTCTGTGGGTTTAAGCAAAATTATAATGGCGTGTATCCACTGTTGTAATAGTACATGGTGAAATTTCATCGCTATAAAATTCCTCTGTGCTGTGCTTATCCCTCCATCATTGCTAGTTTTTGGCAACTGTTGATCATTTTTACTGTCTTTGGCTTTGAACTCAAAGAGATCCATCTACCTCTGCCTCCAGAGTTCTGGGACTAAAGGCATGCTGCAGCATAACTTCAGATGAGAACTAATTACAAGTGTTAATATCCAATTTATCTATTATAATGTATACTATAGGATTGTTTAATGTTTTTAAAAACTACATGTATTCATTTAAGTGCTTCTATGTGTATTTATGCGTGTACATATGTGCCATGGCATGCATGTGGTGGTCAGAGGATAACTCGAAGGACGTATGGCTTGTTCTTTTACCACGTGAAGCCTGGGGCTTAGGTCATTAGGTTGGGCAGCAAGCATCTTTACCTACTGAGCCATCTCACCGGTAATTTTAAAATGTATGCTTCTTTGCAGTCGTTTTCAAAGTCTAGATGGCTTTGATTTTATTTTATATGATTGAAATGTGAGTTATCTGAAGGTTTTGTTTATGATTTTGTCTCCCTACTCTGGTGGTATTTTTAAAAGTTGGCCCATTCCATGGTGGTATCTTTCTTTCCTTTCAAAAAAATTAAAACCTGATTCTGGGTTCTAGAAATAACATGCTTCTACATTTCTATATCCAGTGTGATAAGAAAACAGCTTTGTTTTAGAATACCAAAAGTTCTGTAACTCAGAGCTAAATTATAATCCCCCTCTATATAAACGGTCTTTCTTTCCCTTCACTCCTATTGTATTTCTTGTTTACAAGGTAAGTCAGAATTTCATGTGGTCAGTAGAGAAGGAGGCAACTGGCTGGGTACGAAATACACCTTTAGAAGCTATACTTACCAGTGACTAACATCCTTCATCCAAGCACCACGTCCTAGTAAACCTGAAGAGCTATGAACTTACCAGTGAGTTAATCCACTGATGAAGTTGGAACATGCATGATCCAATAATTTTCTAGCAACTATTAGAAGGCCTATAACTTTTTCAGGGAACATTTTATATCGAACTTGTAAGAGTCAGAAAGACCAAAATAGTCCCCTCCCCCTTGAAATAAAAGAATAGTGGGGCTGGAGAAATAGATCAGCAGTTAAGAGCACTTGTTGCTCTTGAAGAGGATCCAGATTTGGTGCCCAGCACCCTCATGGTGACCCTCAATCTTTCATAGTTCCTGTTTTAGGGTATCCCATGCCCCCTTCTGACTTTTGCCAGTGCCAGGTACACACATAGTGCATATACATGCATTCGGGCTAAACAGTCATACACATTAAAAAATTGTGTGCAGTGGGTCATTCACACAAAGAAATTAAAAAAATAAAAATGTGTATTAGTCTTTTAAAATTTGATTTAGTTTAAGGTTTTGCATATGAGTGTTTTGTCTGCACCGTGTTAAAAGCGTAGGGCCTGAGAAGGCCAAAAGTGGCATTGAATACCCAGGAACTGAAGTTACAGGTGGCTATTAGCCACTGTAGGGGTGCTGGGAATTGAACCTGGTTCTACTAGAAGAGCAGTCAGTAGCTCTTAGCTGCGGAGCCATCTCTCCAGCCTAGTTGCCAGGGGTTTATTTTATTGAGTATTGTTACTGGTTTTGTTGTTGTGAACATAGTGTATTTTCTTGTATGTCCTGTACTTTTTTAAAAATCATTTTCTCTGTTATTATATTGTAGTTATGAGCAGGTTTATTTCTAGTAATATTTTGTAGGTGGAATTGGCATCATAATTTTCCATTAAGCTTTTAGACTTTGAGATGATTCTATTTGAATTGCTCTGCCTTTCCTTTGGTGAGGCCGTGCACATTCACAGAACAAATACCAGAGTGGAGTTGGCCTCACTGCACTCTGCATTTATTCAGATTTGACCAGTAGTGTCTTTTTTCTACACCAGGATCCAAAAGAGGACCTCACACTTCGTTTAGTGGTAGTGTTTATTTAGTTTCTCTTCCTAGGTGAAAATTCTTCCATCTCCCCTTATCTTTTATGACATTGAGGTTTTTGGAGAGTACCTTCAGTCTCTTGATTGGTTTATCTGAAGTCATTCCCTCCCCCACATTTCATTTCTGGTTACATATTATTAGGGCCAATTCCTTGCAGTCAGTGGGAGCTCTCTGTTACCTGTCAGTATTTTTTGGTATTAGTGGTAACCTCATTCATTTGACTAGGGTGGTGTCTGCTAAAAGTCTCCTATATGAAGTTGCCACTTTTGTTTTTATGGTGTCTAATTTATTGAGTGATAGTTTGTGTGGTGTCTTGCTTGTGCTTAAATTTTACCTATGAAATTTTTGCCTCCATTTCCGAGATCCCCTGCAGTAGCTACCTCTTGGGTGTTATATACTGTTTTCCTGTGTCCTTCAGTTGTTAATTGGGACTATTTTGTGATGAGAAGTTGCTGTTTGTCTTGTGTACTCATAGTATTTTGTATGCCACCTGCCTCACATTATTGATCCTTTGGGTGGCACTGTCCTCTGGCTTGCTGTTTACATTGTTCTAACTCCAGCCAGTGGGAGTTCTTTCACATTTTCCCATAGGCTTTCAAAAGTCTTCATCTTTCCTGCCATTTACATCTTTATTTTCTTTCCTGTTAGACACATCTTGTGTTTTCTCTGACCCTGCACTATGTTCAGCCACTTTCCCAAATAGTTTAACCAATTTCCCCAAGACCCTCATCTGTCCTATTGAGGAACTACACTTAATTAATGAAGATCAGATGTCCCTGTGATGGTTGCTTCTTGCCCTTCTCAGGAGCTAGAGCGTCAAGCAAGATCTGTTCACTTCTTGTTGCTTGGAGCTCCTTAAACCCTAGAATGATGTTCCCATGCTCCAAGTGAACAATAAATAAATGTTTATTGAACAAAATGAAATTAGACTAGCTTAAATAGATATGAAAATTACCTAAGTATAATTATTTTCCTTAGTTAATAAAATGGTACATTTATCCTTAAACTGGATAGTAGTTTCCATCTATCATACTAATTGAAAATTTGCTAGACACTTAAAATGTATAAATTGAATTTATTAAAATGTATTTTCAAATGCTATTTTTAAGGTAATAATATCTTCTTGGGACAGATTTTGTCTTTTGGTTTACCCACTGAACTTGCTGAAAAAGAGTACAGGCATAATCTGTTACTTATTCTAGATTATTATCCAGTATTCTAAATTATTGTAGTTACTTGGCGCACCATTAGAAGAAACATTGAGTTTTGACTCAAGTGTGTCTGGAAATGATTCTATATATTCTGTAGGTGAAAGAGCATAATGGTTTGGATGAAAAAAGAAGTAGATGGTTTTGCCTAGTGAAGTAAATAAGTTTTTGTGGTAGAATGTACTTTTTTGTCATGACACAGAAAGTGAGGTGTAACAGGGCAGTAGTGTAAGTTTTGGAGGCAAGCTGAGGTATCAGAGAGAGCAAGAAACTGTTGAAACTCCTGGTTTACTATAATTTAAGGCACCTAGAGTGTGCCATATACAATGTAGTGTTTGCACTTTTTTACCTGCATAGACTGGGTTAATGTGATTTTGTGTTTTAAGTTTGCTAAACCTTTTGCTGGCTGTGACAGAAAATCTGGGTAACCTAAGTACTGTTTCCAAGCTACTTACTGTGTTAGAGCCTGTGGGATGGGAGTAAGAAAGATATGGGTCACTAGTCGGATTGGAGTAGCCCCACGGGAGTTAGAAGATGATGTCTGTGGCAGGGCTGGTGCTTATAGCTGCAGTGTCCTGGAACTTGGCCTGGGGCTTTTGGCTGACATCTCTGAATGCTTCCTATTGGTTTGTTTCTGGTGCTGTTTTTCTTTCTCTGTTAGTATGGATTGTGCTCTTATGGTGTTTAACAGCATATCTAGTGGCATTGCTTGTCCATTGTTATCTTGTGTGAAGCAAATGCACACTGTTATGATGCCAAGTGACCATTGGTTCATTTGTTTTCAGACATACACCTAAGAATCCTTACATCAGAGTTACCTGCATGAGCTTGGAGGCAGTTCACAGGCACTGAGATGACATAGTGAGTTCATTTTCAAGACAGAGGTAATTGCCTGTGAACCTAGCTAACAGGAATCAGAGGTAGAGGTCTCCTGCCACAGCAGGGGCCACTTAGATGAGCTTGCCTGATAAACCATCCAAAGAAAAAGCAAAACACTAAAAAACCTAAAAAGCACTAAAAAGCAAAAACTAACAAAAACTCCACTCCTCTAGTCTTTCTACAATTCTGTTTGCACCTTCCACCCCCAGATGAAAATGGTATATGAATGGGATAGGTAAAAGAGACTGATTATATTATGGTTATTGGCCATACTAAGGAAAGCCTACTGCCTAGGTTCCCCACTCCCCCTCCCCCGCCCCCTTTCTTCTTATCAACTAGATACAGAAACCAAAAACTGGCTTTATGTGGCTGCAGCACAAAGAAGGGCCAGAAGAACTGTAGCTCTTTGTACCCTTCCATACACAGAGAATATAATGGTGACCTGACTTCACTAATTTAGGAACACAGTCAGCCAGACTCTAGTCTTAGCACTGGAACCTCTACCAAACTAGTCCAACCTTCATATTTATTATGAACAATTGGCCAATTGCCTCTCTTAAGACATGGAATCTGGGAGTCTCTCGCCTCACAGATTCTATTCTATAACCAGGACATATGTGTTAGTTACTTTTTAGATGGCTCATATTAGGGTTCTTGAAAGAGCCACTCACCACTTTGATGTCGTTGATGGGCCCAGATAAAAGCTTGGAATATATAATGACCTCAAACCACTCCTTTCATGTTCCAGTCCAGCAAACCCTGAAGATGTCTGTCTTGCCTGGTCTCTTGCCCCCATTGTCTCCTTTACCTCTATTCCTTAGTGGATAGCAGCCAAATCCAGATCTCCTGTTCTTCTGGGACCCATTACTGGTAGATTGTCCCATGACCCAAGCAGCTGCCCATTTGATATGGGAGCTGTTTGAAGATTAATTCCACCACAAAAACAAGAATAGGAACTTTATTCATTTGGCTACACCCACTATTCTGTGAACTCTTGGCTTTCAAGTGACTTGAATGTTTTATTGGTTCTTGATCCAGAAGACATATTTGGATGGGTATCCACTTGAAAAAGACACCCTAGGCCCCTCAGATGATACTGCCTACCATAACATCTCCCCAGAGGAGACGACTTTCTCCTCTTTGCCAGATAATGTCTCACCTCTGGCATTAAATCTTCCACACAACAGCACCCATGGACTTTGTCTCCCAAAGTATATTCAGCCCAGGGCCTTTTTCTTACTCTTCCTGCTATACCCCTGGCTGCCCAGCCCATTATCCTGGGATACTGTTTGCTGGCCACTCCCCTGTGCAGCCTACATTTCTGTACCTAGAGGAAAATCAAGTTCAGATTCTAAAATAATGGAAGCATTGTCTCCCCCTCCCCCAGCCCCCCAAGGCCCCTGTCACATAGTGGTCATTTTCTTGCTGAGGATGATCCCATTCCCTAATCAATGTCTTTCCCCACTGTTTCCCTCTAGGTTTTACCATAGTCCTTTGCCTTGCATCCAGGAACACGATTACCACAACCCCTCAACCACTCAGACTTACATTCATCTTATGTTTAAAAAGTGATATTCAGGACCTCTAGAGTGAACAGAATACTTTTTAAAGATTTTATTTTCATTTTTTAAATTGTGTGTATGTGTGTGCTCATTCATGTACATGAATGTGTTTGCCACAGAGGCCAAAGGTAGCAGAATCCGCAGAGATGGAGTTAGTAGATTGGTCCAGTGTGGGTGGTGGGAATTGCACTCAGGTTTTCTGAAAGAGCAATGTATGCCATTAACTGCTGAGCTGTCTCTCTAGGCTCTGCAGTGGGTTACTGGTTTTATATTGCCTTGGAATCTCTTCTGAATCTGAGTTTAACTTTCTCATGCCAGATTCAAGACTTAGCAACCTTAGCATAGTTTCCTGTCTCCATTTCTTCTTGGTTTGTCAATCAGGTCCATCCAGATCTCTGTCTTATACAGCCACCTCTTGGTGGTCACCTGTGTCTAGGATATCAAGACGGACTTGCTCCTATAACTGCCTGAACTGTGCACATACACTACAATAAACTGTCTCAGTAAGTCACAGTGTGGACTCATGGACTTGTGCTCAATTGCTGTGTACCCACCACAGGAAACTTGTTTGGGTGAGGCCCTAGACTTCAATAAAGGCCTTGGCCCATGTCTCTCTCTGGCTTCCCACCTGCTGGTTGAGCTTATTAGCCTGTGACCTTTATCAGCCATCATCACCCCCCTTGCTCTCTCATGGATCTGTGAGAAATAACCTACTCCTGTTTTTCATGGGTTTCTGTTGTGTTGCCCTTTCACTGTTTTGTTTGATCAGTGTGTGCAGACCTGACTTTTCTCCCAGTCAAATTCTCCCCAGAGAGTTTCTGTCATGGCATGAATAAGTTGGCTGTGGGTCAGACAAGAGCCATAAGGGCCTGTTTTGTTTTGTTTTGTTTTTAATAACAGGGACACCTGACTAAAGGTCAGACATTTAGACCTTAGGCTGTCTGCCATGCTAAAGAAATATCCTGTGATATGTATAGCCACTCTCAGAGAGAGACCTCAAGGCCAAATTATAGAGAAATTCAAGAGCCTAATTTGCTCTTATGCCAGAAGCAAGTATACAGTAGAAGTCTGATCAGTCAGTCCCCTTTCTTCCTGGCAGAGAACACTGCCAACTTCCTTGTGTTTGATGACCACCTCCCTCTGCCGAGTTACTCTGTACAGCAGAACAGCTATGCGTGCACTTATTTATATGAAGCAGTTGATACATAAAGGCAAAGTCTATAAACAACAGCAGGAATTCTTTCCAAAAGATGTGCTCTGCAAACTGCATACTTTCTGTGGAGGGGGTTGGTTATGTGTTGTTGATGGTGGAATTGGAAGCTGTTGTGGTGGTGGTTATATCTATCTTGGTAAACCTACTGGCCTCTGGGAACAGTTTGTTGAAAACACAAATCAACTGCATTGAAGAAACAAACCCACACATGAACCTTGCTTAATGATATTGTTACACGCTATGTTATGGAAACAGCATTGTTTCTGTTGAACTTCATATGTGTGCAGGACAAAACACTCTTAGACATAAATACCGTTGATAGATGGATAGTTTGAAGCAACGGTTTGAAGCTTCAGTGGGTATCAGGAGGAGAACAGGCTGGAAAGGCTGTTTTTTACTGTTCCCCCACAACCAGCTGGACTCCTGCCCCTAAGGTTTTGATTTGCTCATTTTGAGGTGGGTGTGAGAATGTGCCTTTCTAAGTTCCAGCTGTTGTCCATGTTGATGATCCTGGTGCCATGGTTTGAGGATCACAGGTTTAAGGTAAGGACAAACCAATGGGCAAGTGTCTGATATGACCAGTCCACAGTGGTATGCTGTTGCTATTTAAACTTCTAAGAAAAGCCCACTATGGAATGAAAACATGTTGGCTAATGGAATTTCAGACTGGGAGCCAGATAGGGAGACATCTATTGCTCCACAGCCCCTTAAAATAACATCCTTGAAGCCTTTTTTGGAAGCAGGCCAAGCATGAGTGTTTTCTCCGGAGAGAAATAGAATAAATTGAATGAGGGAGGGAGAGAGGAAGGAGGGAGGGCAAGAGGATAAGAGACTTTTAGGTTAGCAGTTGTTGGGGGGAATACTTGTGAACTGCGCTAAGGCAAGAAAGGGAAGGCAAGAGACCTGTGTCTCCTCTTCAGCTTGGACTTGGAAGTTTTTTCTGTGGCAGGCTCAGCTGCATTTCCTGCCTGTGGGAGCTAGGGATGGCAGGCAGGAGGGATTCTCCTGCCTCACCACTCCTTTCCAAGGCTTCTGAGGGAGAAGAGTGCACTGATTGGGAGCTGATGTTTGCTGTGGTGACTGCTGCTCTCCCGTTTTCAACATGAGCACTCCCAGAGCCCTTTCAGTGGCTATTAGGTGGATGTAGGTGGTTCTGATGTCCCTGTTTCTGTCCATGATACAGTTAATGTTGATGATGGTGTAGCCCACCCTCTGTGATCCTATAATGTAACACTTCTGCTTTTGCTTCTATTAATGGTTGTACCTTGGGACATGGAACTGTGAGATGGTGAATTATAAAGCATCCTTCATGGACCTTATTAGGGCCTGTATTGTATTGTATTGTATTAAAATAAATTAAAAATAAAAATAAATATAAAAATAAAATTAAAGCCCCCCTCCCCATTTGGAAAAAAGACAACTGTAATTGACTCATTTTTTTTTTACTGTATATTTGTGAATATTTTTTCTAATATTGGGTGTTCTCAATTTAATTTGTGCTTAACCATTTATTTTCATTTAAGTTTTCTAAAATTACAAAATCTATACATTTAAGTTTACATGTGAATCACCTCAGAAATAAACACCCCCCACCCCCCGTAAGAACCTAGTTGTAATGGGCAGTGTTAACCTATTTCTGTTGTATGTTTTTCTATATGGTCCATTTTAATATTTTAAGTGGATTTTAAAAAAATATGTTATGCCATTCATACTCCATGCTTAATTTTTCCCTTTGACATAGCTTGAAGTTAACAGAAGCAGGGATGTAGAGATAAACATTTTTAATCTTTTTAAAGACAGTGTCTCACTTTGTAGCCCTTATGGGCCTGCAGCTTGTTGTGTAGACCAAGCTGGCCTTGAACTCAGTACTTTTATTTTTTATTATGTGTACTTGTATCTTTGTGTATATATGCCATGTGTAGTGTGAGTGCTGGAAGAGGCTAGGAGAGGGCATTAGATCCCGTGGAGCTGGAGTTACAGGTAGTTGTGAGCCTTCAGAAGTGAGGGCTGCTAGAAGAGTAGTACCTGTACCTCTGAGCCATCTCCTCAGCCTGGTAAATTCAAGTCTGAATAATATTCTGTAGCAACTCAACTGTGATTTAGTCAGATTGAATATCTTCTCATATGTTTTTGTTTTCATTCCTCACTAAATTGTTGGAGTTCTTTAAAGATAATATTATTTTTGTCTATTTTCACCTTAAGAAGGTGTCTTAGCCTCACCTTTGTGGTTTTGTATAGAATTTGAAGGTCTATAAGATACTTTCAGGTTTGCTCTCAGATGTGACATAAATAAGACATAGTGTTGAGATTCTTAGCCTTATATACAAATCCAGAGGAAAAGACAGGTAGTAGAGAGCACATTGAAACAAAACTTTAAAAAAATTCAGTAATCTGCACAGGGATCTAGTTACAATAAAAAAGTCATCACACAAATCATTTATTGGAATACAAACCAAAATGAAATGTAATACTTTGAAGGATATATATGATGAAGGGTATACATTTTGCTAGTGAAAGATGCATTGTATATGTGGCAAGTGGCAGAGGCTGTGGTATAATTAGTAGTGCAGTGCCAGAGTGTTTTAAACAGAGGATCACACAATATTTCAGTTATTTTTACCTAAAAAACACAAAACCCCCAATGTAGAGATAAGTGTAGACCTGTTTCAGGAGAAAGTGAGGCAGAGGGGAGTAGTCTAAGTTCAGTAAGTTCAAAGGGCATTTCAGTGACTCAGAGCCACAGGTGTGACTAGAACTCAATAAGCACAGTTACCTGTGACAAAGAAGAAGTATAAACAAAACACTTTCTCTTATGTGATACTCACACACGATAAACAGACCTTTCATTTCAGCATGTATTTTAATGTGTGTACTGTTCATAGTGGAAATACCCAAGAAACCAAAACAAGACAAAAACAAAAAGGAAAACAGTAAGGTTGGCAGGTGGCAGACAGGCAGACAGACATCCATCAATAACCTGTAACTAGGGTTTACAGGTCCCCCTGTACTTGGAGTACAAAGGGTTTTAGGAGTCCAAACGGGAGGGGTCTTCATGGCACGCAAGCATTGTAACTGTTAATACACTTGGAAAATTGTGGCTCTTGGTACACCTTGTTTCACTCTTAAATGAAGAGAGCAGAGCGCTTCTCCTTTTTATTCCCATTGGCTTTTGAGTTCTAAATCCTTCCTTAGTCTTCACTACCTCTCCTCCAAAGTTACCAGAATATTAGGAAGTGTTACTTTTTTTTTTTTTTAAATGGAATTATGTTCTTTTGTCACGAGTTCCTTGAGCATATAGAGCTGACAGCCAATTGGATCATAGTGATAGAAAACTGAAACTGAGTACATGAGAATTGGGAACCTTTGAGAACAGTGTCCCTGTGTCTGTAGGATCTGCTCCCAGTTCTCTCTGTTTACCTTAGTGAATGTACCAAACATGTTTGCAATCTGATTTTTAAATTAAAAAAGAAAATACTGCGTTTGGTTTTCAGGTTTTGTTTTTTTCTTTCTGGTTTTAGAAGAGGCTAGTCTGTATAAGTTTCACTTGTTTAAAGTCTGGCTTTGTGGAATGTCCTGTGTGCTCCTCTGGGGCCAGTCCTATCTCACAGCCCGAATCTCTTACCAGTCTTTTGTTTTTTTTTATTCTACACCTAAAAGATTCACTTTCAGCCCCTCCTGAAAGCTATGACTGGGGTTTTGTTGACTAGAGTTTCTTCTCTTCGGGTCTCTAGATCCTGGGACGATAGTGTTGGCACTAGGGTAGTGTCCTGACCTATCTCTCTCTGCCATCTGTAAACACTTCCATTGTGCCTTTAGTGGATTGGCCTCCCGAGGATACATGATGCAGAGTGTTTGTGAAAGGCAGTTGATAAGACTGAAGACATTTTTCTTCAGTGGAGAGGAAGGGTGGATGTGGGAGAGGTAAGGGACGGATCTGTTGTCACCACTGCCTGTGCTCCAAGTGTTCTCTGGAGTTTTCATTTACCCACAGTTTTGTGAGGTCAATAAATGAATTTTATGACAGGGAAGTTACAAATAATTTGAATTTAGGGTAGTCTCAAGAGCATGGTACTGTGGTTATGGCTGGTGATAAAAACTGAATTATATTACTGTGAATCATTGACATACAGCTTATCATTTGTATTCAGGACAGAGAATGTAAGTGGGAAGATCCTTTTTCTTTACTTTTTATTTTTGAAATCATGGTATAATTACATTTCTCCTGTACCTAAATATGACAATCTTAATATAACTTAATTTCTAACTATAACATGCCTTTTCTTCCTATTTAAACTGTTTTCATTTATATTCCTGTTCCCCACTCCATACTTTAGTCCAAGTTGGTATGGAACTTGCCTGACTCAGCCTTCCAAGTGTTAGGAATATAGGTATGAGCCTTTTTTATTTTATGTGTTATATTTTAATGCCTAGACTTGGTCTTTCATATAAAGATAATATATCTTACTGTAGAATATACCTTTTTTTTTTTAAGACTGTGTTTCTCTGTGTAGCTCTGCCTATCCTAGAATTTGCTCTGTAGATCAGTCTGACCTTGAACTCAGAGATTCACTTGCCTCCACCTCCCAAGTGCTAGGATTTAAAGTCAATACTTTATTTTAAATTGTAATTTTAACATTTAAAATGTCACACTAATTGAATTACCTATTCTTGGCCTAGGAAGTTGTGGTTGTTTTTTTTGTTTGTTTTTGTTTTTGTTTTTTCATTTGGTAAGAGCTGCATGGCTTTAAATGAATGGTCAACTTTGTTCTAACACTGCCATTCTATCTTAAAGAAGAAGGCTGTGAAGTTCATTTCATTAGTAAGTAAAATCCTATAGCATGGAGAGGATGAAATTGTGTAGTCTTGAGAATTTATCTGATAGCCTTTGTGTCTGATAGCTTTGGACTTGTGGTTAATTTTGTTTATGCTTTTTGTGTTATATCAGGTGTAGGAGGGAAGTAGGCACTGAAGAAAAGTATGTGTGTGTGTGTGTGTGTGTGAGAGAGAGAGAGAGAGAGAGAGAGAGAGAGAGAGAGAGAGAGAGAGAGAGAGAGAGAGAGAGAGAGAGAGAGAGAGAGAGAGAGAGTGCACATGTAGAGAGCAGGGGACAACTTGCAGGAACTGGTTTTATCTTTCCATCACATGGGTCCCTGGGGATTGAATTCATGTGACCAGGCTTGATGGCAAGTGCCTTACCTGCTGAGCTGTCTTTCTGACCCTGTAAATATTTTGAAGGGATACCATTGTTATTTTTTTTTAAGTGGTAGAAGTTTTGAGTGTAGGCACAGACTACACAGCAGGTGCTTTTGACTTTAGAGAAATATTTGCTTAGCTCTTCATTGGCCATTGATATTCTTTCAGTGCCTCAAAGGTAAGAAACAGATTGTTGCTGGGATCCCAGCATCCTAAAGCTGAGGCAGCCAGAGGATCATGTTGTGAGGCCACCCTGGCTACACAGTAAGATCCTGTTTGAGATAACTTAAAACTAAAAGGAAAAAAATAGATTGCTGAAGATGCCAACAACTAGACTAGACATATGAATGTGTAGGTCTGGACTCAGCTTACTCTCTTCTCCCAGATAAATCCCTGCTAAAGTTATATTTTCAGGATCAAAAATCTTTGCAAAAAATAAATATCCTCAAAATTGATTCCTCTCTTTAGCATTAAATCAGTCCCCATTTCTCCAATGAGGACTCAGGGGTACTTTGTACTCTTGCCACTGCCAACTGAAGTATATGGAAAGTATTGATTTTGGGACAAAGAGAATTAATTTTATATGTTTGAGACAGATTCACCTTCATGTAGTACTCTTTCTTCCTACAAAGCAAGTGATTAACCACTACTTTAATTTTCAATTAATCAAATTAGGTTTCTACTGGTAGATTTTGATTACATGCAGTTCTAACAGCTTCCAGACACACTTCTCTTTCCCATATGCTTACCATATGCTGAGTAAAACCAATGTAGAATAAATTAGTGTGAAAGTAAGAACACTCAGTTCTTTTGTGGAGTTCTTCTTGAGTGACAGAAGACAGCTCAGAATCGTTTCAGCTGTGAGGCACCTTTTGAAAAGTGATATGGAAAAGAACCCGTTTATGAGTGCCAAGGTCTGTTTTCATAAATGTAAATTTGAAAGTTCATTAAAATTTTGGCATGTGATTTGGAATGTATAATAACTGGAAATGAGTCAAAGCCAGAAATCTGTATCCTTATACCAACAGCATGTTTCACTGAAGACTGGCTTTGTGTGGTTGTTTAATATTTAAAAGGTTAAAAAAATAGTATTTACTTGATGGTAATGACTCTGGAAAAGCCTCAGGATGGAGAGGCTGCAAAGGCAAGGGAGTGTTTGCCATCTCAGAATGCTAGCCAGCCACTCTTCTTGCATAATGAGGCTGGTGACTTCTTCACAGTAACCGCTGGCACTCTAGTTTTAGGGACAAAACTGAAATGCATATTTACTATTGACTTTGAGACTGGGAAGGTTGATCATGAAGGACATTTCAGTTCCCATAAGAACAACTTAACGATGGCCCCTGTGGGCTGAGGACTAGGTCTATCTAGTGCTAGTATGCCACGGCTGTGAACAGTTAATGCTTAGGAATTCTAGGGGGACATGGCTAGACTGCTGTAACCTATAACACAGATCTCTCAAGGTAACACTGCAAAAGCAAAGGCAGAGAGGAGAAACCCACCATTTCTTCTGTAGTAACAGCAAAGAATGTTTCCACCTTCCTTTCAGAGATTTGCATGTGAGGCATACAGTAGGCAAGGTAAGATTGAGTGATGAGAAACTAGCCAACACATTTTTATCTTCATTTCCTGCCAGTTAATTTTGCAGTTATATATGTGTATTTTGTATATGTTGCATTTTAATATTATCCTTGTTTTAGTTTATACATACAGGTGTTTTTTCTGCATGTGTGTTTGTCCACCACGTGCTTGCTTGGTGACCATGAAAGCCAGAAAGGGGGTATTTGATGCCTTGGAACTGGAGTTACAGATGGTTGTGAGCTGCTGTGTGGATGCTGGGAATCAAATCCAGGTCTTTTAGAAAAGCAGGCAGTGCTTTTAATGAGCTATTTCCCCAGCCCTCTTGTTAAGAGTTTGTTTAGAAATGTTCTTTTTCTATGACAGGTGGGCTCTCTGGTGCCCACATTCCAGTTTTGTCAGACAGGAGGAAAGGCTAGTACACCATAGTAGGGCAAAAAAGGAGGTCACCAGCATAGCCTACTGTGCTCCCCAAACTCAAAGTTGTGTTCAGCCTACTCTGCCACATAGTGTGCCATTTGCGGGTGATGTTTATAATTAACCAAGATCCTGCCCAAAGTAAGTTTATAATCACTGTCGTCTTGGCTTATTTCCTCTCTTAGCCTTTGATCCATTTGACTTTGACACATGCTTCTCACTAACTTCTGTGGATTCTCATTCTGACAGGATGCTTTGATTATCCACCGCCTTCCACAGGCCGGGTTCAAGCTCGGAGTCACTAAACTGGATGCACTAACATTTGATTTTCACTTCTCTATGCACTGCTTGGGGCTTTTCTCTTCTGGACTTGCATCTGCAGTTTTTCTACTTCCACATGCTCTTCTCTCAAATGATTTCCTACAGCATAGCCAGTTTTATTCTGAAAATGGATTTCCTATCAAACTTTTCTACTTTCTTAAAAATTTACTTATTTACATATTTTTTAGTCACAGTCTCACATAGCTTGGCCTGGCCTCAGACTTCTGTCAGCTGAGGATGATCTTGAACTCCTGATCCTGTTGTCTGTTGACTCCCCAGTGCTGAGATTGCAGGCGTGGGTACCATGTCTGGCTCTAAAAGCTTTTATTTGACATAAAATTGTATATATTTATGGTATACAACATATTTTAAAGGATGTGTTGCATATTGTGAGATGATTAAACATATGTATCACTTCATATACCATTTTTATGACAAGCACCCTTAAAATTTATTGTCAGTGATTTTCAAAATATATCGTCATTAACTATAGCCACCGTTCCGTAAAGCGTTTCTCTTGGTCTAACTGCTCTTTAAATGAAGCTCCATATGCTCCGGATAGTATTTACCCCACTGCCTCCTTCCTTCCTGCAGTACCTAGTAACCACTATTGTATTCTCTTTTTACAAATTAACCATATTGAGAGTCCACGTAGAAATGAGATCATGTGTGTGTCTTTCTGTGTCTGGCATATTCCTGCAAGTTCACCCAAATTGTCACAAGTGATAGGAGTTTCTTTTTTCAAAGATTGGGTGATGATTCTATCAAGTATTTATAACACAGATTTCTTATTCACTTCTCCACCCATGGACACTTAGACCTCCCCGTAGTCTGGCTCTTGGGAGTGCAGATCTTTTTTGTTTCCTTTGGATGTGTATCCACATTAGGATTACTAGATCAGTGGTTTTATTTTTTAGGAACCTACATACTGTTTTCCATAGGGCTGCTCTGATTTTTATTCTCACTACAGATGTGTAACAATTCACCTCCGTGCCCCTAACCTGCTTGTTCTGTCTTCTGATAGCCATTCTGAGTAGATTGCAGTGAGCTCTTACCCTGGTATTAATTTGTCTCTTTGTGATTACCGATGTTGAGCTTTTACATTTATATGCTTTTTTTTTTTTTTTAAAAAAAAAAGAGATATTTATTTAGGTCCTTTGCGGGTTTCTTTTCTTTTTCTTTTTTTTTTCTTTTTGTTCTTGGTTTTTCAAGACAGGATTTCTTTGGAGCCTATCCTGGCACTCACTTTGGAGACCAGGCTGGCCTCAAATTCACAGAGATCCCCCTCCCCCTGCCTCTGCCTCCCGTGTGCTGGGATTAAAGGTGTGCGCCACCAACACCAGGCCCTTTGCATGTTTTAAATGAAAGATTTGTTTTTTCTTGTTTGTTGTTGTTTTATGCTGTTGGGTTGTTGGAGTTCCATTCATATTTTGGAGACTAGTGCCTTATGAGATTCATGGCCTGTCAATATTTTCTCCTATCCCATCAGTCGCCTCTTCCCTCCATTAAACATAATCCCATTTGTGTGTTTCCACTGTTATGGCCTGAGCCTTTGAACTCATATCCAGTGAATCATCACTCAGGCTTATGTCACCTGACATAACCCCCCCCCCCCCCCCCCCGGTTTCTCCCTGGAACCATTCTCCATTTCATGAGGTGTCTCCTGTGCTTTCCCACAGCTCAGGCCATGAATTCTGTGTACCATGGGCATTTTAAACCTTACTCTATCTATGTTGGAAAAAACCTTTTGGAGACAGAATCTCATCTAGCCCAGACTGGCCTTGAATTTGCCGTACAACCAAAGATTACCTTGAATTTCTGCTTCCGTCTCATAAATTCTGGGATTACAGGTATATGCTACCACATCTTGTTTTGTGTGGAGCTAAGATCAATTCCAGGGCCTTTTGCATGTTGGGCAGACTTTCTACCAACTGAGTCACACCCTCATCCCCTATTTTTGAAACTTTAATTAACATATAGCATTTATGTATATTTATTGGGGTACCTACAGTAGGATAATTTGGTTTGTATACTGCATTTAATAAAGACTATATTGTGGAGGTTGGCGTTTCAATCTTCTTAAATTTTTTTTAAATGTCCCTTTAATTGAAAAATGATTCATTTTTAATTTTAAAATTAATTGTAATTGTGTGTGTGTGTGTGTGTGTGTGTGTGTGTGTGTGTGTGTGTGTGTGTATGGGGGTGAGTCATGTACAGATGAGTACAAGCACCCCTGGGGCCAGGAGATGTGGTAGAGGCTTTGGAGCTGGAGCCACAGGTAGTTGTGAGCCACCACATGTGGGTTCTTCGAGTCAAACTCTGGTCCTCTGCAAGAGCACTATATGTCCTTAGACTGCTGAACCATGTATCTGGCCATTACATTAGTTGTTCTATGAGGGTTTCTTTGCTTACTGAGTTTCTCTTTGCTTTCAAAGTGTTACCTTCATTTTCTTTTTGTAAATGCCAAGTTTTTCATAAGTGTGTGTGTGTGTGTGTGTGTGTGTGTGTGTGTGTAGTGTAACTGAGTCCCCTAAGTCATAATGGGGGCTTGTTGGTCTGTAGTTAGTCATGGTTATGGTTGTTGATCAATTTGTCCTCATGGCTTGATGCTTAGTGATGTGAGGAGAAAGTGACTTTGTCTTGTCTGTCTTTTTGATTCATCATAGGGTAGAAGGCTGGTGTGTGCTCGGTACCATCTGTTTATTATATGTAGAACTTGGTTTATTTCCCATTACATCTTATATAGTAAATGAGGTATATCACATGTTTTTGAGGTATATCATGATTTTCTGGTATATCATGATTTGTGGGTATAGAAAGATACATATCATAATTTTTTGGTATTCAAACTTGTGAATACATTCCATAGACCATAATTCTTGAGTTATCAAAAGAAAAATTTCACATTTAGGGAAACAGTAGCAACAGTATATATGTGGTTTATGATGGGATATTATTTCAAATTAAATAATTATTTGAAATTCTGAATTGTAAAATTGTTATTAAAAATTATTGGAAGGATTCCATATAGAGGAATACTCCCTGAGCCAAGACACACGGGGGTGGGCCTAGACCCTATCCCAAAGGATATGATAGAGTCTGATGACATCCTATGGAATGCCTCACCATCCAGGGGGAGCAGAAAGGATATGTAATAGGTAGGGTTTTAGTTGGAGGGGGGATGGTAGGGGAGGACGGATGGGAGAAGGGAACTGGGATTGTCATGTAAAACAATCTTGTTTTTAATTCAAATAAAAAAATCTGAAAAAAATTATTGGGAGGGGTACTAGGGGAGATGGCTCAGTGTGTAAGAGAGTTTGCTGAGCAAGCATGAAGAATGGAGTTTCAATTCCCAGCACTACCTAAAAGTGGTGTTGTTGTCTATGCCTATAATTTAGCATTTGAGCACTTGCTGGCTAACCAGCTTATCCAGAATGACAAAGCTGAGGTTCAGTGAGAGACTCTGTCTCAAGAGAGGGTTACAAAATATAACACCTTAACTGTAGCATATTCTCTCTCTCTCTCTCTCTCTCTCTCTCTCTCTCTCTCTCTCTCTCTCTCTCACACACACACACACACACACACACACACACACACACACACACACACTGAGAAACAAAACAAAAAACCCCCGAACACACTAAAGAGTAAAAGATTTATTAGGAAGATAAAGTGAAACCTAAATTTTGAGGCCTTAATCACAGGGAAACCTTCAGAGTGGAAGAAATAGTTGATGTATTTCTGTTAGGAAACTGTTGTCACCTTTTCTGTGTCATCTGTGTTAAGTAATTTTCTGGACCCAATTACTGTAACACAGGAAAGAACACTGCCTGGCCCAAGTTTCTGTTTTCTCTTAGACTATAGGACACAGGTAGAAGAACAGCAGAAACAGGAGGAAGTAAAACACCTCAGTCTACAGCTTTTCCTTAGCCTTTCATTGAACTAAGCAAACGGAAGGCTTTGGAAGCTGCAGAGAAGCCTATCACGGGTTCTCAGGCAAGATGCACCTTCCAAATATTTCTGCAACATTCTGTCTCACCCGCTTGATTTTGACAGTCTGTCACTGGGTGACTGAACCAGAGAAGTGATGCTCTGAGGTTTCTGAAGCTGAATCATAATAGGCCGTGAAGCACTGCTGGAATGCAGTGCTGGTTATGAAACCTGTAGCCATCTGGAGGTCATTCTGTTACGGGAGAGACCATGTGGAGAAGAGCCTGGGATTGTCAGCCTTAGAGAGAAGCCTCTGAGCCCCTACCTGTTCTCCATCCCCTCTGTTCCAGCTACCTGACTAGACCCTTATGAGAACTGCTGATCTAGAATGACCCATTTGTGCCTTGTTTACTTCTTGACTCAGAAACCACGACATACAGTAAAAGGGCTGCTGCTGTTTTAAATTGAATTTGTGAGGCTGTGAGATGGCTCAGCAGGTACAGATGCTTACCATATAGCAAAGTGACACAGAACTTATATACAGGTGCAAGGAGAGCACCATCACCATAGAGTGGTCTTCTGATCTACACATGTGTCACATTATATTTGTATGTATATGTACACCCTGCCCACCAAAAGCTGTGAAAATGAAGATAAGCCACAGCATGCAAGAAAACATTTTTTTTTAAACATCTAAGAGCATGAATTTGACAATTCATTTTAATGGCAGGTTTAAGGTTGGATGAGGTGGCACTTACCATTAGTTCTAACATTCAGGAGGCAGAGGAAGGTGGGTCTTTTTGAAGTTGAAGCCAGTCTAGTTTACCTAGGACATGTTCCAGGCTAGCCAGGGCTATATAGTGATACTGCTTTTAAAACAAAATGTAACAAATTTAAGTAAGACTTCCCTCAAAGAATAAGTATAGTGCTCATGGTTCCTAGTGAAATGAAAGTTAAAGCAATGAGATAGTGTTACATGCCCACAGGGTAATGGCTCAAATGTGCGTATGTGGGGGTGTACTAATATTTGTGAGAAGGGAATATTCCTTGGTTGCTGATAGAGACAAAATGCTATGCTATTTGTGGGAAAGCTTTTGCGCTTCTTAATATGTGGAGTGTGTTAGATACTTTTTTATTGCCATGACTAAATCCCTGAGAGGAAGCAACTTAGAGGATGAAGGCAAGAGAGGCAAGGCAGGAGAGGCTTGTTGCTGTTGTGGGAGGAGGGTGAGGATGGTTGCTTGTACCATGTCTGATCACAAAGCAGACTGGGAGGGAGAAGCTAGGGCTAGAACTGGGGCAGGGCTGTAACTCATAAACCTGTCCTGAGCAAGCAGCTTCTGCTAGGCAGACCTGGCCTCTCAGAGGATCCATAACCCCAGGCATCCCCACAGACCTGACCTGCCAGAGGATCTGTAATCCCCCCAAACAGCACCGCACACCTGACCTCCTAGAGGATCTGTAACTGCCCCCCCACCAGCACAAGTAGCTGGGGCGAAGTACTTAAGCATATGATCCTGGGGTGGAGGTGGATTTTATGTGGGAAGTATAACACTATGCATAAGCCTACCTAGTCATGTTACTTGTAGGTAATATTCTCTTATCCAAGAGAATTGAAAGCATATGCCCATCTAAAGACTCCTGTGTGTATCTGTGTTTATTTGAACTTTATCTAACTGGCCTAAACTAGAAGAAGCTCAAATGTCTACCAGCAAATGGGTGAGTAAATAGTCTGCCTAAAAAAGGAACAAGCTGATGATACATATACACTGGCGTGGGTGAATATCTAAGTATCTAAGTAATTACATTGAAGTAAGAAGCTAAGAACTCAACCCAAAGAACTAATGTTGTATATATTCCATATTAGAAAAAAATTCTAGGATGGGCTCAAGAGACGACTCAGCAGTTAAGAGCACTTGCTGCTGTATCATTAGACTTCATCTTGATTCTCAGCACCCATGTATGGCTCACAGTCATCTTTAACTCCTGCTTCAGGAGATCTGATGCCTTTTTCTGGCCTCTGTGGACGCCATGTGATTATGTGGGGCACAGGCTCACATGCATGCATAAAACTCAAACATATAAAAATTAGAAAAAAAATAAAATCTTAAAAAAAGCCGTAGGAAGTGCTGAACATGTACATCGACAGAAAGCCGCAGTGTGTCCTGAAGTTTTGAGATGCACAGGACAGGGAAGAAAAGGGATTACCAGCAGACACAGGGAATTTTGAGGTTCATTGTATGGTACCTTCATTTTCTTGGTCATGTTGATGATATTTTAATATATCTTTGTCAGAACATATATGATATTTCATGTTAAACACATTATTTTAAAATATCAATTCTGTCTCCATAAAGCTAGAACAAGAAGGAAATTAAAGATAAGAGAACATGTAGGTTTAAGTATGTGCCTCTGCATGTGTGTTGGTGAATGGGTAAAACCCCAGGCCCTGCTCTGTCAGCACAACAGCAGAAGGTAATGTTTGCTTTTTTGTTTGTTTGAATGCCTGTCTTTAATGGCAAGAAGCCATTTAAATGCAAAGCTAATCAATTACATGTTGAGAATTAGATTTGGATAGTGGAAGATAAGCTCCAGTACATTATAAAATAGGGAACTTAGCAGAAATTAAATCTGAGCTTTTGGGGGAAGTCCAGGAGATAGACTAGAGGATCAATGGAGCTTTGATTTAGTGAATATGAGACACCAATATGAGTTACAACTCATAGGAAAGGGTCTGTGAAAGCTGTCCCTTAGTCAGTCTACATATCCAATGCTGTTAGGCCTGCTGGGGTCCCTGTTCACCTAGAGGGCCAGCTTACATGTTGAACAGAAATGGGAAAAAGACTAAGGATTAGTTTGAGTCTATCACAATAGCCATACTGCTCACTCTATTAACTATGGCATCATTCTGCTTTCAAATGTACTCATTAGGCAACCATAACCTGGAATCACACAGAAAAGAGGATTCTGGGAAAAGAAGCTCCAGTTTGATTGACAGCAAAGCACAACTTGTTGGTTAATAAACTTGGTTACCGTAGGGCTTATCATGAGCCTAAGATCCACACTTCTCCTGTAATAGGTGGATTATAATCACAACTGGATGAAGTGCAGGTCCAGGCCAGGCAATAAGAGCAGGCCTTTTCACTGTCGGTGCCGATTACAGTATGAACAATGAGCAGACTGCGTCCACTCGCACACGAGAGGTGTTTATAGTGACATAAACACCTTTTCAGCACAGTTACATAAACAGTTTCTCAAGGAAACATTCTCTAGCATTCAGGAAACGTGTCTTACTTTACAAACAAAAAGTGTGTTTTCCTACAGATTTAATTTACTTAAGGGCTCTGAGTAGAACAAGGCTGTGATTGTAGAGGGGTAAAGTTACTCCCAGAGCACTTTGGGGATAGGTCTAGTTAAGTCCTTATACACAGCATCTTGTTTTAACATCTGTGGATTAACGGAGCACAGGTCAGTACAGGTGGACCGGTTACTGCACCCCAGAACGTTGTGCTATTTGTGAGTCTAATTGTTACAAATTTCCACGTGTCTGCAACTGTATAGTTTCTTATGAAAACCCTTCTGAAGAGCCTCTGTTGTAGGTGGCTCTGAGCTCAGGACCCATGAGAGGGCTTAGTTCTTTGTGTTAACCAAGCACATTTTATTCATTTCTGAGGGATAGAAATCATTCCTGGAATTGGTAAGTTAGCCTTCTGTTAAGATTCTTTAAAACATTTAACTTGTAATAATTAAAGGTAGATTTTATCCATGAACTCATTATAAGTTGGAAAGTTATAAGTTGAGAAGATTGCTTTCATAACAAAGAATGGAGGACAGATAGACGTATTTTCAACATGCCATTAAAAATACTTAGTTCTGGGAGAACACTGAAAATGGTCATAGAAAGTGAGCACATCAGCCACATGTATTTTATGTTATTGTTTTTGTATTTGAGGAAAGGTTTGGTTTAATTAACAAATTTACCAACAGTCTCCAGGAATGATTAATTCACTGCTGACTGTAAATTTTCTGCAACCTTCAACAGCTGGAATGCTCAAGCAGGAGCATGTGCTATGCTGTACCCCATATTATTTGCTCAAGACCTGCTTCTCAAGCTCCTATACGCAAACAGATGACCTTGGACACCTGCTTCAGGGTACCTTTTCAAGACCAATTGGGAGTCAGGAAGTCAAGGGCAGGGTCAGAGAGTTCATGTTTCTGACTAGCTCCCAAGTGATGGTGACACTGATTTTTCAGACCACATGGATGCAAAGGAATGGGTTTTCCTTTATGTAGATTTTTGTTTATTTGTCCAAATATTCAATGTTTTATACTAAGTATGAAAGGCACAGAGAAAAATGGGGGATGGAGAGGGAAGATTACTGAAAAACTACTGGAAGGGGGGAGCATTTTGGGGACAGGTAAAAACCTGGCACAAGGAAATTTCCCCAGCTTAGACTCCTAGCAATAACAGATACATAGTCTGTTCTCCTGTGACCAGTTTGGTGCCTAGCTCAGTTGTCATCAGGGAGGCATCATCCAGCAACTTATGCAGACCCACAGCCAAATATTAGGTGGAGCTCAGGAAATCCTGCTGAAGAGAGGGAGAAATGATTGTAGGAGCCAGAGGGGTCAAGGACACCAGAAGAAAACACACAGAATCAATTCACCTGGGCTAATTAGGGTCTCATAGGACAGAACCAACAACCAGGGAGTTTGCATGGGACTGGCCTAGGCACTGTGCATATGTGTTCTGTAGATTCTTCCTTTTGTGAGACTCCTAACAGTGGGAACAGGGGCTGTCTCTGAATCTTTTACTGGGTTTTGAGTCCCTACTCCTCATACTAGGTTCCTTTGCCCAGCCTTAATTAGGTGGTGATTAGTCTTACTGTAACTTGATATGCCATGTTTTGTTGATGTCTAAGGGAGACCTGCCCTTTCCTAAACAGAAATGGAGGAAGAGTGGATTGGGGGGTGGAGACAGGAGGATGGGAGGAGAGGATGTAGGGGAAACTGCAGCTAGGATGTAAAACAAATAACCAAATTTATTTTTTAAAAAAGTATCATTGTGGGATTGAAGCCTAGATACTTCTGGCTTAACTAGCCATGAGTGCACTGTTAATTCATTTTAATTTATGAAGGTGGGTCAGTTTTAAGGTCACCCTGTTATCTAGATGTAGAGTCCCCTGGAAGTACACAAACTCTTATATCTGTGGAGTATAATTATGGACCTTTGTCTTTCTCCTGGAAAGATACATTTAATGACTATAAAGTTAATGCAATAACTGCTAAGAACAGCACTTGCTTAGCACTGGAGGCCCTGGGTCTCTTTCTCAGCACTGAAAACAAATTATGTGTTCATATGGGAAATTAAATAACTTCTTTGTGGCCATTAAGCTAAACACAGGGCCAAATTGTGATTTTTATACACTATTCCAATATGGAGGAAATGTTTATGTTGGGGAAACTTTCTTTTCTAAGGATGAAGACAGGGAGTTAATTTTAAAATACTATACTCTGTGTGTCTGTATGTTTATATAGGTGTGTGTGTGTGTGTGAGAGAGAGAGAGAGAGAGAGAGAGAGAGAGAAAGAGAGAAAGAGAGAAAGAAAATGCCTTTATGCTGTGGCACATTCAGTAATTAACTCTTTTTCTATTGTGGGTTCTGGGGACTGAACCCCCATCATCTGGCTTATACAGCAAGCACCTTTGTCAGCTCATCCATCTTGAAAGCTCCATGGCCAGCCAGTCCTAGGGACCACTGCCTTCCCATTACTGGGATCACCATTCCTTGCTTTTATATTGATGTTGGACATCCCAACTCAGGTTTGTTTGCATAATGACCACTTCATGGACTGAGCCCAGACCCTGAAAATAGACATAATTTTCATGTATTTATTGACTTATTGGTGGGTTGGTTGCTTGTGTGTATGGTGCACTGACAGAGGTCAGAGGATAACTTGAAGGAATTGCTTCCCCCTTTTACTATTTCAGTTTGGGGATTCTTCAGCTTGGTAGAAAGTGTCATCTCACCAGTCGTGAATATGATTTTTGATTGTCAGTATTTATATTGATCTTTTTTAGTAGGCATCCTGAAAGTTTTGGTAAGACTGTGCCAAGTGCTATTAAAATTGGTTGTTTTTTAATATCTTCAAAGAAAACACGAGGCAACTGGATTAATTTGAACTTAGAAAGAAATATTCAAGGAGGGTGAAAATATGAGTACTCTGGGTAACTATTTACTTATTTCTTAAAATAACCTAGTGTTTGTTAATTGTAAGCTGAATGTGGATAGTGTACAACAAAGGGGATTTGAAAACAGAGGAGAAGCACCAGCAAATTGGCTTACTGCTTAAGGTGGTGACTCTTGCCAAGCTTGAAGATCTCATTGGATCCGTGGGACGGATGTGGAGGAATGAGAGGAGTTACTCCTATTGGTTGTCTTCTGACCTCAACACACGCTGTGGGAGGGTTTCTGTTTTTGACTCTCTTTCTCTCATTCATATGCACACAGCCCCCTTTTTTAGAGTGAAATGATAGCTAAGGAAATTGTTACACCTTTCTGGATTGGAACATAAACTGGAAACATGGTTAGAGATGCACCCAAGTGACTGTGTCTGTGGAGGATGTGATGGACCACAGAAATCTGTAAGCATCTGTTGAGTTTCTCAGGATCCTAACATAGGTGGCAAAAAGAATTTCTAGCAGTCCTTAAATCCCAGTTTTGTTTTATCTACTGTAATACCCACTCATGGTGAAATGCATTTTTCAACCACAGCATTTTATAGTGCTCAGCTTGACTTTGTCTCAGCAGATGAATATGTCTTCCAAAGACCAAAGCGGTTAGTTCCTGTGGAAAAATTTTTCACTTGTTCCAGGTGATTGGGCATGCTGGAAATATGCATTTTAAGAGGAATGTATCCTATAGAAAGAAACATGATAGAGTTGTTTAAAGTAGGAACAGTAAGAAAGCAACTGGGGTGTCAGGTAAAAGATTATACATATGCATTGTATGCTGCTAGGAAATGACAGTAACATTAAAAAAATCTGGTGGGATTTCTAATATTTTTACACTTTTAAGAGATTTAGTATCTTATTTCTTCACACATTCTATAACACATTTCCCATCTAATTACATCACCCCCTTCTGTAAAGAGTTTCCTTGTGGTTTTGTTGTTCTTGGGCCATGTAGCACAGGTTGGCCTTGGGCTTGTGATGCTTCTGCCTCTCAGCCTCCCTCTGTAATGCTGTCATAGTCGTAAGCCTCCCATGTCTAACTGGTGAATATAATTTTTGATGTGCATGTAATGCTTCATTTGTAAAAGAAATAGAATTTGAGCATATGTGCTTTGATATCAGGTGAATAAGTGGATTCTATCTTTCTGCATAGGGTGCCTTTGTTTGCATGGAATTGTCGCCTCTTGTTAGATTTCCAGAACTGAAATTTATATTATTATAGGAAACCTTTCCTTAAAGGCGTTTCTATGAAGTTTAGGGACTGTGTACAAATACTCACATTCACTAACCTTAATGTTGAAGTGCAGGATATGGGAAGGCGTTAAAAACTAAGCTGGAGGCTGATGGGTCAGGTCAACCTGACATTACCTGTATCAGATATTTTTAACAGCTCTTTGAAGGGAGGGTGGGGGTGAGGGCACCAACAAAACCAGGCTGGGAATTCTCTGGGAAATATGAAATGTTTATGTAGCAAGTGCTTTTTATTTTGAACTAGAACATAAAGGTATAAAGTCAGATATATTAACAGATATCTTGTGATGCCATAATTATTTTGTACAGGATAATGCTTTTAAATCATACTAAATCTACTTATCTCCTCAGATGTTTGGCATTTCTTTTTGCCAAATGCTTCTGCCTTAAAAGAATGCACAAAGTGTTACCATAATTCATCTGTGTAATGAACACATACCCATCTTTCCTTCCTGTTATACTGTGTGTGCATGCTCATTGGTTGGCCTTCCTCAGCCCTCCTCAGGCCTCACCTCTCCCCTGCTTCTGTGTGTATGTGATAAACTTAGATTTCACCTGCAACCAAGGTAATGCAGTGGTTTGCTCTCTTTCTGGCTTCTAATGTGTTGTGATCTCTAGTTCTATCCATGTTGTCACAAATGACCTAGTTTCATTCTTTTTTATGGCTGAATATATGCCATTGTATACTGATACCTCATTTTCTTTGTACCCAGTTGAGGTTGTGAATGGCACTATGCTAGTGACTCTGCCACACAGGGCTAGGCACAGATCTCTTAGACATACTGATGCCATGCATGTCCTTTGGATAGATCCAGAGGTGGAATTGCTATGCCATTTGGCAGTCCCATTTTGAATATTTTAAAGAACTTGCATATTGTTTTCTAATTCACAATTCTACCACCAGTGTACACAGGCTTCCGTTTGTCCACTTGTTATCTTTTCTTGTTTTAATGATACACATTCCAACTTGGAGTGAAGTCTTTTAGCAAATATTTTAAACTTTTCTTAGTATTTCCAGGTGTAATGGTACACACCTTTAATCCCAATACTAAGAATGCAGAGGCACATAGATTTCTGTGAATTGGAGGCTAGTCCAGTCTAAGTAGAGAATCCCAGGCTAGCCAGGGTTACACAGTGAGACTATGTCAACAAGAGACAAACAAAGCCAATAAATTTCCTTGGTATCAAGAACAGAAGAACATGTAAAGATAGTTTCTGATCATAAGATCAAAGTTACACAGTTTAACCCATAACCCTCTGGGATTTATAAAAATGTGTTGAAGTACTTGTTATTTACTAAATGACAACAACAGATGGCTTAGCAGCTGAAAGACTTGGGTTCTAATCCCTAGCACCACATTAGGAGAGAGAGAAGATAAAGCTTTGTGTGGCCATGCATGCCTGCTGTAACTAGAACCGTGTATGGTAGAAACAGGGATTAATAGGGAACACCGTGCTTAATTTGCCAGTCTAGCTGTATGTTTAGCCGAGGCCCTGTCAGAGCAGCAGGGCAGAGAGTGCTAGAGCAGGATACCCAGTGTTTTCCTCTTGAGCTGCACACAGGTGCCGGTAACTGCATATGTATGTTGTGTGCACATGACACCCCCTCTACTCAGTGCTTTCCCCATACTTACAAAATCACAAGTATTGGAAATGAGACTGATATCTGCAATAGAGAAAGAAGCAATTACACGATTCAGATTGTAAACTGATTTGTAAGGCTCACTTTTGGCCGATGTTTAGAGGTAAGACAGACACTGACAGGTCCACTCTAGGGCTGGAGAGATGGCTCAGCAGATAAGAGTTCTTGCTGCTTTCCAGAAGACCCAAATTCCATTCCCAGCACCCACCAGTGTGGATCAAAATGGCCTGTAAACACAGTTCCAGGGGACCCAACAGCCTCTTCTGGATTCCACAGTCTCCTGTACCATGTGTTGTATCACCACCATAAGTAAACCCCTAAACTTGAATTGGCCTGCAGGATTTTGCAGAGCTGTCTAGTGATGAATTTGAAACCATAACAGACAAAACCAGATGTATCAGTTGTAATTTTTTCTGTATAGTTGCCTCAAGTAAATTTAGTTATGAAAACTTAATGTTTCAGGAGATTCCAGTTTCTCTTTGTTGTTGCATTCTTGTGCTCCTCTGTATTTGTGAGATGTCTAGAAATTATTTTTTCTGATGGAGAGCACTAGTGTACCTTGGTATGTGGGAAGTTTAATAAGTGGAATTAATGCGTGAGAAGTAATGAAGTATTTTCATGATCATATTTTTATATTTCTAGCTATATTTTATAGAAACTTTATAAGCTGTTGTCATCTTTATCACCTTATTTAAGTTCTCCAATACAAGATTTATATAGAAGAATGTAAGTTATATACAAATGACAATGCAAACAATACAGTGACCATCTGTGAAGACCACCTTCCAACTCAACTGAACTAGAACTCTCTGCAGACTCCTCTCCAATCGTGTTTGGTATTGTGAGGTTTACCAGTTAAAAAAGTTTTCATTGTCTCCATGTTTTAAATTGTAATCAGTTGTGTGGGTAGCCTTAAAAAATAAAAATGGGCTCGTGCAGTTAACATTGGGATACATGCAGATTCATAATTGATGCATAATTCCCCAAGATGAAGATACTATGAGCTTTTAAAATAGTGTGCCAGTATTAAAAGCCAGTACTTCTGTGGCAAATGTGATTGTTCAACGGTTTGCCACCAAGTCTGATGACATTAGTTCAATTCCCAGGAGCCATATGGCAGAAGGAGAGGACATTCTTGCAAATTGTCCTTTGACCTCTGCATGTGCACTGTGGCATGTGGTCTCTCAGTCTCTCCGTCTCTCTTTCTCAACAAACAAACAGGTAAATAACTGGTAATTCTGAATGGATTTAAACTTAGTTTGGGTCTTAATGCTCCTCTTGGTGTCTCTTTGTCTTTCCATTGCCTGTATCTGGAGTTCTGTATTGACAGAAATGTGTGAGACTGAGTACTGGGATGTAATTGATGCCAATTCTTCCTTTGTTTCTCTTTAAAACTTGCATATGGCTCTTCCAATACTTAACCCTGTTTTATTCTTTGTGTGTATGTTTCTGTGTATACATCTTTGTGTGTGTGTGTCTGTGTGTGCTTGTGCATGTGGGGGTCAGAGGTTGATGTGGTGAGATGTCTTCGTTATGCACTATCTACTTTTTGAGTCCAGGGTCTCTCTCTGAACCTGGAGCTTATCAACTTGGCCAGTGAGCTCTGAGCAACCTACCCATCTGCTTCTCCAGTGCTGGGATTGCAAGTGTGCATCAGCACACTCAGCTTTCTATACTGGTGCTGGTGATCTAATCCCAGACCCTCATGTTTATATGGCAAGCATTTTACCACCTGAGCTATTACCTTAGCCCCATTTTATTTTCTTCTGATGATACATATTTAAAATTGATTTATAGATAAGAATAAAATGACAACTTAATTTACATTAAAATTTAACCTCTTTATTGAATGAGTATCTTGAAAAAGTAGCTAAATAGGTTTGTCTTCTAATAGTAAAATAGGGCACTGTGTACATTTCTTTTTTAATTTTAATTAGAAACAATGTTGTTTTATATGTCAATCCCAATCCCCTCTCCCTCCCCTCCTCCCCTGCCCCCCCCAATCCCCTCTTCCATCCCCTTTCTGCTCCCCAGGGTGGGTGGGGCCTTCCATGGGGTATCTTTAAAGTCTGTCATAACATTTGGAGCAGGGGCTAGGCCCTCCCCCTGTGTCTAGGCTGAGAGAGTATCCCTCTATGTGGAATAGGCTCCTAAAGTCCTTTCGTATACTAGGGATAAATACTGATCCACTACCAGAGGTCTCATAGATTGCCCAGGCCTCCTCACTGACAGGGGTCTGGATCAGTCCTGTGCTGGTTTCCGAGCTATCATTCTGGGGTCCATGAGCTCCCCCTTGTTCAGGTCAGCTGTTTCTGTGAGTTTCACCAGCCTGGTCTTGACGCCCCCCCATCCCCACCTCTCACGCACATTCTTACTTAAGGACTTGTAGTACTTTCTGATTGAAAGAATGTACGTTTTAAACTTTTATTTTTTTTATTTAAGAAATTCATCATCTTTTAGCTAAAATTCAGAGAGATTGAACCTGAAGGTTTTAGCTCACATTATAAATATTATGGGCTGTTGGACAGTGGTGGAACACTCCTTTAATCTGGGAGGCAGAGGCAGGCAGATCTCTTGTGAGTTCAAGGCCAGTTTGATCTGCAGAGTGAGTTCCTGGACAGACCCGAAAGCTATAGAGAAACCCCGTCTCTATAAACCAAAACAACCAACCAAACAAACAAATACATAAAGGCCAATTAGCTCACTTGTCTATCTTAAATTACTCTATTATTGCTATTAAACACATTGCATGTTTTTTAAGCAGGCTGTTTAAATTTTCTAGTCTGCTTTTTTTCTTATGTAGAATAGAGTGCTAACTTTTTGGAGTTGTTAGAAGAATTTGGTGGATTTCTCTGCCCAGTACTTTGGCGTGTCCTGACATTGATTTTATATTGCTGGTATAGCAAATTAACACAGTATTTAGTGGCTTCCAAAAACACTTGCCTCTTAGTGGATCAGAAGCTGGGACTAGCTGGGACTGCTTTTTCACTTGCTCTAGGTTTCAGTGAGTGGAATTCCTGGACTCCTAAGCTTGATGGCAGAATCTGCTTGTTTGTGGGGACTGACTGTCCTGGCCTGGCCAGTTCTCAGCCAATAGAGGCCTTTCTCTGGTTCGCCCTTTCAAATCCAGCAGTGAAGTGACCCATGCTCTCATTCTGGTCCCTCTAACTCGTAACATTTTATTTTTGAAGTTATTCGTCATAACTTGAGACCATCTGGATGATGCAGGACAGTCTTTATGTTCTGTGGCCCCATTGACGGTAACCTTAGCAGGTCTCCTCAGAGTACTGCCTACATTGGTGTTTGATTAATAACCACAGGGTAGGTGTATCTCAGAGCAGTGCTTATTGGCATATGATTGAATATCCTAGAGCAGTGGAGGACAGTGGATTACTTTCCTCTTGCCAATACCAAAATACTCAACAGGAGGGATGTAAGAGGAATGTACTGGATAGTTAAAGGCTTTGGTGACTTTTAGCTCTTGATGGCAGGGTTGGGAGTAGGTGGGAGTGGCTCATGCCAGTAGAGCTTGAGGTTGCTGGTCATATTTAAGCAGAGAATGGTCTGGAACTGGAGACAGGTATAATAACTCCCTGAGGCATGCCCTTAATGACTCGCATCTTCCAATTGAACGTACATCCCAAAGGTTCCATAACCTTTCAGGCTAGTACCATCAGCTGTGGATGTAGGCTTAAACACATGAGGCTATAGGGAGCATTTCACATTCAAACCACAGGTACAGGTACCAAGAGCCCTAGAGTGTCCCCATCCCGGGACTCAGTTAATTTTGGTGACAGATGGAGGTTATGGAGGTGACTGGCGCTGATGAAGGAAGTTATATTATTACTTGGAAATTATAAATTCCTTGACAGCAGGCACCCTCTCCCTCACCCCACCCCCTTAAAAATGTTTGGAACCTTTAAATATCTTGTCTAATTAAGTACTTTCCATTGACTGATGGCTTGAATATAATAATATCCATCTGTTCCCTCTGAGTTAAGTAACAATACTATAGGGATCCCCCACCTTTAAATCTGTGGCACTTGACTGAAAAGATTAACTACACATATACAACATTTAATTTCTCCTAACTTTATTTCCTAGTTATGATTTTCAATTAACCCTACAGAAGGTGGCTTACTGTTTGTATAGGAAGCTGCCATGATAACCTCTTGGAACATGACCTCTGAGTTGCTTTGTCTTGTCAATTTTCAGGTTTTGTTATGGATTTTTTTTCTCTTTAAAAAATGTGTTTGCAAAAAAAAAATGTGTTTGCAGCCATTTCTTCTCTGAGTGGTATGTATTGTTCTTGTTGAGTGTAAAACTGGCTGTTACCCAGGAGAAGGATGCTCCTATTACAGAGTAGGACACTTAATCCTGTACCATTTGGCTACAGAATATGGAAGGTGATAATAACCCACTGTTCTTCTTATCATTTGGGAATATTTTCTGCATCAACAAAAATTTAATGATTTTGTTTGACATGTTAGAGACCTAAGAAAGTGAATTCTATCTTCATCATTAAGATGCCAAGACCTGCTGGGCCTGGTGCCAAACAACTGTTATCTAAGAGGGAGATAAGGAAGGATCAGGGTATGGGGAGGATGGGGACACATCAGATTTGAGGCCAGTCTGGGATATAAAACAAAACACACCAGACCAGAATGAAAAAGTCAAGATCGGGTTCCCAGAAGGTGTGGCAGGAGACTGGATGTAGCAGCCATTAAAGGGCTTTTCTGTCATATGTATAGTCTCAGGTTTGTTTGAAGCATAGCTTTAGTTCTAGCACTTGAGCATCAGAAATTCGAGGCATTCCCCGGCTACATATCAAGGCTAGCCTGGGATATTGGAAACTTTATCTCCAAACAAAAAGAAACACCCGTCCTCTGACATACACACCATGAAAGCCCAAACCCCTAAACCAAAAACCAAGATTGGGACACTGTCTTTGGAAGACTTTTCTAGAAACTTGTTTCCTCATTACACTGGCTTGCTCAGGGCTACTTCCCTGTGACATCCCCCGCCCCCCATTCCATGTTAAGCTAGAAGAAATGAGTTTGTTTAAAATTCTTTGTTGAATTGTGTTCATTTTGTCACTTCCTTTTGTAAGTAACCTCTTGGAATCTTTGTTTTTTTTTCAACATAATTTGTGTCCCAAAATATGTGTCTGTCTCTCTCACCCGAAGACACCATAAAATGAAAGCACTCACTCCTTTGTGTGCCTTCTTCCCTCACTGCCTTTGAACTGAAGTAGCTGGGCTGGCTGGAAACCCTGTGGAGGCCCTTTCAAGAATGCCTTACTGTCTAAATCAAGGGTCAGTGTGTCCACTCACCGCTCAGACCTTCTGCCATTTTGTAGACTAATGTGACAGTAGAATCTCTGCTATGGGAAACTGTACATTTATGCTTTTTGAAGTGAATTTGAGACGTTATTGAATTGCACTTCAGGAGAACAAATAATTTAGTAACTCTGAATGTCAGAATGTTTGTCCCCCCCCCTTTTTTTTTTTATTAACTTTTTTGAGGTAGGATCTTGTGTAGTATTGGCTAGACTCCAGCTTGCTATGGCGGGCTGAGGCTGATCTTGAGTTCCCAGTCCGTCTGAGTACTAGGTTGACAAGTTTGCATTATCACCCCTGGCTTTTTTTAAAAAACATTTTTGAGGAGTTGGCTTTATCATCAAAGTACCACATTTGTTTAATTTGTTAATGAAGTCATCATTCATATTGATTTGATTAATCATTAATTAGGGAAGTGATATGACTCATTTAAATTACTGATACATTTTCACTCTTTCTCTTCTGGTGTAGAACATTTAATTTGTCATTTAGTTTAGATCATCAGTCAGGTTATTGATTCCTTTTTTATTGTAAGATGGCTTAGCGGTTAAAGGGCACTGACTGCTCTTCCAGAGGACCTGGGTTCAATTCCCAGCACCCACATGGTAGCTCACAACTGTCTGTAACTGCAAGATCTGATAACCTCACACGGACATACATGCAGGTGAAGTGCCAATGCACATAAAATAAAAAAAAATATTTAACAAGTAAATTATATATAACAGAATTTACATTTCACAGTTTTAGTCATACATTCCAATGGAATTAAGAATACTGAGATTGTCTAGAGAAGGGACTAGATTTGCACATACCAGACTTAAATCTCCATATAAGGAATTAATGACCTTTAACTGCTGTGCTTATGTTATTTTTCATTGGCAGGATTTGAACCCTAAATGTATTAAAAATAACTTGCCTTTTATGTAGCTTTCTATGCCATTAAAGCAAAGAATAATACTTTGAACTATCAGAAAGCAGTTAGTAGCATTATGGTTATGTGTTTTTATATTATCTTATTTCTATTTCTGACAGTTTTCACTGGAGTGACTTTTTCTGCATATTTAATTTCTGTAAGCCTTTATGACTTTTAAATTATATTCACTATAATTTTCAAAACAGTTTTTAGTTATGGTGGCATTGGCAGTCATTCTTTTTTCTTTTCTTTCTTTCTTTCTTTCTTTCTTTCTTTCTTTCTTTCTTTCTTTTTTTTTTTTTTTTGAGATAGGGACTTAACTGTGTAGCTTAGATGTGCCTTGAACTCATGCCTCAGCCTCTAGAATTGTGGGAGTTGCAAGCATGCACCATCATGACTGGTACAGTAATAATTCTTACAAAAAGTATTTAGGAGGTCAAAGATACCATTTTGGGTAAAACAAAAATGCAGAGCTCTGTACTTGAATATAACAAATGACATAAATGCATTCCAGGAAATGTGTGGTTTGATCATCACTTCTGTGTGAGTGTCACTTAATGACTTTAAGATACTGTATGTGCATATCTGTGCTTATTATTGTGCGTTATTTTGAAAGTTGGCCAAAAAGTGCTGCATAGGATTTCAAACTTGTTTGTTCAACCTTAGGACACTTAATAATACCAATTCATTTATCATGTTTAATTGATAGGGAAAGCAGGAAAATTGAGAAAGAACACCTGAGAGGGACTCCTTGGGAGGAACTCTCTTAATTGCTACTAATTTAAAACTTACTGAATTGTGTGTGTGTGAGTGTGTGTGAGTGAGTGTGTGTGTGTGTGTGTGTGTGTGTGTGTGTGTGTGTGTGTGTGTGTGTGTCATGGAAATAGGACCACTGAAGGGCACACAAGCCAGTTAAAGATGGCGCTGAGGGGAAGTCAGGAGGGTGTGTCCTGAGGTGTTTACAAAAAGTGCTGATTGATTCCCAAGATGGAACCAGATGTGGTCACTGCATGAAAGGCTCATGTTCACTAGGTAAAGCATAGGGTGCCTAGGCGCGTGGTAGGCTGCCTGTTTTCTTGCTCTGTGGTTTTTTGCTTTAAAAGATGCTTGCTGTGGAGCAATAAAGGAATTCCTGCTTGACTAGACTCTCTGCTGCCTCTGATTGTCTCTGGGATCCTGGGAGGCAGGGAACGGGTGAGCAGCACACTTACCTTCCTTGGACCCAGCTTAGCCTTCCGTGGTTGGGCTAAGACCCTGCCGACCACTTGTTGCTCTTTCTCTCCATCATGTGTGTTTTGGAGATTGAACTCGTGAGTGTCAGGCTTGGAGGCATGGGCCTTTACCATCTGAGTCATCCCACAGGCTCCCATTTGTCATTTTCTTATTCCCCAATCTCACCTGAAGTAGGAAATCATAATAAAACTTGTTTTGTACCTTTCTGTTTTTTTTCTGTTTGTGTTTAGGCGTTTTTTCACACATGCATGTAGTATATAGGAATCCATATATTGTATATATAGTTTTATAAAAATAGAATAATTTCAAGCAGAAGATAATTGTAATTTTTTTAAAAACAGAAATATTTTCCACTTCTTTTTCTGTGTAATGGATTATTTTTAATGCCCTGGGTTAGTGTTCTACACTTTGTTATTATAATACTGAAAGTTTATAGCTTTTAAAAATGTTTGGAGCAGATGAGAAATAAGTGGCAATATATTATATTGAATTGTTTATTTAAAACAAAGATATATATTTGGATTTGTATGCATATAAATTAATTATTCTAGGCATCAGTTAGCTAAAAATTGTCTTAAGTATCATGTGTGGGATTTCTAGTTCCCGCAGAGAATTTTACCAATTAAAATAGATTTAAATGCAATAGGTATTTCCTATCCAAATCAAAAATACTGAATCTTGAATATGATCTTGCTGTAAAATATGATTAAGAAATATAATTATGGATTAACAAGGGACTTATATAAATTTGATTAGTAACTTCAAAGATTTTTACAATATTCCTATCCTTTAAAATATTTCATTGTGCTCAAGATGTAGGTATAATTATTAATGAGGCAATATATTGCCTTATGTTGATAATTTGTCTTCAGTATTTCATCAAACATTAGAATATTTTCTGTCATACAACATACCAAGCACTGGTAATGTTCAAGAAGAAAAACAGAATGAACAATATAAAACTACCCCCCCAATAAAAATAGCAAAACACACATATTCCAAAACAAGCAAGCAAGGGAAAGTTCTATTAGCATTCTATTGTGAGAGGTGGGAGGGGGGCAGAGAGGCACAATGAAGTATAATACAACGTTGCATATAGTCAGAATTCAGTTAGAATTCTAAAGCAGACAGTGGTAATGCCAGGCACCTTAGCAAAGAGTTGCCAGAAATAGCCCAGTCAACAAGTGGAGAAACTTCTGCAGCATAGCAGTACAGGCAATGAGGATAGTACAACTATTTTTTGTTAGAAAAAGAAGTGAAAAGGGCTAAAAAATTAACCTGGAGAACATCAGGCTTCAGAAATTTTGAGTAAGCTTAAGTGGAAGATGGTATTAGGGAAAAAAGAAGCATTCACTCTGATTTCTCTCCATTGCCACCTTTTCTCTTTATTAAAAATTATTATTTATTCATTTGTATGGGTGTTTTGCCTACATGTGTGTCTGCGCATCGTGTGTGTCATGGTATCCATGCAGCCCAGAAGCTTAAAACCTCTTGTAGGCCCTGTGTAATTTGAATGTATTTAGTCCCAAAACCTCATAGGGAGTGACACTATTAAGTGGTGTGCCCTCTCTGGAGTAGGTCAGTTTATTTCCTGTTGCCTGAGTGTCAAGATGAAGGACTTTCAGCTTGTTCCTTCTCTACCACCATGTCTGCTTGCATGGCACCTTGTTATAGCATGATGATAATGGACTAAACATCTGAAAATGTAAGCTACCCCAATTAAATGTTTTGCTTTATATGAGTTTCCATGGTCATGGTGTCTCTTTATAGCAATAGAAACCCTGATTAAGACAGGCCCTTACCTCTCATAGGTAAGCACCAAGCTAAGGGCCTTGGGACTATCTGCCTTTGGGAGATAGTCCAGACCTCAGCTGTAGCTCTCCATCTGCTCTTACCATCTCACTATACTGGAAGTAATAGTGAATCTTAGAATCAGGGGACTTTACACCTGAATGTGCCATTAACTTTATACTAGCCCCTTTATTTAAAAAATTTACATGTGTATATATGTCGTATGTGAAAATATTCTAGTTGTTTTTAGTGGTGTGAGGAACATCCATCATGGCTAAGCATTTCTGATCACTGCTTCAAAATGAGTTATAGGGTACTGGGATTGCCATTTAGCAACTGGTAATCTAAAACAGTCACAGTTGTTGCACCCCAATTGTTTCTTTCTTTGCTTTTTTTTCCCTTTCAACCCAGAGAGTACCAATCACTTGTCACTTTTCATTTCCAGTTCTTAGTAGCTTGGTAATCAGATTCAGTCTATGAATGGCAAATACAATTTAGGGTTGCTGGGGCAAGAGGTGGAAGATCTGTCTTTGTGATAGCAGCAGTGAACTAATATAGGGTAATGTGTTAAACTCACTATTTGTATAAAAATAGTAGACACAAGTCAATGACAAGGACTGACATGTGTTGTCTCCAAATGCACAGGCTTATTACCTGAGAGATAATGTATATTCAATTGAACTCTTGTTGGTAAAAAAGAATTCAAACAGACCTGAAATAAATACTCTTGTCTTAATCATCAAAGTTGCCATGTGCTGCTTCCCTTAGAGCTTAAGGGAATTCAGTATTCTTATAAAAATCTACCACTAAGTTCCCAGACTAGTGATTGTCTGGAAATCTTAATGAAATGTGTTTTACATGTTTTATACTCAAGAGTGACTAAAAACAGGGAACTAGAGTGTGTGATGATTCTAGCTGTTGACATGCTTTCTAGAAATAGTCTATAGAAGTATGCTCTAGAGGCTAGGAAAGAACTCTATTGGGAGTGTTTCCCAATGTAGTTTGGAGGCTTCAGATGTTGGATGGTTTGTTTTTGGACTATGTTGTGGAAGGCAGACTTAAAACTGTTTGTGGGGGTCAAAGGCTTAAGTGTCAAGAAGAATGGGGAGCTATCTACTCTAGTAACCTTTTAATGGCTGCAAGAGGTGATGGCTTGGCCTGACAATGTGGTCCAATTTAGGAGATATTTTAGTATTATTCATGTGTTTTAATCATTCAATAGTATTATTTCTGTTCTCTGAGGAAAGAGACCAAGGTGTTAATTGCTTTTTATTTTTTATTTTTTAGAGACAAACTCTTAAATTCACAATTGCCTCAGCCTCCAGAGGGCTTGGATTACAGGCAGGTGCCATTGTACCTATCAAGAAAATTGGTTTCTTAACTTGTGCAACAAAACTGAAAGTTAATATTTGGAACTTGTATAACTCAGGGTACTTAAATCTCTAAACGAAAAGCTTTCCAGTAGCAACAAGCTGTATATTGCCAAAAATTTTGGAGAATTTTTCTTAACTCTGTGGTCTTGGGGATGAAACCCAAGGTCATGGTCATGCTATCGAAGCATTGCAGAGTAATTTCCAATTAGAAATATGTCTTGGCTTGGGGAGGAAAATACCATAAGGTATACCAAGTACCTAACAGATGTTTGATTGACCCAAAACAAGAAACAGAGGGATGAGAATAAACTCCATCGGAGATTAGAAGTAAACATTTCCCCATGCACTTAACACTAGTCTACATTTTTTACATAGTCTTAGAAAACCACCCAGTTCTTATTTGTTTGGGGTGATTTTAAGGTTCATTCACCTATAATTAGAAAGACACACAGTTTTTATGCTTTAATTTCTCCTTCAGGGCTGGAGATTTAATATTGTAACTTTAATATTAAAATATTCATCAAAATGGTATTTTTCCACTTCATCTTGTTGAGTTAGGAAGTTAACAAGATGGAGTTGAGACTGAAATTTAAAAAAAGAAAAGAAAGAACGAAAAGGAATGAAAAACAAGGGTTTTCCCCACCTCAGTTTTCTTAATGATGGCTCACTCTTTTCTCATTACATTTATCTGTAGTTTATACTCCATGTTCTGAGTTGCATTGTCATGTGGTGATAGACACTTACGGTCATGTACTTTGTATTTCTATGTCCTGATCAGATAGAAAAGTGTTCACTGCCCTTTGCAGTTGCTGGCCATACCCCAGTTCTCTCTATAATTGGCATTATGAGGATCACTAGTGTAGTCTCAGCCAGATCAGTGGGAATGCTTCTTTTTCAGTACAATGGAAGGAAATTTCATTCTAGCCTTTAAAAAATGCCAGTTAGCATTTTAGATACCATCTTGACTATGATAAATATCCTGTAACCTCTTTTAAGTAGATGTGGAGTAGCTATATTATCTTCAATGCTCCATGCCTAAGAAGCCTTAATAGAAGGAGTTTCAATCTAGTGATAACTGTTGGCCCCCTTTTTACTGTAGTGAATTATTTCCCTTGAACTCAAGTGGATGTCTGAAACCCCAGATACTCATAGATCCTGCTAAAGTTGTGTTTTCTTCCCTATATGGAAGTATCTATGATAAAATTTAATTTGTATATTAGGAACAGCAAGAAAAATAACAATAATAACATTGAAATAGGAGAATTATAAAAATATATAGACATGTAAACAAATTTACATGGCTATGGGTACCCTATTTTTATCTTATTTAAAAGTAACACTTTGTAGTTTCTTCTTGGCATTTTTGAGTCATCAGCAGTGTCACAGCCCTTATGCTTCAGAGCCATTATTTAAGTTAAAAAGTTGCTGAATGCGTGTACTGTGAACATGGCAGCTAATCTAGTGACTGAGATGAAGAAGTGACTAGTCAGTGAAGATGCTCGGTAAAGGATTGAGAGTGAAGCAGGAAGGTACATGATGTACACTTTAAAGCTTGTAAATGTTTATTTCTAGAGTTTTCTAGCTATCATTTTGAAATTAAAGTATATCATGGACAACTAAAAATGTGGCTAAGGGATAAGTCATGAATTATTGGTCAGGAAGGAGAAGGATGTGGGAGGTATTGGGAACAATTTGATTTCTAACTCCTCTTGTACCTCACATATACACTAAGAAATTATGGACCTTGGGGCATCCCATTAGATATGAACTTATTCTTGTTTTAAGGGCCTCAGGTTCTCAAAGGAAATAGAAAAATAGTGAATTTTGTGACATCCATTGAAGAGTGAAATTAGGATTTGACTGAAAATCTTCAGCATTAGAACCTCTTAGTGTCTGGGTGTGGTGGCATAAGCCTTTAATCCCAGCACTCAGGAGGCAGAAGCAGGAGGATAGCTATGAGTTTGAGGTCCTTATGGGCTACATAGTGAGGCCCAGGACAGCCAGGGCAAAGCAGAGCAAAAAAAAAAAAAAAAGAACTGAAATATGCTGGTTTACTGATGTCACTGTTCCGGTCACCAAAGCCGCTCAGAGCACTTGTTAGGGAAGAGACAGCTTTGCTGTGTTCATTTTCAGTTCCCATCCATTTTACTTCTGGGTCCTGAAATAGGAATAAGTTTATGCTAGGAGTACTTCCTTTCAGGAATATTGCTGAAATACCCCTTGTGGTACTGACCTTGCCGTCTCCATTCACTTTCACAGTATAGCGTTATGTTTCTCACAGCACAGTTTGCTGTTTTTATTTTCTCATTACTTGACGGAATTCCTGACTCAAAGGACTTAAGGGAGGAGAGAATTAGTTTGGCTCATGATTTCGGAGGGTACACTCAGTACGACATGACATCAAGGTAGAATGGCACAGGCAGGATCTTGCGGCTACTGCTTCTTCATATGGGATGTGAAATAAGGCTGGCTATTAACCACCGAGGCTTGCTTCAAAGTGATCTACCTCCAACCGCCAGCTGAGACCTGGTGTTTAATCACATGAGACCACAGGGAATATTTTCACATTCAAACTACAACATCTGCCATCATTTTGCCCCAGCTATTTTTTTTTTCTTGTTTTTAATTTGGGCATTGTGGATGTGTCCAGTGAGGAACTGAGTATCGAGCACCCTTATTATGATTCGCTCTGAGGTCAGGTGGTGACTGGGTCTTTAATTGAAGACCTTCACCACCTTTGGAAAGAATACAGGGCCTTGTTCACTGAGACAACATATCCATGTACTTTCATATTAGTCATTTGCTTTCCTGCTACCACTGGGCTATACAGAACACATGGCCTCCCGAAGAGCAAGGTTCAGTGGATTCCTAGAAGTACCACATGGTCTACCCGACACAAGGAGGAATCTTGACCTCGTGGCCAATGCATTTTTGAATTAGAGCAGCTAACTAGGCTGGCTGTGGCTGCCAACTGGAAGTTGTTGAATTTCTTGATGGAAATTTGCCTTTGTTCAGTTCAGCCTGGGAATAACTCAAGTTCATTTGTTTGTATGAAAGGAGACTTCCAGAACAGATATCACACAGAGGAGCCAGGAATAAAGCAGGAATAAATTCTCTGTCTTTATTTCTAGACACCCTTCTCTGTGGAAAGGCTCAACAATAAGAGCCTCAGCAGGCTTGTGGCTTAGAGCTCAGCTCCTGAGACCCCAGAGTCATCTCTTTCTGAAAACTTAAAAATTCTATCTCAATTCTCAAGTTTGTCTCCAAGTTTTACTTACTGAGTTGACTTAAACCTAGAACAGATAAAGTGCTTCTCTTTGTAGGAAGGATTGTGCTCTGTTAGAGGCTGTGGCATCTTCCCATTTTTCATTGTAAAACAGCAGAAACTTAGCTCATGTCCATGGCAGCCCTGTACTGAGGTTGCCTACAACATGGGTGGTAAGTAGTTTTGATGGACATTTAAGGTAGTCTGTTATGTTTGAAATTGTCTATTGTCTGCCTGCCTGCCTGCCTGCCTGCCTGCCTGTGTAGTGTGTCTGCGCATGCGCCTTCGAGTGTGTGTGTGTTGAAGGGAGGTGTTTGCTGTAGCACTTCAGTGGAGGTCAGAGAACAACCTTAGAAGCAGTTGTTTCTTGCTACCTTGTGGATCCAGCTCAGGTTTTCATGCTTTGTGGCAGGTTTCTATACCTACCAAGAAGCCATCTTGCTGGCCCAGCCCTTCTTTGTCATATATACAACAGCATAACTATAGATTGCAAAGTATTTCAAGGTCTTTATCCAATTGGTTATATGCATAATCGAGTATATGATCTATGTATTGCTTCAGATGTTTCAAAAATACTTTTTATTTCCAAAATATTTTTACTTTTTTTTAAAATATGAAAAGTATTATTCACAACCTAGGAAGCAAAACCTAGGCCAGGTGTAATGTCTACTTAAAGAAACCGAGGCACAGGAATATTAGCAACTGGAATCACTCACAGAAAATCTTGTAGCCACACAGTTATTGGCAAACCAGAGTTCTCTCTCATTCACTTTATCTTTGGCTTTCTTCTCTCTAAGTTGCTTGCTGTAAGTCAAATAATTTGGCTTTTCCCAGAGGAAGATTTCAACTATGAACTTGGCATTGGAAAAATGGCTGATCTCTTTTTAAAAGAGTTTATTTGAGAGACAGAGAGAGACTAATTGTTTTCTTTCCTGCAATTTAAGAAAAGAGACACTAGTCATCTATATCAAAAAGATACAATCAGATGTGGTTGTCCATAGATGTAGTGCTAGCTCTTGGGAGGCAGAGACAGGTTGACCAGCAGTTCAAGGACTTGAGGCTAGCCTGGACTACATGAGACTCTGTCTTAAAAAAAGTGGGGGTTGGGAAAAGAAGAAACAAAGACAAATAGTTCTAAAAGTGAAGAGAGACCAACAGTAATAACAACAAAAATTTAAATTGGTGAAATAATTCTAGCCTTTAAAAGGCACTCCACACAGTAATTACCTTGGAACACAAGCACAAAGTTTAAAACTTTTGTGAGATGCCTGGGAACATAAAAAGAGGCCGTGCACCCACCCCTTCCCCCAACCTCAGCCAGCAGCATTAAGTCATTTTAGAACCATTAAACTTGTAAAGGAAACCAATTGAAGTAGTTCCTTCCAAATTACCTAGCCCTCTCTAATTAAAGAGGTTCATCATGTTAGGAATAACATAAGAGAAGGAATCTGAACCCTGCCAGATGAGGGCAGAGCAGGATCTCCTTAATTAGGAGCCTTCAAATCTGAATGTCACCATGGGTTGTCAATCTCTCTGGTCTCTCAACTGCCTTCCCAGAGCTGCTATTCTGAGCCAAGCCTTATGTCGAAATTCCATTTTGAAATTCCTAGAGATGGAACTTTGCTTCTACTGAAGCCTTGGCTTCTCAAGACCCTGTTTTGTTTTGTTTTTTAAAAACCACAACCCAAACCAAAAACAAAACAAAGCAAAACCAAAAGACAAATAGTTCTCTCACTCTTCTCTCCATTTCTGCACACGGTCCCTATAGGTACTTTCATATACATAGTTTCCTTTCTAAATACAACTAGACTGTAAGTGAATGAATTCTATTCCCTTGTTACACATGAGCAAAGTTGAGAGGTTCAGATGACTTGCTTGAGTCATAGTGTAAGTGGTGGATTTAGAGTTTGAAACCAGGGTGCCCCATTTTAGCCCTGCATGCCTCCCACTTGCTGTCCTATCATCCTCCATCCCACCCTGTACTCCTCCTATGGTGCTGTCACGCTGTCCTACACCCCAGTTTCAAGATCTTTAGGAGAAAAGGTTGTTTGTGCCTATCCTTGAGCTGAGATTCTTCTATTAGGATAGGGTTTTCCTTTGTAGCCCAGGCTGGGCATGGTGCAAACCTTGTGTTGGCCTCCTGAAAGCTGAGATTACAGATGTATTGGAAAATAAGCAAGAGGCAGAAAAACACTGTCCTTCATTTTATAGACATTTCATCTCAGGAAGAAATTACAGGGCTCTTCTCTGGGTCAATAAACCCAGTCTTGTCACTAGAGAAGGTAGGGAAGGAGGCATTCCTGTCCAGAGTTTTCATCTTCTTGGCCGTTAGAAGAATATACTCTTCAGAGTTCCCAAGTTCAAATCTCAACACCCACATGGCAGCTCACAGCTGTCCGTAACTCCACTTCCAGGGAATCTGACATCTTCACACCAATGCACACAAAATAGAATTAAATAAATCATTTAACAAATATGCTCCTCAGGATAGGCTGTTAGCTTCAGGTCAGTAACAAGTTGGCTTCCCTGAATTGGGGACTGTGGTCGGAGGTCTTTCACTGGGAATGTGACAGAGGCTTCATCAGAGTTTGAAGGCCAAATGCCATGGCAAAGCAGAGCCTCAAGTGGTTTCTCTCTCCTTCCTTCCTTCCTTCCTTCCTTCCTTCCTTCCTTCCTTCCTTCCTTCCTTCCTTCCTTCCTTCCTTCCTTCCTTCCATACTGCTTTAAGTCCTCTGGGCCCAAGCAATTTGTAGTGTTTGCTGACTAAGAAAAAAAGCTTTGAAGGTTCCTCTTATGACAAAATCTTGCAGTCATCATATTAGACTTTTTTATTTTTGTTCCACCTTCTTCTGGCAAGTAGAAGAATTTAATAAGAAAGGACCCATGGTTTCAAAACAGGTCAGACCTAGGACTAAGACATCCAAAGCTTGTATGGAATCCCTCTGGCGGTTCATCCTACTGGGCCCCAGGGAAGGGAGGAGACAGAAGTCTATCCTGGTAAATGTTTGTTCAATTAAAGGTGAAATTTTTGGCCAGGCTATTTATAGCATGTTTATAACATGATGAAAACAACAAAGGACATTCGCTGGTTTTGAAACCTGGCCATTACTCTTAGAGGAGAAAGACTATATTTAAGTAATAGAATAAAAACAAAAGATTGAACCATTGAAATGCCCTGCCATTTTTGACATGGATTTAAATCATGGCATTTAATCAGTTAATAATTGTTATCATAATCATTCCTAATAATTTGTGTTTAATATTGAGAAATCAATGAAATATTAGTCTTTTGGATGAAAGTACTACCTTAGTTGGGCCTATCTGGACTTCAGGATAATATAGTGTCTTAGGATGTAAAGTTTTCGTTTAAGATAACAGCAGATAGGTGTTCATTGGTGTTTCTGATAACCCTGAACCAAGTACAATACAATTAGTGGAACTTACAGTTATAAACTGTATAAGCTTTGGATGGCATTCTCAAACTCCTTTTGTTTCTTCTCTCCCTTCTTTCAGGGAGGTTGTTGAATGTTGTATATGTTCTAAGGTCTTATATATGGTTGTATATGTTCTAAACTCTGCATTCCCCTAAACCTTCATATCTTTTCATCTAAGATGTCACTGTCTTTTGTTTTAAGGATGTAAACGATGTGATTGAGATTGGTATCACAGAACAGAAACCTATAGACTAGGCATGCTGAAGTCCACTAGGAGCTAGACTACACTGCATTGTAAGATCTATCAACTAGAGTGATTTGACTTAATATCTCTGGCTTTTTTTCTTTTTAATTTAAATTAGAAACAATCTTGTTTTACATGTCAATCCCAGTTGCCTCTCCTTCCCGTCTTCCCCTGCCTCCCCGCCTCAACCCCTTATCCCATCCCCTTTGTGCGCCCCCGGGAGGATGAGGCCTTCCATGGGAGATCTTCAGAAGTCTGTCACATCATTTGGAGCAGGGCCTAGACCCTCCCCCATGAGTCCAGGCTGAGAGAGTATCCCTCTATGTGGAATGGGCTCCCAACATCCATTCCTGTACTAGGAATAAATACTGATCCACTACCAGAGGCCCCATAGATTGCCCAGTCCTCCTAACTGACACCCACATTCAGGGCATCTGGTTCAGTCCTATGCTGGTTTCCCAGCTATCTGTCTAGGGCCCATGAGCTTCCCTTTATTCAGGTTGTCTGTGAGTTTCTCTAGCCTGGTCTGGACCCCTTTGTTAATCACTGCTTCCTCTCTACAACTGGATTTCAGGAGTTTGGCTCAATTTTTAGCTGTGGGTATCTGCTTCTGCTTCCTTCAGATACTGGATGAAGGCTCTAGGGTAGCATATAAGGTAGTCACCAATCTCATTATAGGAGAAGAACATTTAAGGTAGTATCTCTGGCTTCCTTAAAAGTCAAACTTGCTTACCTGCTTCAGGAATTATAGAAAAGGGCTGGGATGGGGGGCTGAAGACAGATTTCTAGGCCAGTTAAGGCTCCATAGTGTGACTCGTCTCAGATATACTAACCAACCAACTAAACAATCTATTGAGAGATTTTCCAATAATGTGCACATTTCTCAAGCATCTTCTTCCTATTTGTTTTAAAACTCTGCTAATCATAAGACATCCATAAATGTCTTCACTAAATGGAAGCAGAAATGTTGAGATAGTAATTTCTTATTTTTGGATTGACTAAATAAATGTGAAATGATGTGGAGAATTTTAGGTAAGCACTTTAAAAATATTTCCACTCAGGAAAATATATGCATTATTAATTAGATAGGTGTTTACTTCAGTATGATCAATTTGTTATTAATTAAAATAATCCCTGACACAGAGCTTTACTGATAATCTGTCTTTAAGCTGTCAAAATAAAATATATGAATTTTGGAGAAATACTTAATATTGATGGGTGAGGCATCCCCACATTTAATGTCCACCAAGTGCTGGAAAAATCATGATTGATGTAATGAAAGTTAGTTGAGGTTTTCTCTATAAAGTCAACATAAAAATGAGGTCTATCCATTCTTATTCCAAATATCTTGGACTATTTTTCTTTTTGATGATTCAGGCATCATATTTAATAAGTTATTAATGATTTATTCCTGATCCTGATGGATTCTCTTTAATGTGTATATGACTCATTTCAATATAGCAGCATAATAAATGTCCAGTTTTATGAAACTTTAAAATAGGTCAAAATAATCTTACCTGTTACTTAATTGAGGGTGATTTTGTAATTATACCATTAAAGTTAATAAAATGAATTATGGATTCAAGGAGAGAAGAATTGATGTGGTCTCATTGTGAGATGTTAAGATTTAGGGATCTGTAACAGGCCTTTTATGTAAATGATTAAGGGACATGTGTTTGGCTATCTGCTTTTGCATTATGCAAGGTTAATTGCCAAAGAGCATCATCATGCACAGTAAAGTGTTCAGCATTTCTGCTATGTTATTTTTGTGGACCAATCATGTTATCCATACAAATGGCTTCATCTTGAACCTGTAAGGTTGCATACATCATACTGGTATTTATATAAATAAACTCTTAAGCAGTGGATTTCTCACCCATTCTTTTGTTGTTATTTCACTGTGTCAAGTAGCCTCAGTATTGGCTTATGGGAGGCCTTACTAGTCATCTAGTCTTTCGGTAAATTCATAGCACCAGGTTGCTCTAGATCTGTTTGAGTCTTATACTGGCTTAAGTTAAATCTTCAATCATTTAGGATACCCTTGTACAACCACTTACAAATAGCTAGAGATACTGGTGGGATTTGAAACAAACGTCTCTGAGCATATTCTTGTAAATTAGTGTATTTTTTTCAAGTACTCTTAGAGATATTGCCTTCATAATCAGTTTGCTAGTCTTTGTAACTAGTTACCTAGCTTTTATAATCATTTTACTAGCTGTATTAGTATGTTAGGTTGTTTGGTCTCTTTTCTTTTTCATTCATTTTTTTTATTCAGCCACATTTTGGGCACTTTTTTTGAGTTAGTAACTAGTCTTGAGAGGACACTGTTTGTAATATTAACTTAAGGCAGGATGGAGCAGAAGTTAATATGGTTTTATGGGTTTTGTTACTTGCTGTTTTTGATAGAGAGATAGGGAGAGAGAAGAGATCATTGGGAGGGAGAAGTAGAGAGAACACAAAGTTGGATGGGTAGGAAAGTGGGGGGATTTGAGGGAGTTGGGGAGGAGAAACATGATAAAATATATTGTATTAAAATTTTAATAAGTTAATGCATAATATCATAGGTCTCTGCTAAGCTAAGGCAGAGATTTTGGGAACAGAGGCTGGTTTGTAGTTTGTGGACAATGAGATTCATGCTCCGAGGCAAACTGACAAGATAGGGAAGCTTCATTTTTAGTAATAATTTGAAAGTAATTGAGTTACTGTAATATTAATTGTGGGTCAAGTAGTCATTGAAAATGAAATTTGTGCATGCAGCTTTATTTGGAAATTAATATATATCTAAATCTAAGTCCCAAGACACTGTAGTCTTCTAACTCTATGCCACCATATCAAACACCCCTCTAATTTATTCAAGTCATTTATTTAAACAGATTATCATAAACATTTCTGTTTGGTCTTAAGGTGACCATGCTGAATAATCTTTTGTTTCAAATTAGGCTAATAACAAGGCATAGGAATGATGCTGAGATCTTCAGAAATTATATGTGTGCACAGATGCATACATGCATGTGTTTGTGTCTGTATGTGTGTATGTAGTACACAAGACAGAGGAAAAAAGATACTCATACATGACATTTGAAACCAGAAGCAGCTGCAACAAGGTCAGTCTCCTTGTGAAGTCTCCTGGCCACTTTGTCTCCATTTGGGCCAGTCAAGTTTAGTCTTGTCATTAGGCATTCGACATTTCTGCTGGGCATCATCTCCAGTCTTCTAGGAACAGACATCATGGCATAACACATTCTGTTTGTGCAATGACCAGAAAGTACAGTAGTCATTTGCAAGTTGCACAATACTTATTTATGTATTGTATTTCAGTGTTGCATGCTGGCCAGGCTTGAGCTAGTGCTTGGAAGCTGCTGGCAGCTGCTTTGTTCTCAATTGATTAACTTGTTCTCATTATGTGTTTCTCCCTTGTTCTTATTTATTTATTTTGGTTGGTGTTGTCTTTTTTTTAATTTAAATAAGGCTTGAGGATTTCGTAGCAGTGACATAATGGGATTACCCTGTTTTTGATATTCCTTTTGGGAAAAGTTGGGGTCCTGTTTGGTGAAGTCAGCTTGAATTTTATGCCTTACCCTATTCCTTATAATTAAAGTACCAGTTTAGCATCATCTACCAAGTCCCTCACATGATCTTTGCATCTCTTCTTGGTAGGATAGCTCAAGCATTAAGCTTGTACCTCTTGTATTGTATTAAGAACCGTAACTGTGCTGGGCATTATGGCACATATAATCTTAATACTTGAGTGGCTGATGCAGGGAGATTGAGAGTTCTAGGCCAACCTGGCCTGCATATCTACACAGCTGAGAGAAAGTCTTAAAGGGGGGGTATTTACTCTTCAGTGTTTCATTTTGTCCTTTAAAAAAATCACATTTGGTGATATTATAATGATTTTGATATTGAAGTAGTATTAGAAAAGGAGTTTTTAGGGGTGATTATACAGCATACTCTGGCCATTAAAAATGAATGTATTAGCAAGGAATGCTGGTTTATAGGGCTAGGGGGAAACAGTGATGCAAGTTAGGTAATAAATAAAAGTGAGAGAGAGAGAGAGAGAGAGAGAGAGAGAGAGAGAGAGAGAGAGAGAGAGAGAGAGAGAGAGAGAGAGAGATATGAGTTGCTTCTCTCACCATGGTGACTGTATGAGACAATCTCTTTTGGTTTTCAAAGTTGGGCTTGTCAGAACCACTCAAGGTTTAGGACAGTAGATTGCTGGGCTTATGCCAGAGATAGTAAAATCATTGAATTAAGATAAGAATTTCCGGCCGGGCATTGGTGGCGCATGCCTTTAATCCCAGCACTCGGGAGGCAGAGGCAGGCAGATCTCTGTGAGTTCGAGGCCAACCTGGTCTCCAGAGCAAGTGCCAGGATAGGCTCCAAAGCTACACAGAGAAACCCTGTCTCAAAAACCGAAAAAAAAAAGTAAGTATTTCAAATGAGTCATATTTGTAAGAGAAGAAACATCTGAATTCAGCATTGTTATTTAATGTTAGAGTTTGGTAGCATTGTGATATCTTAATAGTAGATTTTTTTTTGTCTTCATTTTCCTTGCTGTGTATCCTACTACAGTTCTGCATCCTTAAAATGCTGGGTGTTAAGGTCTAACTAACTCACCAATAGATATTTTGGTTCTATTCTTGTGTTGAAGTATATAAGCATGCCAGTAAAATATTTCTGTATTAAGACTAATATTTCAGCCTGTTAGGGAGGATTCTTGACCTTGACTACAGCACTTGGATACTGAAGCAGCCTTGTTCAAGGCCATCCTTTAGTTACCCTATAAACTCTAGGTGAGCTATGATTATAGAGTGAGACACCAGTATTCACTAGTAACTTAACATTTATAGAACAACTTTGTCATAAAATATACAATGTATTTACAATGGATCAGCAAGGCCCTGCATTTTGCTATTTGTGCCTGAAAGAATCAGAAATAGAGAGAGCCTATGTAACTTGCCTAAACTAGTTACTGTGTAGTAGGGAGTGCACAGAAAACAGGAACACAAATTAATTAGCTAGCCATATACCTGGTTTCTTCATAAATTTGAGCTGTTAGTGTCTTGTATTGTGAAGGTATGGGTTATGCCCACAGGAGGTACTCCTAGGTCACAGTCCTTCCTGACTTTATGAATAATTCAGATTCCAGACATACTATTTGCCCATGAATTTTTCTTGAGCTTGTGATTCTCACATCACTGTTTTAAAGATTTTTTTTATTATATAAAATGGATTTTGTAAAATAAAATAAGAGAAATTAGCAGAAAGAAGAAAATACTTTAAATCTGAGCATCCGGTAGGGAGTGCTGGGCACAGAGACCATTAATAACTATCTATTGATTGAATGCCAGGAATTAGCTTCCTGACCTCGGAGTAAATTGCTTAAGCTGTCATATTCTATCTGTAAGAAGGGTGGCTGGCAGGGTTCTTCTACTACTTCTTTCCTTGTTATGGATTTATGTGACATCAGTGATCTTTCAGGGACTTGGTGAAAGTGTTAAATAAATCAAACTTTTAATACTATATTCAAGGAAGAAATACTGTTAAATTTGCTGTCTTTAAATATCTTACTGCTCTTTGCCATAATAGGGAAGAATGTGGCATTTTGGCAAAGTTTCATTTGTACTTATTTAGAGGGAGGGTATGTGAGAGAGCAAATGCATTTATTTATAAATAAATAATTACTATAAAATATTAAAAGCTTCTTCCTGTGAAAATAAAGCTCTGTTGCTTGTTTCCACCATTTCCAAGGACAGATTACTGTCAATGGGATTGGGATATATCTACCCAGCATTTCTTCATAAAAGCAAAATAACAGGGCTGCAAAGTTAAGAGCCCTGTGCTATTTTACAGATCCCAGTTTGATTACCACAGCCCACATGGCAGCTCACAACCATCTCTCATTGTTAGTGTAAACCTACCCATGCAATTTCTCCTGTTACGTCATACCTGAAAAATGCATCCTAGACTTATAAAAAGTAAAATATTAGTAGAAATATGCATTCTGATAATAGCTTTATGTTTTTATAGAAACCTACTCTAGTCCCAGGGGATCTGATGCCCTATTTTTGTCTTCTATAGGCAGCAGGCATGACCCTGTTGCACATACACACACTCAGGAAAGTAGTCATGCACATGAAATAATAAAATAAAAAAAAACAAAACAAAAAGCAAATAACTGTAACAGTGATATGGTCATATGTATGTTAGTTTATGTGACTTAGTTTATTAGGTGATATCAGTGTCCTGTTACAGTGTGTGCCTGTTTGTGATGGGGTTTTCAACATAGGAAATGACAGCATAAGAAGTATGATCTCTTCTCCCCCCCCCCCCGTTGTTAAATAATCTGTATTACTGTATATCAGAATGAGACAGTAGCTGTAACTATGTTACTTGAATAGGTGCACATAATATACTTCATCATATTCACCCCTATACCCTCTGGTTTATCTCCCCAACTGCCCACCTTCCAAAAGTACAATTTTTATAAAACAAACCACACAAACTTTTAAAATAGGCCTGTATTTCTCTCTTTGTGTGTTGACAAAAATTTTTGTCATTTACATAATAATTCACTCACACAGTAAATATATTTTTTGTAATTCTTTTAGCTTACTCTTTTAGCTTACATCCCCACATTCTTTGAGACACGTTTGTATTTCAGTTCTGCAGCTTCTGTATGTAGAGAGATGCTGTCAGCCATACATGTGACTCCTCAGTAGACATGGTTCAGAACTGGTGGCCAGATTATTTCAGTTCTGCAGCTTCTGTATGTAGAGATGCTGTCAGCCATACATGTGACTCCTCAGTAGACATGGTTCAGAACTGGTGGCCGGACTAATAACCAAAGTTTTAGGAGCTGTGACTTGTGCTTTATTCTTTATAAGCCCTCTTTCCCCTTTAAAGTATAGGTTTCTGTAAAAGCACACAGCTTTTTTTTTTTTACCAAAATTCATATTTCTACTTTATTTCCCTTTTTGTAAGCCTGGGATTTATTTTTAATGTGTGATGTAGCAGGAGGAATTGCATGTGTAGATTTGCCCAAAAGGTCCAATAGCTTTGTAACGGGTGGTTCCTAAGGTCCTAAGGAACTGCACTCACCTCAGTCTGAACTTACAGTTTATCCTGGAAAACACACAGGGAAAGTTACTGTGCTTCACTTGCAGTGGCGGACCTTCCTTTCAGAATTACCTTGGGCAAGTCGATGCTAGCAGCTCTTCAGGTTGCAGTCGTAATCATTATCTTGTTTGACCTTTGCCTATAAAATTTGGTTTGAGTTGTGTTCTTTGTGTTTCAGACTCATCCACTGGCAGGAGCTTTATTTAATCTCCTTCAATAGGGCATAAACCAATTCATCAATCTATCTTTTATATGTGCAGTCAGGAATACTATTAAGATTGACTGCATTGTGGCAGGGTGCTTTGTATTTAAAAAGTAATATAATAGGCTTCAATGTGATTAAGAACAGGGGTTACTGCAAATGCAATATATAGTAAAATCACACCACTGAAGAGCTTTTTACATAATGCACTATGTTTAATGTGCAAACAGTTGATTTAATTTTGTGTTCTACCTCTCTAAAAGCATGGTGTTTCTCATAAATGCTACCAATGTGTCTTGTTGTTTCATTTTGTAACACTTGAGTTGATATGCTACTATAACTCAATTATATCAAGTCCTAAGGAATGAAATTTCTCTTTTGATTTATATATGAGAAATGGGGACTTGTTCAGCAGATTTAGTCTCACTCCACAGTAAGAATGGAAATGAGAAAATGAAAATCTAATTTATAGAATTTTTTCATGAGGCAGCCTCTGTTTTAAAAAAATCAGTATTATTTTAATGCTGTAATAAAAATAAAATTTGTCTCTGATTATGAAAAAGCCTTTACCAGAATGCACTTGAAACATTTCACATTGGGGCTGGGTGTGTAGTTCAGTCCTAGAGTACTTGCCTGGCATGCTTGGTTGAAGCTGTAGGGTTCAGCCTCCAAAATTATAAAACAAACCTCAAACCTGGGTATGGTGGTGCATGTCTGGAACCCCAACATGTGGAATGTGGAAGTACAAAGATTGGGAGTATGAAGTCTTCAGTTCAAGGTCAGCATAGGCTACCTCCCTGAGATCCTGGTCTCCATTCTCCACATGCAAACAAGTGTGTGTGTGTGTGTGTGTGTGTGTGTGTGTGTGTGTGTGTGTGCGCACGCGTGCGCGCACGCACACACAACAAAAATATCAAAAAACCAATTCAAGTGTAATGCTGAATCCTTATTGTTTTGTTGTTTATCTGTTTTGTTATAATCGACATGATAATTAGCTGATAGATGTTTTATGCTTAATTGAAGCTACTAAACCACATTATACATTCCCTTTCAAGTTAGAAGTGCACATAGTTTGTCTTTAGAAGCAGCCTCTGAAATGGAAGCTGGTTTCTTTGTGATGACAGAGGTCCAAATCGAGTGCATGGGACCTAAACTGAGATTACATTTCCATTTTCTAGTCTGTTCTGCTACAATATTCCAGCACCCCTGTTTTGCAATATACTTGAATTGTTAACTGAGAATGGTTAAACTAATTATAAACATGTGTATTTTAGGGTGCTTCAGAGAAGGGTTTTAGGAAAGTCCAAAACAAGTTTCCATGCATTTTCAGTTTGTATTTGACTACTTTTAGATCAGTGGTGTTCTTTAATATCAAGAATGTTCTCAGTGTTAGTAGGGATTATCTCTGTACTTTTAGAATGAATGTTGTTTTTTAAGTCTGCAGGAGCTATATGAAGTAGGATATAGTGTCACTTCCATTCTATAAATGATGGCACAGAATGTTTCATATGAATGCCCAAGGTGGATTTGCTACCTAAGGTCCCTTTCAGCAGCTCTGGGTATTGACCACTAAACTCTGTCTGTCCATCCATGCATTGGTTCCTCCCTCCCCATCACTCTCCCTCTTGCCAAAAGCCTGTTATTGAACTTAGTTTCCCAGTGGACCCTTGATTTAGGTGAGTGAAATACGGGATCTTAGAGAAGCCTCAGCAGTGTGCTCTTCATAATGGGCACTCTGGTTTCTAGCAGCATCTTCTCCAACTTCCTTTTGTTCTACCTTCCTGTTCAGTCTCAATATTCTGGATGCCCCATCCCTGTTTATTTAGGGCAATGATGCTCCCTGTGTATTGTTTGGATATCACTGCTTCTTTTTGCAAAATGAGGTTTTGGGGTGATTGTTGTGTTTCTTTCCTGCTCTTTGATTCTGGCTGTTCTTGGAGCTAAAGCAGTCCCTCTACTTGGATAAGCTACTCAGTGCCAAATTCTGCACAGAGACCAAAGCATATTAACCAAGCATATAGTTAATAAGTCCCTGGAAAGAAGTCTTGCTCCTCTTCACCCTTCCTGTAAAGTTAGGACAGGTTTTGATTCATCTCTGGAAGCCTTTTTCCCTATTGGAAAGAGAATAAAGCAAAAATTAATGGAGAAGTGAAAAGCTAAGTTATTGCCCTTGCTGGACCGCCCTCCTTCAGTGTTTCTGTGAAGTTTGATTGTGGTGGTCTCAGCTGTTTATTTTTGTTGGAAATGGGTTTCGTATTTGATTTATTATATTTGATTACTTCATAATGCACGGCCATGTCTATCACCCGAGCACAGCTGGTAGCTCTCTTGTGTATGGCACCATTTATTGTTCTCTGCCTTTGGAAAAGAATAACGCATCAGAATAAGAAATTGAATTGTAAGCAATAGGGGGGAATATTATTGTACCGCCTTTAAAAGTAACTCTGAAGACACTGTATACTGACTTAAAGGGGAATAAAACCCTCATTTTGGTTGGAGGATATCTTTTGCATATGAGCATATGCTTGAGAAAACCTAAACTTTTCTCTCCCAGTATTTGGAATGCTCACCACTCTTGTACTCTTCTTCTGAAACATGCATTTTTCATCATCATGTGATTTTCTTCTCCTAAGAAGATAGCTTTTCACTTGTGATCTTTCATTTTTTAAAAAATTGAACTTAAGATGCACCATCTTTTTATGGCTAGAATTCTTCAGTCTGGATGCTTCTTTTGTACTGCTCAACTTTGAGATTTCAAGGAACAGATTTTTTAAAGTTTTTCATTCAAAGCTACATTATGCACATTCCTAAGACTATGTTTGGTTACAGACCTTAAGAAGAATCATTGCTTTCTCAGGAGTCTGCAGCACTGGAAAAATGTAAGGTGTGAGAAATAAGACTGTGAAATGACAGGCAAATCTGTACGGCCATTACAAGGTGCAATCAGGATGGGTAAGATGTGTGGTTTGACAATGTGTAGGAAAGAACAAGTGGCCCTCACTTTAGAGAGGGAAAAACAGGTAGGAGATGATGGAGCTCTGAGAAGTGATGTAAGGACGATGGCTTTCTCTATGGGTGTTTGCATGTCTTCCTAAGCCTCAATGTAAACGTTATTTCTTTTCTTGCCAGACCCACCAAAGCCTTTGTCTTGTTTTTCTCTTAACTCTTGCACATGGTTTTGTGATTCTGCATCCTCCTGTTCTCCTTGCTTCAACTGCTTTATTGTCGCTCGGCTCCCTTGTTTCTCTGGACCTCCATTCCTTAGTATTTTCTGTGTATGTGTTTTCTTTCTTCTGTCTTCCTCTAGCCTCAAAGGCATTTTCCCCCCTCAAAATAAAATGCAGCCTCAGTTGTAGCATTATCTGGGGTGCAAATCTGAGTCAAACCCTGATGTCAGAGGAGTTTTCCACATAATGAAATCATTAGGTGATATTTTAAAAATAGGACTCTTCTTTGGCTTCTTATGGACTTGTTTTAAAAATGCCAAAGGAGGTATGGAGAGGTGGCTCAGCAGTTAGGAGCACTTGCCATTCTTGCAGAGTACCTGAATTCCATTCCCAGTACCCACAGGGGACCTTACAACCATCTATAACTCCAGTTCCAGGGATCCAACAACCTCTTCTGCACTTATTGGGCACCAAGTACATACTTGGAGCACACACATACCTGCATGCAAATAAAACCCTTATATACAGAAAATATGCATGAATTAATCTTAGGATAAGATTTTAAAAACTACAGAGAAGAGCTGCATTTCAGACAGACAGCTTTTCGGGTGTTTTAACACTGGGAACAATTCTCAGTTGCTTCCTCGGAAGGTCATTCTCAATATAGCAAATGCTGCACTTTCAGACAGACCTGAAGTATGACTGTTTGTCTGAGATGTTGGTGATTTTTCTGATTTTTTCCCCCAGCCAGCCCCTTATCTTTTTGTTTTTTTCTTTCTTTGTTCTCTTTTTGTTTTGAAGGAGAGAGGGAGAAGCTCTCCATGTGTGGCCTACCCTGTCATGTAACTTACTGTTCTCCAACCACAGCCTCCCAAGTGCTAAGATATTGGTCATCCATGGGATAAAAATCTCAATATTTTCCCATCTGAATAACTCTCCATAAAAATTAGGTTTGTCTCTAATATGAACTTTCTAAAGATGTAGTTCTTGCCTTTTCCCATCCAGTTAGCTCGGAAATGTATTTCCATTGGGCTAATTGTTTAAAATTGTAAAAGCAATCTCATGTGCTTTTGGAGGAAATGTAAGCCAAGTTCCTAGGAGAAGGAGCAACATTAGCTTGAAGGATTGTTGACTATTTTGTAACAATTCATTTTGTTTTCTAGTTTAGGACAGTTTTTGATTTGTTGGTTCATTTGTTATAGTAAGTTCCCTGAAGAAATGGTTTTGAAGGAAGTCCTGTTTTAAGATTGTGATTATATTTTCTTAGAATGAAATTTATTGACTTAACTTTCTTGGCTATCTGGGCTTGGCTAATTCTGACATAATTCTTTAAAAGGCTAGAGCTGTCACTCAGTTGATAGAGTACTTGCCTAACATACCCAAGGCTCCGAGTATGATACCCAGCACTATGTAAGCCATATCAAAACCCAATGTAGAAAGCAAAAAGCTTATGTATACACTTTTAACAAAATTCCCTCTTGGAGATTGTATTAGTTGCTTTTTTTGTTGCTGCGATAAAATACCATGACCATGAACAACTTACCGAAGAAAGATTGCTTGGGCTTCATGGTTTCAAAGGGAGAATCTATAATGGCAGGAGAAGCATAGTAGTGGTTGGCTAGAGCAGGGAGCTAAGAGATGACATCTCACCCACACACAGGAAGCAGAGAGAGCAGGAAGTGGAGAGAGGCTACAAACTCTCAAAGCCCACCATCTGTGACACATTTTCTCCAGCAAGGTTATGCCTCCTAAAGCAGTGGTTCCCAACCTGTGGGTCACATATCAGGTATCCTGCACATCAGATATTTACATTGTGATTCATAATGTAGCAAAATTACAGTTATGAAGTAGCAAAGGAATAATTTTGTGGCTGGGGGTTACTACAACATGAGGGATTATATTAAAGGGTCGCAGCATTAGGAAGGGTGATAACCCTGTCTTAAAGGTTCTATAACTTCCTCAGATGACCTGAACCAAGTATTCAAGTACATGATCCTATGGGGGACATTCCCTATACAAATCAAAAAACATAGAGAAGCTAAAGCTATTCTGAACACATATATGTGAAGATTCTAAGTTGCCAGCAAGTCATTGAGAGTTTTGCAATTTCGCTAGTTTAGAGTGGGGAGCCCCTAGTTTAGATCTAGGGGTATTCTGTAACATAAATGAGCCTTCTTTTACATGTGTAATTTGTACCCCCATGAGCTGTATTTATATTATTTTATGCCACTATTTTCAAAATGTCTGCATATATGATGTCTCTTCTCATATGCTGCTTGACTTCTTGGCCTTGTATTTCTTCTTTCTAACCTCCCAGTCTGTACAATTCCTACTTTTTGACGCTTACATTAAAGTTACATTTTATTAATTCAGTCTAGTTTCATAAATCAAATCCGATCCCTTGGATAGAGGTTGATGGTAGCAGTTACTTCAGGACTAACTAGTTTGGTGTAATAAGAGATATAGGAGAGTACAGAAAAGGAAAGTTACCATTTGGTTTCACGGTATTAGCAGAAGTTCTCTGGAGGAGGTACCGCTTGACTTGGGCCTTGTAGTAAATCTGGAGGAAGTAGACTGGTAGTCTACTTCTACTCCAGTCAGTTGACTGTGTTTAGTTGATGTTTCTAAAGCTTTATGAAAGTGTGTTTGTGCTCATACAGTTGTTTGTTTCTTTTGGAAAGGATTATATTTCAGAATTTCATTTGAACTTTTAAAATAAGTAAGGCGAAAACCTCCACGATACAATTAAAACTTTGCCTGATGTTATCTTTAATCTCTCTTTTTTAAGAAAATGAAGCACATGTAATAAAAATAAAGGGAGAAAATATTGTTTGTTTAGAAACAGGCAAAATAGAAGGAGAGAGAGAGAGAGAAAGAGAGAGAGAGAGAGAGAGAGAGAGAGAGAGAGAGAGAGAGTACTCATGAGGATGTGTCTATGTGTTCTTATAAAAACAAATACAAAACCCAACTGTTGGATTTGTTCCTTTTAGAATGTCATACTGTTCAGGCATAGGCCATGTTTAGGGCAGTGCGGTAAGCTATCCCCTGATGCTCAGACTCTTAGACGTTGGCTCTAGACTTTCAGACGCTGGGAGACAACCATTTGGGACAATGAGCTGTGCTGGGCCCTGTGTTCCCCATTTCTGGAGACTCTGATGTGGTGGAACTGGACCAGGAAGGGAAGAAGTCCAAAAATGCTCAAGCTGGAAGCAACAATTGGCACAACGCAATGATAATAACCAGTCTATATCTAAGGAGACTGGTGTGTTTCCTTCCTGAAGGGCTCTGTGCAGTAAATAAGTAAAACCAATAATTATCAATGGGCAGCTGGACCATGTTTTTTATAGAAGTATTCAGACTAGCATAAATCATAGTGTCTAAGCAAATAGTCTAGAGAATTGCTCTAGAGGGGAATTTACCAGCTGTTTTCTTGAGAAATAGTGAGAAAACTGTTGCCTTGTTAGTTGTGTTCTTATTGCTGAAATGAAGGTCTTTTGGATTTGATAAAAGATTTTTATGAGACTTTTTTTGAAACCAAAAATGTGGGTTCAATTATTGAATGAATTAAATTTATTTTTGTATATACAATTTGTTGTGTGGCCACCAGTTTGTTTATTCATCTAAGAAGCTTTCTTTTTCTGTACTAAGTGTATTTCTTTTTCAAACCTTTTTTCATACATGAGAATAGAAGTTTTCACTAAGAGTTTACTCATTAATAAGCATATGGATTTACCTTATTCTTAGTTATGAATATTCTTAGTTAATGAAGTTATGGCCTTTTGTCTTTTTTTTATGTGTTTTTCTCCCTCTTGTATGTTTTTTAAAGGTCAAAATTAAATAGGCTAATGTTCAATATATTCAGTTAGCATTATGCTCTACATCAAATATTAGTGTCTGTGTTGTGTCTACTGTTTTGAAGAGCCGTTTTAGGAAAGTATTATCCCCACTGACTACATGTCTAATTCTGCTTCTTCTGCAGAACTAGCTTAGAAACTTATGTTTAGGATTCTAACATGCTAGAAAAAGGAAAGTCCCCAGATTTTCAGAGGAGAACTATGTTTTTATATCACTTTTTATTTTCTTATGTTGGTTTTGTCTAAAAACATTTTTGGGCTAGGGAGATAGCTCTGTCAGACAGGTGCTTGCTGTGCAAGTGCAAGGACCAGCGTTTGATCTCTAGAACCAATGGGAGGGAGAGACAGGCAAATCCCTGAAGTTTGCTGTTTGTCTTAATCAAGCACCAGGTCAGTGAGAAACCCTGTCTCAAAAATAAGATGCATGGCTGAGTGTAGTGACACATATCTTTAATCCCAATACTTGGGAGGCAGAGATAGGCTAATCTCTGGGAGTTCCTGGCCAGCCTGGTCTACATAGTGAGTTGTAGGACAGCTAGGGCTACATAATGAGATCCTGTCTCAAAAAAACTAAAAGCAAAATAAAATAAAACAAAATAAAGGCACATGGTGTTTGAGGGGGGGAAAGACACTGAAAAGTTGACCTCTGGCTTCACACAAATACCTGTATGAGGGCACACACACACACACACACACACACACACACACACACACACACACACACACACACACACAGAGAGAGAGTTTTAATTTGTCTTTTAAACATTTATATTATATTTAGATTGTGAATGTATGTATGTATACATGTACATGAACATATGTGTGGAAATCAGAGGATAGCTCGAGGAAGCTGGTTCTCCTTTTTTCCTTGTGTATGTTCCAGGGATTGAACTCAGGAAGTCATGTTTGGTGGCAGGTGCCTTTAGTGGCTGAGCCACCTTGCTGGCCCTATTGTTTACTTCTAATTTAGAACCCGGGGTACTGTATAGACATTGTTTTTTGTAAATGAAAATTTTACATTTAAAAATAATTGAGGTATAAGTTAATAAATATTTTCTTATGGAAACAAACTTGTACAGAATATTAATACACAGCAGATCACTTCCTTTAGAAGGCAGGAAAAAAATGCCAAGATTTCCAACTCGAAGATGTACCCACTAACAGCTGTTTCCTATAATTGGAGCAATTTGCATGCAGAATAGAGAAAATGAATTATACAAAAGGGTGCAGAGAGGAGCAGCTATAACTCCCTGGCGGGTGCAGCAGCCCACAAAATAAACTTCCTTCAAATGACACTGGCATGATTAGTCCTAAGCAACCTGGATACCAAAACTGCTCTCTAAAAATATTTTCATTAATTCTTTGAGGATTTTATAAAATGAAATTGCCATTTTGCAGCAGCCCCACAGCTTAGAAATGCCACACATGCAGTGATGCCAGCCACCAGCTCACTGGGTGGGGCTGCATGTTCACCCCAGTGTTCAGGTCATTTGAATATTCATGAAGATTGGCAGGTGGTCAGTGGATGAGTGACTGCCACTACTCTGGGTGCTTTTGCTCTTTTTTTTTTTTTTGGATTTAAATTAGAAAAACATACAAGATAATGTGAGTTACTCAATTCTTGACTTTTTCTGATGTCAGTTTGGGAAGAAATTTTCATCAGGTGGGCTAATGGAGATAGTGGAACATTAACATCTTGCCTTCAGCTGGTTTAGTGGTGCATTCCTATCTATTCTATAATCCTTACACTTGGGAGATTGAGGCAGGAGGGCCAAGATTTCCAGACCAGCCTGTGCTACAAGTTGAAACACTTTCAAGTATAAACAAAAACAAACCCTGGTTGTCCAGTCACCTCTGTGCAACCATATTCTTGTCTGTGCCATGTGTAGCCAATATTCATGTAAATCAACGTTTTTTAAAAAATAAAACACATCATGTTTATAGTGTTCCCTACATGCAATCACCTTTCATGTTGCACCTATGCTTGCCAGTTTGTAGATTGTGTTTTTGCTTTTTCCCTGTTGGAGGGAAAGGAAGCAGAAACTGTCTACAGGTCTCCAGCCCAAGGATCATAGTCCTGTGGCCAAAATCCAAGCCTTTTCTCTCCCTGTTTCCATTTTGTTTTCATCTGAGAAGATATGTGGTGATTGGACATCTTAGGACTGTATTTCCTGGCTTGCACAAGGATGGGTTCATACATGGGTCTCCTTGCTGCATTATGTGTATGTGTTATCTTGGTTTGCTCAAGCTGTAGTAACAGAGTGGAGTGGACCTGGTAGCTTAGAAACAGGAGGCATTTATTTCTTGTAGTTCTGGTAGCATGAAGTCTGATGTCAGGGTGCCATCATGTGCAGATTCTGATGTGAGGATTCTATGTAGGATTGTTGACTGTCTTCTTGCTATGGCTTCATGTATTGAAAGTGACCAGAGAATCTTTGGGTTACTATTCAACCACTACCACCACCACCACCACCACCAACAACAACAACAACAACACTATTACTACTACTATTAATACCAGTTCTTTGGGAATTTTGTACAATGAATTGAGTTTTGATCATTTTCATCCCTCCCCCAATTCCTCCCAGCTCGACCATGCCTTTCCTCCCAACTTTGAGCTTGCCCCCAACACCCATCTTGTTCAGTTGGTGCAACCCAGATGCACACAGAACAATTACCGTCTGCAAATAGTTTCTCAGCTAGAGGTGAGATTCTAGATCCTCCTCCCCTCTCCTTCCTGGGTTTTGGGTTTGGTCTTATTTGGGTTTGCACAGGGATTGCCACTGCTGCTGTGAGTTCATTATGCAGCTGCATGTTGTGTTCTGAGGATATTGTCTCTGGCTCTTAGAGTCTTCTTCCCCCTTGTCAACAATCATCCCCTCTACCGCACATCCTTTGGGAAAAGGGGTTACTGTATAGATGCTCCACTTAGGGCTAAGCCTCTCTGTACCTTAGCCAGTTGTGGATCTCAGAAGGGTTGGAAATACAAAGTAAACTCATTGATGAAGGTTTCACCTTCTTTACTTAATCACCTCTCAAAGGACTCATGCGATGCCATTAACATCAGAGATGAGAATGTCAACATGTGAATATTAGGGAAAACATTCATTCAGTATATGACAGTCACCATGCTTATTCTTTAAACTGTTTAGAAAAAGATTCTAAGAATTAGAGAAGTGAGGCAACTTTGTAGAGGAAAACTGTAGCTTGAACTAGAGCATAGATTGGCACACAGGTGTGCCCGGGTTTGCACTCTGAGCACCTAACACATGCTTTAGTTTCCCAAGGCAAAACCGTGTCATCCCACCCCCGCCCCCAGCGTTGAGGGAAGAGTTATAGACAGGTGGGGTTTTTGGTATATGGTCAGAAGAAACTCTGTTATAGTTTCAGAATAGTGATTTAGATAATTAATGCTTTGGGTGGGTAGAAGGAGGTACTTTGTGGTCCAGAAATATTTTGTGAAGAAATTGAGATCTGAAAAAATAGGAAGAGTGGAAGGAAGCTCTGAGCATGTGTGGGAAGTGCTGAGTATGTTTGAGGGGAACTAGAGATTGAATGAAGCATAAGGGCTGTGGTGGGAAACACATCGGGGAAGCCTGGGAAGGTGACCTGGGCTGCTGATGTGGACTTGGTGTCCTGGATTATGTATTTGATGTTTAGCAGATCCAATTTTGCTTGGTTACACTATGAAGCCACCTTCCTTTAAAGACACTTACTGTACTTTATGTGTGTGTGTACTTGAGTGTGTATGTGTACCACATGCATGCAGGAGCCTGCAGAGTTTAGAAGGCAGTAGATCCTTTGGAACTCAAGTTGTGAGATGCTATGTGGGTGCTGGATGCTGAACCCAGGTCTGTTGCAAGATCAAGTACTCTCAATTCTCCAGCCCACAACACTTAACAAGAATAATTTCAGTTGGCTTGTGATTGTAGAAAGTTTAGAGGAATGAAATTTCATTTCCCAAGAATTCTCTAATTCTCTAGGATCTTGCTTTTTTTTTTTATTCTAAGAAATATAAAGTTTTTATGTATTCTTACCATGTGATTGGGTTTTGAATGTGTTGTGGTGATATCTCACTGAAACGTGTTTTTGTGGCCTGGGAAAGATGGGGGCGTTGAATCTTAATATGTATTCGAAGTGACAGAGCCTGGGATTCGGGTCTTCTGAGGAAGGAGGCCACAGAGGAGGACATCTCAGACAACAGAGGCTTGGGCAGGGAGTGAGTTTCCTGAGTTCTCAGTCTTGGGTGTTTCTTACTTAGGAAATTCTGTAGTTCATTTACTTCTTTTGAGCTTTGACCACAGGCCCTGTTCTGTTTCTGAGAATCACAATATTCAACTCATTGTGACCATGGTTGACTACAGTGTACTATACTCCACCCAGATGTTTAATTAAAAAATATAGATAGGAAAATTAATGTCATGGGTCCCAGAGAAGAAGAAATCAGAGACTCAGCTGTGAAATGGGCAAGAGATGTGAAAATTGGTTGTGATCCGAGATGGTAGAATGCTTATGTTTTTGAAAATGCCTTTTTGTCTGTTAGTCTCATCTCTCCTATTTTCTTTTTTTAATTTTGCAGTGTGCAAAGATCCACCTTACAAAGTAGAAGAGTCTGGGTATGCTGGTTTCATATTGCCAATTGAGGTTTATTTTAAAAACAAGGTATGTAATCTTTACCCACTAATCTCTCAGAAGATCCTCTGTTAACCTCTGTATGATGTTTACAATAATCTGTTGATAAACACTTCTAACACTATAGAAAGTTAAAGCTAAACTTGACTTGTAGAATTTTGGTTATCATAACTCTTTAATCATAGAGGGAGTGGCTGTTAAAAAGATAATTTAATTTCAATCATATAAAGTCAGGCTTTATAAAATTCACTTTGGAAAAATGATTACCATTCTGAAATAGATGGGAGAGGTATGTGATATAGAAAAGAGTTTTTCCAGGAAATGTTCCTAGTCTTGCTTTCGTATCTCTAGAATATTTTTTAGGATTACAAAAAACAATCATGTGTTATCTTTAGATGATGAGTATACGTGGCCAGTATATAAAGTTATTTCAGCCTGTGGTATTATGGATTCTACTGCATTTAAATGATATTACCACTATGTTTGGAGCAGAATATGCAGACTATATGACATGGGTGATTGTTGAACCTCTCTGGGACTTCCTCTGAGGGTGGCTAGAAAGATTTATAAGGCTGATGTGTGGAATATTTGTAACATTGTCTCATAAGTAAACATTTATTAAGTGCTGGTCCTCTTTTCAGCATTAGATTTCTGGGTCTTGTTCATAAACATGGTAGATTATTGTCTTTTTTTCTTTGTGCTATACATTTGGAGGCAAGAAGGTACGAATCAGCACCATAAACTGGAGTGGGCTGTGCTTGAGAGGTGAAGCTAGTGTACCTACCACTAAGATCCCCGTGCTTGCCTGCCGGTTCTGCTGCTTGCTGCCCTATTGTCAATGGATCAGTGATTTGAGTTACCCCCAGGAAAGCATTCAACCCCATGGCAGGCCTGCAACAGTGCTTGCAGTTTTTAAATAATGCTATTCTTTACTTTTCACTCAAAGGTATCATGGTTTCTAAATGTGCCCTAAAGCAAGACAGTTCACTTTCAAAACAAATAAAAAAAAAAAAAGCAACCGAGAAAACAGAATTCTGTTCTTTAAGCCAGCGCTCCCTCCATTAAGTCTAGTCTCGGGGACAGCAGCAGCAGCTCCCAAGAGCAGATTAGAAAGACATTTTCACAGTCACCAGATCTACTCAAGCAGTAGCTCCCCGCCCCCCCCCACCCGGGGGGGGGGGGGGAGACAGCCTAGTAATCTGCATACTTCACAGATCCTGTTGAATGACTTCAGTGCTCAGGACAGTATCAGAGCTATGACAAAGCCACTCTTTAACACCCAGTACTTTCCACAGTAACAGTGGCTTTTCCCTGTGTACAGGGCTCAGCCTTTCAACTCATCAAAGATATAAAACTACAGTAAACCCATCCTCTAAAAATAAGAATGTATTAATAACTGGGTATGTTTTATTTTTCTTATTTTTTTCTTTCTCACTGTATATGTCTATTTACCACACTTCTGCCATGTCATCTTTTACAAGCCTTCAGCCCCTGTTAATTAGGGTGCGTGCCCACACACAGGAGAGACAGATAGAGACAGAGACAGAGAGACAGAGAGCGATAGAGGACATAGGCACAGATATACTTGACAGTGATATTTTTCTGTACATTATTTACTAATTTTCTAACTTTGGAGAAGTGGAATTCATCCTTGTTATGAGATGACTTAATACCTGTTCTGTCTTATCCTTGAATAATATTCCATTATATAAATAATTCACATTTTGTTTTTTATTTGTAAATTGAGGTCTATTTGACTTGTCTCTGCTTTATGACTATTTTGAGCGATGCCACTCCGAATACTCACTGGTTTTGTTTTTTCTTTTCTTGTTGACCTATGTTTTGAAATCCCCCTGAGATTATATTATCCTATTATATGTACTTATGTTTAACTTTTGGGAGAACTACTAATTATTTTCAAAGTCACCATGCCGTTTTATGCATTTTACATTCCCTGTAGCAATATATAAAATTTGAGTTTTTCTAATGGTTTTCATGAACATAGTTTTCTTTTTAACTGTAATTATCCTGGTGGTTGGGAAACCACCCTTCATTGTGGTTTTGATTTGCATTTCTTTGATGACTTATGATGTTGAACATCTCTTTAATATGCTTATTGTATTCTTTGGAGAAATGCCTTTTCTCACTTTACAATGTGTTTTTAAATAACTGTGTTTATGAGAGGGAATTCGGAGCCTTTCTTCCCTTCACAACCATTGCCTTTTAGTACTGTGGATATTTATTCAATGAAGATCACGTAGGGGCTTCTTGCATCCTGTCATATCCTCTTAACTAGTGGTCTAATTTTACCCCGTGGTTGGATTATACTGTTGAATGAATCTAGGGCTTCACCCACAAAGGACTTCTCTCAATGAGTAAAGATCTCTGATTCCCTGAGAGGACTGAGACTCTGGGTAGAATCTCTTCTGTCACCCATGGGACTCTGGCATTGCACTGGCTTCAGCTTGAATGTAATCCCAACACTCAGGAGGCAATGTCAGGCAGATCTTTATAAGTTTGAGGCCAGCCTGATCTACATTGTGAGTGCCAGGCTTGTTGGTGTTGGGATTTAAGGCATGTGCCACCACACCCCAAACCATCTTCTCAAAAGCTCTTGTGGGCTTTTGCATTGCTGCTTCTGAGAGATGCAGTGTTATAGAGTATCCCCAGGAACTTCTTGCTTTGTATACTGAAATGCAGTGCTAATGTTAATAACTCCCCCTCATCTCAGACTCTGGGAACTATTATTCTAGTCTTATTTTTATGACTCTGACTACCTTAGCTATTTTAAATACCTCACGTAAATGAGTCATACAATGCTTGTCTTTTGAGACTGGTTTACTTCATTTAGAATAGTGTCTTTGCACTCTAGATGGACACATTGTTTTTCTTCTGACTTAACTGACTAGTGTGTAAAACACTTAGTAACTGTAGGTTGTTTCTGTAGAATTTTCATTTCATTTTAAGTGTTTGTTGTTTTACTTATGAGTATTTATGGTCTTGAAGAGAGAGTGTGTACTATTATAGTAATGGTCTAGGATGAAATGTGTTCAGAGTTTTCCTGGGAGATGAGTCTCAGTTCTGCTCACGAGAAATGCACCCCTCCTCTCCCAGTCCTAGGCTTGTTCTGATAAGTATGTCTTCAGTTTTGCTTATTGGTTTGAGACGTCAGAGTCAAGAGGGCTAGTAGAGTCTAAGTTGTTCTCTTGTGTCTCTGTGTGTCTTATTTTGTATTTGAGTACAATTAAACCAGTCTATCTATGAAAAGCCAAAAACAGCAATCACATTGAAACACATTCAATCCTGGTGTTTTAGTTTGAAAAGACTAAAACATGCTTCTCTCTCTTAATCTGTTCTCATAGACAGCATGTGAATCAATGACAGGGACTGGAGCTTATTAACAGTGAGGGGAATCTGATGTCACCAATCCAGATTGCCATTCCAGGAAACATTTGTTTTAAGTATTTGGAACCAATACACACTTTTCTTATTTAGATTTATTTTATGTGTTTGAGTGTTTTGCTTGCATGTGAATTTGTGTGCAATGTGTGTGCTCGCTCCTCTCAGAGGTCAGAAGAGGGCACTGGATACTCTTGAACTGGAGTTATGGTTGGTTCTCCCATTAACTGGAGTTATATACTTCTGTGAGCCACCATTTGGGTGCTGGGAATCAAACCTGGGTTCTTTGTAAGAACAAGAAATGCTCTTAGCTGTTAAGCCCTATCTTTAGCTCCTTTTATTTGGACCTTGAGGATTAATGTTTTCTGAGGAGCAAAACTTGACATCATGTTGCTGTCTGTCTTCTAAGCAGAGCTTTCTAGTTGACCAGAACACAACTTTATGGGCATTTCTTCCCCCCTCACTAAATTAAAACAAAAAGACAAAAATCCTTTAAGAGAAAATTGCACTCAATTCACAGCAGGAGCTTCTGTAGTCCTTATCCTTAGGTGTTTCTGAAAAGAGTTGGCTTTTTCTTTCATTTAAACTTCTGAGGGCTTATGCGGGTGTTGTTACTATGTAATTCTTTTATTTTTCGGTGGTAATTAGTTACATTTATCAGTATACTTTTCCTTTAAAGTACACAGGAGTAAATGTTTTTATTAAAGGAGTATGGAATAAGATTTAATAATTTTATTCCCTTAACTCCACCTATGGTTGTTGATTACCTGATTTAGTTGTTTTCAAGTTTCTCTCCATATGTCTGCATGTTAAAACAAGGCAATATGGAGACTGGCTGGGTCATGATATGTCATATGTTAATATTTTTTTGATGAGTTATCATTAATTTACTTACCTATATACATCTCCAAGTAATAACTTAAAATATCTAAATGAAAGGATTGGAGAAATGGCTCAGTGGTTAAGAGCACTTAACTGCTTTTGTGGTAGATCTCAGTTTGCTTCCCAGCACCCATACAACTCCCTGTAACTCTAGTTGGAGGGGATCTTGTGGCCTCTTCTGACCTTTGTGGGCACCTGCACCTATGTGGTATACATATATACACTCGGATACCTACATGTACACATGAAGTAAAAATAAATGAATCTGTAAGGTATTTGAATTATAGTCTGTGGCAAAATGTAGCTCATTCTTAAGTTTTTCTATTGTGATCAATGTTGTCATGAATCTTCACACTTATATTTGAGTATTTGTATTCAAGAGATTCATAGTACTGGAGTTAAATATCATGAGCATTTATTATTGCTAGACACTACCAAATTAATCAAAACTGTCTTTATCAATTATATTTCCAGTTTCAAGGTAGACCACTGACAGCCTTCTTAATGCTAAAGTTACATTAAATAGTTAAAAATTTTGAGGTGAGATGACACAAAATTATCATAATTCAGTGTGATAATTACTCTGGTAGAGGAGAGGTATGTGAGAGATGTCTAGTTCAGGTTGCATTGGGAGGGTTAGGATGTCTCTCCAGAGGAGCTAGCACTTCTGCTGGATCGTCAGTAGCCAGTTTATTTTAACATACTTAGCTAAATAGGGAAATATCATGGCAGTTTTAAGTGTGGGAGCATTCTGTGAGAAAGCCAAAATCACTAAGAACACAAAGCATGTTGGAACTTCAGAAGTATTGAAGAAGGAGAGAGTATTGTAAGAAAGCAAACAAAATACAGGAAAGTAGTTAAAGACTAAGTTAGTTGTTGCAAGAAATGAGACTATATCATTGAAAATGATCAGCCTTTAAGGGCTTTAAAATAATGGAATGGTAATCTTTTTTTTTTTTTTTTTTCCAGGGGAAAAAATCAGTTACTTGTCATTATAGACTGTAGACTGAGGCAAGTTTGAAAGAAGAGAGCTGCATGAGAAGTAGTGATAGCCTAAGCTAAGACAGTAGTTATGGTGGCCAGAGATTAGGGGGTTGACAAGAGGAATACTAGATAGAACTGGAAAAAAATTGACTATCATATATTATAGAGGCCCAAGACTGGAGTATGAGGGTTATGAGCTTTAATGTTGATAAGCAGTCTTTGAAATTTTAACCAAGGTATAAAAGTAGATAGACATCTGATTTATATAGATTATCTTGAAGGCTGAATGATGGAAGGGTTGAGAAAAATGTATCATAGGAATGCCTGCTAGAGGTAGGATTTTATGATAGTTTGGACGTTAGTAAGCATGGCAATGGGATCGACATAGTCATGCTAGGTGCTGAGGATAAGAGGGGAAGCAGAAAGAATAATGTAGGTTTCCATTGGGTGGCAGTGTCCAAGGCATGATCTACTTGAAAAACCAAGGGGAGGTGGTAAGTTCATTCTTTTTGTCCTTCTAACATAAATGAAATGTTCACATATTTGTAGGTCGCTTTATATATAATCCCAGAATAATCTTTTTCTGAACTACTTTGACATAAATGTTAAGTGTCTATATCTTTTCTGTTCCTTATGATGATTAAATCTTGTTTTTAAATTTTCTATTTTTGCCTCTTAATTTCCTTAACCTCCAGGAAGAACCTAAGAAAGTCCGCTTTGATTATGACTTATTCCTGCATCTTGAAGGCCACCCACCAGTGAATCACCTCCGCTGTGAGAAGCTAACTTTCAATAACCCCACAGAGGATTTTAGAAGAAAGTTGCTGAAGGCAGGAGGGGTAAGTGACACTCTGTTGTTTAAAAAAAAAAAAAAAATCTTTCCTATTAAAAATACTGGTTGCTAGTATGTGAATTGATGTGTTCTGGAAGAGTCCAGAAAGCAAAATACATTAATGATTTAGCTGTGCACTCATGATTTTGACTATAGAAAAAGGCAAACAGTGCAAATCTGCAATGACATAGCTGGTTAGAACAGCCTTAATGTCTCAGTGGGTCAAGTGTATTTTGACAAAGCTTCGTGTGTGACTTCTCCAAGGTGTATGTGAGCAAACATCTTCATCCTTGAGAAGGTGCTGAAAGCAGGCCAAAGAAATGATAGTGCCCAAGAGAACTCAGAGAACCAAGGAGTAACTTGACTTACTTTTATGAGCATGAGCTTACTTAGGCATCAAAAATCCCACCTAAGCAAGGGTAACAATTCCTGAAATCCACATCCATGGAGTTCCCTAGTCAACTAGAGGTCAGGTCTTCAGAAGAGTCTCGTCTCCCTGAGCAGTTGCTTGCCAACTGCTTATAGAATCTTATGGATTGGGCTTCCTGAGTCTTGTTTATCTGCTTCCTCCCACTGATAGGGCATATTTGAATTTGGGAGAAGTATCTATCTATGTAACAAAGGCCAAAACAAGCAACATACTTCATACAGTTGAAGACTAGGGCCTGCACTTGGTTGTATCAGTTTATACAGAAAGTTTTAGGAATAGTTCAAGGTTATATAAATTTTCTTTTTTACACACACTAGAGTTACCGTCCGAATTTTCTTTATCACAATAAATGGCAATATAATTTGTTTATATATCATGTTTAAGTCATTTGAATACATATTTTTGATTTTTGAATTGTAAATAGAAGAAATTCCTTTTAGATGAAGGTGACAGGTGTGATATTTTTGCCCTTGCAATTGGTATTGCAGACACAGGCATTTAAGATGTTTGTTTTTAGCCAGTTCAGTGACACAGATAAAGATAATGAATTGTCTAAAATTCAGTATCACCCAGGCCATCAACCCCTTTTTCAGATGTACTTTTTTAGTCATCTTGTATGCACAGCTTAGACTCACATAAGATCCAATTCATATATAGACTTGAAATTTGTTCTTTAGGATCCTCTGGATTTAGTTATCTGGAAGGGATTTGTGTAGTTTTGTATCCATGCACTTAACATTTTCTTTAAGCAGTTATAAAGCCATTGCTTCTGAAGAAATTCACATCACTGGTAAGCTCTGCCTTAGGGCTGTGGAGGGCACAGGGGATTATTTTGGTACCATATTTTTTCCCTTTATGGGATCATAGACAATTACTTTGCAAGCTGTAAAAGCTTTTGACCCTGTCCTAAGAAATTGCCTGTCTACTAATTTTGTGACCATTTTGGATTATGAGGACTCATTTCTTTTCTTTTTTTTTTTGCCATGTTTAAGTTCTTCACTATACTAATATGTTTGTAGATGATGAGTTAAATAAGTATGGGAGAACAGCTTCAGAAGCAAGGAAAGGCTTTTATAACAGGTTAAGATTTGGGACTTTGTTGCTTCTTGGCATTTTATCATTTCAGTGTAAAAATGGGGAATTAGTATAAATTTATTAAGGAAGTTGTTCTTAAAAATATAACCCTTTTAATTGTTTTAATAGTTAGCAAGAGTGTAGTATAGAAGCTACCTATTTATCTGTGGTTATACCCTTAGCAGTAATGTGGTCTGTTATAAATCCCAATAACCTCATTAGTTTTCTTTTCATGAAGGTGGCACCTTAGGCTTCTTGGATATGTTGTTGAGTAAGTAATTGAAGTTTGTGGATTATGGGACTTGAAGACATCAGGCTAATGATAAAGGCTATAGGGAAAGGCAACTGTGACAAAGATTGTTTTAAAATAGGCACACAGACCCAGAATGTGAAAGGTTAGAGGTCAGAGATAAGCCAGTGCCACATCCTGGTATAGTCTCCTGTTTATTTTGGTGGATTGTTATACTGTTGTTTATTTCCTGGTGACCTCTATGACTTCTAGCTTCCTTCTTTGTGTTTCTCCAAGTAATCTTTGAAGCCCCTGGATACTTTCCTATTAGGCTCCAAATGTGTCTTGACAAGTTCAAAATATTTGAACTGTGGAATATTCTTTGTATAGACCGTTTGACATGCTTAATACTTCTTTTAAAGGGACTGATTCCAGTGAATTTTATTACAAAGTAAAAACCTTAAAATTTATTTGAGACCATAGCAATCTATAGATTCATCTTATATGTGGACATTAAATTGCCTTCTATGAAAATGCTCAAAGCACTTATAGACTAATACACATTTCTTTGGCTTAGATTATTTTTAACTGACATTGCAACATTTGCAATTGTCTTAATGTTAATGTTGTCTAAAAGCTACAGACTTCTGAGCCATTTTGCTTTCATTGAAATTTTTCAGTTCAGATAAGTTTTTTTTGTTGTTTGTTTTTGTTTTTTGTTTGTTTGTTTGTTTATTTTTCGAGACAAGGTTTCTCTGTAGGTTTGGAGACTGTCCTGACACTCGCTCCGAAGACCAGGCTGGCCTTAAACTCACAGTGATCCATCTGCCTCTGCCTCCCTAGTGTTGGGATTAAAGGCATGCACTGCTGCTACCGGGCTCAGATAAATTTTTTAATGGCTGTATTTTGGCAGACAGGGGAGGTGCTGTGTTCTTTATTCCTAAATACCTCATTAGTGTATGTTGCAGTTGTGTGTGTTCTGCTCTTAAAGGAAAAGAAACGAGACCTTCCTCATGTGTACTAATGTAGTCATTATGTAGTGTTTCAGGCCTGAGTGGTGGTTTATGGCTTTCTTAAACTCCATCCATTTGAGATCCCTTTTCACTGAGAAAAGTTTTTTAAATAAATTTATTTATTTATTTTACATCCTAGGCATTGTTTCCTTTTCCTCCTCTCTCCTCCTAGTCCCTCTTCCCATCCCTTTTCTGCTCCTACCCCCCCAATCCACTCTTCCTCCATTTCTGTTTAGGAAAAGGCAGGTCTCCCCTGGGTGTCAACAAGACATGGAATATCAAGTATTAATATTCAACGTATTAAGGCTGGACAAGGAGACCCTGTATGAGGAGTAGGGTCCCAAAAGTCTGTAAAAGAGTTGGAGACAGCCACTGTTAGGAGTCCCACAAGAGGACCAAGCTACACAACTGTAGTATATGTGTAGAGGGCCTAGGCCAGTCCCATGCAGCCTCCCTGGTTGTTGGTTCAGTCTCTGCCAGCCCCGATGAGCCTGTCACCTGAGAAATTTTTATGTGATGCTTGGAATGTAGATGTATAAAATAGTGAACAAATGAAAAAATTACTGATAATAAATCATAGAGAAGTATATTTTAAAATGGTGATCCAGAATGCATATAATTTACCACTTATTAAGGACTAAGTAAAATTTGCATATTTAGATGAAGGTATTTCATTATTTTTACATGAGGAATTTAATCTTGGCCAAATGGTCTGCACTCAGAGCATCTTAAACATTTTTCAGAGTTCAACAGTGTTTTGATTTTATAGTAATGAATATTAAGAATGCTGATTAATATAAATAATGCATCATGGCAGAAATATGGGTAGGGCCATTTCAGAAATTGTTTAAATTCTGCCCTAATCTCAAACCCAAATCCATTAGATTTTTTTTAAATGAAACTCAAGCCAGCAACTCAAATTGCAATATTTCACCACAACATAACTCAAATATATTAGATATGTTAATTTGATACTTAATATTGCTGAGGTATGATCAGAAAAATACTATTTTGTTTTTCTTAAACTGATATGTTTGTTTCAATAGCAACAAGAAGATTTGTGTGTCTCGTGAAACCATTTCAATTTATAACCTTTCAGAGTTGAGTCAGGTTGTTTGGGACTCCAGTCACTGGTGTTGTGTGGAGGAATAGTGTGTGCTATGTACAGTCCACCTGATCTGTGTTCAGGGCCGCAGGGAAGGTTTGCCGTACCACACAGGCAAGTGCTGCCATAATGACCACAGATTCACTATGCATTTGATTTTACAGTAATTTTTGCTCATTGCACATCAGAAACTGCATGTGGATGGGTGTGCATGTGTGAAGGCTAGAGACCAGGCATCTCCTCAATTCTCTTATCTTTTAAAATTTGAGATTATTTATTTTCTGATGTATGAGTGATATACTGACATGTGTGCCTGTGTATCACGTATGTGCCTGGTATCCAGAGATCAGAAGAAGACATTGTGTCTCTTGGAATGGGAATTATGGGTGGTTTTGAACTACCGTGTGGGTTCTAGGAATCAAACCCAGGTCCTCTTTAAGGACAAGTGCTATTAATTACTGAGCCTTCTCTTCCCCCCCTCTCCCTTTCTTTTGAGATAGGATCCCTCAACAAACCCGAGTGCACTGATTTTGGTAGACTACTTGGCAGCAAGCCACGGGGATCCTTTTTGCCTTAGTTCCCTAGCACTGGGGTTCCAGATGTGCACCACCGTGGTTGACTTCATGTGGATACCCGGGGTCTGAACAGATCTTTGTACAAGCTCAGCAATACCAACGATACCATTGCCCCCGCTCTAAAAGCTCTTCACCGTTGCCAAATTTCCATGGCCTGGACATTCAGTTACATGACCCCATATGGGATTGCCACCCACAGTTTAAGAAGATGGGGAAGTAGTCATTGTTTGGCTGTGTTTCTCTTTTACTTTTTTTCTTTAGTGCCGAAAGTACACAGAGCTATTAAAAGTTGAACTTGGCTTTTCTTGAGATCAGAAAGGTTACTTTTAGAGCTGGAAGCTTCTTAGAAAATGATTTCCATCTTTTAGAAGAAAATGATTCCAAAGAACTTTTTGCCAAAAGAATCTTGAAAACTTGCAGATTTTTTTCTTACATGATAATAGTCAAACTGACAGCTATGTGTCAGATTTCCCTCTCACTAGGTTGCCCCTCCCTCCCTCCCTCCCTCCCCCTCCCTCCTCCCTCCCTCCCTCCCTCCCTCCCTCTTTCTTTCTTTCTTTCTTTCTTTCTTTCTTTCTTTCTTTCTTTCTTTCTTTCTTTCTGCCATGACTCTTTTCTGAACTGTCCCAAAGAAATCGTCATGTACATTTCCCTGGAAAGAAAAATACCTTGTCTTCCTCTATTGAATCACCCCTTAATATTAAAACTATCTTTACCTTAAAAGAATAAAAGTTTTTGGTCCCGGTGCATTTGGATTTAGGTATCATTTTCTGAGACTATTGAAATACAGATGGTCTTTTAAAACTGGGTCCCAGATGATAATTTCCCCTAAATGAGACACCACAGTAGAACTTTCTGGGAACAGTGGATTTGGTTTTTTCTCTGCTTAGTCCCTGCCAAGCCTTGAGTTAAAGTGTCAAAGGGTAGGGCTTACATGGTAAGGAACAATGTAAGAGCATTTTTCAAAGGTCAACTATATTCACTCATGTGTATTCATTTTCATTTATATTCATGAATATATTAGGGGAGGAAATTCCTATATATTAAGAGGGGAAATTCCTTTATGTTGAGGTCTTAATTTTTGATTGTTTATTGCTTGAATTTCAAGCAAAAGCATCAGGACTCATCCCCTTCCCCATTCCAATGATATATCTCTGGTTATTTAATGTAGAAATAAACTGGTGATCACTTTTGAATCAATCTTGGAATTGTGTTGCTCAGAATACTGGGATTAAAAGATTTGTGACACAGTGAGAGATGCTTTTCCCTTCACTTCTCTCCTTTTTTTTTATTTTTATTTATTTTTTTTTTTGAGACAGAGTTTCTCTGTGTAGCTTTGGAGCCTATCCTGGCACTGGCTCTGGAGACCAGGCTGGCCTCAAACTCACAGAGATCCACCTGCTTCTGCCTCCCGATAAAGGCGTTCGCCACCAACGCCCGGCTCACTTCTCTCCTTTTTAATACTGAAAAGTGATGTGGAAATGTTTGTGATCCTTCAGTGTAAGACACTGAGTTGAAAGGAGATCAACTTCCCTTCTGGGTTTACAAAGTGCGGGCATCTGTTTACTGTTGTATGTCATACAACTGAGACTGCCATTCTCACTGCATTTCTGAAGAGAAGGTGGGACAGGTTTGTATTCAGGCCATATGTGAATTCAGGAAAAAAGCTTCATTCCTGTTGTCATCTAGACTGCTTGTTCTGGAATCTCAGTTCTGCTCTGGAATGGACGTGATGGTGTTTCATCATACGGGGTATGGAGCCATGTTGAGCAGCACTGGAGACCTCAGTGTCTTGGTTCTTTTCCTTTGGGTATATTCTTGGAGGATAAGCAACTGCATGTTGCTTTTATTCTAAACACTTAAGTAGTTAGTTTGTTATTTTTATAAGCAGGTTTGTACTGGCAGGAGGTTGTGACTAGCATTAGTATAGTATAGTGATGGACCTATGTTGTGTGTAATAGTTGGTTTGTGTTATTCAAGGAATTTATACTCTGCCTGTTTGTATTTTGTTTGCCTAAAATTTAATTTCAGGTTTATTTAGAATATCAGTTTTAGAAGATTGGAGTCTTCATTAGAAAAATTAGTTACTCTTACCATTCTCCTTAACTCTCAATTTTTAACAAATTAAAGGCTTTTGAAAGCTATGTCCACTTGGAGGCATTCACATGTGTTATGTACAGCAAGGTGGTTGCGTCCTTGAGGTGCTATGACAAAAACCCTATGAGGGACTAAGCATCATAGAATTAAGTTTTATTTCATTGTAAATCAAGTGTTATGTCATTCTTTAGAGGCCAGTGGTGGGGGAATAGTCTACCCTCCCTCACTTCCCTCATTCCTCTCTCAACTAAAGAGGGCAAAGTCTAAACATGTTGTTCAGTCTCTTTCTGAGTCATTTGTAAGCATTTAATTTTGAGGATTCAGAAATTGAAACTAACCACAGCAGTTGTTAAAGCCAGGGTTTCTATAGGCAGAAATCCAATTCTGTTCAGACACCACCTGTTTCAATAGGACATCTCAGGCGCCCATTTGGCAAGAACTACTGAAGACATGGGGAGCATGCTTCCAGTCTGTATTAATTCTGCAGCATAATGCAGGCCTGTTTCTCAGAGTGACAGTTATATTTCTATATGATCTGTTTTTATGAAGAAATAAATTGGAACTTTTCTGAAATGTTGGTTATCATGAAATGGACTTCCAACAAAGGGTTTTGCTTGTTAAAGCACCAGAGGGATCTCTGGTAGGGAACTTTCACTCATCACTGGTGTCAAGCCATCTGAACATGGTAATGTAATGTAAAGTCTGGAATTAACTTGCAGTGGTGTCAGGCCATCTGAACATGGTAATGTAAAGTAAGGTCTGGAATTAACCAAGGTAATGCCATGCAGTATTTCCTTTGCAGGGTGTTAGGAACACCTTTGACTTCTCAACTATAAAGACTACATCCTTTCTGCCATCCTGGTTGTAATTTTTTGAATAAGTAAACAAACAACCTTTATAAAATGGTACACATGGAGCCTGCTTTCGGTCACCAGTAATACTGAAGCAGATACCCCAGTTCTTGCTGACAGAGGAAATTAAATTTCTGTGCCTGTAGGATAAATTCCAAGGAATACTGTTGTAGATTCAAGGCCCAAAGTGGGATTTAAATTTTGATGGACATTTACAGATATCTTGTTAAAGAGGCTCTGCTATTCAGTGCTTGCACTAACAGCCTGTGAGAGTACTCATTTCTCCATGGTGATTTATTGCCCCTGACCATGGTGGGTGAAAATAGTATCTCATTTTTAACCCACATTGCTCTTGTGAGTGATGATGAACAACTTTTCATATGCTTAAAAAGCCATTTTCATTTCCTTTCAGAGGCCACATTTTAATGTGTTTTAAATTGGAATATTCTAAGTGTTTCAGTTTTGACTTAAATTTATGGGTATTCTTCCCACATATTTAAACTTGGAAAAGCTACAAGAAGATACAGGAGCCTTTTAACCAAGGTCTGTGTTTTCAGGCTTTCTTCAATTTGTAACAAATTATGTTCTTAGGAATTGATTTGTCAAAACTTTGGCTTCTAAAAATAAAAGTGGCTTTTGTGGCAAAGTCATCTCCACAGTGCCCAGAGATGAATGGCTGACTGCTACTTATAAAAATGACTCAAAGAAAATAACACAGAGAAGATTATTTTAGTGGTTGTCACTGGACAGTTTCACTGGACTTTGGATATTTGTTTTGGAACTATTGTGACTCTGTTTGTTATTTTCTAATATATCATCCTGTAATTATCTACCTCAAAGGATAAAGGAATGCTGCAGTTTTTCACTAGCACTGATAAAGAGTGATTTATTTAAACAAATCTAAAATTAAACAGGTAGCCCCATTCATTTGGTGGTTTTGCAAAAGTTAATTTTCTCATATCAGGGTTTTTTTTTCCCCATCTATATGTTTGGCTGCCTCTTTCTCAACTCTGAGTTAAGTCATGAAAGTGGCGCGCACGCATGCACGCATGCACGCACGCACGCGCACACACACGATTAGTAGGATGTCAGTGTGTGAGCCATAATTTCTGCTGTGGCACAGATTTGAATTCTTCAAACATAGTACAGTCATTACAGGAGAAAGTTTTTCATTCAACATATTTAATGGTTTTATGGTTTAATATCTTTTGTCACACAAATTGATTTCATGTTAGTTCCAAACTTTTGGAAACACACACTCACACACAAAATCCTTGCCTCTGTTCCTTCCTTCTCAACTACCTGTTTACCTTTTAAATTAGGAAGGAATTTAAGTAGAAATATACTGTTCATGCTGTTCTGAGTTCACCTGTTCTTACTTATCAACTAAGTACTGAGAGGATGAAGCAGAGGTGCTCTCATGGCGTGTGAGGAGCACTTGTAAGAATATGTCCTTGGTTTTGGATGGTGTTTCTTAGAGTCAGGGGTGTTCCCATGGTATGTGATGAGCAGTTTTAGTATGTGGTCCTTGGTTTTGGATGGTGTTTCTCAGAGGCAGGGGTGTTCCCATGGTGTGTGATGACCAGTTTTAGGGTGTGGTCCCTGGTTTTGGATGGTGTTTGTCAGGCTTCCCTGACAGGTGTTGAAGTTCAGCTGACTAGATGTAGGAAGCTCCTAATGTAGCCTCAATTCAGGCTTGACAGGTCTGTGAAGGATTATAATGTGTGGAGGAATTGGTCACTTGCTCCTGCTCTCTTCCAATCCCCAGGACACAAGACACTAAGAAAATAAGAAAATAAGAAATGCATAGAGATAAAAAAAAAAGAGCAAGAAATGTGAGCTTCAGGTGACTTTTTAAATTTAAAAAATAAGGAAGATTTAAAATACAGAAATACTATGAAATAATTGACTCAGTTTTCCTCTTCTTGGGTTGACTCAGAATTAAAGTGGCATCCAGAGTTTCTCTTGTGACTGGGTCTCTCCCCTTTCATACTGTGATAAGGGAGTGGTTTTTGAGAGTAGCTAAATGTTCTGATCTCAGCAGATTTTTTTGTTGTTGTTGTTGTTAATGCCTTGTAGTGTTAAGTGAAAGCAGTCTGGGAGTCAGGATAACATAGTAAGGAGAGAACTTGCTTTCTGATTTTATATCATCCCATCAATTACAAGAAAACCCAACAGCGATCAGGATCTGAAGATCACAGTTTAAGAAAATAAATGTCTGAGATTCTTGAAAGAGACATTTGTGGTTTATTTCCGGGGAGTGAGGATAGATGATACATGGTGTAATATAATAATCTTTATTACCATGAGGGACACAACCATGGGGTAAGAGAAAGAATGTTTGACCTGATATCTGTAGGCACAAATTCAGTTTTTGAATCTGCTGCTAATTTGCCTTGGGATTTAGGTTGGTATAAATATAAAAACAGGCATAATATCCCCTACTTCCCACTTGAGATTATTAAATACAGTATGTTACATGGTTAAGCAGCCAGCAAGTAACCTGTATTTATTGGAATAACCCTTCTCCCATTTGGGGGGTTAAACCATAGTTTTTGTTAGCTGGGAAGGGGGGGAATAAAAAGTTTCCCACTGAAAATATTTAAAAAAATGATGGTGTTGTACTAAAAAGAACATACTTCCAGTAGTAAATGGAGGCACATGTCTCTAATTCCAGCTTTCGGGAGCCTGAGGTAGAAGAATTTCAAGTTTGAGGCTCTCTAGAGCTACACAGTAAGACCCTGCCTTAAAATAATAATAATAAAAAGAAAATAAAAATTAGAAAAGAATGAATTTAACTTTCCCCCAATTTTAAAATAATTTTTGAGAGTGTGGATTTTCTAAAGAAGAAAATAAATTGCCTTGCCTCCTCTGTGGCCTTCGCTCCAGTCAACATTCTGCACTGATATGTATGTGGGAGGGGGTTGGGGGGAGAAGATCTCAGGGAATGTTTGTCTTTTACATTTAATTCACTAAAACCCAAATTATACAGTGTTTAAACTGTGTGGCTTTATATTTAACTCTCTCTCTCTCTCTCTCTCTCTCTCTCTCTCTCTCTCTCTCTCTCTCTCTCTCTCTCTCTCCTCTCTCCCCTCTCTCCCCTCTCTCCCCCCTTCTTCCTCTCCATCTCCCTCTGTCTCCCCCCTCCACACACACACACCTCTTTTAGAGGTTGGTTTAACCTGTAAAAGTCAGAAGTCTTAATTTTCATTATTTCAGAACTCATTAGAAGTATATTATGTACCTTTGTATTTACTTTTTCCCTTGGCTCTCTAGTTCCTAAAGTTAAATTTATTGACTTAAGAGTAAGATGATAGTAATATTGAGAATAAAAGAACAGCTTTTGCATGAATTTGAGATTTTATCTTATGGTTTTGACAGTAAGAATTATGATTGCTAGTTTTGAGTCATAAGGAAGTTCTTGTGTGTGACAAGTTTGGGATCTTTGGCTTGCTACACTGCTCTTATCTAAACCCTTGGCATCTGCATCTTAAACCAGTCAGAGGTACTTTATAGGGATCTTTGAATGCTGGATGATGGTTTAATAAGCCAAGACCAGTTATTTGGAAAGATTTATATTTTAGTATAGGTTATTGTAGGTGTAGATTTAAAAAAATAATTCATCTCTGTCCAGTGTTATTTCTGTCTTTCCTCTTGTTATAGGATATTTTGGGGCCTTTGATGTTACAAAATGATGAAGTATCAAATATTTGTTAATGGAAAGACTGCATATTGTAAAGAGGTCCATAGAACCATCTGGTCCAGTAGGGTGTGGCATGAATGAAGGTCTAATAAAAATGTAGCGGACCATTATTAATTTCAATAACTAGTAACCCGAGGTGGGGATTTTTGAGTTGATAATAGAAAACAGAAGAACACCCCCTCCTTATGGTGTCCATGATATCTTTAGCAAATGAAAAACAACTATCCCCTCCATCTCCATCCCACAAATCCAAGACAAGAACTATGACATAGCTCGGTGATCATAGCTCAACCTCATCTATTCCTCATCCTACCTTGTGCAGGGGACAGTTTTGCAAATATTTACAACAGTGCAAATTTCTTAGGAGTAAGTTGGTTTGATATTAAATGAAACTATCCTGTCTGAGAAAGTTTGGACAAAAATACTAAATAAGTTTTTCTTCAGGGCTAGGGAGATGATAAAGTGCTTGCCATGCACTCATGTAAAATGCTGGGCACAGTGACACCATGTCCTTGTAACCCTAGAACTGGGAAGGTGGAAACAGGAGGACCCTTGGGCATTGCTGGCCATCACCATTTTATCTAAATTGGTAGCATCCAGCTTTAAGTAGAGACTTTGTTTTGAAAACTAAGATGGGGTGTTATTGAAGAAGACAGCTGACGCTGACCTCTTGTCTGCACACATCACCACCACCACCACCATCATTGTCACTGTCACCAATAGCCAGAAACATCCTTATCTGTGGATGATTAGATGGTCCTGGGTGAAGGCGCTTGCTGACAAGACTGTGGATCTGAGTTCCGTTTCTAGATCCCACATGGTAGGAAGGAGAACCAATTCCTGGAAGCTGTCCTTTGACCTCTGAGTGTGAGTACATGCAATTAATAATTGAACAAAAAAGTAGTAACACACCTTTCTTCAAAAGAGAAACTTCACCCTTAATTTTTTGTTATGACCTTCAGAGTGTTAGTGTGGCCTTTTGCCAGTTTTCTTCATGAGATTTAGCTAAGAGTAACCACATTCCTATATTCATAGGATCCCATAAAGGTCTGGTTTAAGTGCAGGAATATTATCTTTAGGTAAGACCATGTGGCACCTAGGGTTTTCAAATGTCAGGGGACATGAAACCAGACATATTCATTGAAAGATTATGGCTCCAAACCCAGGAGTTATTAAAATAAAGTATTGTTTGCTAGAGAGAGTGTTACACAAAATACTGTGATTTATTATTGTATTTTGTTTGTTGAGACAGGGTCTCACTATGTAGCCCTGGCTGTCCTGGAACTTGCTATGTAGTTCAGGCTGTCCTCAAATTCACAGAGATCTGCCTGCCTCTGCCTCCTGAGTGTAGAGAGATTAAAGGTATATTCTACTGTACCCTGCTACGTATTTACATTTTTAAAGAAAATTAAGTGCAATGGGATTTTCCTTTTTGATACTGTAAACTCTTAACCTCACGAACCTTTCAGGTCGCTACCAGTGTGTTCCTAGGCTAGGATGCTCTCAGAGGTCCTGGGGCTCGGGCTAGGACCTGTTCTTGTTGAATCTTTTCCTCATCATGTTCTGGGCTTTCTCTTCCTAGAATTCTTTTTAGCACTTGATAGGGAAAGTTTGGTTTCTGTTGTCCACCCCTCAGCCAGGTCTGCATTTCTTGGATTCCTCTTCCCTGTTCCACACTCTTTCCTGGGAACATCTTAGCTGAGTTCTTCTGTTGCTTCCTTTTCATTCTTTTGAGCAGATCATCATGATTTATATACACACTCCCAAGTTTACCTTCAATCCTTTTTTATTTAATTAAAAGGAGCAATAATTCTATCTTTGTTCTGATTTATGTTTCCTTAAGTGCAAATACATTCAGGTCAAAGGTATATGTGTCTCTACTGAAAAACAGCACAGGAAGCAACTGTCTCAGGCATATGGGTTGAATACTCTCCTTCTTCACTACACAGCCTTGACAGGTAATAAAGACTGCATGAATTGTTGACATGCCTAACTGCCTTCTCTCTCTTGGTTTCCTACACACCTATCCTCATTCCTTCTCACTCAGTGAATGTAGAAAAGGACAGACTCAAAACAGGTATTTTAGTCAAAGTCTGACATTTATATTTAGACATACTACTAGTTTCTGTCCCTCTGTTTGCCAAGACTGACACAAACAGGTCATTGCAAAATATACTGGGATGTAGTAATTGTGAGGATGGGGCGAGCCAATGTGTGAGAAGTGGTTAGCACTGTGACTACCCATCATCACGTTTATTGTTAATACATTTAGATCTTTGACGGGTGAGTCGGTGCTTATTTTCATAGTTTATAATGAGTAAGTTATTCAGTTTCTTAGCAGAATAGACACTTTTACACAATGGGCCAAGTCAACCATTATACAGATGAGTAAAGGAAGGCATCAGGACTAAGATGATTAGTCCCCCTAAGAGATGCTAGACTTGGAGTCTCTGCAGCAGTACAGTGCAGTGCTCATTTTCTTTTAGAAATGGGTAAAAAGAACATGAAGCCTTAAAGCAGGTCTCCGGGGCCACTGCTTGTAGCTCTAGGGCCAATAGAGCAGTCTTATGTGAGTCCCTGGGGATAAACTGCCAGAAGCCTTTGTTTGGTTTACTGCTTATGGACTCACATCTGTGTATTTAGGGTCTCTGTATTTCTCTTGCCTCTGAAAATACACTTTAGGTAGAGAGAATGATAACTTTCCCCAATGTTTTTTTAATACTGAATTTTTATTCTTTAAGAATTTCATGTGTATACAATGTATGTTGATCATAATATTCACCTCTAACTGCTCCAAATGCCACCTTATAGCAACTTTGTGTCATATTTTTCTTAATGACCCATTTTTGCTGCCCATATACTCTCCATGGGTGTAGGGGCATCCACTGGCCATGCCCCTAAAGAAAACTGACTCTCCCTCCTTCAGAAGTCCTCAGATATTAGTAGCTCCTTAGCCAGGGGTGGGGACCAATGACCCCTCACCCCTTAGCCCTCCCTGGTGGAACATAGACTAGCTTGGCTTTGTGTAAGTCTTGTACAGTAACCAGTTGTTATGAGTTTGTGAATCCTTTGGTTCTGTCATGTCCAGAAGACATTGTTTTACACTCTGGTCTTCCCCATCCTGGGTTTTACAGTCTTTCCATCATCTTCCTTCATAGTCTCTGAGCTCAAGGTGGGGTGGTATATGATACAGAAGTCCCATTTGTGGCTGAGTACTCCACTGTAATTCAGCCAGTTGTGTGTGTCTGCATTAACCGCCATCTATTGCACCAAAAAAGTCTTTGGCTGCACCAATCTGCTCACAAACGTTTTAAGCCACCATCAGCCTGTGTTCAGGGGGCTGGTTAAGATTTCATTCCCTATAATCCAGAGATAGGAATAACTGGACAATCTTTTAATTAAAACAAAAGTGAGTAACAGTATTTGGCATGACTTTAGAAGTGGTGTCCCTAGTCTTAACCATCATTTCAAAAAGCCTCTCTCAAAGTTATGGAGTAACTTTGTAATTGGCTAGATTTTTGAAGTAAAGATGTACATGAGTCTGAGTGGATGATGATTCTCTGAGTGATTCAGTGTTGCCCCCTTGGTATAGGAGGAGAGGGTGGTAGTGGGTAGCAATTCAGTCTGCTGATTGCTCCCTGAATGCTTAGTCACTCTCCATCCTGCATACACAATGCAAAATAGGATGTGAGAATTAAGAGTAGCAGAGAATATTTACAGGACAGGCATGAAAGAAGGTCCATGGTGCTTTTTGTGCCTCAGATAGATTACATTCCTCCGTGGGCTGTTGGTTTTTTATTGTTGTTGTTTTCATACATTGAAGTTCTCTGAATTAAACTGCTTTCTTCAACTTCTGAGCATCAAGTTTAAGAGAAGGACCTTCCTCAATGATGTTCTGCCCCTTTTTGTTTTCTGTTACCATCCTTCATTTCATCTACCAACTGAGTAGGAAGCTAAGTATTTAATAAATTCTAAAATAGCAAAATAAAATGTCTTCCAAGGTCTTTTTTTCTCCCCAAAAGATACAGAACTTGTCTGGTTGAGGGAGTATGAATACTTTTCCTTGAAAAAAAATTGAGTGCTTCCCTATGGGCAAAACTTAGCTGCAAACTCTGGGTATCAACGAACATTGGGTTACTCTTGTTTCTGTCAAACCTCACGTTTGTTCAGTTTTCAGTGAACAGTCACTTCTCATCCTTTCAGAGGACTAACAATGCATCTCAGTTTCCTAGGAAGAAAAATTCCTGTGTGCTAGATCAGGCTACATTGGGCGCTTTTAGAAAAAGGCTGTGGAACTTTAAGACATCTCCTTTTAGTGGGGCACCACCCACCCCTCATCTCACCCATACATGTTCCAAGAGCCACTAGAGACCAAAGGTCACTGACAACAGTACCTTCTGTTTTGTAAAACTGATCTTTTGTCTGAATTGCCAAGGTGAAAAGAGAATTTTGTTTCTGCTACAAATCCTACCAAGTAGAGCTGAGTTTTCCCAACAAGCCAAGTAAAAGTTATCACAAACATCCTTGAATTTATATTATAATTTTACAGTCCTCTTATGCAGTGGAGGCAGTATGCTTTAGCTGAGAGCAGATAGGTGAGGACTCCACATCCCATGTGAATTTTGTTTGCTCTTTGTGATAGAGAATGCATGCTCAGTTGACATTCTTTTTAGAAGTAAACTGCCACACTGCATCTTCTTATGTTAAGAACGCCTTGATTTCACTGGTAAGTCTAATTTATCTAAGGAAGTCTTGCCTCTCTCTCTTGGAGGGTGGATTGTTTAATTCTTGTTAGAAGAGTATGGCACACTTTAAAGGGTCTGTTTAGTATGTTTATGGGTCCTTAGAGAAAAAGGCAAATGGAGTTAATTTCACTATACTTGCGGACCTTTCTTAGTCTCTGCTTGGAATGCTCTTTCCATGGCCTTTAGCTCAGTGTACATAGACTGAAGCATGGGGCACTCCCAAATACCATTGCTTATTTACTTTGTATTTAAATACTCTTGACAGTATCCTCAAATTTTAGGAAAGTCACAAGCTCAATACAAAAAGCTTTGCTTTCCTGAACAGTGAGTCACGATAAAGTCTCTCCTTTGTCCTGAGTACTCCAGGATCTGTTTCCTTAAAACATGGACACTCACAGATGCCACAGCACAAAGATAGTGTCAGGAATTACCAAACCTTCACCCTCAGATCCCGTTCAGTTTTTCAGGTGGTTCCAGTGATGTCTTTAATTTCATAATAAAAGGATAGTATTTCATTGTCATATCTTAGTTTTCATACATCGGGCGTAGTTTGTGCTTCCTCACACTTGAATTTTCTAGGGCTTCAGGCCATTGAGTAGATGACCTAACTTGAGCTCTTGTGACACTTCCTCATGTCTAGGCTCAGGTGGGCATCTTTGTTTGGACATCAGGACCTGGTGATAGGCTCTTTTCTTGTACATCCCACAAGTTGTGGTTTTGTTGTTGTTGTTGTACCTTTGACATTCATGTTGACTAGAGTTGGTTAAGTGTGTGTTGTCTGTCACTTTGCTTTCTTTTCTTCTTGTATTGCTTCATTGAGAAGCACTTTGAGCAAATACAACTATTCCACTATTTCTCAAACTTGAGGTTATTCTTATTTTCCTTATATCCTCACATGGTGTAGATTTCTTTTCAAGGGGTTATAATCTTCTATGATAAACATTTATTTTCATACTTAAATCACTTTTATTCCATAGTCAGAGCTCTTTATCTAGTCAGGTTTATATACTTTCTACTTAATTGCTACAAAAAGGTGTTCTAGCTTTGGCCTTATATTCAACCAATTCCCCAATGAAGGAGTAGCCATCATCCACTACCCAGAAGCCCTTTCTCCCATTGCTGTTCCTCCCTCCCATTGCCATCTGCTTTATTAGTCTCTACCTAATGGCTTTTGGGAATTGAATCATTCAGGATACAGAGGGTACTGATTATTTTGATTTAATGACTTGCATTAGCTGTGTGTGGATGGGGACTATGACTTATCTGATGAGATATTCCCTAAAGTCTACTACATGTAAATACTCAATAAGTTATAGATTCATTCAAAGAAATACTTTTTATGCACCTATTAGGGGGTCAGTCATTATTCCAGACACTGGAATACAGCCATCAATCAATAAGAAAACCACATAAAAGTAATAGTGGACATGACATGAATCAAATTTGGAAAAATAAAAACAGTTCACATGTATATAAGAGTTTTGTGAATGTCAATAGCTCATTGTGAATGATGAAAATACTTCATAAAGCAGCAGTTTCAGTTAATTCACATTAATCTGTGCTCAAGGATGAAAGATTTTGTTTTGCATTTTCTTTCTTGCTGTGCTGTTGATTGAACAGGCCCTGCGTATGGTAGTACTTTACACTTGGAAATTATAAGGATGTGTGTATGTGTATGCATGTTTATGTATGGGTACATATATGCTCATTTTGTGTGTGTGTGTTTATATGTGGGTACATATATGTTCATGTGTGTGTAAATGTGTGGAGAGCAGAGTTCAGTGTTGGTTGTCATTGTTAATCAATCCCTCCCTTGTCTTTTGAGACAGAGACTGCTGCTCACTGAACCTGGAGCTTACTGATTCAGCTAGACTCTCTGGCCAGTAATTCCCAGAGATTCACCTATCTCTACGTCCCAGGGCTACTATTACAAGCATTCACTTGACATTTTAAATGTGTTGTTCTGGGAGATGCTCAGAGCCTCATGTTTGCATGGCAAGCACTTTGCCAATGGAACCATCTACTCAGCTTGAAGTTGATTTCCATTAGAGTGCCCAGAATAACTGTATCATGGTATTTTTTCCTCTTATTTATTTCTTATCTTGAGTTAGGACAGTTGTGCTTCCTTTCCACATGCAGAATGCAGTGCCTAGAATAGTGCTAAGTGCTTTAAAGGGCAAAATGCGAATCCTAGAAACATAAACATTTATATTACCTAACACCACATTATAAATTATTATTTTCTGTATCTTTGTTCTAGAAGAAAATGTGATTTGTTTTCTGTTATGTATGTAGATATGTTTGAGACAAGGTCCAAGCTGGCCTCGAACTCATGGCAGTCTTCCTGGCTTAGTCTCCCTAGTGCTGTTTTTACAGGCTTAAGCTATATGCCTGACTGTACTATAAATTTTTCCCATCCATGCATCCATCCATCCATGCATCCATCCATCCATGCATCCATCCATCCATGCATCCATCCATGCATCCATCCATCCATCCATCCATCCATCCATCCATCCATCCATCCATTCATTATGTATATGGGTTTTTTAACTGCATGTATTTCTTTGTACTATGTGTGTGCATTGCCCGTGGAGGCCTTAACTGTATGTATTTCTTCGCACCGTGTGTGTGCATTGCCCATAGAGGCCAAAAGAGCATTGGATCCTCTGGAGCTGGAGTCACAGGTGATTGTGAGCCTTTCTATGGGTGCTTGGTATCAAATTCCATTTCTCTGGAAGAGCAGTATGTGCTCTTGACCACTCAGCCATCTCTCCTGCCATATGTATGTATGTACGTACGTACGTACGTATGTATGTATGTATAAATTTAAATGATACTCAAAAAGAAAAAACTACATTTGCACATGTGGGTGTGGATTTATGAATGTGAGTGCAAATGTCTGTGGAGGCCAAAAGAGAGTGTCAGACGCCCTGAATCTCTAGTTACAGACTTCTGTGAGCTGCTTCCTATACGTGCTGGGAACCAAACTCTGGTCCTTTGCAAAAGGAGCAAATGCTTTGAACTGCTACGTCATCCCTCAGTCCCCTCTGTTATACTTCTGATAATACATGATAGAGTATGGAGAAAAATAGAATTAGCAACAATTCATTACAGTCAAACATCTACATTTCATTTAATTCCTGTCAGAATTACCTGAATGTTATAGAATTGAGCTCTTTTTCTTCTAGTCTTAGAATATTATACATTTATGTATTGGTTCAACACATTGTGGATTGTATGTTCTTATGCAAGTAGTTATCTCACAGTATTCTTAGGATTAAATGAGATGATGTGTTGGCCTTGCTCATAGACTCTAATGAATATGTGAACACTGAATATGAATTTCTTTTATTACCCTGTCAGGAATTATGATCATTTTAAAAAATAAAATATGTTACAACTTATACTCTTGGAACTTTCTTAGTCCTACTACAGAGATTCTTGTTTAGTAGGTCTAGGGTAGGTCTAAAACCCTGACTTTCTACCATTCATATTTTTTATTAACTTATAGATAATTTAAAACCATGAATTTCTAATAACATCTAGAATGTACCCACGCTGTTGTCTGCTGGCCCCATTCAGGGATGTGCTGGTTTTGTTGTATAAGCTGTTTGTATATTTAGCTTCATGTTATTTTATGTAACCATTTGGAGCCACCTATCAGCATGTGCATTGTTCTGTTTTCTGAATAGACATATACGTATATGCTCATTTAGTAGATATGTTGAATTGTGCCATATTATTTACTTATTTTACATTTTAGTGTGTAATACAGTTGGTATGTTTTTTAAACACACATTTCTCTTGACATATGTGTTTATTTTGCTTATTTTTCTATATTCTGCAGCTATAAGTTCATTGTTGATTATGTTTATAATTAATATATTTTCCTAAATTCCCTATGACTTTTTTACTTTATATCTTTTCATAGAAGGGGAAACTTTTAAAAATATATTTATTTTATTTTTAGTTATGGGTTATTTATCTGCGTGTGTGTGTGTGTGTGTGTGTGTGTGTGTGTGTGTGTGTGTGTGTGTTGGGGGGCTGGAGGGTTTGTGCACAAGTGTCAGTGTCCATGGAGGCAAGAGTTCTTAGATTCCCTGGAGCTGGAGTTGCACACTGTTGTGAACCACCTGATATAGGTGCTGGGATCTGAGCTCAGGTCCTCAGGAAAAGCACTGCTTGCTTTTAACCACTGAGACCTGTTGAGTCCAGCAGACTTGACTAGTGTGTGATGTGTGCTTGAAAGAAGGAAAGTGGATTGAGGAAAGAAATAGACAAGAAACAGAAGATAGAGTCGGGAGAGCATCTAGTAAAAACTGTGATCCCTCGCCTCCAAGTTTATTACTCAAAGCTCTTATTATACCCCAATCAAAAAGTGGGAAGTCAAAAGTCTTCCTTACCATGATACAAGGAGCAAACAAAATGTAAACACCTCCTTAACACCCAAAACATCAAGTAACTATACCTTAACCAAAAATCCTGTTGCTTAGGTAAGACATCCATTAGCTATACATTAGGCCAAATATCCTGTTACCTAGGCAAGACAAACAATAGCCACACCTTAGACCAAATATCCTTTGGTTTAACCTTTAAGGAGCAGCTCCAACTCTCTGGCCTTAAATCAAAGTAGAATGGGGCCACTTCTGTGGGCTTCCACAGAGTCCTCTCTACAGCCCCTAGATAAAACAATTTTTTTTTGAGACACAGAAGATGGAAATTCTTAATTTTAATGTCAGCAGTTTTCTGTTTTAAAACATTTAGTGTGTTTTAAAAATAATTTATTTAATGTTCATTGGTGTTTTGCCTACATGTATGTAAGTGTGGGGGTGTCAAAAGCCCTGGAACTAGAGTTACAGACAGGTTTAAGATGCCAAGTGGGTGCTGGGAATTGAACCCAAGTCCTCTGGAAGAGCAGCCAGTGCTCTTAACCACTAAACCATCTTTCTGGACCATGATCAAATTCCTCAATTATTAATTTCATGTTATGTTTCATTTAATTTGAAGTTCTATAATGGAATGTCATATAAATGTTCATCTAGATTTTTATGAGATATTTTAGGATTTTTGTCTAATACTGAACTACTTTTGAGTATCTAGAATTCATCACATGGATGGTATGAGATAAGGATCTAATTTACAATTTTTTCCTGTCCTGAAAATCCTCTCCATCCAATTTTCCTGAGTTGTCTACACTTTCCCTGATAATCTCCCCTGTCAGACTTTGATTTTCACATATTTGTAAGTTTGTTGAGAAAAAGGTACAGTTTCACCCCATTGGGCATTATGTTTGTATTTTCAGCACTGAGCAACAGTATTTTAATGAGGGGCATTTTACAAGGCTGCTTACTATAAGTTCTGACAAAATTTCACGATATAATTAGTTATCCATACATAAGTTTTAGAATCATTTTAATTTCTTGGAAAAACTGGTAGGATTTGTATTGAAATTACACAGAATCCACAGGTGATGGAATATCATCATCCATGAGCCTAATTTGTCATTTTATCTAGGCCTTCTTTAGTGCTTCTAAAGTATTAAGACAGTTTAGGGAAAAGTTTGCTGCTTTTAAGTTTTGTTTATTCCTAGGTACTATTTTGGGGGAAGGAGGAGTTGCTTTGTTTTCTGACAGTTTCATGCATGTTTATCATCAATGTTGTGGGTGTAATGTTTTTTGCTCATGTTCACAATGGGTATTCTCTCTTATCTCCTTATACTTCTTTTGGACCCTTATTCCAAAGAACTCACCCTCTGAATTTTATGTCCCCCTTTATTCTTTCTTTCTTTCTTTCTTTCTTTCTTTCTTTCTTTCTTTCTTTCTTTCTTTCTTTATCTTTTTCTCTTTCTTTCTTTCTTTCTTTCTTTCTTTCTTTCTCTTTCTTTCTATTATCTATCTCACTGTCTCTCCCTCTCCATTCATCCTTCCATTCATCCATCCATCCATCCATTTATTTTAGGCAGTGTCTCACTATGTATTCCTGACTGTTCTGGAACTCATTGTGTAGACTAGGCTGGTCTAGAGACTTGCCTTCTGAATGTTAGAATTAAAGCCCCCCTCTCTTTCTGAATGTCAGAATTAAAATCCCCCCTCTCTCCTCTCTCTCTCTCTCTCTCTCTCTCTCTGTCTCTCTCTCTCTCTCTCTGTCTCTCTCTCTCTCTCTCTGTCTCTCTGTCTCTCTCTCTGTCTCTGTCTCTCTCTCTCTCTCTCTCTCTCTCTCTCTCTCTCTCTCTCTCACACACACACACACACACACACACACACACACACACACACACACACTCTTTGCAGCCCCTCTGAGTTTAATTAGGGTTGCTTTGATGAGCCTGGGTAAGGGTTTATGGGTAACCCTTATCAGTAGTTAACAGCATCCTTTAGCTGCCAATAGCTTCTGAAGGAGTGGTAGGGCCTCATGAGCCCCTTCTTTGTCATGACTGGCTTGCTCTTCTGCAGGTAGCCACACCTGCTACTATATAGTTGGAGTCCTCTATCACCACCCAGTGTTTCACAGCACTCTTCCCCATCCTTTTAGTTCACCCCATTCCTGTGTTTCATATTATCTCTCCTGACATGCAGACTTGCAGTTCATCTTTGCACCTGGTATTCTAGTCATCTTTTAACCGATTCAAGTAGCTGTTTTTCTATGTGGATTGTTGCTGTTTCTACGTAGATAGTCCTATGTGAACACTTGTCTTTCTTGTCAGCTCTTCCCTGTAGTGTGTGATCATGTGTCAGTAGAAACACCTGCAACAAATTTATGTTGCTGGTTCTAATGGGACTAGTTCTAGTGATTTTTGCCTTTGAGAATGTTGTTTGCATGGAATTTTTGTAGTTGCTGTTGTCAGCATAGATGTAAAATAATGACTCCATTTTTAATGGAAATAAAATCACTTCTTAGCCAAATATGTGTGCCTATAGTCCTAGAATATGGATTCAAGTTATTTTGACATGTTCTACCATGCAAACAGTTACATGAATTTTTACAGTCATGGAACAAAAGAAAGTCATAAGTAAACACATTTGTAATTGGTGGGAGCATCGGGTAGATGGTAGGCACCATGAAGCAAAGCAGTCTCTTCCATAGGTTTCCAGCATTATCTTTTAATAGTCTTAGCTTTAGGGTTGGTGGAGGCAAGAAATCTGCTATGTTTAACAATACATTCTGAGATTTATCTGTTAGTAAGGAAACCAGTAGGTCAGATACAAAAGTCCGGGTATCTGGTTTATAAAGGGTCAAAGGCAGCCCAGGATGATTTTGGCTCTGGGTCTACCACATTCCATCTCTGCTTAGTCACGATGCTCCATTCAGCCAAGATCAAGCAGCTGGGGGATTTTAATATGGATGCTGCTTCTTTAGAGAATGTCAGTTCATATCAAGTTAAGAAGCTTTTTTTTTTTTCTTTAAATTCATGGATGGATTTTGATTTTATCAGACAACTTTTCAGCATTGCTTAAAATAATTTGGTGGTTTTGTTCTCCTCCAGTCTGTTGCTGTGGTCCTTCATAGGCATTTTGTCCTGGTAAACTGCTCTTGAGCTCTTGAATTAAGCAGTTCCTGCTTCTTTAGGTGTTTCTCACCACTGCAGTTGGATTGATTGTGCTAATTGTTTTCATTTTTTTAAAATCTCTATTATTGAGTTATATTAGTCTGTTTATTTTACATTTTTGGTTTATATTGTTGCTTTGGTAAGGTTAACTATATAAAACAATGTTTCCTCTCCTCTACTTACCAGAGACTTTCTGTAGATCCAAATTATGTTTTACAAGAACTTGCTTCTAAATTCTTTGGTTCCAGTGTTTGTTTGTAGGAAGGTTTTAAACTACTTTACTGATACTAATAAAGTTCCCTTACTGAATACTATTTTGTGGTGGGTAGGTGTCAGTTTTGGTAAGTTATACTTTACTTTAAAATTTTTCAAAATAAAATTATTCTTTTCTGATTTATCTGAGTTGTGCTTCCGGGTCTATTTGTCCTTTTTAAAAAATTCCTGTTGCTAATTTGAATTTTCTTTCTTATGTCTTTTTTTTTCTTTAATGTTTTTCCTTTTAATATATTTTGATTACGTTTTCCCCTCCTATAATGCCTCCCAGACCCTCCACACCTCCATACCCTCCCAACTTTATGTTCTCTCTTTCAAAGAAAAAACTCACAACACAAACAATCAAAAGACCAATAAGACAACACAAAACAAAAAGTCCACATAAAATGCCATTGAGTTTGTTCTGTATTGCCAACTATTTTTGGTCCCATGCCTGCCCTGGAGCATAGTTGATATATCAAGTGACACTCCAGTGGAGAACAACTGATTTTACCTTTCCCTGCAGATATCAATTGCAAATAGCCCTTGTTTAAGGGAAGGGCACTATGTCCACTTTCCCTTCTTAGTGTTGGGACCCTGTTTGGTTTGAACCTGGACAGGCCATGTAGGTGCTGTTGTGAGTTAATAAACACATTAGTACAGTTTTGTACTGAAGACACTGTTTTCTTGAAGTCATCTATCTATCACCGGTAATCCTCTAGCCCTTATAATCTTTCCACCTTCTCTTCTATGTAGATCTCTGAGCCTTGGCTGGTGCCTGTGGTGTAGGTGGGGGGTGAGCAGAGGGAGGAGTATGAAAACATACTATTTATGATTGAGTCTGCCAAGGTCTCACTTTCCGCTCATTGTCCATTTCTGGGTATCTGCATATGTTTCCATCTACTGCAATAAGATGATTCTCTGATGAAGGGTGGATGAGGCAATAATCTGTAGTTATACCAGATGTCATTAGGAATCATTTACTGATATGCTCATTTAGCAGAATAATAGTATTAGGTTTTCCTCCAGGGCCATGACCTATCTAGTTTCAGGTTTTGGACTCTTTACCAGTGTCAGATATGTCTTCCATCTCATGAAGTGGGCCTTAAAAATCTAATTTTAAAAAGTGTTTTTTTTTTACTCCTATAACATGTGTGCCATTAGCACACCTGCATATCGTGTGGGCAGGTTGCTGTTGTAGGTTGCAGGTTGCAGGTTTATAGATGGATGATGTTGATAATTATCAGTGTCATCTTTCTTCTCTGCTAGAATTCAGGGTACCTTCAAGCATCATAAATGCTAGTTAGTAGGGTTGAAGCTTCTAGTAGGCTACCAGCTGAACTTCTCCATATTCAATTACATAAGTAAGTGTAGTCTTCATCAATAAGGCCTTGCCCTCAGGTTGTGGAGGGAAACCAATAGTCTTGGCAATAGTCTATGATGTTAGGGGGTTTCATAGGATTCCTTTGGCCAACATTTCAACAAAGTTGTAACCCATTCCTAGCACTAGAGGTTTTACTTGGTGACATAACATATCTAGTTGGGACATTGTCTCCACTATTTTTGGTAACCCCATTTAGATTGCTCTTTTAGGAACCTTCTATAGAAGTAGGTTTCTATAGAGCTTCTCTAAAGGGCCTATTAGTGTTAGTGTCCCTCTCTATATTTCCTCCTTTACCTTTCTTTCCCATTTCACTTCTCCCATTTAATCCTCCTATTTTCGTTTCCCCTTTCTTTCTTAATATTATATTCTATATCCCCTTCTATGGGAGATTTTACTCCCTTACTATGTACTGGCCCCTTAGTATCTACTTAACATCTATATTTATTCAGATTGTAATATACATTTCTAAAACTTAAAAGCTAACATCCACATATATTAGAAAACATTTAATATTCATCTTTTTGTGTCTGTGTTAACTCACATAGGTTGACTTCTCTGGTTTGTCCATTTACCTGTAAATCTCATAATTTCATCTCTTTGTAGCTGAGTAATATTCCATTATGTAAATATAGCACATATTCATTATTTAGTCATCAGTTAATGGACATCTAAGCTGTTTCTAATTTCTGGCTCTTAGGAATAGAGCAGCAATGAATATGGTTAAGTGAATATCTCTGTAATAGGATGTAAAATTCTTTGGGTGTATATGCTCAAGAGAAGTATAGCTGGATCTTGAGGTAGATCTATTCTCAGCTTCCTTCTGATCCTCCACAATGATCCCATAGAGGCTATACAAGTTTTTGCACTCGGTGTGCGTAGTGTTTATATTGTTTAAACACTGGCTGACAAAATTCCTCAAGACTTTAACAGCTTGCTCTGGTGAAACCTGTGTGGCCAGCTCCAGCACAACACCAGCTAGCTGTTGCTGTAGCTGTTGCTCTTACTGTTTAATTGGTGGGTGGTCTCATTTCTAACTGCCTTTGTAACCATTGTTTTTAGTTTTTCTTTTTTAATGGAGTAGGTCTGAGAGTAAATCCCTTTTGTATATGCCATTATTTTGATAATATTGTTTCTGTGGATTTGTGGTATTTATTGTTTTGGAAAGGCTTTAGTCATTAGATTTATTGTTGGGTTTTTGCTCAGATTCTTATTCCTTTTATTTCATTCTCCAAATGTTTTAAGAACTTAAGTATTTTCAGTTTTTTTATATCTATGTGCATTTTCTGACTGTTTTTTTCCTATGTCTTTTAGTTTGCTAATCCTGTTAAGTTGTGCCCAGTTTGCCCTGAGTGATTGTTGTCAATAGTATTTTTTTTTTTTAATTTCTGTTGCCTCTTCATTCTTACTTATTGCTTATTGTTTGGACATCTTTTTTAAGATTCCATATTTTTTATCTTTTAAAGTTACAAATCTGATAATTACTTACCTAAATTCTTGTAGCCCTTTTGTCTCAGATCATGATGACCATGTTTATGCTATTTTAAAATTGTGTTCCATATGCTAATTAGATAGCCTTTTGGAATCTTATGGCCTTGGCAGAGTGTTCCTGCTAAAAGATTTGTAAAGGCTTGTTGTAGATTTCTGTAGGTCCCGTATTGGGGCTTGAGAGATGCAGGCAGTAAGTACATGTGTGCTCTTGGGGATCCCCATCTTTCAGGCTTGGTTGTAATTCACACTAAACATTTAAGTCCTTTCTCTGTCTCTCTTCCATAGACTCTTGACTCTACAGTTCTCCTGCTGGTCTAAGAGTGGACACTTTTCTTTCAGTTACTCAGTGTAACTGCACTCAGCATTGCAGTGAAGGCTCTTCCAGAATCCATCAGACTACCCACATTTTAAGGGCTGTTTTCCCTGCTGCCATTGTCTTTGTGTTCCACAGAGTCCTTTGCATTTGTGAGAAATTCATGTGTAGTGTATTTGTCTTTGTTTCTTTTTAGCAAGTGTTTTCCTCTGTAATAAATGTATCAAATGCACAATCCTCATACATGCTAGGAAAAGACTCTCTTATGAGTGGTACCCTTAAGTGTGTCATCCTCAGCTTATGGGCTTTTACTTTTTATTGAACTTTTATGCATCCGGCATTTACTGAATTTTATACATTTTCATCTTAAACTTCCAAGTACTCCATTGTGGTTGGTCTATTTATTGCAGTTCCTCTGTTAGTGCAGATAAACTGTTACTCTCTAGAACATTTACTTAACAAGCCTTGCTGTGAGGACCCTATCTGGTACTGAAAGAGAAGGCTATACTTGAAAGCTTGTTATGAAAATGGAAATCATACTGCAGTAAATATTCTGACACCAAGAAAGAGAAGCTGTATAATTATTATTACCATGATTTTTTAGTTCCAATGCACAAAGGTAATAGAAGTTTGCTTTAAAATGAAGCCTTATATGTATACTGTACTGTTAGTTGTACTTAATTTTAATTTAGTATTTAAATAAAAGCAATTAAAGAATAGTATATGCATAGAGACTTAAATGAGATTGAATTCTGAAACAAAAGTATTTTATAAAAATTCATTGTGATAAATCATTTGAGAAAGGTATTTTTAATTGTCCATTTTGAATATTATTTTTAAAAACAATAAATACAAATTGCTATTTTAAACTTCATATTAATGGGGATATATTAATAATTCTTCCTTCCTTTCTCTCTCTCTTTCTCTCTTTCTCTCTCTCTCTCTCTTTCTCTCTTTCTCTCTTTCTCTCTTTCTTTGGCTTTTCAAGGCAGGGTTTCTCTGTAGCTTTGGAGCCTATCCTGGCACTTGCTCTGGAGACCAGGCTGGCTTCAAACTCACAGAGATCCGCCTGCCTCTGCCTCCCAAGTGCTGGGATTAGAGAATTGCGCCACCAACACCCGGCCTTATATTAATAATTTTAATATTGAAGAAAATATTGGCTTTGTATCTATGCTTTTGAATGACAGGCTAAGAAAATGAAAATGTAACTACCCTTTTCTTTATCTCTGAGTGACAAATTTTATTTCTTAATTGTAACTATAATTTATACATTTTATATCCTTCTTCTATTAATGATGAAAGTAAAGTGCCATATGAGTAGCAAGCCATTGTCTGCAGCTTAGTTTGAGTGTGGTTCAGAAAAGTAAGATAGTCATATGTCTTGTCATGAGGAAAGTTAGAGTGCTTAAAGACATAGAATGCTGATTACATATTTGCATATTGAATAATTTTCGTTTTTTTGAGTCAGGGTTTCTCTGTGTAGCCTTGGTTGTTCTAGAGCTCACTCTATAGACCAGTCTGGTCTTAAATTTGTAATTCAGAGATCCACCTGCCTCTCCATCCTCCTGAGTGCTGAGATTAAAGCTGTGTGCTACCAGGACTACCTGGCTAATTTTATTTTTCTAAATCAAAATTATTTCACAAAATCTCTGAATCACAAATGGGCACATGAAAGGAGAGAACATACATGAGTGAATTTGGAAGGCTAGAGAATTTTATTTTAACTTAAGTGCATGTTGTTTAAAATAATTAATTGTAAAGGAAATGTTTAGCAACAAGGAAAGTTCTTCTCATCTTCCCTAATTTTCTACTCCTGGAAGGAACATCTTTAAGTCTTGTTCAGTTCTAGGGCTGCTGCCAAAGTTTCTGAACATTTTTTTTTTCTTTTTAGTTCCTAGTAACATATATTATACATAAGAAGGAGTTTGATTGTGAAGTTTGCATGCAAGTAGATTTACTCCCATAATCTTTTGCTTGTCATCCTGCCATCCCAATGTTGCCCCTTTTCTCAAACAATCCCCTTTCATTGTCAAGTCAAATCAACCAAATTCACCCCCTTTCATTCACCATTTTCTTTTGGTGACCCACTGAGCTTAACTAGGTGAGCAGTTATTTGTAGGGGCTTTGACCACCGTGAAAAAACATCCCTCCTTCTCCTAGCAGACATTAACTTCTCTGAAATCCTCCTGGAGGGTAAGGGCCTCATGAAGCTACTTTCAGAACAGGGTGTTGACAGGCCCAGTCTTGTGCAGGCCTTTTGCTGATAATCACGACTGGACTGCTGATGAGTATAGTAGCCCTGTGGTGCTCAGAAGAAAGTGTTCTACAACACTTGACTCCTTCCTCCTGCCTCCTTTGTATCCTTTCCTAGTCCTCTTTTGGGATTCTAAATTGTATTTCTATGTTGCCTGCCCTCCCTCCGCCCCTCCCTCCCTCCCATTTTGAAATTTTTATAGGTGTATAAATACATCTTAAGTATATCCCCCATTTCCCTCCCTCAACTACTGGGATACTCTCTTCCCAATATATGCCCCCTTCCAGCTTCATGTCATCACCATCTGTCTTCTATTCACCTACTGGTTTTCGTTGTGTTGCCCATATGAACAAGGGTTCGGGTTCATTCACTGGGGCCTGGCCAATCTGCCCATGGCTACACCCCTAAAGAAAAATGACTCTCCCTCATCCAGCAGCCATTAATTGCTGATGGCTCCTTAGTTAGGGGTGGGGCCTTGGGAATCCCCACCTTCGTGCTGGAATTTTTACTGGCTTGATCTTCTGCAGGTCTTGTGCAATAATCGGAACTGCTGTGCGCTTGTGTGGGCAACTGCTGTGTCATGTCCCGAGAACAGTGTTTCATAGTCCTCCTCTCTATCATGCAGCTCTCCCATTCTTTCCACCTCTCCCTCTAGGATGTCTTGAGTGCAGAGGAAGGAGTTAATGTAGATGTTCCATCTGCTACTGAGCACTCAGTCATGCTGCTATTTCTTTATGACGCTTTAGTTCATCTGTTCTTCCCCATCTAAGATGCAATTTTCAGTTCTTCTCTTGCTAACGTTTGTAGGTTTCTAGGTCTTGAATGCAGAACTCATTTTCTTATTTTATCAGCTGTGGACAACATTTCTTCTTATTTTTCAATGTATTAAGTCCATGGTATCTTACGATTTCTCCTTTCTCCCCCATTTCCACCTTCCATGTCTTTTATTCAAGTCCATTTACATTGTCAAGGTTTGTAACATTGTGTTAATTAAAAAACCTTAATCGGGGCTGGAGAGATGGCTCAGAGGTTAAGAGCGCCAACTGCTCTTCCAGAGGTCCTGAGTTCAATTCCCAGCAACTACATGGTGGCTCACAACCATCCGTAATGAGATCTGGTGCCGTCTTCTGGTGTGCTGATATACATGGAAGCAGAATGTTATATACATAATAAATAAAATCTTAAAAAAACATTAAATCTCCCATTCTCATTTATAACTTCAATATGGTAATAATTAAAGCTGTATAGTTTTTCTATATTCCAATCACATTGCTTATGCTAGATACATTGTTTATAATACAAATTGAGTATCTTTTTACTGGAATGATTGAGACTTTTATTTTCATGTTTTTGGGATTTGAGATTTAATAGGATGTCTTAGGGGATTAGAACCCAAGTCTAAACATTTATTGGTACACACATAGCCTGTAGGTGTCTAAATGAGCCACCCCCACCCTGGCCCCAGCATAGTAGATGCCAATGTTTTGGTATCTTCCTCTAGTTTTCTACCTCAGTTTTGAGACAGACTTTCTCACTCAAATATAGGTAACCATTTCAGCTAGACTGGGCGACCATTAAGTTCCCTGGATCCACTGTCTGGCTCTGTCTCTCAATGCTGAGGTTACAGGCATGCACCACCACACCTGGCTTTTTACCTGGATTCTGGGGCTCTGAATCAGGTCACCATGGTTGTTGAGCAGACACTTTATGCATCAAGCCACCTCTTAAAAGTGAACAATATTTTCTGTTACTTTGAGTTGTGAGAAACTTATCAGAGGACAGATTTGGAGTTTTATACTCACAGTTTCAGGTGATTGCTCAGAGTTCCCCATGTTGGTAATGGAAACCTTTCTGATTTTTCAGTGTTTATGATTTCAGACTTTGGGCATTAGATCTATGCAGCCTTTACATGAACTCATGTGAATACACACACATGCATACATACACATATGCATACACAAATACATGTAGTTTTATATAATATATATTAAAGTCATCAAGTTGACTTTACTTTATAGATTAATACTAACAAGAAAATGCAAAGTACTTAGCAAGTTAAGATGATTTCTGAAAGCTGAAAATTGGTGACCATTGTTTATTGTTACAGTTAGGTAAAGTGTTCATTCATGGATAAGATGTTTATTGTTGAAATATTTTCTTATAGTCACTTGTTTCTGTGGCTTTACAGTTTGTTGTGTTTTCCATTTCCTCTTGATATTTGAGCTAAATCTTTCAAATCCTGTTCTTTCTGAACACTTCCTGTAGCGGTCTTGTAGGATGCTCTGGTTGTTACCTCTACCTGTTTGGGAGGTGGTTATTTAGTATTTGATGTGAGTGCTATAAAATGTTAGTTCATCCAGCTTACAAGAATTTAATTGTATTGGGGTGAGAAGTATTGCATAAGCCCAGTAGATATAACTCTTCAAATAAGTCTGTTAGCCTTAAAATATTTGTCACTAAATGACCCAAAATTCAACATCCTTTAAGTATACAGAGAAAGAAGCTGATTTCAAAATAGATTATTTGCCACTTAGTACTACCAAAAAACAAACAAAACCACCACAACATACCCCCTACTGGAAGTAAATGGAACTTCATTGATCTATTTCTGCTGAGACTACAGTTCCCATTCTTTTAGTCATTGAGCTCTTGCCCTGCTAGTCCCATGCTCATATTTCTTTCTCAGGTTATAGTATTAAGGCTGACAGGTGTTTTTAAATCAATGGAGTTAATGTAGAATCCACAGAAATACAGTAAAGATTGCAGGTGCTGGAGTCAGGTTGCTTCGACTTGAATTTAGTTTCACCACTAATTTTCTGTGCAATTGGGTACATGCTTATAAGTGTGTAAATATATATAAATATGTATATGGGTAAATTTGTATCTGTGTATCAGTTTCTCCATTTCCCTGAGGCTGGCTCAGTCAGTGTCTATTTAGCAGCTTGTCACCACTGCCACCCCCACCTCTCATCACAATAACATAGGCCTCTGAGTAGCTTTCTTTCCTTGCCCTCTATCTATCACATTACCACCATTTAATCTTCCTAAAGTGTGAGCAGTTTCAATGGTGGAGACCTTTAAGTTCCTCATTCCTTTGCTTTCCACATAGAGAAATTCTTCGTGGTGGCTATTCATAAGTTGGGTGGCTCTAATAAAGAACTCATTCAAGGTGGCTGAGGGGAATCTGTTACCAGGGCCAGATTCTCTCTCTGGATAGTCAGCATCTTTATATCCTCTGTCATGTCACATGCTGGTTTCCAGATAGCCAATAGGATGATTGCAACCTCTTACATCACTTGTGCATTTCTGACATCTATATTTCTATGGATGTAGATGTTTGTACTGGCTGGGTATTTTACAGATGCAGGCAAATTGAGGGGTTTTATACATAATGCAATACTGCCTGCCATTTTTTCTGACCAAATTTAGAAAGGGCTGGCTGGATTTGTTTGTTTTCCATGATATTTAGATATATAGTATAGTTCTCCCTAACTTTCTGGTTGAGTTTAAACTTTCATGTTCTCTTTGTATTTTGGCTACTCAGATGGCTGTGGCTGAAGGAAAGACTCCAGTTGCTATTCTTAAATGCCATCTCTTTTCCATGTCTGGCATGCTTTTTTAGGCCCTCTCTCACCCACTGGTAAATGCTAAGCTTTGAATCTCATTGACTCTTGTTAGTCTCAGTGTTTAGATTAGTTTCATTATTTTAAAGGCCTGCTAGTTGTTAACATATTTTCTACCTCACCATATTGAGTTCCACGTTGCCTGACATTAACACAGCCTGATGCTTTCTTTTAGGTGTGCTGAGCTGATATTTCATCCAGTTGTTTTAACCTTTTTTTTTTTTTTTTTTTTTTTGCAATCAAGTGATGTGTTCCTCACAGATTGTGTGTTACCTTAGCTCCTGTCTAGCACAATGCCAGCAGGAGAGGTAATTCAGCACTTGGGTTTTGATGTTGAGTGACTCTTTGAGCATTGTACTTGCTAATGCTTTACTTCCCTTAATTCTGCTTATATTTTAAACTGATAGCTATTTCCCACTTTCTGCTAGTTGATGGGATGTTTCTGCACTTTTCCCTCTCTCTATTGGCATGGTCCCTTTCAGTTCATTGTTATAAAGTGTTCTTATACTTTAACATGAGAAAATTTGCTTTCTGTTCCATCTTTTCACTCCCTGCCATTCATAAATTTCTGTGTGGATAATTTTCTTTTATAGATCTAAGTTTCTGCTATACCTCTTCCATGTATCCATATAGTTTGTTGGTTTAGATTTAGTTCTGTGTAGATTGCAAGGTATAGTCATTCCCTGTGTTTGCCATTTGCCATCTTCCCTTGTGTAGAAGATCTGTTCACTGATGTGGTGACTTTTTGACTAGAATGCTTTGTCATGATGGAGCAGATTTCTTTAAATCATTAAACATTGGCAGAATCTTCTTTCACACTGCCTGTGTGTGATGTTTGAGTTACATAGCTGTCTACCACTATCCACACTTCTACTTTCTGTGGTTGCAATGATCCAAGGCAAACTATTAAATGGAAATTGCCAATCATAAATAAAAATTCAAATTTATTTTAGTATATGTTACAATCTTATAATCAGTGATTATTACTCTTTTACCATAGCCAATATATAAACTAACTGTATCACAGGTATATGTGTTTAGGGGAAAGTGTAATATGTATAAACTTCAGAATAAGCTAAGATTGATAAAGGGTGGATACTGTTGTTTTTTTGTTTGTTTTCTCCCGGGGGTATTTTTATTGTTCTAGATCCCTATGTTACAAATAAGAATTCTAATTTCAGTAGATTTTTTTTACTTTGAAGTAATTGTCTTTGGTAACTGGTCAACTTTAATTCTTATGTTTTTAAGATTTTTCTAATGTATTTTTAAATATTTTGTATGTCTGTATGCAAGTGAGTGGAATTGACTATAGAGGCCAGAAGCAGGGCATCGGGTCTCCTGGCGTTACAGGTAGTATGAGCCACCTGATGTGGATACTGGGAATCAAACTCAGGTCTTGTGGAAGGACAGTACAGGCTCTTTCACAACTGAGCTGCCTCCAGCCCCAAATCCTTGAAGTTTAGAAATCTTAGCTAACCTGTGTGGGTATGTGTCTTTTTGTTTTCCCTGGGTTCTGGAGGACCCAGTGATCTTACAGTTTACATTTTCTTACATGTCACTTTCAGAATCCCCTCCCCCCATTTCATCCTTCTTTAGACTCTACTGGAACGCGTCCTGTGCCATGCTTGGTTGCTTCCCTCTGTTCTTCAAGTCCTCTTATTCCCATCATCCACTTCTTGGGTCTTTGCTCTGCTGTGGTTTCTTCTGACCTTTCTTTCCTGTCACACTGATCGTTGTGGTTCTCCCCTTGCCCTAGTGAATTATTTAGCTTGGTAATTTTAATGTTCAGTTTTCATTGAATTTTTAAAGTTTTGAAATTATTATTTTTTATTATACTTGATCCTCCTTAATTAGTCATGTTTCTAATGTCAATACTTCATCTGTCTTCTTCAGGAAGTCTGTTAGTTCTTTCCTACTTATATATGCATTGGGACTTAAATAAGCACTGAAAGGTGCTGGCTCTTCAGTCCTTTAAATATGTTTATTTAAACATATTTAAAACACCGCACCAGCAAATATGTTTATAGTTTCTTATCTATATATTTATGTATCTCTGTGCTTTCCTCTTTGTCTCCTTGCATTCCTTAGCCCCAGGAGTAAGCTGAGTGGACTCTATCCTATTGGGTTCTCCAAGGGCCAGAGGTTAGCCAAACTGTGCAGTTACCTGAATGCTAAACTCCTCTGATCTGGCTTGGAGCCACACAGATCTTGTGTTAGCTAGCCTTTTCTCACAAGAGTCCTACAAACCTATGGCCCATTCTTCAAACTCTACTGCCTTCCACCTCCAGAACTATCTGGCTCAAGAGGATTGAGTTGAGTTGGTTATATTTTGAATTGAAATAAGAAAGGTTGATCAAATTCTCAGCCCCCTTTCCCCTTCTCTACAGGATCCTAAATTTTTATATTTTATTTATATTCTCAAATGGTAACCTAATCATTATTTGTGATCTGTTTGGAGGTTTATTTTTGAATATCATGGTTTACATTAGCCCTTCATATGTACTACCTCTTGAAGTATACAGTGCAAGTTGTGGAAAGTATCCTGCTTAAATGTTTGGGCAAGTAAACTCATCTGGAAATGTTTATTGGTTTTGATTAATAAAAATTTTGATGATCATTTATTTGTCTAAGTTTCATTAATCTGAAAATCTTTCACAACTTAGACCATTTAGAACAGGACAGAAGAAAGCTGGAGGGAAGAAACAGGAAGTGAAGAAACAGCACTGAGTTGTCAGTAGGAAGAAGACAAGGAAACTAAAAGCCACACATGATCAGAAAGCCCTTCTATGTCCAGTTCTCACAACCTCCCTTTCTCAGGCTATGTGCTCGAGTTATAGATAAGTCCATTTGGACCCAGTTATACACGAAAGAGACCATTCTGCTCCAGAGCATTAAAACAAAGAGGCATTCAATAGAATGGCATGGATGAAAGTTGTATACCTTAGCATTACAGGTTGCAAAGTTAGTGCAAATGCATGCGTATTTATATTTAAATAGTCATTTGCTTTCCATATTTGTGATCTGAATTATGCACATGCCCTCTCTTTGGATTACTCCATATTCAGTTGCTCTTAATCATCTTTAAGCAACGAGATTTGAATTATACAACACATGTAAGCTTCACATAGAATGGTAATTAGTCTCTGCTGTTAAGTAGCATTTAATGTTGAGGTTAATGATTCAGAAACAATTTTTAAAAACCTACTGACTAGACTTAGTATATATGTTAGATCAGCTTTTATTCCGTATCAGTGGCAGTTGGATGCTGATGTGTCCTAAGCTAACACTTTGTATTTATTACATGTAAGAGTGTAGAGTCTGGCGACATGTACTTAATCTGTCATTTGCTACCAGCCCCAGCTAAAGAAATTGCTCCTCTGTATATGACAGAGACCACCCTCTCTACTTTCTGTATTTTGTCACGGACATTATTATGGGAAGTATTTGTCATAGATTTGACTTTTTGCACAAAGAAAGATTTTGCAAATAATTATTTGATTTAATATTTTTAAATTTATTTATTTTATATGTTTGAGTGTTTTGCCTATATGTATGCACACATGGTGTGAGTACGTAGTGCCTGTGGAAGCAGAAGAGGGTGTAAGTTCCCATGGAGCTGGAGTTGTGAATGGTTGTGGGTGCTGGGAATCAATCTCCAGTCTTCTGAAAGAGCAACAACTGCTCTTACCCACAGAGTCATCTTTCTAGTCCTTATTTGACTTTTTTTGAGTCAGGGGTTTCATTATGTAGTCCTGGCTGGCCTTGAACTTTCAATGTGGACAAAGATTAGGCTGGCTTTGAACTCACATAGATATACCTGCCCTTCCCTCCTTCCTGAGTGCTGATTACTGGCCCTTGCTGCCACACCCAGGAAAGCTTTGTGAGGTGATAATGATAAAGGGAGAACAGTGAAGTCATTTGTTTGTTTGAGTAGATAAAGAGGGCACTAAATAGCTCAAGTTACAAAAATACACATTTCTGGATTTCACCAAGAATACATTTCTGGGTTTCTTATGGTTTACATGCATGTGACTAAGACAGAACATAAAACTATCTATAACACAAAAACTTGTATCTAGTATCACTGAATACTTTGTTTTGAAGTTTGTATTACAGTTATTGTATCTGTGTGGGTGTGCGCGCACCTGTGGGTGTGTGCTCACTTGTGCATGCATGTATACTACCTGTGGAAGTCAGAGGACAACTGGTGTATGTCTGTTTTTGTCCTACCATGTTGGTCCTGGGGATCAAATGCAGGTTGTTAGGCTTGACAGCAAGCACCTTTGCCTGCTGAGCCATCTGTCTGACCCACCACTGTGTACTTTATTAAGAATTCCTGTTTATTCTACAGTGTTATTAATAAATAATTTGAGTTTCCCCATAGAAGTCCCCCACTTCCTGATGTTTATTGGTTTTTAATGTGTAACACTAGAAGTATGTTGATAGTTTAAGAAGTTATATTTATTAAAATATGTGTAATACTCCATAAAGAGTGAATGTTTAATAGCGATGCTTGGGTGTAGACATAATTAGAGAACTGATTGCAAATTGCCAAAATTCAGTGAGTCAACAAACCAATTAAAAAAAATCTCAAGGATATTAGATTTGAAAATGTTCTTCCTTAATTTAGTTTGTCCATTATATATTATTTTAATTATTCATAGTATTGCTTAACATGCCAGGAAATTTCCTGTAATAGAATTTATTAAATAATGGAGTTTCAGTAATATGAATTCTATATTTAGTAGCATGTTTTAAAGTCTCAGATTAAAATGCTTTGTAAAGAATTACCTAGCTAGTTTGAAGCATGAAAACAAGTCTTTGCTTGGTAACTTTATTCATTCTGTAATTTTGAAACCAAATGCTCATTTCGGAAAATGAGTAATTTGAGTTCTTTTGCTATACATAGAGGGCAGATGATTTTTTTAGGAAACAAAAGTACCTATTGCCACTGGCATAGAACAGTGATCTTCACACAGACTATCACCTTCTAGTGTTTGTCAGTGAACATATATACTCACCCCTCAAATCCCATAGATGCAATAAATAGGAGATTGATCATTTTGTTGAAAAGCTTTACATGTGTTCTCATTCTTGTGTCATGCCACATGTTTAAGAAATATCAGATGTGTTATACAGCATTGGGCTTAAGTGAGTGAGTTAGTTCGGCATGTATAGAATGAACTTGAAGATGGAAATTCTGACTGGAATTTGTCATTGGTTCCATTAGGAGGGTGAAGTGAGCATGAAGGCACTATTCTTTTAGTATTGATGTGGATTTTTGCATGCCCAGGATCTATTGTTTCTTATTATTTTGCTATTAATAGTAAAAACTCACAAATATGATAAGTATAGACTTAGATTTTGTTTCTAAATAGGTTATGTAGAGATTTGTGTAGATATGTGTGTGTTTGGGTGTCTCTGTTTTTAGAATTTATTTATTTTATGCGTGTGTGTGTTTTACTTGAATGTGTGGCTGTGCGCCGTGTACATGCAGTGTCTCTGGAGGCCAGAAGAGCACACTAGATCTTCTAGAAGTTATGAGCCACCATGTGGATGGTGGGAACTGAACCAAGGTGCTCTGGAAGAACAGCTTGTGCTCCTCACTTCAGAGCCATCTCTCCAGCTCAGCTTATGTGTTTTGAGGTGTTGTGTGAAGTAGGAAAATTGGTCACATTTAAAATAAAATATGAGTAGTTACCTCCTTCTCAGGATTGTCCAATAGTAATTGCTAAAGATCCTGTCCCTCTGCTAGATGAAGTCTTTGATGTTTTCCATTACTTTCTGCTTTTTGTTTTGCTTGTCCTTAGTGAAAGAAAGATATTCTTCAATTGATGAAAATTTGGCTTAAGAAAAATTTTAGCTCACATTAAGAATTATTTTTTTGGGTGACTTTATGATTGGCAGAGATGTTTCATGTAACCTGGCTTTGTTGTGTTACCTTGACTACTTTTCTGCTTCCGTCTCTATCTTGTGCTACAGCTAGATGCTACTATTCAAATGCAATCTGCTTTGCTCCTTGTTTTAGTTTACTCTGGTCAACCAGTGCCACCTTTATATTCTTCTGTTTCTAATAGCAGTAGTTTGCTTATGCTACTTGTTCATATGTTTGTTTCTTTATATTAGGATGTATTCTTTTTCCATGCTCTCAGCAGAACTAAGTAGCCTCCTTCTTTTAGTTGTTGCTTTGCAGATGGTGCTTTCAATACCCACCAATCATAGATATGGATGCCATAGTTGTTTATAGTGGGGCCATGTGCTGTCCATTTTTGTACCTTCTAGAGCAAGCATATTGTTAGCATTTGTTGACTATAAGTGTTTTAATTTATCCTTCCAAAGGTTGAGGAGACAGCTTGTCCCATTATATTCTCTGGTTGCAGTAACTTTCTTACATGTTTCTCACTTCCGTTATTCCCACCTGTTGAACTGCTGTTAAAATATTTGCAGTACTTACGGGATAGATTAAGAACAAAAGAGGGGCATTTTATATAGCTAGAGTTCACAGAGGTTAACTTTAGACCAGCAGTTCTCGACCAATGGCTTGAGATCCCTTTGGGGATCAAATATCAGATATCATGCATATCAGATATTTACGTTATGATTCGTAACAGTAGCAAAATTGCAGTTACGAAGTAGCAGTTATAAAGTAGTATGGTTGGGGGTCCCCACACCACGAGGACCTGTGTTTTGAGAGTTTGATTTTCTTCTCCTTTTTGCAGGACCCTAACAGGAGCATTCATACCAGCAGCAGCAGCAGCAGCAGTAGCAGCAGCAGCAGTAGCAGCCAGCAGCAGCAGCAGCAGCAGCAGTAGCAGCAGCAGTAGCAGCAGCAGCAGCAGCAGTAGCAGCAGCAGCAGCAGCAGCAGCAGCAGTACCAGTTTTTCAAAGCCTCACAAATTAATGAAGGAGCACAAGGAAAAACCTTCTAAAGACTCCAGAGAACATAAAAGTGCCTTCAAAGAACCTTCCAGGGATCACAACAAATCTTCCAAAGACTCCTCCTCCAAGAAACCCAAAGAAAACAAACCACTGAAAGAAGAAAAAATAGTTCCTAAGATGGCCTTCAAGGAACCTAAACCCATGTCAAAAGAGCCAAAAGCAGACAGTAACTTACTCACCATCACCAGTGGACAGCAGGATAAGAAGGCTCCCAGTAAAAGGCCCCCCGTTTCTGACTCTGAAGAACTCTCAGCCAAAAAAAGGAAAAAGAGTAGTTCAGAGGCTTTATTTAAAAGTTTTTCTAGTGCGCCACCGCTGATACTCACTTGTTCTGCTGACAAAAAACAGATAAAAGATAAATCTCATGTCAAGATGGGAAAGGTCAAAATTGAGAGTGAGACATCAGAGAAGAAGAAGTCGACGTTGCCACCGTTTGATGATATCGTGGATCCCAACGATTCAGACGTGGAGGAGAATATGTCCTCCAAATCCGACGTGAGTAGCCTTGTTGTCACCTCTCCTCCCCTTTAGCAGTTCTCGGGTTTCATATCAGACAGCTTCCTGGTAAGAAATGAGAGGACATGGATGCTATTCCAACAGGAAAGAGGGAGGGTGTAGCCTAACAGTGAATTTCCTTAACTAATGGGGAGAAGGAAATGAAGTCCTTGAGGAATCTGTGGAGTTTTTTTTTTTTTTTTTTTTTTTTTTTTTTTTTTTTTTTTTAGCCTGTAATCAAAGTAGTTAAGGGAAAGATATATTCTACAGTACCGTAAAGGTTATTTGAATAACAACATATTCAGTGCCCTTGAAAGCTTTGTTACAGTGCTCTGTAGTGATTGCTGACTTAGAGAAATTGTATTCAAGCACTCAGGCTTGCAAATAATAGAAAAACGAGTCCAAAGAGAAAGCTAAGAAACACTGTACACCTTGTGGTCTTTATAATAAATTTATTTTTAATTGTTGTTTTTCTGTGTGGTGCTGGGGACTGAACTAAGGCCTTGCATGACAAGGGAGCACTCTCCTCCTAAGGCAGCCCCCAGCCCCAGTGCTGGTATTTAACAGTGTTAAGTGACGCTTTGTTGTACCTTCATACTATGCATATTGAAAGTTTAATATTCATATGTACCTGTAAAACTATTTTCAATTTGAAAGTCAAACTGCCCCCCCATGGGGTAGCTACCGGCTGGGAAAGAGGGAATGCATCATCTGCTGTGTGGTTGCTGGTGGGCAGGATTATCTTCCAGATGCCTGAAAAAGCATCTGACTATCTAATACCGCAGTTGTTTGATAATGTGGTTTAAGCTTATAATTACAGATTTGCAGAGTTGGTCGGCAGGGACTTTGCAGTTATCTGTTTTAACCTCTCACTGTATAAGGCATCCTACACATCTATAGTGGTAGAACTGTTGGAAGGCATTTGATTCCATTTTCAAGACGAAGTATCACTTGCTGTGAGGCTCTCCCTCTTCTCTGTTTCCTCTCAGTTGGTATTGTCAGTTGTGTGTCCATGACCACTAGGCCCGGTACCCTCCTTTCTTTGGCTGTCATTATGTTAGACCAGGGTCAAGAAAGGTCACTGACAATATTAGAATACTTTTCTTTCTGTCCTGCGTTGTTTCCCATGCTGTCCCTTATATAAATACTGGCAAAGGATAGGAGGCCTTTCCCTGCCTGACCTGGCTTTGCATTGTTCTGTGTAGCAGGATAGCCAGAGTCAAGACAAAGTGCCAGTACCAATCCTCACTGCTCCAGAGATACCTCCTCCTCATATGCTGTAGGGCAAATCCAGACTTCTCATCAAAGGTCAGATTGGGAGCTCTGTCACACAAAATGTTGTGGGTTGGGTGATATGTTTAGTGCTAGGGGAACATATAGCTTGTGAGATGAAACTCTGGCTCAAGTATCATTTTCGTTGTTTGCTCTGAGCCTCTCCTCTTTGTGTGAAACTTATTCTTAATGCAGATAACTGCTTTTGTGTGTGTGTATTTAGTTTTTGTCTCAGATCATCCTGAAATGCTTTTGGTGTGTGATTAATCTGTCAAGATTAGAGTTTGGCAGCTTTCTCTATGTTCTGAAATGTTATGACTCTTCTAGAACGATGGCTTTTAGAGTTGGGTTGTGAGTCACTGGTAAACTATGAGATCAACTTAGCATGTCATCACCAGCATTTGAAAAACCAGAATACATTGTAATTAGTATGAGTAAGTGATGGTTTATGGAAATTTCATTTTAGAAAGAATGCGTTTCTTCAGTGAGCAAAACTTTCAAAGGCCCCCTTTTAGAATGTTTGCTGATTTGTGACGAGACCAAATGGCGTTTGTAAGACACATCAATGTTTCACATGAAATTGTCACACATGGGCTTCCTCCTTGGGCATTTCTGTCTACTCTTTTGTTTGTCCCTTTGAAGGTCCTTTGAAAACAAAGAGTAGAACTGTTAATTACTTACAGTGGATAGTATGTTTTTAAGAATTATTGGGGGCCGTAAAACCAGTGATCGCAAAAGAAATTTCTGTCATGTTCTGTAGCATGGCAGAGAAAGCACCTAAAAACTTTTGTGTGGTAGAATATTATTTTAAGGTGTGTGACTTTTGTCTATGCTGCATTTGTTTAACTCTGTGAAGCTGTGGTTCTTTGCCTGTCTAAAATATCTGATGGTCCAATAAAGAGCTGAACAGCCAGTAGTGAGATAGAAGAAAGGATAGGTGGGATTGGCAGAGAGTATAAATAGTAGGTGAAATGAGGAAGAAGAGAGCAGCAAGAGACCAAGGAGAGGAGGATGTCAGGGGCCAGCCAGCCACACAAACTAGCCATGGAGTAAGAGTGAAACTAAGATATATGGAAGTAAGAAAGGTAAAAGCCCAGAGGGAAAAGGTAGATGGGATAATTTACTTTAAGAAAAGCTTGCTAGCAACAAGCCAAGCCAAGCCCTGGAATTCAGAAGTAATAATAAGCCTCCCGTGTGTGAGTTATTTGGGAGCTAGGTGGTGGGCCCCTCAAAAATTCAAAAGAGTAAAAATCATTTCATACACACCTTTGAATGTTGTTTAGGCACAAAACTCAACAACTGTGCTTTCCTTCGAAGTCTTTTGGTACTAAATGCTTTTATTTTGTCACTATTGGCTTAATCCTTTAAGCCATGAATTCAAGAGACATTGCCCTAGCAAAGAGTGCTGGAAGAACTGGAATTCAGCTTATTCCGAAGTAAAGATAGCCATATAGATTGTCCCTTGCCTTCCGTCTCACCTGTGTTCAAAACAGAAGGCACCACAGGAACTGGAATGTTACCCCCAGGAGCCTCCCTTAGCCAGTAAAGGATTTGGTAGCAGGATCACTCTTACCTTACATTAAGGAGCACAGTTCCCATTACCTTGGGGTAAACATGTTGGTCTCTGAGTATGGGTGATTTGATGGTCTGGTTTTTCTAGAGTCTTTTCAAATTTTATTAATTGACTATGTTCATTTGTGGGGATGGGGGGTAGTAAGTAATATCAGATAGAATCGGTAGAGATCACAGACTCCTGAAATGAGGAAAAAAACCTAAGTGAGAAGAGTTTAATAATTAAGAAAGCTAAAGATCGTCTGAGGAGAGGGTCAGTCTTAAAAGTGCTACACCAGCATGAGGACCTGAGGTTTTATGTGTAGTGCCCATGTAAAAATCTAGGTGTGGCAGAACACTCTATAACTCCTCTAGGATGAGGTGTAAGACAACTTGCGCGCGTGCGCGCACGCGCGCGCGCGCGCACACACACACACACACACACACACACACACACACACACACACACACACACACAGGAAATAAAAGAAGACTTGGGAGAACAATTACAAACTTAATATGTCTTTAAAGACATCTTGTCTCAGTATAGACTTGTTATTATTTGAGACAGGGATTCTATGGAACTAGCTTTGTAGAACAGGCTGGCCTTGAACTCAGAGATCCACCTGCCTCAACTGGAATTAAACGTTTGTGTTACCAGACCTGGCTTCAGTATAGACTTTTTTAAAGTTAAAGAGAACAGTATTCTAAAGAAGCTCTTCCATAAACAAGTTAGACTTGGATTGTTTGTTTGAGATAGGTTCTCATTCTATAGCCCAGGCTTATCAGTAACTCACTATTTGAGGCCAGGCTGGCCTTGGCTTCCTAAGTATTGGGATTACAGGCAGGAGTTATTCCTAGCTAACACATGTGTGTGGAAACAAATGGTAAGAATCACTAATATCAAGGATTAGGAAACATAACTTATCGATTCATACAAGTCTTTTCAGTCAGATTTGCATATTTATTTTGTATACGAGAAAAGGGAAACCAGGTCAATGTCCATGGCTTTGTTGCGTTTTTCAGAGTTCTCTTATTTGCTGGAAGGTGATGAGGGGATAAGTGATAAAAGTCTTCCAGCTGTTGCTGATAGCCTGTGTTTGTGTCCTAGTGCCATCAGGATTCTGGGCAGTAATGTTAGAGGTCCTAGTCTGATCTGTGCTGTGTGAGTGTTATGAAAATTAAGTCAGTCCAAATAAAGCCATTAACACTCACCAGGGGGAAAAAAAATTAAAAGGGTAGCTGGGTGTAACCTGGAAACTGAAAAACTTTGTAACCTTTGGCCCTGAAAGGGATGCTATGGTCTTGAAGAAGACTACAGAGTTCTCTACCTTCTTCACAAGTGTGGCTTTATATGTTTTTGGGGGTAGGGGTGGGATAATTGGGAAGTGTAACTTTGTCTTGAGATAGTACAGAGATGGCATTGTTACTGATTTGCACATGCTATATGGTCATGGGAAAAATACAGGTTAGAGAATGATTTTACACAAAAGTTAAAACAGTTTCACAAGATCTGTTAGCTTTGTATTAGATGTGATCAAAGAGATTATCCCTCCTAGTGATGTAATGGGTAGGACATTGGACTCTTCCTCCCTCTCTCTCACCCTCTCTCCCTCCCTCCTTTCTTTCCTGCTTTCCTCCATCCCTGTCTCTCTCCCTCCCTCCCTCCCTGCCTGCCTGCCTTTCTTTCGCTGTTAAAAGAGAACATCTCCAGAAATGATTCATTATTGCGTTATATTAGCATAACCAAAGGAGTTCTTTTTCAATGTTTGTGATTCTTTAGATACATTTTCATTTTCCATGTGACCTAATTTTATCACACAAAAGTTCATCAATAACTTTCCCTGCAGAGGAATTTGGAAAGGAGGAGAAGGGAGTAGAGAGAAGACTCCTGATTCACAGAGGGCAACCAATTAGAGAAAACTTGTTAAGAAGATACTGTGTTAGACTGTGGTTCTCAGCCTGTGAGTTGTGGCCCCATTATGATTCATAACATTAGCAAAAATTATAGTTATGAAGTAGCAATAAAAATAATTTATTGTTGGGGTCATCACAATGTGAAGAACTGTATTAAAGGGTCCACTATTAGGAAGGTTGAGAACCACTGCTTGGAGAAAAGCTGTTCTGGGCTTATAGTTCACTTCTGATGCTGTATTCTGATGCCTGGGCCTCACTGTTCTTGCTGGTGAATGTTAGGTCAGCAGCAAGAAAGGGTAAGTAAGTGTCTGGGTATCTCATTATCCACAAAGTATAATTGTGGTTTTTATTAAGCTGTACATACTTTAATGGATAATAAAAATAATTCACACCTTCTGTAATTTCTTACTGTCTTGCTTGCATTTGCTTTTCCTATTTGTTTTAAAGGAAGCCTATGGAATTGGCTAATTGATTGTGGGGGACAAAGTTTTGTATTCATAGCAGAAGGGTAGGAAAAATAGTAAATAAAATTTTGAGATGGCTGTTTATGATCGGGTATAGTTACAGGGATAATGTCCTCATCTTCTGCTTCCATGCCTTTTATTTTGTACTGTACAGATCTCATCAGAATGTACAGGTCATGGCCAAAGTTCCATCATCTTTTCCTGTAGATGGACACATTATATATGGTAAAAGTATTACTCTTTTCCAATTGCAGTGTGAGAGGTAGCCTTAAGCCGCATCTTCTGATGGATTCGGCTGACTAAATAAAGTGTTTTCTTGAATAGAAATCTTGAAGGAGAAAACTAAAATCTCAGTATATGGTAGCTTCCTGTCCCCCAGACACCCCTCCCCCATCCTCAGTGGACATTTGGGTCAATACTTCAAACCACAGTAGCAGGAGTTTCTTTGAAAAAGAAGAAAGGGTGGGGGTGGGCAGAAAGAAAATCAACATCCCCTCTTTTGTTGTACCTCGTTTCCTCAAGCCCCACCCTGTTCATTGCCCTCCTTAAGCTGTCTGGGGCTGGCAGTAAATGTCCTGCTGCTGAAGGCCTGGCCTTAGGTTTTTATGTGGTGGAAGGGCATTGCAGCAGAGAAGAAGGTCTTTATTGTGCTTTCAAAGTGGCTCTTTAATGACTTGTAACTCCGCACATGCAGGAGCTGTAAAGGCTATGTTTGGGGAGCTCCAGCTGGAGAGGCCATTCATTAGGGGCTGCCTCACTCCAGGAGGGAGCCTCTCATTCAGGGCTCCTAGTTTCTGTGTTTTATAGCTGAAGGTGAAATTACCTGAAGGGGTTACAGTTTTTTTCTGGTTTAGCTCAGTGTAGAACATTCACTAAAACAATTAGATGAAAGTGAACTTTGCAATATGAATGGACGTCTTCACTTGTCGTTCTTCATAAGGCTTTTTCTTTTCTGGTTAGAAGGGGTCAGATTGATGATGGTGTCCTCCAGCCATCTACACTGTCATTGATGCATCCATGTATCTGATTTTAAAAAGAGGGAGGCAGATAAGGGTAAGAAGTAGCTAAGAAAATTATTTTGAAATTTATTTTTATTTCATGTATGATTGTTTGCATGTATGTATATGCATCATGTATGTACCTACTACCCACAGAGGCCAGAAGAGGGAGTAGGATGCCCTGAATTGGAGTTATAGACATTAGTAAATGGCCATGTGTTTGCTGGAATCTAACCCAGGTCCTCTGCAAGGATAGCATGTACAACCATCTATCCAGCCCTAAAAATTGATGATTGAAATAAAATAAAATAAAAAACAGCTAGAGGCCTACTTCTCTTGTTTCAATATAGGTTAAACCAATGTGATAGCTTTAAAATTATAAGTAATTCCTAAAAGTCCTTGAGTTACAAAGGTTGTAAACAGTCAAAGCATTCTGTCATAAAGTTAGCTATCACCAACGATTGCCAAAGCTAAGAGTTTTCACTCACATACGTTGGGCTGGTATCGTTTCCAGTACATTTTAGACATTCTTTTCAAAGGATTGCATCACCTATGCAGGGCACTATTTCACATTTTATTTTCTGTGTAATTGTGCTCGCTCTCTCTCTCTCTCTCTCTCTCTCTCTCTCTCTCTCTCTCTCTCTCTCTCATCTTTAGACACAATATTCTCTGCAAAGCTAGCTGTCCCATACCACAGGAATGTCACACAAATATAGTTGGACTTTTCCTAAATGGCCTCGCTAAGTACTCAACACAGTTCTGTGAATTACTTGTCAGGATTGCCATCATTTTATAGATAAGAGGATGGAAGCTCCGAGCTTAAGAAACTACTCAAGTTTGGCATGTTTAAAGGTTATGGAAACTGGCCATGCGTGGTGATACACACATACACTTAATCCTTTTAATCGGGTGGCAAAGGCATTGAGTCAGAGGCAGGAACTTCTAAGTCTTCTTATAGACACTCCCTTAGAACCCTCTTGCAGCCACGGACAGCACATGAGTATAAAGTGTCTTGGGACTCACTCCCTTGCTCACAAATAGTTCCCACTTGCATGTGCTTGGGAGTTTATGTTCCACAGAGCTAAGCTGCAATATCAAGCCTTCCCAGAAGGTGCCACCAAATAGCAAATGGTGCCCTCCAGTTGAGAGGCTCCTTTTGGACTCTTCGACTTCTGTTTGTAAGTTTATCTCATAAGTTATTCAGAGTATAAAGGCTATGCATTGTACACTTAGGTGTTAGGGAGAGAGTGGTTACCTTCCCTGTCTGTGTAATTATTTAAACAAGTCTGAGAAATTGTTCTCAGTGGGCAGCAATTTATAACTGTAAACTTTGAAGGCTGTGTCATGGTCCACAAAGAAAAATCTCCCCCGCAGGGCTTCTTTAGGTCACTAAAGGTGACAGTGCAATGAACTGCTCAGAAAATGTCAAAGGTTCTTCTGTCAGGCAGGAGAAAATGGAAAAGTGTTTACTTGAGTGTTTAGAGACAATATTTATGCATGTGAATTCTAAAAACACACTAGAAGGTGATGTTTGTGTGAGGAGGCTTGTAGCAGGAAGAAATACAGAAAAGGAAAGTTCCTTCATTTTCCTTAGTCACAAGAAGTGCTTTTGTGTATAGGGCTCTTGTGTATCATCACTTACCTGACCAATCAAGATGAGTAAGCAGGCTCTAACTGGTGACATCACCACTACCAAGAATCACAGTGCTACTTCTTAGCAATTAAACTGTATATCCTTGTTTGATTATGAGATTCTTTCATTCTCCTCCTGCTGCTGCTGCACTAGCATTGAGCTCTGTAGGATAACTCTCATCCTTTTGCCTATACCTTTCCAGTGCTGGGGTTGCAGATGTCTTCTGCCACCCTGCCTTTTACATGAGTGCTGGGCTTCAAACACAGGTCCTCATGCTTGCACAACAAGCACCTTACTCACTCAACTATCTCCCTAGCCTTTGAGTTTTGTTGTTGTTTAAGTTTGTTTTTTTAACGTTTTAAATGAAGATTTTTCTGCCTATATGTAATGACATTTTCATATATGTAATTTTTTACATTGTACTTTGCTCATATATATATATATCCCTCTCCATTACCAACCCTGGCTTCTCTTCCCACTGATCCCCTTTCTTCCGTAGTTTATTTCTGTTTTTTTTTTTTTTTCTCTCCCCTCCTCCCACCTCCTTTCCCTCCTTCCATTCCCCTCCCCTCCTGTCATACGGTGTTATGAAAAACAACTTCTTTTGAACGTGTTTTATTGTAATATTTTTGTTTGCAGATGTTTGTTAAAATACAATATTTTACTTCTTTATGTAGTGCCATATTAGACTGTACAAATGGTACACAGTTAGAATTGAACACGTTCTTTTAAGTAAGTATGAATCATGAGATCAAGGTATGGGTGGGATCTACAGAGCTTGAAATGTGGAATCAACATGAAAAAAAAGTGATGACCAGTGTTGACAGTATGTCGTGTCTTCAATGGAATGAAGACCCTGTGCCACTTATTGAATGTTTTTATATTTTAATTTATTATTAGTGTGCGTGCTTAGTTCAAAGGGATAGGTTCTCTCCTTCCACGTGGGTTCTGTGGAGTGAACTCAGTTTGTCAGGCTTGTGAGGCCTTGATCACTGAGCCGTCTTTCTGGCTTAACTAAATGTTTCTGAGGGGAAAAAAATGTGGTTTAACTTTCCTTTTGCTGGCTTCCTTTGGTCGGCTGGTGCTGTTTCTGCGGAGAAGGTAAGAAAGAGGATGCAGCTGCAGTTTATGAGAACTTGAATCTGAAAAGGAATGCAAGGGGAATTGAGATGACTTCTAAGACACTGGTGTTTCATTTGCATCTATATCCTTTCTAAGGAGCAAAACTAGGGAACTTGTTCACCAATGCACTGTCTTACTAGGTGGTTCTTCATGCTCTGTCAGTGCAAGGCTACATCTGTTGTTTTGCATGACCTAAAGTTGTTCACGTGAAGGGCGTGAAGAAGGGAGACAGGGTACCTTAGCTCTGAAGCATAGCTGTGCCCGACTGTTATCTATGCCTTAGGAAGAGTGGTCCATGGTATGCGTGTGATCCAAGAACAATACTCCTGGAGTCAAAAGACAGGTTCAGTTTATTTATAGAGGTATATAAAATATAGATCTTAGTGATAATATTTACCTTGTGAGATTTTTAGGTATTAATTAGTTCAGCAAGAATATGTCATTTGCAAAAATATGCTACTTGGTAATTTTATGATTTCTGCTAGGTAAAGACCTAGCAGAAGTGGGACAAAGGCAAAGACACACTGCAGAAACCTGGTGGTTGCATGTTGCAAGGTTTGTGTGTGTGTGTGTGTGTGTGTGTGTGTGGTGTGGGGTCAGAGCTAACCTTGAGATTTGAGATTTGATTTTATACCTACACCATGTGGAGCCTGAGGATTAAAGTTAAGCTGTCAGTTAGACTTAGTAGCAAGTGTTTTAACCTGCCGAGCCCTGAATTTTAAGATGTATATGATATATATTATATACCATATAATAATATAATATATATATACATATACATATATACATACATAGTATTTGTGTGCACAGGTGTGAATGCAGGTACCTGCTTTTCCTGATATACTGTAAAGGCCAGAGAATAACTCTAGACATTCAGTTACCTCCTGGTAGCTCATGGGATCTAAGCATTGAACACAAGTGGTCAGACCTGCACGTGAACATTTTGACCTGCTGTACCATCTTGCCAACCCCGATACAGTTTTTAATTGCTGCTTTTCTGATACTCTTAAGCCAAAATGCAGCCACACTAGCATGCCAACTGTTGCTGCCTCCACTGTTCGGATTCTAGAGGTAAGCCACCCACAGTTCTTGTTTTGTGTAATTAAATCAAGGGATTTCATAGTTTAACTCCAAATGCAGAGGTTTGGCAGAGATGGTGTGTGTCATGCCCACCTGTGTCTATTCCCATCAGACCTGTAGACTTGCTCAGAGCTCTATGGTTTCTTTACTCTTGTGAGGAACTGTAAAGATGAAGTATTCTTTGGTGTGAAGGCTATGGTCAAATTTAGAAACCATACATCATGTCTCTGCACAGCTTGTGATTTAGCCACAGGGTTTTTAGGCAAGAGGAGTATTTGGAAATCTCTCCTACTTTTGTTTTGCAGAGGAGAGCAGGAGACCAAGTTCAGTAATTTACTTGAGATGCAGAAAAGTAACCCTAGGATCTAGTCCTTCATCAGCATGATGTTGGCACTTTTACCCATTGCATCATCTCGTCTCATCATCATCTCATCATCTCACCTTTGAACATTTGAAAGTGGTCCCTAATGTGCTGTTACTATCAAAGATTAGTTCCACACACACTGTCTTAAACCCAAGCTGTTCAGCTGCTGTTACCTCGACCTATGCACCTGTTTTGAATGCATGTATCTGTTGTTTCTTTATCCTCAGTAGAACTTCTCTGGATATCTTGTCATGATTAACTGCAGTTAAAGTGCAAACCCAGGTAGATTTGACAGAGATGACTGTTGAACATTCTGGTAGACTCTGCACTGGTCATCTCTGACTGTCTGGGAAATTACCAATCAGAACAGTGACTTGATATAAGGGATAAAAATCTCTAGATAAAATAGATAATGAGACACTTAAATATCTGACAAGTCAAAAGTCTTCATCCTGTTTAATATGAAAACACACAAAGATCATCGTAGTGCTTCAGTGTAAATGGAGTCTTCATATTTGCCGCTAGAACTTGGATGTGATGGTCAGTTCTCCAGCTGCTATGCCATGATGGGAGTATATGCTAAGCATACAAGAGCATGAACACAAGAAGGAACTGGGCTCCTCCCTCCTAATCTCATGGAACTGCTGTGTTAGATTTCTTATTCAATGAAAGGAAACCAAATTGCAGTTAATTTTTCATATGTCTTTTAGTGGAAGCTGTGCCTTGCCTGAGTTCACCCCACCCATATCCACAAATCCCTCAGTGCATAGTAGGTTGATAAGCAGTCTGCTTACTTACTTACTAGTCCCTGGGCAGTAATGACAGCACAGAAATAAGATGCATCCAGAGCCTACCTTCCAGGGTCAGAAGGAGATGAGTTTGGGAAGTAGTCATTGGTACAATGCAAAGTGATTCTGTTCCATCAAGCCTGCTTTCTGTTGAGTGATTTTCTAGATTTATCCCCAAAATATCATGTTATCAAGCTGCTGATAATATAATTCCCTACCATGACTTAGCTCTCTGAGGTGAGATTGCATTGTTACCTCCCATCTTCTGCCTCATTACTTTTTTCCAGTTTTTGAAATCTGTTCCTTGAGCAATTTCATATAGGTCTACAATGAAATACAATCATATCTATCCCCCAGATTACCGTCCAACTTCTTCTAGATTCCCGCAACTTGTCCACATCCCAACTTTATGTATGTCCTTAAAACAATAATCTGCTTTCATTTTTTACATTTATTTTATGTGTGATTGGGACGGGCCATGCATGTGCCCATGGCCTGTTTATGTGAGGAGGGTAAGGTTGTGGGTTGAGTTCTCTACTTTCACCATATGTGGCTGAACTCTGATCTCTAGGCTTGATAGTAAGTATCTTTACCTGCCAAGTCATATCCTACTAACCCTCAAGTTGTGCCCACCCCCCTCCAACTTTCTGAAATAGATCAGTTCTGGAAGGAAATACACAAGAGAATAGACATTAACTCATTAAAATGATGGTGTTATGGGTCTTTTTCAAAATGGCGCTGTGTTTTTGTTTATGTTTTGTGAGACAAAGTCTCATTAGGTAGCTCAGGCTGGTGTCAGAGTTTCTGTGTATGCCAGGTTGGCCTTAAGTTTCCCAGTGCTGGGGTTTTGGGCATATGCCACCCTGCCTGCAAAATACTAGCTTTAAAACCTGTCATTTTTCATAAACCATTTCATTGTTTCACATGAGACCCATTTGAGGATAGGAACCAAATTATATTGAGATGTCCCATTATTCTTTTTGTCTTCTCTTACTTGGAAGTCTTCCATATACATGAAATATAGAATAGTACAATGAAACTTTCCCATGCCATCAACTGATAGTTGAGCCATTTTCTTTTTTTCTACAGCTGAATTCCCCTGATTTATAATAAGATCCAATATACCTTATTCCACTCATAGATATTTCACTATGAATCTCTGAAAGATAAGAGCTTTCAAAGAACAGAACAAAATCATCATGAACATGTTTAAACTATTTTGTGATGCTCACTGCCATCAAATATTCAGCCACTTAGGAAAGTTTTAATAAAATCAAAACTCACAAATTCTTTGCTTTATTTGTTTAAATTGGAATCCAAATGAAGTCCCGGGTTTTTTGTTTGTTTGTTTGTTTGTTTGTTCGTTTCATTTTACTTTTATTTTTTAAATTATTTCTTTTTTATAATTTATTTTTATTTAAATTAGAAACAAGCTTGATTCACATGTCAATCCTAGTTCCCTCTCCCTCCCCTCCTTCTCTACCCCCCAAAGTCCCAATTTTATACTCTATAACAGTATCTGTTAAGTTCATCTATACATTTCCCCTTCTCTCCCCCTTTAAACATAAAATGCAAAGGATAACTAAGTCTTCTGTCCTAAATTGTCTTCTGTTTAGATTTGTGTATCTTTGTGGTTCCCTTTCTGCACACTAGCTATTTGGGGTGGGGACATGGTCAGATTCACATTACACCTTTGGTTTTCTTGGGGAGAGGGCCACAGGACTGTTTTGTGGGGTTCTGCGATCTTGTTCCTCATGTACTACAAGGAAATGTTTCTGTATTACAGCTTTAGGTGTTCTGTGCCTACATTAAGAGTTTAAGGGCTGGAGAGATGGCTTATGCTCATTGGTTAAAAGCATAAGCTGCCCCTGAAGAGGATGGGAGTTTGGTTCAGGCAGCTCACAACCACAGTCACTCTTCTGGCCTCTACAGACACCTGCCGTCACACACACATTCTGCTCACAAACACATATGTTTATAAGCAGGTCTTTTAAGTTGTAAATTGGATATATTTATTCTGTTATTCTTAACTTATTGGCCGAGGTTCACCCATACAGAGCACTCCTGTCTTGTTTCTTATGTGTAGGTGGAGGTACAGTTTAGACAGAGAGGGAGACATTCTGTTAATACTTCCCCCTTATCAATTTTTTTAAAGAAAGAGTTTGGTTCCTTGGCACACTTCAGCAGTTTCAAGTGCTTTGTGTTTTATTTATTCACTTACTTATTGAAGTTCTGGGAGTTGAATATTGCTCTTTGCATGTTCAGCCAGGTGTTCTACCACTGAGCCATACCTTCAATCCTTTACTTTGTAATGTTAGCCTTGCTCTTTATTTTTTAAATCTGACCCTTGGCTCCCTCTTTTTTCCCCTCTCCCCATGCTTCCATCATTCTGAAATATTGAAAATTTTGGATTCCCCAGGGAAACCAGTTTTCTTAACTGAGGCTTTCCTGAGGCATCACCTCTGCCTGTTATCTTCACAACTTGTGCTTCCTTCACACACAGTTTGTATAGACTTTGAGTATAATTGTTATTTTCTTATAATATTTTTATAATTAATTCAACACATTGAAGACAGACCCTGTTAAGCATCCAATTGTTTAGATCTTTGTACTGTGCCTGACCATAATTGCTCCTCAGCAAATGTCAAGTAGGACAAAGATGTGCTAACACACATGCACCTGTCCTCTTTATTAATTCATATATTTATAATTTGAGAGTCCTAACTGTGAATATATCTGAGCTGTTGGGAGCAGTGATTTTTACACTGTCCCCTTTGGAGGTGGAGTGAGCAGGCAATAAAGGGCAAGAGAACTTATTATATGAAAAAGAAATGTCTTGGCTCTCACACAAGTACACAGAGCAGAGTATAAGCCACCCTTGTGTAAGTAAGTTCATACAGTAAGATCCTGGGATAACTTGGAGGCCAAAGTAAAGAGGGTGTCTGGGTGGGATTGCGTGGGGTGTCCACCTTTGTGATAGAGCACACAGACATGCCAAGTGTGGGAACTCTTCAGAACTTCTTGAAAAATCCTTTATAAAACTGTATCTACCGTGAAGAATATTAAACAACAAAAAATAACACAGGGGGAGCAAAGATTACAAATTAATCTTTTATTGTGACAGCAGAAAGATGTGAGCCTAAAAATCCCCAAATATTTGCTTCTGTGTTTTACAAAAGCAAATAGATTCAGAGAAATTTCAATAACAGGATGTTGAAGTGAAAGAAGTCTTTGCCTCCCTGTTTCCTATAGAGGACTGTGCAGAGGCCTGATAACGCGAGGGTTGCAGGACCACCTTGTTTTTGCTGTCTTTGCATGGTGAAATACGAGTCCATTCCCTCTAATGTTTATATGTGCTTTTGAAATTATCAAAATTGGTAAAATGCCACTTGTGTGTAGTACAAAATGACATGGTTCTCTCCCCCCCATTTCCTCAGGTTGCATAATTATCAAGACAAACTAGTTTTATAACTTTAATTTGATGGGTCAGTGTTTATTTAATAGACATGCTTGCATATCTGCAACCACACAATTAAATGTTTAGTATAGATGTGGAAGAATCAGTAACAAAATATAAAATACTTAAGATCCTAACTACAAGAGACAAGTCTGGTAACAAAGAGTTAAACTGAATAGTCATACAGGAAGAGAGCAAAGGTGAGAGGAGTACAGTTAGTTCCCTTGAAAAATTAACAATTAGTTGTATTTGTGTTGCCACTGCTGTTCTCAAACATGTATTTAATTATACTCACTGGAAGACTGTAACATATGTCAGAATGGTTTCACCAGACATTACTTCTAAAGAACAAAATTTAAACCCAAATTAATTTTCCACGATGGGATCTGGAGTCTTCTAAAAGAAAAAGTTACTAGTTTGAAAGAGAAAAGGTTGCTGCAGCCATCTTTTCATTTTAAACTTACTTAACTTGATCATATCCAACTCCCCTCTCCTCTTCCTGTGGGCCCCTCCTTTATGTCCTTATTGTTTTGTTTCCTGTAATGCTCTGAATTTGATTAATTCTGCCTGCATGAGCATGGACAAACTACCAGTGACCACTGCCATGAAGGAAAATGACTCCCCATCCCCCAGAAGCAATCAGTTAGTCCCTCAGCTATTGGGATGTATTGTCATGAGCGCCTCTCCAGTCCTTGCTGGGATTTTTGACTGGCTTGATCTCATGCAGGTAGCAACAGGTGCTGTGAATTCATTAGTGTGGATATACCTAGAAAGCTAGCTTTTCCCAGCATTTCTCATAAACTGGCTCTTAGATTTTTTTTTCCTGCTTTCTCTTCTATAATGTTCCCTGAACGTTGAGGAAGTTGATATAGATGTCTCTTTAGTATTCAACATTCACTTTTTCTCAGCACGTTGACCAGTTATGACACTGTAATAACTACTGCCACTATGGAAAGGAGCTCCTCTGACCAAGGTTGACAGTATCACTAACATATAGGTTTAAAAATAAATATGTAGAATGCTGTTTGACAATGTGTATTTTTAGCAAAAACAGCAGTACTGGGTTCATGTGCCTTAGAGCTGTAACCTCTTAGAGCTGAGCCATGTGCTCTTGAGGTCTATGGTACCAGGCACAAACCTTGTTGTCCTAAAGTTATCCTATCTTGCATGTAAGGACAGCTGATGGGAGTCTTTTCTGTCTTTATTTCTGGAACCCTCTAAGTTGGAATCTGTGTGCTGCTGGGTTCTGCCCAACCATCCTTCTTCCTGGGCAAGTACCTACATGTTCTACAACTAAAAGTAAGCGAGTTTTGCACTAAGAACTCGTGTCTCAATCCACATCAAAGGTTGAATGAATGGTTCATTTATCAAAGGCCAGTATTGCTATTCTCACATGACTATGTCAGCCATACCTGTAATTACATCAATTAAATAAGATATTTAGGTGTTATGTGTGTTTCCTGAGTTTTGGTGTTTTCCGTCTGACTGCTCTTTAGCATCCAGCACTGGTGTGTGCTACATATTCTTGATGTACTTCCCTTTGTTTCTTGAGTTAGGACAAGCCTTACTGCAGAAACAGCACACCTTTGCCTCTCCCTTCTTCCCTTGCTCCGTTTTGTCCACTATGATCTTGTCAGTGTCTCATGTCTGTGTACACAGCTTTCAGGTTGACTCCATAGGATGTTCAGCTTTGGCCGCACTGCCCCCATTACCATATGCCTTCGGCGTGCATCTCGAAACATTTACCTTTTCTTTGTGTTGCTTGAGTTCAAAATCTTCTCTATTTGCTATTTTAAATATACAACTAATTATCATCAGCTTTACTTAGCCTGCTATACTATAGACTATTGGAAAATACCTTTCCTCTTAGACTGTACACTTAGAGAGCCATTAGCTTTCTTATTTATTTCCTCTCCCTTCTGTTCTCATATTCTGGCAATCACTATTCTATCCCTTACAACTATGAGGTCAGTGTTCTTAACTTCCACATATGTAAAAACATACTGTATTTTACTATTTGTGTCTGTTTTATCCCACTTAATGCACTTCCTTCAAGTTCTATCCCAATTGCTACAAATGGCAGGATTTAATTCTTTTGTGATGACAGAATAATAATTCCATTGTGTACCATAAATGTGCCATATTTTCTCTGCCCAATTCATCTGTCACTGGACAGTTCGTGTGTTTTCATAAATGAAGTAAAAAAGCTACCGTTAACAGAAAGAGTCTTGAGACCTGGGTCTGAGATGCACTAGCTTTGTGATCTGGAGCAAAATGCCTATTGATACCTTTGAGAATTAATTTTACAATCTCTGAAATGTGAATAAACCTAATAAAATTGTTCAGTAAATCATCAGGAAATAAGTGGTGTATGGCATTAGTTGATGCTTTGTTAACACAGAATCGCATGTTTTCTCTTTGTAATGGGCATCTACATAGTACACAGCCTCATGGATTATATAGTGAACTTTATAAAGGGTTTCCCCAGTTTTTGAGTGCTTCTACAGATGTTAAAGATACATCTTTATCTGCAAATTATAACATGAAAATTCAGTGGTTTTAGATAGTTTTTTTGATACAATACAGTGATGAGTGCTGTGTTCATATGTGTAGCTATGATTTGGTAGACTGTGAGTCTTTGTCTTACGGATTTTGTAGGTGAGCGTTCCCTTTCCCTAATGCAAGCCTCTATGAGAACACAGCCACAGAGTTGTGTTCAGAAGACCTTGTAGTAGAGTTAGTTTCCTGTGGTTTCTTGTCACCCCAATACATGTCAACACCCCTATCAGCCCTTCAATTACTTAAAGCCCATAAAAATTAGATGTGGCTAGCATGTTTTACTCTATCAGAGGGCACATTAATATTATTTTTTCACCTTCATTGTGTGTGGTTGAACTATTTCAGTAAGTCAAAGAAAAAGCTTTTAGTTGCTGTATAAAGAACAGTTAAATGTGTTTAACCTAGATTTCTTTCCTGAATGCCAAAAATCCTTCCAAGGGAGAGAGACGCCAATTCTTTTTTCTGATTAGTTCATTTACAGAATAGAGAACACATAGCCAAGATGAAAAGGTAACATTATTTTGAATTAGATTCATAACTCCATATTTTAAAGTAGCTTTTTAAAGCTACCCATAAAATGCCACTTTACATCTGGTATCGGATCTATTAATTTGACTGCTATGAATATGTAGGAATATTTTTGAAAACTCCTGTGGTCTTGTAAAGCCTCCAGGCCCTTATTAGCTGAAAACTCCTGCCTTCTGTCAGGGCATGGAGCCAAGGTAAGGTCCTTAAGTAGATAACGCTTAGCATTTGAAATAATAATAATGAAAGAGAAGTCCATGTGGAGCTTTCAAGTCGCTATCCATTGAAATATCCACATGGAGCTGCAGGCCGAGGGAGAAGATGAAGCAGATGTCAGGTTTGCTTTAGCAGGATGCCCTGCCTAACCACCTTCCCTCTGAAGAGTTTGATGCCCAGCATCCTGGGGAGGCAGTGACTAATTCATCTGATCCATCTGTTGCCTTGGGAGGCACTATGGACTAGTTCCTCCAACTGTTAGTATCAGTAAAGAATATGACCTCACTTTATTCTTGTGGGGCCTTTTTCCCACCTGCCCTTCTCTCACATGGCTCACCTTGGACTGAAACCTTCCCCTGCAAATCTCCTCCTCTCCCACCACAGAAAATAAAATTGAGATAATTCCTCTAATGAACCCATTAAAATTAAAAATGAAATAGGTCGGCCATGACTTTTTTTTTAACCTTCTCTCCTTAAAGGCAGAGTTTAAAAGCATTTTCTAGGTTGGTTACAAGCATTTCTTAAGCTAATGTCTAGTACTCTGTGACTAAAAGCAGCCCCAGCCAAGGTGTAGGGAAGTTTCAACTGTTTCATCTTTTGAGTAAGCAGGTCTCCCTCCAGGCAGTGCAGTTGTACAGTGGACATGGACTTTGTGTATCTTGAATTTACCTTCAAAGGGGAGTGAGCTAAATAATCATGATCCAATAATCCCTTCTCTACACCATGCCAGTACTAGGGCACTTTAACTGTAGATCCTATTTCAAGGCCAGTCCACCCTTCATTGGCTCAGTGCCTGGGAAGGAAGAATACTACCTCCCCATCTTCTCATTTTACACCGCTGTCTTATACAATGCTCATAGAAGGAAGGATTTCTCATGGACACAGCAAGCAGCAAATACCTGAAACCTTGATTCTGACCCTAGGAGAAATTTCCTCCATCCCAACTATTGTATCTACTTTTGGGGGGGGGGTGAATTTAGTGTTTGATATCTCAACCTGTAGCCAGAAGCCTGCGTAGGAATCCAGACAGCTCTTCTGTGTTGTCTAGGTCAGAATTCTAGGACTTACCCGTGAGTCATTTTTCTCACCTGGAGAGAAGAAGGAACGGCTCACTGAAATTATGTCAGAGTTGCTATGCAGTATAATCAAAATGACACTTTTTTTTAAAGATGTAAAATATTATTAATAACTATCAAATATCAAAACATTTTAATGATACCAGTTATATCTCAAGTAGGGTCATCACTTCTTACTACTGTGATAATCTGTGGCCTTCAAAGCATATTTAACTGTTCCAGTTAAGAGATTTGTGCCTTTTTAAAAGGCATAAATAATTATTCTATAGAGCCTTCCAACTAGTGTTGCTTATCCAAAGTTAAAAGTTTTACATCAGGAACAAAAAGTGAAGAAGATGATACATGTGTTTACAGTACATTTGTTGCTATGGAGCCTAAAACATTTAGATTTTCATTTAACCATAACACTGACTAATTTTATACGAGCAAAGGCCACAGCAGATATATAATGCCCCGATAAGGAAAGTACTACAAATGAATTGTAAGAGTACTTAGGCCTGGAAACAAAGAAGTCAATACCCAAAGACAGCAAGAGCACCACCTTCCCTCATGAATCCTCAGTTTCCAGAAACTGTCCATTGATACTTTGTTTCCCATAAAACTCTGGAACTGACTTTGATGTATGTAGTAAGGAACAGCTTAAAAAGATTGTGTCTACTGCCAGGTTCTAACTGGTTACTATACAAAACTATTCTATTCTCTTTGTTTATAAGGTTGAGTACAGACTGTGGTGACTCATGGTAATTCAGTGATTCTTAGGGTAAAGTAGTGGCACACTTAGGTTTGGGGATTCCTGACATGGGACTGCATTGATTCTTGAGTGCATTTAGAGTCCATGACAGCCTTTGAAGGAATCTCTTGTGGAGCAGTACATAGCTTTGCATTTTTCTGTGTTCTCTTTACAGCAAGCTTTATAAAGATGGGGAATGCTTGCTCACCAGTCACTCAAAGCTAAGAGGCGCTGCATTCTACTGAACCCCAGAATTATGATAAAAATTTCAGTCAACCAGAAATACTAGGCTCAGCTCAAGAGTGTGAAATTTAAATAATGTGAAAGACAATATAAATTCCTTCATTTAAGATCATGTAATTGTTATGATTAGTAAAGGACAAGGGAAATCATCCTTAGAAATCGTTTACCCGGAGAGATATGATATTACAGGTTTAATAGATTGTCAGTTGATTGTGAGCTGGATTAATCTAAGTCTGTGTAATAAGAAAATCCATATGGAAGAGTGCAGCTCTCCCATCCAACTTCATCTGGGTCCTGGGTTTGGCTGTATGTTTTTACAGATGCCAACAAAACAGAAACATCACTCCGGAGTAAGCTGTGGACCTTGGGGCTCTGAGAAACCCATGTGTGGTTTAAGGGAAAGTGATTAGGAGGGGACATAGTAACCTGTTAGAATTGTGTTCTTTGCGCATCTCCGTGTGTTCTCATCAACAGTGTGTTTGGCTTCTTGGAAGTTAGGAGCTCAGATGAATAAAGTAATTTGGAGAGGCCATAATGACCAGGCGGGAGATGTTGCTCTGGGATGGCTTCCTCTGCCTTGGGAGATGCACTGGTTCTTGTTGCAAAAACTGAGCTGGTGTGTCCCTTCTTAACCACTCATTTGACTGTAGTTTTCTCATTCCTGACTAACTTTCTGCCTTTAATCTTATATAGTGTCTGAGCTTTAATGTATCCAAAAAGTAAAATAAGTGAAAGAATATAAGAATAATTAATATAGCTGAGTGTGGTGGTGTTTGCCTTTAATACCAGCACTAAGGAGGCAGAGGCAAGTGGATCTCTTGATTTCAAGGCCAGCCTGGTCTACAAGTGAGTTCTAGGACAGCCAAAGCTGTTAGACAAAGAAACCTGTCTGGGCGGGATGGGGGTGGCAGGAGGGAGTTAATATTACTTGGGAGAGAGAAGCAGATGGATCTCTTGAGTTTGAGGCCAGCCTAGTCTACAGAGCAAATTCCATAACATCGAGGGCTACACAGAGAAACCATGTCTCAAAAAACAAAAACAAAACAAAACAAAAAAATAGATAACACTGAAATCTTTATTAAAAAGCTTGAATACTTTTTGTTGTTTCTTGGATAGCTATCAGTGTTCATCTTTTCTTTCCATTAATTTTGCTTCAGAGAACTACATTTGGCCTCTTCTGCTTCCTTCTTCTTTCCCTTCTCCACAAAGGGGATTAATCATCTATATGTGGTCTTATTCTTCTAGAATGATTGAGCAGTGTCAATGGAATGGCATTTGCAAAATTCCCTAGGACAGGGAGTGGGTAAGGCCAAACAAGAGCTCCAGCATTGTGACGATCATGTCACTGTCCAGAGTGGGCTTGAGATCAGCTGCACTGTCTTGGTTGGTGATAGCTACCTCAGTGTATGGCTATAAACACATTGACTCAACTGTACAGCTTGGTTTGTGCATTTTTACTAATTCAAGTTACATCTCAATTAACCCATGAAATACCTTGTCTTACTATTTTTCCAACTGATTAATTTGTGTTCCTAGCTTTTTTTTTTTTTAGAAGAAACTATTTCCTCTTAAGTATGTTAGAGAATATTTCTGTTTCTATGGTTGAAGAATTCTTAATGTATTTCAAATATTATAGCAAATGTCAGGTCATCTTTAAATCATATAGTAGAGCATAAAACTGGTGAAGGGATCATATCTGGATTGTCCAGCATTGTCCAGTGTGCTAACACTTGTCAGACACATGAAAATACAAGTCAACAAGAGAGCCATACAATTTCTATATATGCACAACTTACTGATGGTTTTGTATAAAAAAATTAATATGGGCATCAATTCTTTTACCACATGTGGCCTTTGTATAGTTAATTCATCTTCATTTTCATTTATACTATATTTCTTTTTCAGTTACTATTTTAGTCTTCATAATAAAGCTTTAGTTTTTGCCCTATCTATATTTACAAACATGAAGAAAATTAATATTCAATTTTGGATATGATATTTAAATTTATCACTGTCTACTCCAAATATCTCAACATTTTTTTCTAATGTATATCCTTCTTAATAGAAAACTATCAAATCTAAGATTTTCTCTGTCTAATGTTTCACATTTTATCTATAGTTCATTAGGTTGCTTCCAAATTCATCATTAAATCCTCTCGTTGATCCTTATGGCATTTACACTCCCATAGTCATTTGATAGGTCACGTAATTACCTGATGCTACCAAATGTATGTACCTGATTTATATTTTAGTCTTTTGAAATATAGTAATTGAATAAGCTGGGCACGTTGTTGTATTCCTTTAATCTCAGCACTTGTAAGGCAGAAGCAGGCAGATTTCTGTGAGTATGAAGACAGCCTGGCCTACATAGTGAGAACTGTCTCAAAACAAAACAAAAACCCCAAAACAAGGAGTTTAATCAAATGCCTTACTATTAGAGGAGAACAATAAAACACAATTAAGAGAGCAGCTGTTGTATGTTCAATAATTTTTTTGCGTGCGTGCGTGCGTGCGTGCGTGCATGCGTGCGTGTGTGTGTGTGTGTGTGTGTGTGTGTGTGTGTGTGTGTTTTGGTTTTTCGAGACAGGGTTTCTCTGTGTAGCTTTAGAGCCTATCCTGGCACTTGCTCTGTAGACCAGGTTGGCCTCAAACTCACAGAGATCCACCTGTCTCTGCCTCCCAAGTACTGGGATTAAAGGCGTGCACCACCAATGCCAGGCTCTGGTTTTTATTTTTTTGTTTTTGTTTTTTTTTTAATGCCTTTAAATTATGCTGGAAATACGCAGGCTTCCATTGAGAGGATGCCATTGTACTGCACACACACACATAAGACCGGTAACTGTTTATTTATAAGACCACCTTCTTAAAGGCAATGGATTCTCTATCTTTTACTGGAGGATTTATTTAACTAAGACCCAGCTTTTATTGCAACACAGTTTGCCTATTTAATATAATCAGTATAATGTAGGATGTTTATATTCACAGAAATACAATCATCACTACCAGTAACATATACCCATTAACTCTTAGCTGTAATTTCCCCATTTTCCAGAGCCTTGGGCATCCACTAATCTGTTGACAAAATTTTCCTCTTCTGGATAGTTTGTATCCATGAATAATTTAAATGAGATGTGAGCTTTTGTACCTAATAAAATAATGTAGACATGGTGTTTTGAAGGCTAACACATAACGTAACAAAACTTCATTCCTTTTTATGATTGAATAATGCTCTAGTATGTAAATTTACCATACTTTACAAAAGGATTATTAATACTTAGTACATGATTATTGTCTGTGTGAGTGTATATGCATGTATGTGCATTGGTGCACTTAACTGTGTTCACTCACACGGAGTAGAAGAGAGTATTGGGCATCCCTTCTGCCTATTCTCTCCAGTAATCCTCCTGTCTCTGTCCACTTTGGATTTGGGATTTCAGGTTACAACTCCCAGCCTGTTGGGATCTGAATTCAGGTCCTTATGATTACAGAGTGCTATTAACCATTGATCCATTTCTCCATAGATATTTGCATTATTCTTACCATTCGCCTATCCTGAACAATACCATTATGAACAGTTAGGTGCCAGTTTTTATGTGGATTCATGTAGTTTCACAGAATACACTATTGATGATGTGGTGCCTTCTGATCCTACAGCAGTAGTCTGGATCCTTAGTGTTGTTGGTTTTCCTGTTTCTCTGTGACCTGGTTTCTTGAGGAAATTTGTGGATGTTGAGGGTTATACCATTCCATTGAGTCAGTCATTACCAACATTTTTACTGCAAAAAAGAATGTAAACTAGAAGGTCTCCATCACATCTTCATGTCTGGCAGGGAAAATCGCATCCTCAGTTTGCTGGCAACAACTTTATGAGAAATTGTCTTCAAGAGTCTTATCTATCAGAATCATTTCCCCCTGAATTCATGGTTGCTTTTTACGTCTGGCAATTACATAATTATTGTTGTTCTTTAGTTGTAAATTCTTTTGAAGGCAAAATAGATTTAAAAAGAGACAAATCCTACCATTCTTTCTCAACCTTTGTATTATTATTATTATTATTATTATTGTTGTTGTTGTTGTTATTTTGCCAACTCTGGTTTATTAGACTAAGTACTCACATAAAGTATGTCTTATTAATCTAGGACTTAACCCTACTTTTTAACTCAAAGCTTACAAATGAATCAATTTAATTAAAATTTCTAGTGTAGAGAATTTTTTTCTAGGTAGAAATCAAGGCATTGCATTGATCTTCCTCAAGGTCAGTTTGGACTTGGAGCTGTGTGCTGAATGACTTGATTGGCTGTTATTTTTAGCGAAGGTGATGCAATGGCCCTTCCCTTCCTATCAGGAAAAGGAGCCTGTCCTGTTTCTGTTTACAGAGTTAATCTATTGCACTTGTTAGAAGAATAACCTTTGGCTAGCTCTCCTGTGGAAATTTGCAGCACCTTAATATACTTTTACCCTAAATGCCCTTTTCCCAAATCTCGTTATATTAACACTAATTGCTTATCTGGTAAGAAGTAATGCATTTTACTGGTGAGACTTTTTATTGGTATTTGTACACATTCAACAATGATATAAGAACTCCCTCTTCTGGGTAGTATATCACAGATAGGTCCTCAGGAAGTATAGCAGGCAAGGTCAAAATCATTGCTCTCTCAGGATAAGCTGCTGAGATGCCATAGAGCAGAAGGAGTTGGTGATCTTAAAGGAGCAGAAAATTCATAGATCGTGTGTGGGGTTGTTAAACACCTCTCCTCAAGAAAAAAGCCATTTTATTTTGTTCATGAAGGAAAAATAGACAAAGTGAAGTCATATTTCAAACCAAACCAGAGAAATATGCTTTAGCAAAGTTACTGAATTCCTCCTCACTGTGAGTATGCTACTGTGCTAGGTGCCCATAGATCAGGGAGCAATAAGCTGCAGCCCAGAGCCCACATGTCATCTATTGCTTGTTTTGAAAAATAAAACTTTATTAAACATAGTTATAATCATTTGTTTATATTTTGGGCTTCTCTTATGTTATAATATCAGTATTTATTAGTTCTGACAGAGATTGTAATGCTTATAAAGTCCAAAATCTTTGCTATTAGGCCTTTCATGGGTAAAGATTACCAACTTCTTCCATAGAGTATAAAAAGTAGAATCTTTTAATCATCGTCATTGAGTGGGATCATAGGGAAAGGTGGCTAGTGCAGATTTTAAGATAATGCATGCACAAAGAAAAGCCTACACCTGTAGAATTACAGGCATGAAAAGGAGGACATGAGTGGCCATCTTAGTACTTTAAGATACCACAGAGCTGAATGTGTGTGTGCCTGTTTCTCTGTAGCATTACAATGACCAACACTAATGGCCACAAAAATGGGCATCCAGTATTTTTTAAATTGGGAATTCTCTTTGGTCTGGAATATTCAGTGTACTTAGATATTCACTTAGCTGTATCATCCCAGGACATCTTTAGAATAGATGATCAGGGCATCTGTGGAATGGGGTCTGTCATCTCCAGTGATGTCTCTGGCAGCTGAAAGCTTTTATAAATAGGCTTTGTCCATTCCTACAAGCTCCATTACTCTGGAGATTAGGCCTCCAAACACACATTGATGACAGGAACCAGAAAAGCTCCTTTACTGGTCTTTTCTTTAGATGAGCTATAGCCAAAGCAGACAGTCATTCAAAGACACATTCACACTCCTCAAGGGTAACGTGTCAGATTGGGGGGTTTAGGATTTGGGGGAATACACACATGACTGCTGACCTGAAGCGCATTTGAGTGGTCCTCTTATTCTGGCATTTTATGTCACTGCAACTCTTCTCTAGTCTATTCTGTTACATACAGCACTAAGAAACTTTCCCTATACAAAAAAAAAAAAAAAAAAAAGCCAGCGATGTGGCTTGGTGCCCACTGATTCTCACTGCAAATCCTCAAGTTCAGGTTATAGGAAGAATGGTACATCTTGTGCCCTGTTGACCAAAGGTCTTGTGGTCTGTCCTTGTTCTGTGCATGACATGCAGAAACAGCATTGTCAGCTAGAAATGGGAATTTGGCATGACATCCAGAAATGGCAGTGTCGGCTGGAAATGGGAATTTGGTTTCAATCTAGGAGACTGAAGACTGTCCACCTGAACTAGACTTGAAACCAGATCACTAAAGAAGAGGGTAGAATCTAAATACCTCAGGAGTCAAAGATTCTGGTTTGCTCCCAACTGCACTTTAGCATTTAGATTAGAGAGAGGCCATTGAACGGTCTTGTCAGACCAAAGGTGTCATTTTCTTAGTGGTCTTGAATCTCTAACTTTACTAAAATGTAATGCCAGTTGGTGTTGCATGATTACGTGAGACTTCTAGAGATGACTTAAATTGTTTTGGGTGGTGGTTCTCATGTTGGAATAATTCCTAAATGCAGTGGTACCTTTGACATTGTCATGATCTGAGTGTGTATGTGTCAGAGACTGAATGAGGATTCTTGGTTGAGATGTTGGCATTTTAAGATAAATTATTAAATCTTTCTAAAATTCTTCTGGACATGGAAAGAATATTTGGGGTATATTCTCATTTGAACCGAGACAAATGTTTTGTGTATGTATTTCAAACATAAATATTACAGAAGCATTTAGAAAGTACAGATTAGTTTTATAGATAATATAAAATGCTATGGTCCCAACATACAGTCTTTTGAAATTTTTTTTGAAATTACAATAGAATTGCATCATTTTCCTTCCCTTCCCTCCCTCTAACCACTCCTGTGTAAACTACATCTTTTGCTCATTCTCGGATTCTCTCTAGTGTTCTCAACATTCCTTAGTGGCCTGTAGTTCTTTGTCTAGGGTTGGGGTTCCATGAGATTTCCCCCTTCTATGTTACTTAGTCTGTTGGCATTGTCCTTGTTCAGGTCTTATTTAGACAGCCATGTCGAATTATAAACTTTATTTTTCATGTTCTTCAAGGTTGGGAGTAGATGGACTGGTTCATCTGTCAAGATAGTATCATTGGGGGAATCCCCTGAAGAGTGGTCAGGGTTGTTTGCGGTTGGCTTCCCTTCTGTTATCTCTTCCTTATCCCTTTCTTTCAGCTAACACTGCTTCACACACAATTTTATCAGAAAGTGACTCATTGAACTCCAAATGCTGGAGAAGAATGTCCAGCACCAGAAATGATCTCTGATATTTTTGTATAGCATGGAAAGGCTTTTGTAGAAATCTTCTTTATTACTAGTGTGTGTTACTACCTTAAAGGTTTTTATTAAGTACTTTGTTTACTGTGGGTTTCATCAGTAAATAAAAATATTCACTTCCCAGTCTGAACCCAGAAGTATGCTTTTATTTCTGGATGAAATTTTACTTTACTATGAGCTTCCAGAAACCAACAAGAGGAAAATAGATAATCTAGAGTGAGACCATCACACAGTAGGATCCCTCAACTTCAAAAGGCATGGGAGGGTTACACACAGCTGGGGATTGCTATATTTTCTGTACTCCTCATAAGTTAAATTTGGCTTGGCAGAGAATTTTTAGGAGTAGATAAGTTTCTGTAAGTAGAACTTTGCAGTTTTAGCCAAAGAAAACAGGCTGTAGATTTGATGACTCTATTTGATTTATTAGTGCCATATGCAGGGTCTTTTGATCTTGAGGATTCAGTAAACCAGTGAATTGATATTTATCAGAACTCTGTTATATGGGAAAGAAATCTTAATTTGCCTGTAGTGTTGATACTAATGTAATTATCCAACACCTGCATCCCATTGATGGTAATTGTGTTAGGTTATATCAAATTTTAATGGTATGTACAGATAGCATTAACAGCAAGTTTGGGGATTGCATTAACACCAAAAATGGTATTTCTTAACTGTTATCATATTTGTTTCTGTCTATAACAGAAACTCCTATTAGGGGAGCAGATACTGGATGATGGTAGTAACTGTGGTTAAAGGAAAACCAGAAATAGCTTCATAGTATGGTACCATGTAACAAATTCTATATATAATCTCTATTTTTATGGACAGCATAGAGGAGTTTCAATTAAATGTGAGGGTTCACTCTACCTCAGAATTCCTCTACAATATTTTTATGTTTTCTGCCACCAAGCAGTCAGCATCTGTCTGTTTTTGTCTTTTCATTTCCAAAACCCATTCCATATGACAGAAATGTCCAACTTCCTAAAGCTGAAATAAACTGTCAAGAACAGTGTTATACTGTTAGCAGTTTCTTTAGGTGGATCTTATTCTTCACATTCTAAGAGTCATGGTCTGGGCAGGAGAAAAAGCCTCTCAACCCCAAGTGATGCATTTCACCTCTCTTTTCTGGGAATTCTGAGTAATTACATGACCAGACATTTTCTTTTTGCCTATAAGTGTCTTCTGTATATCTTTTTTAGTTTTATATGTATGTGTTTTACGTACATGCATATATGACTACCATGTGTGTCTAATAACCATTGAGGTCAGAAAAGGGTTCTAGATCTGCCCAAAACTGGAGTTATAGATGGTTGTGAGCCACCATGTTGGGGGCTGGACCCAAATTTAGTTCTTGTGCAAGGCAATGAGTGTTCTTTAAATGCTGAGCAATTTCTCTAAACCCAGCGCTTATCCTCTTAATTTTTTCTTTTTTGCTTATTATGTTTGCATAACTGGATATTGTTTAAGCCCCCTGCTTGAGAAGTTGGGCTAGTATAAAAGAAGACACCCTACGTCTTTGCAGTCCCTAGTATTTCCAGGGAAAACTGTCATGAGTAGAGGTTGGGTAAGCCCAATGGACTTGGGGTTAACTTTTCTTAAATCATAATTTCATAGTTACTCTTACTGATGATAAGAGAAGATATTTATCATTTTCTGTCCTGATTCCATATTCTGTCCTGATCACTTTGCACTGCCTATGTACTCAGTTACCAAATAAATTGATACCATGAAGTTCCCTTCCTGCACCTTAGAAATGAAGGAGTGAGACTGGACAGACTGTATTACTTGGCTAAGGTCACACCGCTGCAGTGCGGTGGAATCAGGTCTGACGCTTCTAGAGCCCAAGTCCTGAATACTATTCCATTCATCCCATCTGAATGTTGAACTGGAGTTTTCAAATGTTTGACATTAGATTACAGTGTAAATTCATGTCAAGTAAAACATAATTGTTTTAAATTGTTTGCCTTTTAAATATCTTGTCTCTGTTGTAGAGTGAATAGCCACATTTTCTTTTTGCTTCTTGTTTATTAACATGGATTTCAGATATGAACACATTTACACCTACAGCCTTGCTGGCATGGTTATTGTAAATAGTAGCATCTATGTTTTCTCTTCTTTCTTATTTACTGGAAAGCAAGATTTCTATTTGTGGGAGATTTAAATTATCATTCACTGTGCTCACCTTTAACACAGTGAGCTCTGTTTGCATATACAAAAAATGAAAAGGTGATTCTTTATGGTGAATTTTCCCTGTTTACAGAATAGGCGTGGGTGCTGTTCTAGATAGGAGGGGCAGGCCCTACTGTTAAAGCAGCCATATGACAAAGATCCTGGAACCCTTACAGAGTCTTTTCTTACTGTGAGCTTCAAAAACTACACAGTTGAGATTAAGGGATTTCCTGAAAATTTTGATGTCAGATTTATTTTAGAAAATTCCCTGGAATTACAAAAGCAATGTGACTGAAGGTCCAGGTGTAACAGGAGAGAGTTAAATGTTTGACATCTGATCTCTAGCAGAATGTCTGCTCGCTGCACATACAGTAGTATCAGATGGAAGGAGCTGTTTCTAAAACAGTTCAGGGTGGATGTTTGCTTCTGATTAGCCTGTGTGTGCGTGTTGGGTGAATGAGCAATTGCGAAGTCATGACCATGTGTTTGCTGTCACTTAAACTGCCAATCAAATCTAAATATACAGTGGGCACCTAAGTAGAGTTCTTTCTTTTCAAGAGAATCGTAACAGCTCTCAGTTCCTTCCTGACACTTGTGAACTTGGGCACGTCTGTGTTTCTGAGGGCTACTCTGTTTGATTTTGAAAAAGGTGAGAATGATTTCTTTGCTTGCTCTGTTGCTTGTTTTTGAAGGCCAGCTGTATGTAAAGTTTATTTACCATGACCAGTAATTATATAGGAGAGAGTTTCTAAGATGTTACACATGGTGATAGAAAGAGGTGACAGTGACAGAACAAAGGCACAGGTTGCAGAAGAAGTCAGAAAAATGTTTCCAGTTTTAAGCCATGAATTTGCATGTAGAATGCCTAACCTAACTGGAAAAAAAATTTGGGAAAGTTTTATGCATGGGCAGTATTTTATAATACCTCCATGTATAATGGAGCCTTGATATATACTCCTCCCACCCAAAGAACCATTTAAAGTACAAGAGAATCTTTCTCCTGTAATATCTCCTCCAGGACACTAAAACACATTGTCATGCCATTGAATTTTTTAAATGAATTTTAAAGACATATAAGCCTTTTCCTCTGTATTTGCAACTGAATTGCTGAACAAATTCTCTTATTTTCTGAGAGATGCTAAGGTTTGGAACTGCCAGCACCCTAGCAATCATCCAGCAGAGTAGAATATTGTCCTTCCTCCCTGTGTCACAATTATGCAGCATATCACTTTGAGAAGCCACACTTCAAAGATGGTTTTCACTCTTCACACACTTTTGTGTTTAAGGGCAAATACTGTAAAATTTCACTTCCCTCAAAGAACTAACAACACTCCCATCATCTAATAATTGGAGTAGTTGATACAAATTAGTTGTCAATTAAATATATATGACTTTTTTTCAATCATCATTTGAAAATTAATGACTGGAAATTCTTATCTAAATACTTTTACTTCCATTTTAAAGGTTCTGAACCTGTTTTAATGGAATTCAAGTTGACTTTCAGATTATCATGTATGACAAATACAATCTAAATAGTCACAAAATTGAAAGAATATACATTCATTGAGTGTCATTAGACCTTTATACATGGACAATAACATTTGCCATTTTTCCCTAAAGAAATGAGTTATTCAGTTGTATATTTAGCATATCAGAAAGCCTGTATATTAATCAACAGAAATAAATATATTCTGGAAATATATTCAAGGAGATTTTTTTCCATGTGTATTTGTATAAGTTAATGCTGTCACATGATACCCAAATAGTTGATCTTGTACATAAATGGGGCCTACTAATTATATATAAATAATTACATATAATCTTAAAATATATTTTTCTAATGAAATAAAACATACTGGGTTTACCTACATGTGGAGGTATCCAAAAACATAAAAGCTAGGAGAATTTTGTTCCTTTGTTTGGTTTTCAATGTTTCCTTTTGAAACTTTTCATTCTGTTGTGACTTCATAGAGAGCAGAAGTTGAGTCATCCCAAGAAGGTTCATATTTACTGCGTTGTATTTTAGAACAGTGAGCAGAGCTCAGGCAAGCTGCTTTCCCCTCTCCTTGCCCTCCCGCCCTTCCCCCACAGTTTACATACTCAGAATTGTGCAGTTTGCTTGGCTTATCTGGAAATTAGTGAGATTAATAGTGTCAGTATTGCTAGTTTCCCTTCATTGGTCTAGTGTAGAAGGACACACCACTCTCTAGACAAATTTGGCATTAAGGTCTCCAGTAGCAAGCTTGCAGAGAGGACAGGATCACATACTTCACATTGCTCATAAGATGAGAACCAGCCAGTGTCTTAGGAGATATTTAAGTCAAGTATGGTTAAGTAAAAGGAAGGTTCTGTGTTATCTTTGCTTTTCAGCCAAAAGCTGAATTGTGTGTGTAGTGGGCAAAATGTGGCTGGTAGCTTTGATGGTCTTGTGAAAAAGTTAAAAAGGCATGTTATAAACTAAATGCACAAGTTTTTAAATGCCACATACATATTTGAAACACACGCATCACACACACACTTAAATCTACCATAAGGTTCATAGAGTTGAGCTTTTCCTGAATTACTATTCTACAAGTACATATAGGTAATGGTCCTGTTTGTGAAAATTGAGAACAAGGTTTGACTTTTTACTCATTCTGGAGACACTGAAATTAAATGTGTTCTTGAGGATCAATTCAAACATGGTTCCAAACTCTCCTCCAGGAAAGCAACAATGTGGACCTTGGACTCTCACTAACTAGACTGTAAGGAAAGGACAATTGAGGGGAGCAGGATAGGCTGAAGAGACTCTAGCTGGTGCTGTCCTCAGCTGCCATTGTTGAAGGACATCCTTTGATTTTAGCCCCATTTAAAAAAAAAAAATCTATTTAGCGATTAGTATCCAGCGGATAAGAGCAGAAAGCCCAAGTGAATAAAGACCATAAATACTGAAGTCTTTGGGATAACAGCCTGTAAAACTGTCAGAAAGCATTGGGTAAGTGACAAAAGAGAGCCCAGAGTAACAAGAAGTGTTAGCTGCAAAGCAGTGCTCCATATTCATGGACAGACGACATCATTTAGTTTTTTCCAAAATAGAGATTCTTCTTGAATTCAGTACCTGCTCACTATTAATCTGTTTGTCTTGTGTGGAGTCTCTCTGAAGTCTGTGGTTTCCTGTGTTCGCTAGTGGGAATCACAATGCTTGTTTAAAGATAGCTTGTTTCCAAAATTAGAGCCATGATTCCTGAGGCTTGTGTTTAGATCCATCAAGATCTACTTACTTGCTGAGAATGTCAAGCCTGACTGGAGTGAGTGGGTGAGGCATGTGTGCGTGTATTTTTAAAAGGCAGATGGTTGAATTAGATGCTGACAAGTGCTTTTCTCTTGTTTTTAAATTAAAGTCTAAAGTTCATAATTCTTAAATATTTCTCCCTAAGGGGAAAACATTACATAAATAAAAACAGAAGTGTGCAAGACTATATTATAAACTGTTTTTATTCTTCTTGTACAATGTGGAGGTTTAGAAGATGGAAGTCCTAGTAGCCCAACCTCAAATTTGCTTTTAGGATTGAGAAAACTGAAGATGATGAAGTCCAGGGCTTTACTCTGAACTCTGTTGTCTGTCCCCAGTGATGATTAGGTGGCATTGAGTGGCAATGCTATCTGAATTCTGTGTTTTACTGTATAAACTTTAAATTTAAATATGTATTTGGGAGATGATTTCAGTGGATTTAGCTTCTTCAAGTGTGAGGAATTTTATCAACTTAGGGTCTTTGCTTTTCAGCATCCTGACTGTGAGAACTAGACGTGTCATTCATTTGAAGGGAGCAGATGTTAAAGGTGCTTGCCCCTGCCTTCCTAATCCTAAACACCCTTTAAGAAGAGAAATGTTCTATTACCCAAATAGCGATCTTTCTGATGGTGAGAAAAGGCGGTAAAAGGCAGTAAATCTGCCTTCTCATTATGAAGTGCAACAATAGATTGATTTATGAAGAAAAGCAACTGTTAGGCTTATATGAGATGTGTGCATGGAGAAGCGGGTTCCCCTGGAGCAGATCCGCAGTAGCTAGCATTCCTGCTATTCTTGACAGGAATCTAATATCACCAATAAGGAATATGTGATTCTCAACACTACATTTGTAAAAGGGCCTCACTGAAAACAAAACAAAAGAATCCACCTCCCGATATTTTCACATGAGAATGGGCGCTTAAATGTGCCATGTTTGTGCTGAGTTTTTTCTTCCACATTTTCATTAGGATGGGGAAGACATCTTTTAAAAAAGTTTCATTTTTATGGACATTTTGTTAAGACTTGCATTTTAAGTTGAAGTTAATGTAAGTATAGCTATTTTAAGTACTTGGCAGTTATAAGTAATTTTGCTCTATACTATTTAATTTTTTTAGCAAACTCCCTAAAAGCAGAAAGACTGAAACCATGCTGAAGATAATTGTAGTCTTCTAAGGGAATGTGTAAAATGCTTGGTATTAAATGTTTGTTTTAAGGAAGTCTGTATGCATTTTAAAGTCTTTTAAATAAATCTGTGTCTCATAGTGATAAGAAACTCTGCTAAGGTATTTTTATTCAATTGAAAATTTGACTCCAAGCCCAGCTCGATCATAAAATATTGTAAAATGGGAAAGTCTGGAGAGTTGAGTAAATTGTGCTGATATTGTCTTACATATTTAGTACATATTACTCTAGAATTTGAAACCTCTGTATTGTAGTTGCAATTTGAGCATGTAAATTACAGGATTAAAGTTAATGTTTATCAATACAATACAATGAGCACCAAGCTCATTTCTCTCAATAAACATCTACTTCTAATAGCTGTACATTTCCTGGTTATGAGAATAACCACTGTACAACATATAATGTACAAGAAAGCACATGCAAACAGTGAGTTTAAAGCGTAAAGGCAGGAAAAACATGGGGTTTCTGTCCCTTTGTTTGGTCCTAGTTTACCTCAGACATGGTCCCACAAGCACTCATGTGCATACTCATACCTGAAGAGTGTTGAAAGGTTTTTCTCATGTAGGTAGAGGAAAGGGAACCAGTATGTTACCTGCTAAATACACTGATATCCAAATTAGGAAGATAAAGGGAGAATAAAGACTTATTCCTTGCAACTAGTAAGGATTTTGGCTGTATAAGTTTATAGTGATGAAATGCTGCATTTTGACTTAGTTATGATCAGACAGTTTAAAATCAACAATTTTCTCAGTGGATTTTAGTTTTTTAGGAATTCAAAGTATGATAGAAATCATGTAAATATGCACTTAGCAAATAAAATGAACTTTTTATACCACTGCCTTGATATTAGTTACAAGCTTCACATTTAATGGGGAATATTCTATAAGACAATCCAAAGATTAAGACTAATCAATCTTCTTAGGACTTGTTTAACTAGCCATTTATTGTAGTTCTATTAGTTGTCAGCCAAATACTCTATACACGTTTTTTTTTTTTTGCTTTTTTTTTTTTTTTACAGAAATTCATTTTTAAAGAAGTTTTAAAATGGTAAGAATGGCATTTAGTGGCTTAAGATGTTCTCTTCACATATATATGTGTTTTAGTTAGTTCATTTTGCTATCATTTATATTTCCCAAATTCATTCAATTTAACATTTAAAATATTATAACCCCAAACTGAGGCTATATATAGTATTTAAGCCTTTTTTTTTTCAATTCAGTCCTGCCCTTGCAAGTGTAGAAAATAGAAAATATTCTGAAATTGCAGTTTTTGTGCTCTGCAAGGTGGGTTATTACATACTTAAAAAGAAGAGAGTGCTAACAACAAATAGTTGCAGGTCCATAAAAGTGGAGGAGCACTTGTGTCTTGGTTGTCCATTGTTCACTCAGTAACTTAGTTTGCAACGATCTATCAGGAATACTTTTTTGCTTCTCACACTCTTTTATGAGGCATTTAACCTTTTGTAACTTGCAACTTTTCCTTTTGTAACCATCATTCTCAAAATCCCGGTGGGGGTAGGGGTGGGGTGGGAGACACAACACATACAAATACCCAGAATTACAATAAAGTAGTGTGTTTAATGCCCACGTATAAGACGGCACACTCTGCTCGAATGTTTGTAGCCGGTGTTGGTGCTGTATGTAGTCTGTTTCTAGGTGAGTTTTCACACTTCTAAACCTCTCAGCAAGTGAGAATTCTTACCCTGTAATCTCTTAGAACACATCTGGCACATACACCATCCTGCAGTGACTGGAGTTCTTGAAAGAGCACATGTTCTGGCTACAATAGTCAGTAGCAGCCTTCAAAGTAAGACTGGTGATGAGAGATAAAAGACTTGAGGCTCTTCTGCTTAAACAGAGGAAGCTGAAAGAAAATTATAGCCATCCGTAAGTGTGGAAAAGGGTCTTAGAGAGAGATTTATAGACCCTTGTTCCCCAAGGCCATTTTGTTTCCTAATGAGATTTTGTGTTCTCAGACAGGGTGTGGGGAGTCAAAGGATACAACATTTAATAGTAATAGTAAAGATGATAATGAGGGAGACAGCAAGTGCAGTTGTTACAGAGATGCTTCAACATAAAGCCAATTATCTTGGCATTCGGGACAATTTTTATGTCTGAAAGTTGAAACTATAATAGAAATAAGGACTTCTTGTTTTGCTAAGTTACTTGAGAGGGTAATTCTGAGTTTCTTGCTATGTTATCAGAAAATGACAGGCACAACGATAGCCTTTGATCATGTATCAGCCCAACATGTGAAATGTGGTTCTGACTTAACATCATGCTCATTTAAGGTTTTGAAGACAAATGTAAACTCTGCTAGAAGGAGGTATAGCACCTTCCTGTGGCCACAGACTTGAGTAACTAGCAGCAAAGGTTTCAGCTTCCAGTGGCCTTTTTTCTCAAGCTCATTGTGTTTTCGAAGAAAATGTTGATGTATTACTACATTCTTTTCCATGGTGTTACAAGATTTTGTACTGTAGAGTTAGGAAAATAAGGCAGATTACCTTTGGAGGCAAATAAACTGTTGCACTGTATTTCCCTATACATCCTCTTAATCAGGGCCCATGTCAAGAGCACCAGGGCAGTTCAGAGTAGACTCTTGGCTGCTGATGAGGTAACCAGCCAGGACTCTTAGGACTCCTGATTGGGCAAATGTGAGAAGTAACTGATGGCAGTCCTTGGAGTCCTGGAATGAAGTGTTTGCTTTACCACTCCTTTGCTCTGGGTGTGGATCCTCAGATGTCTCTTGTAGATAGGGAGAGATTCTTTCACAGTGACATGGAAAACTTTCCTTGACATTAATGTTATTAAAAAAAAATTCTGTGTTTGAGTGCTGCTTTAATTGCTCCTTCATCAAAGATGCAGGGGTAACAAAAGTACACGAGAAATCAGAGCAGTTGTTGAAATCTATGTAAACATCATCCCGTGGTTACCTAATCACTGTGCTTCAGTCTCCTAGGTTAGAAGATAACTATTAAAAATGTCTTTGTCCACTCAAGCCTATAAACTCAAACAATAAATTCTGAGAACTTAGAAGAGCAAAATCATAGAACCTGGAAGGGGCTTTCCTCTTGGCTTGCAAGTATAGGCTATCTTGCTGGGGAAGAGACTATAGTGGGGGTAGTTCTCTGCTGTTTCTTCTTTCATTGTTCCTAATCTCATCATGAAGGCTCACAGTCATGAATGCCCTCATTTAGAGTGAGGGCTTCAGCAAATCATGAGAAAGGACACAGTTTAGTGCACAATACCCGCACTAAAATACCTCATACAAAACAAATAAAACAAATAATATGCCAAAACTGAACAAAGATATGTTAAGGGGTAACCAGTATTGGCCCATTCTTATTTTCATGTATTTCCCTGTAATAAGGTTTTGATTTTTTTAAAATCATTTATTAAAAATTCCCATTAACACAATTCATCTTGTGTTAATCTTCTTGACCTATTTGTCATTTACTTTAGGCCTTGCCATTTGCTGACATAGCTAACTGACATAGTCTCATACAATGGAGAACACTTCTATGACTGTTTAGCATGACTGTGATGATGCTACTCCTTAAAATTAAATGTGTATTTGGAAAATGAGTGGATAATTTTCAAACTCTTCTAGAGGAGAGAAACTAGAGTTAATAGCATTTAGTTTAAAGGTGCATAATGTATTGGGTGATTCATTTTTAATGGAAGATGAAACTGATAAGAGCTGAGTCTTCAGTCAGTTGTCATGAAGGGAAGTAAAGACAGTGAAATACACACTTTTCTTTGCTTAACATTCATGTTCAACATGATCTTTCTAGATATTTGTGCAACAAAGAAATCATTTCTATGGCAGAATATGAACTTTCTTTTTCTACATGTAGTTAAAAGCTTTGTGTAAACACTGAAATGTATCTAAAGTAATTTCTGTTTAGTTTTTATTCCCTCTGTTATTTTTAAATGTTTAATTAGTTTTACTGTATTTTTCTCTTTTTTCTGAAAGTACATTCATGCCCCTCACTTCCCTTTTCTAAATTCTGATTGCTGTAAAGATCAAAATTGAAATTCAGTGTAGCTGTCTGATAAGACAGGACTTACAGTGTGTGTTTTCTAGGAGGAAATCTGCTTGTGCAGGCCTCTTCGGTGATCACAATTAACTTCTAGGAGTTATAAACATAAGGGTTTTCTTATTTGTCCTGGGCAAAAGTAATCCTCAATAGATAAACCATTACAGGATGATTTTTCATACCCATTTGGTGGTGAAGAGTGTATCGCCAATCTTGATATGTCTCTTGTATCACCAACTATAAAAATATGTCTTGTTTTGGGCAATGGTGAAGTTTATGGCCTCTTACATGTAAATACTTATATAATGGCAACCAAATGTTGATTAGTTACATTATAATAGTGTTTGATAATCCAGGACAACAACGATTTTTTTTCCAGTGGGGAGACTTTTGAATTTGAAAACAAGCATCAAATTAGCCCACAAGGGAAAGGATGAGAGCGTCATTAGCTTCCTTGTTCTTAGTTTTTGGTACATAACTCCCAGATCTATGTGTACACAGGTGAGCATACAGATTTAAATATTTCTTAAGAGACAGACAGGAGGCTGTTGTATATGGAGGGCCTATAAAACTTTTAACCTGACGAGTTTAAGGTTTGTTTTAATAAAGTAAATAACTAATCATTTATAAAATTACTTTTGATTTGAAGGGTTTTGGAAAGGCTGGCAAATGTGATTTCCTCAAAATAAAACACACTTAAAGTAAGCTCGATGACATTGGATTACTGTATCTGCCTCATAAGGGACTTTGGAGTAGTTAACATTTAGGTGAACTCTGTGCTGGTCAGTTTGTGTTCAAGGTTAGTTTTTGTCAAGTTGACACAAGTTAGATACACCAGATTGGCCTATGGACATGTCTGTGGGACATTTCCTTCTTGAATGTGGGAGAGCCCAGACCACTGTGGGCCATGCTGTCCCTGGACAAGCAGTTATGAGTTGGATAAGAAAGGTAGCTGGATAAGAACATGAGTCTAGAAGTGATTGAGCCTGGAAGTGATGGAGCCATAAGCAATGTTTTACCATGCTCACTGCTTCAGTTCTAGCCTCTGAATTCCTCCTTTGGCCTCCCTCAATGGCAGACTGTCACTGGAAGTGTAGACATTAAGATAAAATAACTTTCCTTCCCAAGTTGCTTGTGGCCAGTGTTTTATCACACCAGAAAAAAAATCCATCTACCACCACATAAATGAACTTCATAATGTTTTTATTGAGTAACAACCAGATTCTGTCACAGTTCATTCTTGAAAAGCCCATTGAGGAGAATATACAGAGGATCTCTATGGGTAGATTAACACTTGTGGTTTTCTCATGATGCATTTTTGTTTGTGTTCACATACGCATATGACCATCCATACTATTGTCCAAGTGTATGGAGCCAGAGGACAACTTTGTCTATCTTCCCTCACCTAGCACCCCTTGGTTTTTGAGACAGTCTCTTATTTGCATGGAACTTGCTAAATAGGCTAGACTGACTAGCCAGTGAGTCCCAGGGATCTCTTGTCTCTCCCTCCCCACTGCTGTGGGATTGCAAGCCCTGCTGTCATGGCTGTCTGACCCTTCTTCTTAAGAGGTTTTTTAAAAGATGTTTTCCCATTATGTATACGTTTGTATCTGTCTGTATGTGGGTATAGCACATGAGTACAGGTGTCTGCACAGGCCAGATATGGATTAAGGTTAGTAGTAGCTGGAATTACACACACACACACACACACACACACACACACACACTCTCTCTCTCTCTCTCTCTTTACTATTTATCTTTTTTTAAATAATTAGCAGTTGTGGAAATGTTAACTCTGTGGGTAAGATGCTAAAAGGTTTGGTTTGGGCATCTACATAATGCTTGAAATAGAAGGGTCAAGATTAACTTTGTGTAGTTGGGGAATTGGACACTGTCTTCCCTTGTTATCCTAGGTTGGTTGATTGATTAGTTTTTGAGACAACATGGACTATGTAACTGTGTAGAACTCATTGTGTAGACTAGGCTGGCCTCAAACTCATAGAAATCTATGTGTTTCTGCCTTGTAAGTGCTGGGGTAAAAGGCATGTGCCCTGACACTCAACCCTACTTTGTTACCTTAGTTAATGGCATTCTTAGCAAATAGTTCTGGCAGCATGATTGTTTAGGTCCAGTGCCATACATGCTGGTCAGGAGGCATGGTAAAGAAACTTCTGTTTTGTTCTCAGATGGCTTCCAGGGTTATTAAAAAAATACCATTTACAGACATTTTTCATGGCTGAAAAGAACAACTTGGAGAGGACATGGAATACTCCTTGGGCCTTGAGAGAACTGCTTTACAGATGGGCATTACAGTGAATGTCATTTCCATTGTGTAACTTGCCATTAGTGCTCAGCCATGGAAGAACTACCTAACAGAAGTGAAGAGCACCTCACAGAGGCATTTACACCTGTAAACCAGCTCTGTTTTGTAGCCTGCAAAGAGTGATGTGTAGGACCCTGTGTAATTCCCAAGTAGATCCTGCAGTGGTGAAGAGTTGGTGAGCTGCCTGCTTCTCATTAGAAGTCCCGTCTGGCTTTTTTCCTGCAGAATGAGTTAGATTGCTGACACCTGTTTTCCCATCCATCCTGAGGATATGAAGTGTGCATCAGGAATGCCCAAAAGTGCTTCCTCATGTCCCATTCTATGGAGCTTAGTACTGCTTCGGGAAAGGGAGGCACTCCTTTGCTGGCAGGGGAGATGAAAAGAATTTGATGGTGAGAAACTGTTGTATACACTGAACTGAGATGGCCATTTTCATTTAGTGTCTTCTTATTGTGCTTATAGTTGTATTCCAGCTGGATTGGGCATTAAATAAACTGAGGGGGGGGGAGAACATATATGAGAACACCTCAAATATTTCTGAAATAACACAGCTATTTACTTGAGAATATGAGGATATTAGAAATGGGTAGAAATAGTCCATTCTTATAACTAAACACATCAGCTTTATTAAGTTACTTAAAGCATGAACTTAGTTTTAAGATGCAAAACTCGAGTATGTTATTGGTGTGGTCCATGTCTTGCACATTTCTTTCCATGCGCCTGATTTCGACCCTTAAAGCAGCATGAACTCTCTTCTGAAAACTGTGAGACTGTGGAACAGACAGACGGTAATTCTGCCTTTAGTTACAGATAAGAGTGGACTGCAGTACACAATGTGTTCTGCTAAGTAGGGAAGAAGTAACAAGAAGCACATGGCTTTTCAAGTGCTGCATGTCTACAGTTTATCTGGGCAGAACACAGCATAGGGACTACCTTGGAGTGCTGCAGCATACTTGGAAGAAGCATAACTGCTTTGCAACCATGTTAGTGGTTTGAGAAGGAAGAAAACTGAGTTTGGGTATGTCCAAGAGTTGGATGTAGAACTTTTTATGGATACTAATGGATAAGAGATCATGGAGACTCAGAGGTGGGGTGTATGTGTGAGTCTTTTCTGCCAATTCACAGGCCATGAAATACAAGGGTATTTTTCTTCTTAAAGTAGTGGCAACCGTTTTCCCCTGACTTGTTTGTGGGACTTGACTGTATATTATGAGTATCAGCCTCCATTTGTGAACTTGTGGTGAGTGGGGTTAGTTGGTTCATGGCCTTGGACCAGGGTAAAATTAACTGGCTCATAATGTGATTGAACTAATGACCTTGGCCTCGTGACTACTATGTCTAAACCAGTTGAGTCAATCAAACCTCATAGAAAGGAAAGTGAAGGTATGTGTCCCTTAGGAGGAGATCTGCCGGGCAGTGAGCAGGAGTGAAGTCCTGTAGCATCCAGGCATTTATCGTTCACCCTTGACATTTGATATGTGTTACTTCTAATAAAAACAAGGCTATCAAAAAAAATGACATCAGAACTCCCCTGTGTTAGTTTTTTAGCAAAGTGATATGTGTGGTCATTTTCCATGCACAGTATCGGACTTACTGTAGGGGCTGCTTTGAGCACAGAGATCGTATTCATTTTAATGTGTAGTGTCCTGTAAGTGTATTGCTGATGCTTTCTTCTTCTTCTTCTCTAAAGTCAGAGCAACCGAGTCCTGCCAGCTCCAGCTCCAGCTCCAGCTCCAGCTTCACACCATCCCAGACCAGGCAACAAGGTATCAGCAGCCCCAAGGCTAACGGAATATTTTCCCCACAAAACATCCTAATGAGTTGATTTATGACCTATCTTCTACTGTTTTATTATTTGAATGATAACATGGCTTTTATGCAGTTGTGTTTATTTCCCCCAGGAATGAACTTGAGTATCATTCTGATATATGAGGCCTGACTTTAGAAAGTCCCCCCTTTCCAGGCTCTGCCATCAGATTCCCATTTCACAAATGGATTATAGACACAACCCATTCCAGGGAGTTCCCAAAGGAAATACTCCCGTAAACCAACTTCAGAGGCACTGACATAGACCCCCCCCATTCTTCATCCTTGGACACCAATCATTTTGTTTATTTTTTTATATTTTAGTAGACTTGTTAAGGAAAATGCATATACTGTTTTAACATATATTTTTTTTCTCTACTCATAATCACATGCTAACCAAAACGCTGGATAGGTTAAACCAGAACACATAATGAAGCATTTTTTAATGTATGTGTAAAATCTCCAGAAGTGGGTTCCATTTTTGCACAACAGAAGAGTGTCAGAGAGTAACTTGTTTTCTAGTATCACAGTGAACATCACCAATCTCATTGACTACACTGAATTCCAAGAGGCCTTCCAGGCTCTGAAAGAGGATTAAATTGTTGTGTGTATTTGGACTAAGGCTAAGCTTCCAAGAAAATATATAATAAAAAGGAGTGATAGTTTCGGGTATTCAGAACTCTTGTTTCATTAGCTTTCAAAGAAGTAAGCCTACTACAAAAGCAGAGAAATCTGAGTTTGCAGAATGTGAGGTTGCAGGGAGTTGGTGCTTGTTTTAGAACTGACTACTTAGTGGCAGCTCAAATAGCCCTGTCGTAGCTTAGACTTGGGGATTGCCCAGTCCAGAATGAAAATGCCCCCTTTTTTGAGTACCCTTACAATCTTCTGTTAAAATTAAAGAATAACTATTTTTTTATCACATTTTGAGTAGTAAAGTGGAAGGAAATCAGTGTGTGTGTATTTTCAGTTTTGTCGGGTCCTAAATAAAATTAGTTACAGCCTCCTCCCCCCCATCTAATACTGTCTGGATTTTCTGGGCACATGATTTATTACATAGTCTTATTTATGTAAATACATGCTGATATATTCCTAGGAATTTCTTAAAAGGTAAGGTGAAAATTGGCCACATAAAGTTGTTGCAACAAGATCTGCTTTCTAAGATCAATAGAGGATCAGAGATAGGACATTACACCATGGAGTTGAAACACTTTATAACCTGAACTTGACTGAAATGCTTGCTTGACCTGAAGTTGACCTTGAAATAAAGGAGCAGCTAAACCTTAATAGATCAGAAACTACCACACAAAGGCTGCATTTCCAAGAACCAGCTACAACCACAGTGATTTATTAATCTCAGCTTTTCAATACATGGATTAACTTAACAAAACATCCTGTTTACTAATAGATCTGTTTTTCTTGTGGTTGTGAATTGGGGTGGGGAGGTAAGAAATAAAATTTACTCAAAAAAATCCTATGAAATGGAGATTGTTTAATTTTATAAATATTTTATGTATATGGGTGTTTTGCTTACCCGTGTATCTGTGCACCTTGTGCCTGAGGAGGTCTGAAGAGGATGTCAGAGTAATAAGCTACCATGAGGGTGCTGGAAATCGAACTCTGGCAGAGCAGCAGGTGCTTTTTGAGCCACCTCCAAACATTTTGGGGACTCTATGATGGAAACAGTAATATGTAAGTAGATATGTAAGTAGAGATTGTAATCCAGAAAATGTCCTGAATTTGGTTGCAAAGTCTTAACTGTTCAGGATAAATTGTTCTTAGCCAGAGTTAGTACTGCAAGCGTTCAACAGTGTGTAATATGGTAAAGTGTGTTTGAAGTGTTTGTTTGATGGCCTGTGGTTCATGTCATTACTCAGGTCCTTTAAGGTCTATCATGAAAGATCTGCATTCTGATGACAATGAGGAGGAGTCTGATGAGGCAGAGGATAATGACAATGACTCTGAGATGGAAAGACCTGTAAATAGAGGTGGAAGTCGAAGTCGCAGGTAAGAGATTCCCTGTAGTGAAGCCATACTGGTTCAGTAGGTAAACTACAAAGGTGGGAAACAGCTAGATGCCAGCAGCAGATGTGAGTGGTCTGCCACTAAGTCAGCAGAATGTTTGCCCGGTCTTGTCAAAGCCCTGGGTTTGATCCTTAACACACTGCCTGTAATCCCAGTATTTAGGAGGGGAAAGCAGGAGGATGAGAAGCTCAAAGTTCTCTTCAGCTATATATCAAGTTTGGGGCCAGTCTAGGTAACATGAGACTCCATCTAAAACAGAAGCGTGGGTACAGCAAATGGCTATATTCCTCTGTGTAGCAAACGGTTCTGCTTCCTCTGAAACCGGAATGTTTGTGTTCATTTTTCTAAGAAGACATGTTTTGTTTTGTTTTGTTTTGTTTGTTTGTTTTTTTTCCTTATGAGGTTTCCTCCAAAACCTTTAAAGGAAGAAGCTATATCAGAAATCCTTGTGTCTGACAATATATGACATGCAGCAAATTCATCTGAAGAGCTGCTTTACACCTGTTGCTTTGGGGCGGGGTGGGGGGCACCCCATGTGAAGAATTGGCATTTGCTGCATGTAGTTACAACTACATAATTGGCTCCAGTGAATTATGTTGTGACCTAATTAAAACTAAGTTCACCTGTGTGTGTTTTCCAGCAAATAAATTCCTTTTAAGTGTGCTGACAATTAGGTTCCTTAAGTAGCTTTAATGCTATGAGGCATAATTCTACATTAGAAGATGGTAATTCATGTCACTTATAATTAATAGTCAACTTGAAATTGCCTTGAGGATTTTGTTTATCATGAGGAAAACAAATAGGCATGCATACTTTAATGTGTTATGAGTAGAAAATATGAATCTACTTGAACTTCAAATCCAATTATATTTATAATATATTGCAATAAATCTTTCTCCATTAGATGGCCCTGAAATACCTAAGACAAAGGGAATCCAAAGGGAACAGACTGTGTATTTCCTAATCGGCAATTCACTGGTGTCGTTTGAAACAAGCTGCCCCTCCATAGAATGGAAATCTTATGAGACCCTGCAGTGACTCTGCCACAAAGCTAGACTCATGACATCTTTCTGCACCTTGCCTCCCCAATGCATGTGCATAGGTTCCTTTTACAGGACCCTTATAGACTTGACCTTGTAATGTCTTCCTTGATCCTTTTGACCTAGCAGTCAAAAGGACCTAAAACCGAGCTGAACCTTGATGTTTAGGAACTAACTTTGACCAACCACTGGCTGCTTTCCAGCTTAATTTATTGAAAAAGAACACACACACGCACGCATGCACGCATGCACGCACACACGCGCGCTCCAATTTATGCCTTATTCATATAATTTTCCAAGTTGTTGTTTAGGAGAACTGATTAGCTGTTTGTTATCTACCTGCTTTCTATCCCATCCAGAGTGGATGTGGGTTAGATCACACATATTTACTTACGAGTTGCCTGATGTGAACATACATTCTTAGGGATACATCTTATTTCCCCACCTGACATACACTGTTAGTACGACAGTTCCATTTCACATTTGATCTTCACAGCACTTGTGCAGTCTCAACTGTTTAATCAGTTTAAATACTCAGCCCTCCACTTCAGTCGAGAAGCGTTTGAAAGCAGCGCTTCAACAGAACACTTCATTAATGTAATTTAGTTAAGAAAAACAAGTTCCATCAGTTCTTGCTAAAAGGCTGTCCCAGTGTACCCTTTTTGTTTCCTATCTTGTATCGCGTCTGTCTGAATGTATAATAGAGCGAGGATGTGATTGCCTATTCAGAGAGGAAGAAAAATGGTTGTGATTTCTGTAGCATTTGCTATCTCTGAGAAGAATATTCTATCAGGTTACTATATAACCAGAGAGGGAGCAGATACTGAAACACCCTCCTGGATGAGGGCATACATTCGGAGCAGAAGAAAGCACCATCTCCTCTCTAGCTAGAAAGAAGTTGCATTTTATTCTGAGTAGGAAAAAATTAAATAGAGAGAGAGTGGTATTTTTGTTGTCTCTGGATGCTGAGAGATTTTTTTTTTTTTAAACAGTGATGTTTGAAACAATTTGTGCCCAGAGTGTGTTTGTAACACATTATTGTGTCCATGTTTTGTAGTGGTGACATCATTGAATGGTGACACAGTAGAAATGATAACTAGTGTTTCTAGAATTCGAGGCCTTCCACGGTGGCTCAGGTGGCGGCTGAGCACGAGCCTTGTGTCACAGTACTGGGCTTTGAGTCCTTGAGTCTCCGTTTTGCATCTGTAAACAGAGCTGGGGGACACATATTTCTAAGTCCTGGTTTATTCAGTTGTGAGGCGTGGGATCTTTGAAAGCACATCAGCAGTGGATTCACCTGAAGTGATTCCAGTTACAAGCAAGTATCAACATACCCCCGCAGTTGTGTGTCAAAAGCAGCCTCTCAGTGGCGATATTTGTATTCCTTGCTTTTCACGATACTTGACTCTCTGTCTGCGGTGAGTCATGTGACCGATCAGTGTTTCTTCTCAGGGTCAGCTTGAGTGACGGCAGTGACAGTGAAAGCAGCTCTGCCTCTTCACCTCTCCATCATGAACCCCCACCGCCATTATTGAAAACTAACAACAACCAGGTAAATTGTGGGCTTTGTACTCAGCAAGATTCTATAGAACTATACATAATCATTTTTCATCCAGCATATAACTGTTTTACCTCTTAATTTTAAACAAAGTTCCTTGTTACTTCAAACAAGTGGGAATCCTCAACCTTAGGATGAAGCACACAGGGTAAAAGCACTTCCGTGTCTGTAAGATGGATGTGTTCCATTGTGTGGATAAATTAGGTAGATACAGGAAGGAAGGGTGACACAAAATGTTGCCCATGGTCTCAACTTCTCTGTATTTTAGCCCTTGGCATAAATAGATGACTTAATCAGAAAGAAAATGAGTTTGGGGCCTAGCCTTGTTTGGCTGGTAGAGGATACACTTTTGTGTGCTCCAGTTTCGTCATTAAATAATGTTAGCATCCTGCAGCTTAACAGAAGGAAAGCGGTGTGTGTAAAGGCGGTGTGCAGTGTCTGTGTGGCACTCGGTTTATGCAAATGTGTATTGTAGCTACTCAGCCTCAGTTTCTCATTCAAGAGAGCAGGACCATTACTTGGAAGTTCGAAGATAATTAACAAAACAGTGATTATTGTCATGCTACCAGTTGAGCTAAAAGAAAGCTTACTAATTTGATAGTCAACTCAGAATATAGCTATTCAGATAAGGTCTAAACAGAATTCTGGGAGCTGTGATGAAGAGCTTGTGTTAAATAAATGAGTGAGATTGAGATATTTTCATTACTTACTAAAATAAACTGTTTTCAAGCATCATGAATATTGTAAAAGTCCCATTATGCATTGAGTTCATACTCATTACAGTAAGTTATTCTTATCTTTTTGTGTAGGCAGATTTCCTATGACCTCTGCAATAATTGCTTAATTCAAGTTGCCATATGAATATTAACGTGAAAATTAAAGGGTTGCATTTTCTAAAATTATTCCATTTCATAAGTGTTCTGCTATTTAAAATATCTTGCCCCTGAATTAGTGATCTTTGTTTTAGTTGGAAAATGCGGTATTACTGCTGTGAGGATATTTTCTTTCATGTGTTTTGAATCAAGAAGCAATGCTCACTTAAATTTTAAAATCCATCATTTATAAAGTTTGTCTGCAGCCTAAGTCCTTCATTGTTGGATAGGAGCAGCACCTGCCGTGTTATACAGTTAGCTGAGTTTCTGTTCTACATGGGTGTGGAGTCCAGCTTCCTCATTCTTAGCCTGGCTTTGCCATCTTAGCTTTCTTCATCTCAACAACCAGCCATGCTGTTTGTCTGGCCAACTTACTTCCTAGCATAGTTGCCTTCTACCACAGGCCAAGAGTTCCATGGGAAAGCATCATGAGGAGAACTAGTTAACTAGTTAACAAGAGACAAAAGCAAAATTTTTTTTATAAACATGTACTTTAGTAAAAGCTAGCAAAAGAATAGAATTAGGACCTTGACATATTTTATATCTGATTTAACCTTATAAAGGCCTTTTTTTTCTACTTCCAGGGGACAGTATATCAGAATTAGGATTCTTAGAGTAGGAATGTCAAGATTTAGGCACACTGGGCATGCCTTTATGCTCTCTCCAGCTATCTTCAGCATCTCTTCCAGGCACTGTGATCAGATGGCTTGCCATGTAATCATGGCTCCATCCAGCTCCTATTTTGCTCTTACTGAATGGACAGTATTGAACTGAATTTGGTTCTAGGGAAAGTGTAGATTCTTTGTCAAAATTGCTACCTGTCTAGCAAACCAAACCCAAATAAATAATACCATCTATCTAGGAGGATAAAATACACTTTATTTGATTAAGTAGTATATTGCTATTTTCTTGGAATGTTCATTTAATACATGTAGCTTCAGTTGTGTGTCCCTTTCTCAGTGCACCTATGAGCATAAGAATAAAGTCCATATGCTTTCAGTGTTAGCTAGTGTGGGGTAGGACATTGTGTATAACAGAAGTCCTTACCTCATAACCTATGTCTTGAGGCTTAGAGCAAGAAATGGGTTTTGAAAATCAGTAGTGATTTCTTACCCCCAATTACATGCTGTGGGTCAGGTCTGATAGGATTCCTTTAAGTCACCGTTCAAAGCCATTAAGAAAAATATCATCAGTATTTCTGTTATACAATGAGACACCAAAATTTTCTTTAAAAGTCCCCCAAATTTCATCCTGGAATGTGTTTAATACTTTAGATGAATGTGTAAGGGGATGCACTAGAGAGCTCATGTCTACAAACATGGGGTGGTACAGGGGTATCTGAAATTTCACATCAAATAAAAAGGGTGGTGAAAACTGGAAAGGCCCGTGTGGTGTGATACCTTGTTTGTACAAATGTAGCTTGCCTGAAGATCAGAGGGCAGAGCTAGCCACTAGCTAACCATAGAGGTCTGGAGGTCTGTACAGACAGACAGGCAGTAAGATGTCTGGTTGAAGAGAGGAATATAGGTGAGAGGAGACAAGAACTCACTCTCTTTTTTTCAGTCTGAAGATCTGTAGAGGTAAGAGCTCTAGTGGCTGGCTGCTTACCTAATCATCTGGCAAGCTTTATTGTTAAAATCCCTGAGTTTTACTCTCCATTTACCATCAACAAACATGATGAGGTGGAGCATCATGGTGGGATTCATTTGATGAACAAACCTCATGTAAACAAGAAACAGCATAGAGGAAGAGAAAGAGAAGTAAGATATGACTGCCAGGAACCTACTGTCTTCAACTAGATTATCTTCTAAATTTCTGTCAATTTACAAGCCTATCAGTAGATCCATCTGCTGATTAAGATAGACCCCTTATGATCTAGTTATTTTCTCAAATCCCTATCTCTGAACATTCTGTAGTAGGAACCAAGCCTTCACCACAAGAGCCCTTGCGGAACATTCTATTTCCAAGCCATAAATATGCCCTATTTCCATACTTGATAATGATCTTGTAACTTTGAGTGTCAGACACAACAGAACTGTCTGTTGCCCCATCTCAAACCTCCCAGTGTCCAAGGAAGGGATAAGTGCTAATTGAATAGTTAATTTTCTATTTACTGAAGAAAGAACATAGAGCCACATGTCAGCACAGTAAAGAAGTTAATACAAGTGTCACTAGAAGTTAATAGTGGCTAACATAGAAAATCTGCCTATAGATAATCTATCTTATGCATGATTGACTCAATATTTCTCACAAAGGGATCCAGAAAAATATAATGTTGAAAATTTGGTTCCCAAGCCACATTCTTAGATTAAGGATGAAGTAACTCCTAATCAAGCGTCCTTTGTTTTCAGAGATTACCATGTCTGTTGGTGGTTTAATTCAGTGGTTTGGGTGGCTGTTTCCCTCTACTCAGTTTATTGGTAAATAATAAAAAGTTTTATGATTGTTTAACCAAAGATGGCTCTTTTTCCCCACCACAAACACACCATGTATAAATTGCAAACAAACCCCCATCTTTTTAGCCAAGTATAGTACAGGGAAGAAGGATATGAAGATTCCAGGGATGAATCGATCCCCTGGATCCAGCTAATTTCAGAATATCTTAAATCACCCATGGGCCTGCCAGGCATGGGTGAAATTCAAAAGAGTCTGTCCAGTTAAACTGGTTTGAAATAAGCCTGTGGAAGACAAGGTGTTGTACTTTTTTATATTCTGGAGTCAGTCCCTGAAGATAAGAAATGATCATAAATAAAACAATTGTCTCCAGCATGGCTCAGTTCTCTCAGAATGAGGTTTTGACAAAGCTGTTTATTTTGGAGCAGAGAGAGATCAAAGAAGGAAGATTAACTGAGCCCTCTCTGGGCAGCCACTCAGTAACTTGAGGCGGGTCACTGACACCCGGGCTTTTGTTCCTGCTACCAGGGCCTCAGAAGAAAGAAACTAGGGTTTCAATGTATTTTGGCCTTCTGTGCTGTCGCACTTTTGGAATGTGTGGAGTTGGACTTAAGCACCCAAATGTTCTACCTACTTTCTGCTTTGAAGAGAGGTTGCAGGTCTATCTAAACCTGGCTTGTAAAGTTCCTTTGCAAATATAGCATCTTCAGACACTTGGAAAGCAAGGAGTGGGGGATGGGGCCGTGGGAGGGACAGATGTGATGGGAACAAATTCAGTTCTCTGAAGCACAAGGCAAAAGGCAGGGCTGTTTTCTTCTTCCTGCCTCAAATCACTGCGGATTGTCTCTGTGTGGCCCAAGCCAGTGCTGAGTTGGCCAGGAGTGCCATCTACTGACCTACTTACTCCAGGTCTCTGTGCTTTTTCCCTTGAGGTCTCATTTCTGGCAACAATAAAGAGGAGGAAATTCCAAATGCAGTGGAGGTTTCTGAGCATGTTAAAAATGATTGCTTTGCCTGTGCTGTTTGGTAATTTCCTTCTGTTGCCAGAAGGGTAGTATTTTAAGTTAGCCTGGCCAAATCAGTCATTTGCTTATTTTAATGTTAAAAATGAAGGTGAATCTCAGGAAAAGTGTTAGAATAAATGTTATTCATGCATAGTTTCAACTCAAAGAAATACTTTATTTAGGAGTATTCATTCATGCCAGAATACCATGATATTATTATTGCCAAATAGAATACTTATTTATTAGTAGTATAAAATTTTATAGCTGAATGGCAATACAGGCATTGTCATGTTGTCTCATTCAAATTTGGGGGCCCTAAGATAGTAAATGATAAGGCAAGACATCCAGCCCCAAGCTTTTGACAGTACAAGTTAAAAGTAAACATATTCTTAAGATTTTAAGATCGTTTATGTACTGTATAGTAGATGGGCAACAAAACTCTAAATGGAATCAGGACAGGATACAGTATAGGGAATAGGAGGAATATGGGACTTTTACATCCTTAGCATTTTCCTCCTTGATATTAGTTCCTGATTATAGGATTGAGGTTATGATGAGAGAAATATAAATTGCTCCACTGTTATGTGTATGCGCATTTGAAAGCACTCATCATTAATAAATGCAGTTATACTCAGCCTTTTCAAGCTAGGGCCATTTAAAAATATTTCTCCTAGAGCCTTCCATTTTGAAGATCCTGTAAAATAAATCAGTGGCATTTATTAAACAGTAGTATTCTCTTGGTCAATTATGAGTGTAGCTCCCCACATAGGCTTCTGAACAGTGTGTGGAATTACAGTCAGTCCAGGTGAAAGGAAAGGCACCTGGCATTGTGTCACACATAATCACATCACTTCTTCAAACACAACTGTTTCTGCCATCAAAGGATACCAGACTGTGACTGACTGATGGGAACCTTCACTCCCAAATTGCACCCATTTAGTGGAGTGAGTAGCTAGCATCTGAAAGGCAGGTGCTCCAGAGGGCAAGGGCTGTTTTATCATTCCTAGCCCACCAAGCACTCATGCTGAAGCAGCAGAATAAGCAGGAAGAAAGTCCTGCCAGCCGGGACGGCAGTCTCAAAATAACTCGGCTGTGCATGCGTGAGTGCTGTCGTGAAAGAAAAGTGCCTGGGAAGCTCAGATCGGTTTCCTTATCATCCACGTTTCCCTAAGCTCTACTGCTCTGACTCAGCAGTTAATATACAAGTAATTTATTTTCCAGGGGGTTAGGGGTGGGGAGCAAGATTAGAAAAGAAGAAAATTGTGTAGAGAAACGCTATTTGGGCAACAATGCTGTGCATTTTGAGTGCTTTTGTTTTTGTGAGTAGCTAGCTAGAAGGTGCTTGAAGTGAAATTGACCTTGTTTTCTTTGATCCCTAGATTCTTGAAGTGAAAAGTCCAATAAAGCAAAGCAAATCAGATAAGCAGATAAAGAATGGTGAATGTGACAAGGTAGGTTTCCCAGGAGTGCTACAGCCTGGCATGTCTTTGTTTCTTTGTGTTCCCCTCATCTTTGCTGGCTCTCCTCTCATTGCCACCAGAAGTAAGCAAGACTCCCAAGTGAATGCTTCATCCATGTGCTTTGTAGCTCCTTTCTCCCTGTCTTGCTTTTATCTTCAGTAGTCAGCATGACCTTATGTTACCATTTGTCATGATTCCCACATTACTAAGGAACTTCAGGCACATTACATTGGGATATATGAAGATTCAGCAACGGCAGATCATATCACATACATAAGAAAGATACCTAACCCCTGTGCTTTTTCAGTGTGTCTATGATATGTATAAACTCCAACTTTAAGACTTAGAGAAATGTCAGTCACCTATTATGGGTGGGGTTTAACATGTCAGTAATCTCCCCCTTTGCCTTTACTGAAGTTGGCCTTGAGGCACCCATGCAGTCAGCTCTCTAGGATTCATGAGTCTGAACATATGAAGGAGAGGTTCAGTTACCCTTTTGAGAGAGCTGTTTGAACATAGAACTAATTTGCATAGTGATTTCTGCATGTCATAGACTATTCTGTTCTATAGTCATTTACTGGCATCGGTTATATAACATTTGGAATACTCGAGAACCTTTTTATCCCTCTTATTAAGAACTCATTTTCCTAACAAAACATGATTTGATACTTCCACGTTCAAGCTTAGGTGTTTTGTCCTTATCTAAAATTTTTTGAGATTGAAGAATTAAAAAATGAAAATGCCTCTGCTATCATTAGTGTAAACTGACAATGTAGCATTGGATTTCCAGTATTCCCTGCAGAGTCCTTGTTGTGGGAAACTGAGTCTACTCACTTGAATGTTGTTGAGAGCAACAGACTCAGGAATTGCCCTCCCCCCTTTAAGGCAGGTTTGATAAAGATCAAAATCAGGATAAGAAACTTCACCAACAGAAGACTGTGAACATGGTGTCCATGTAGTTTAGTATATCATGGTGGAATGAAGACCCTAAGCTCTGCATGGATGATTTTTTTAAAGATTTATTGTATTTTAAAGTGTGTGTGTGTGTGCGCGCGCGCGCGTGCGCGCGCACGCACATGAGTACATGTGCCGACAGAAGTCAGAAGAGTGTGTTGGATCGTCTGGAGCTGGAGTTACAGGCAACTGTGAACCATGTGACATTGGTGCTGGGAACTGAACTTGGGTCCTCTGCAAGAGCAGTATATGATCTGAACTGCCAAGCCACCCCTGCATGTATGTTCCTACTCACCAACTGCGTTTTAAAGTTTTGTTCTTTGGGGAACACCCTTCTCTTTCAGGCATACCTAGATGAGTTGGTAGAACTCCACAGAAGGTTAATGACACTGAGGGAAAGACACATTCTGCAGCAGGTGAGAAATGCTTTTTAGCACAACCCTTTTCCCCAGCCTCAAGGCCTTGTTTGTCCTGGAGTAGTATGGTAGCACACGGAGGCCACAGCAACTTCACACAAACAGAATTGCAATTGTGCCTGTAGGGATATTTGGGGAAGACTTAAATATTTGAGGCTACCCAGAATGCCCTTTGGAGCACTCCATGAAACTAATACCAGACATGGTGCTCCTTCCTTCCAACTCATAGCATATATGGGCTAAAAAAAAGAGGTCAGGAGAATGCAGAAACTTTGGAGACCAGGCTTCTGGTTTCATGGGAAAACAGTGATAAGAATTTAAGTCAAGTGTTGTAAACATTTGTCACTCAGTTTGGTAACCTTTTGCCAGTCTATTCTACGGAAAATAAATATTTTTTTTCATTCCCCTTATCTTGTATAACATACATTGTATTATCATGAACTCAACTCTGTAATGCTCATAGCATGAGGAAACTTCTGTTAGCTCAATGTGATGTTTTGAGAAGATAAGAGGGGTGGTTTCTAGTTTTTGTACAAGTACAGTCCATGCCTTTATTCCATTACAGTGGCTATTGGTAAGGTAATTTTCCTTTAACACTTGGGAGGCTATGTGTTCCAGATTCCATAGGAGATTTGTGCATTGCTTCACTTATTTTGTTTTTACTACCTTAAAGTGAGTTGAAATTAGTATTTATTCTACCTTAGTAGTATCTGAACTATTTTTTTAATGTTGATGGTTGATGGTTGCATTTATATCCTGTGTATATGTCTGCTTCAGTCTATAAATAATCTCAAATTAGCCAGCATCTCTTGGTCTAATAAACTTTTAACCCTTCTAGAATTTGCAATAATAGACTTTGTCTGTAGACCTGTGAGTCTCAAATTTAGGTAAGTTCTAGGCTTTGCATGTCCTTTTAAGTGAGCATAAGTAGAGGAGCTGGATTTGAGTGTCTTTGAGGCATGTTTAGCTCTTTACTGGTAGTCATTTCATCCTTCTCTCACAACATCAGAGTACTCGCCTCCTCACGTGGTCATATATTTGCATATTACCTTTGTATATCTTCCCTTATTCTCCTCATTATTGGGTTACTTCTTATACCTAATACAATGCAGATGTCATGCAAATCATTGTTATTCTATATTATATGGGGAATAATGGAAAGTTCAGTAAAGACATTTCTTTTCTCCAAGTATTTTCAGTCCATAGTGTGTTATATCTGAGGACGAAGAACCTGGGATACAGAAGACCCTACTAACTATACTTTCTTCAGCCTCCTTTAATAGAATAGAAATTGGCTCACTGACTAAATGCTGATGATAAATCTGGTAGCTTGTCTTCCTAACTGCTCCCAAACAGTAACTCTACGACTAAAGAGCACTTGTCAGAAAAAGCTGTTGATGCCAAACTGGACCCCCAGTTGTAGGTTTCACAGGTGTCAGGAAGCTTGGAGGAGTAGGCTGTTGGGCGAGGTCTCGCCTGGAAATATCATTGGCACCCTCGATCTAATGTTCTATATTTTGACCTTTGAAAGAACTGTGAGTGAAGGTGGCTTACTTGAGAATTGCTTACAAGCGGATTACTTTAGTATTCTAGAGGGACAGAGTAATAGCTATGAATTTTTAACCTGGCATAAAGGCACTCCAGGGCACACAGCATTTCACCCTAATTGCATTCCAGGCCAGCTGAAAGCTCTATCTTTGGCCATTTGCCTTGTAATGCAACTGAGGCTTGTGATTCTGATACCGTGATATATGCCCTGTCACGGTTTACTGCTTAATTAATTCATATTGTAAAGCATAGCACAGTGGAGGGCTGATGATATTCCCCACCTTGAGGGCCGCTTAGCCGATGAAATGCATTCCACAAAGTCTGTGTAACCACTCCTGGGCAGAACTGAATGTCTGAGCCAAAACTTTGCTGAGGCCAGAAGAGCATCCTGGGCTTCTTCCTTTAAGGTACCCTACTCCAAAACTATGTTCTGACAATTTTATTTGTCTCACAAAAGCTGGCTAGTAGCATTATTTTACTCTGGGGGCATGCTGCCCTGGCTGTCAATATCTACTTTCATGAAAAGAGAGCATTAGATCAGAAAAGACTGCATTCCTAAGTCTTCTTTCCATTGGGTAAAAATACAGTAGGCACAGTCAAAGCAGGAAGTGGGTATCTAGCTTTGGTTAATAATTTGTTTCCTTGTTAAACTATACATTCCATATTTATTTTCAAACTGAGGTTGAGCATTTCTGGCCTCATCAGTTCAGCCTGGGATTGCATCCTATTATCAAAGGAAAAAAAGTACACACACACACACACACACACACACACACACACACACACACACACACACACACATATACACACATATGTGTGTATATGTGTATATATATATATACACATATATACATACATACATACACACACACACACACACACACACACACACACACACACACAAAGAAGGGGAAGAGAGGAGGAAGTAAGAAGAAAGTTAGGGGAACCAGGACTTCCTTAAAGGACACTTCATCAATTTTGATACCATCTAGTTGTCTTGTAGAATTATCATCAAGGTTGCAGGACTAAAAGCATATTGGAATATTCTTAGCAACACAGAGAACCTTTCCCAAGAAGTATTCTACTAAAAATGATCTGGGAAATTAACTGTCAAGTCCTAAAATCCCTTGTAGACTAGAGCCAGGTATCCTCACATGGTGAGATGAGGGCACAGTCCCTCAACTGTGTGCTCATGGCAGCTCATGTTTTCATATGGCAGTATGGTTTCCTATGTACAAATGAAAGACCTGAGTTACAACAGACCAACTCCATTATAAATAAAGTCAAAGCAAAGATTGTTCATGGCTTCCCACTCAGTAAGTGGCCAATTTGGATAGGAGTAAACTGCCCTGGTATTTTGAAAAAAAAAAATCAGACTAAAAGTAATGTATCTACATTTTTATAATTAAAAATGGATTTGAAGAGGGAACCACTGAAATAACAAGTAGATCATACCCTGTTAACACACAACAAAACAACTAGCAGCTGCATGGTAAATCCCACCTCCACCACCTGTGAAAGTAGTTTACACCTATTTCCTTTCACACTCCCATCCTGTACCCTGTCCTCATGTGCTTTTCTTATCGGTAGCCTCTCTGGCTTCTGTTACTATCATGTGTGGGCACTGGAACCACTTTGAAGCAGCATAATGACACCACAGTTGAGCCACACTGCATCAGCAGACAGGGCATTCCCTTAGAAATGCAGAGGGTGCTCAGTCCTTCAGGGATTAATGGGTGTTTTCATGATTTGTGGCCAATTTGGTTGAACTAGCACATGCTAATGTTGTGTTCTGACGTTCTGGCATCGGGAGTCCTGAAACAGAGTGTGTATCTTTACAGAGCCTTCATTTAATTGAGGACATTAGTGCATGCTCTAATAACTCAAACTATTAATATTCTTCTTATTGGTGAATAGGACCAAACTCTCCCAAATGCATTTGCCTTGGCTACTCCTTAGGTCTACGTTTGCATCTGCCTCGATGTATTTTCACAAACCCCATGGAAATTCAGGGGTCTTTTGTTAACTCTATCAGCTCCTGTGTGTGCTATAGCAAGAGTGAGATCCTGTGGCAGCAGAGATGGGAGGCTGGCCTGTGAGTTCTGGGAACCCTTACTAGGCTGAGTGGGTTTCCTAGTGACCAGAAGTTTTTGTGATTTAAAATTAAGTGACTTTTTTCTACAGACAATTCTTATCATCCACATTTCAATTTATTACTAAGTAACTGTAAGTGACTATATTGAGTCATAAAAAGCTATTTTCCTGAAAGGGTGCATTCCCTGTCATTCAAAACAATAGCAACACAAATCAAATCAAATGTTGGGCTCTACTTCTGTAGCACTACATTGTGGTTTCTAATCACTCCGACAACTTGGCTTTATCCAGGTTACACCTTCTGCCTGAAACTCTTAGTTATTAAAAGCAAATTCAGTGGGGCCTATCTGGGTTTTCCTTCCTGCATTTTTTCCCAACATAATATTTTTATTATTTTGGCAATTTCACATCATGCACCCTGATCACACTTCTCAGTCCTCCCAGGTCCCCCCCCCCAAAAAAAAAAAGAGAAAAAATTTGTGTTGCCTATGTCCTCACTGGAGCATGGTCAAACCCCTACTGGCCAGCCCATTAAAGAAAACTGAGTCCTTCCCCCTCAACACCCTACCAGAAACCATTAATTGTGAAGAGCTACACTTTAACATCCTTATCACAGTTTTTAAGGAGTTATGTTTGATGGTTTCCTGTCTAGGCTGTTACTTTGTGGGGGTGTGGGTTGGGGTAGGGATTGTCACAGGAGCCTTCCGTGTCCCTCTTTTTTGCTTAATTTGTTTTAGTGGAGTAAAATGGCCTGCAGTCATGAGGGCTGTAGGGAGATGCAGCAAGCCTGACAGTCCTGTGTTGCTTACTTCTCCCTACAGGTAATTCAGAAGACATTTCTGTTTATATAGTACTTGTAGCCACAGTGCCTTGGTCCTGTAGCAAGTGGTACTTGTATCTTACTTGATTCTCTGACAGCCTGTTGTGTGGAGCAGAGTATGTGCTTTAGCCCCATCTTCCAGATGAAGACACAGTGACGGTCACATAGTGAGCAGTCAGATCTCCATATGCCAGATTCAGGACTCTCTTCTTAGTGTGCAGTTGTTGTTTTCCCTCTGTACGTTTGGTTGTGGGAATGCTGGACTTCGTGGCATTTGCCTCCATTGTAAAAATTTCTAATTACAAGAGCTCCAAGGAAGCTGTTTGTTCCTGTTTTGATCTGATTGCTATTATTTTGAGACAGAATCTTACCATGTGACCCTGCTAAGCCTTGAGCCTCCAGTCCTCCTGACTCAGCCTCCTGTAAGTTAGACTGACAGATGTGTGCCACAATACCTAACTTCCTATAACAGGGGTTCTCAACCTTCCTAAGGCTGTGTCCCTTCCTCATGTTGTGGTGACCCCCAACCATAAAATTATTTTTATTGTTGCTTCATCACTGTAATTTTGTTATGGTTACGAATTATAATGTAAATATTTTGGGAAATGGAGGTTTGGCAAAGGAGTCATGATCCACAGGTTGAGAACCAGTGTCCTATAACTAAAATCTACAAGGTTTTACTGGGATCACAGTTTACCTGCATAATGTAAAAAAGATAACATGCTTAGGAAAGAATGCTTTAATTTAACAAGTTCATCTTTCTATATATTAAGTATCCATGAAGTTTTGTATGTATAGAAATAGCTATGCTGTAAGTCTCTGTGTGTGCGGTTTATAAATTATTAGCTACTAAAACAAGTGTGTGTCCATTTAAGGTCTTTTGTGTCAATTGATGACTTTCTTTCATTGGTTGGTTTTTGTTTGTACATATGTAGAGATAATTGTTTGAGGTTTTTTGTTTTTGTTTTTTGCTTTTGTTTTGTGTTCCTTATTTTTGTTTTGTTCTCAGCCCCATTAGCCCAGGCTGGCCTTGAACATAGAATACTAATTCTATGTTCAATTCAGCCTCCTTGAATGCTGAAATTACAGCATCATCCACAGTGTCTTTATGATAGTAAGCTCTTGTTTAGTCCTGTATAAGTGATGTGCTTTAACAATAAGTGGGCACATCCCTTCTAATAATCTTCTGAGTCCAGCAGCGCAAGCAAGTAAGACACTGTAAGCTACTTCATCCTAACACATAGCAGTCTGCCTGCAGCCAAGTAAGCCAGGCTACACGTTAGGTTTAAAAGGTGATGCTAATAATGTAGACTCTGTTTCTGTTCTGCCTCTTTCATGCATTCATCTTTCGAGAGAAAGATAGCTATTACATCCCCAAACATGTATCTTCATTAGAAGAAAGGCCGAAGATAAAGGGCATATGCTATTGTCTATGACCTCAAGAATTTTCCTAAAAGCCCAGTGACTTCTAACAAGTGAGTGGTAGTGTCTGCCAAAGGCTACAAATGGGTCTAAGGAGACAGGCATTTTAGCTGGACATGCCATTGTGAGAAAATCAGTAACATCGACAAAGTAAATGGCATGTTAGGTCATCAGTTTGCAATGTCTGTCATAGTTCCCCAACCAGAGTGACTTTGTTATTAAAGCCAGAGTTTTAGCTCCCCCAAACAGTTGCAGGGCTCAGATGAAACAATCAGAGCTCAACCTGGAACTGGGCAATTAATTGGATTGAGAGTTGTCCATTCTGTGTTTTTGTGGGTGTTGCCGGGAGCACTTTTTATGACCTACGGGGATTCATTCACAAATGCTTTCAGGAAACCAGCTTTAAGAAAAGAAGTTTTTTAAGTTTTAGTTCTGCAGTTTTCCATCTTAGTGTTACATAATTTAAAACTTGACTGAATAAGTCATAGGCTAAATAATTATATCATTTTTTAAGATAATTGAACTAAAGAGAATCAAATAAGAATGGAAATTGCCAAGTGAAACCTCTGTGTGAAAATCTGTCCTCTTGCCCCATCTGCCCTCCGTCATGAAGTTTACCAAAATCTATATGGTTATCCAAGATAGGGCTTCTCTGTGTAACCCTGGCTGTCCTGGAACTCAATTAGTAGACTCAGCTAGCCTCGAACTTCCTGTACTTCCTGTCTTCCTCTGCCTCCTGAATGCTGGGGTTGAAAGCTTGTACATCATTGCCCAGCAGCATCTATTTCTATTAACAAATTGTTGCCAATGGAAGAATACTTTACATGGTAAAGAAATCAATCAAGGCCATGCCATGCATGATTATCATTGCTGACCTATGGATGGAAGTCCCCCACACCCAGGAAACATGTTACCACTGTGGGTTGTAGCCAATACAGTAAGAAAGGAAATGTGACTACTTTACTTTTAGGGCACAAAGACACTGATTTCTCTTCTTGGTAAAGTTTGTTCTTCCCAGTTATTCAAGAGAATTCATTGAATACAACAGAATGCAATACATGTATGTTCTTATGTAACATATACAGTGCAGTGAATTTCCACAAAGTAAATGCAGCCCGCAGAGCTGCTTCCACATTCAACAACACAACAGTTCAAGCATCCCTGGAAGCCCCCTGAAGTCCTCCCACAGGCTCTCTGGAGCCCCTCCTGTGTTTTGCTCTATGTATTCTTATATTTTCTAAATATTTCATCATTCCATATTCAGAACATTGTTTTTTTTAAGATTTAATTTTCTGTGTACTAGTGTTTTGCCTACATTTATGTATAAGCAACCATGTGCATGTCTGGTGCTCGCAGAGATCAGAAAACAGTATTGGAACCCCTGGAACTGAAGTTACAGGTGTTTGTGAACAACCATTGTGGGTCCTGGGATACAGTGTTCTTAACCACTGAGCCATCTCTCCATCCTGGAACTTTTTTTTTTAATTCATGTGTTCTTTTTTAGGAAGAATTTTATTTCTAGCTGATGATCTTCTTACACCTACTAAAATACTGTCTTTTGAGTCAATGACTAATTGTTTAAAAAAAAAAGTCTTGAACTGTCATCTATCCTTAACCATCTTAGTAAAATGTTCTGTTGGTAATTTCAATTGGTTTATTGAGTATGAAAAGTAAAAGCAGATGGTGTGTCCCTTTGAGGATTTTATTTTAAATGCTTACTATATCTTTGACTTACCGAATTGACTACCAGGCAGTTTGGTAGTAGTGTTGTAATAGGAGCTTGTGATTAATAAGAACGTTTATCACTTGGCTCCATGTTTGAGTCCCGCACTTCTTTTCCTTTGCCTGTGATGTCTGTTGCTTACACCCACACTTTTTCTTCTTTACTTCTTCAGATCGTGAACCTTATAGAAGAAACTGGACACTTTCATATTACAAATACCACATTTGATTTTGATCTTTGCTCGCTGGACAAAACTACAGTGCGTAAATTACAGAGTTACCTGGAAACATCTGGAACATCCTGAGGATACAACAACTGGATACATCAAAAACTATTTTTTTTTTTGGTTGTGATTTTTTTGTTGTTGTTGTTGTTTATATGAAAACATTCAGAATGATACAACCAAAAGGGAAAAAAATAAAAATCAAACAACCTTCAGCTTTATTTTTCTTTAAAGCCAGTCATCATCTCTTGATAAAGGAGAGGTTACGCAAACCAGCCTCAGAGGACACGCCTCTCCAAGGAAATCCCAGGAAGAGTTAGCCTGGCTAGCCTTGAAAACACGCAGACGCAACACAAGCAAACCTAAAGAATGTGTATGGTACCATGGATCTTTCTGTGGTGGTTCATTCCACAGGACGAATGCATATTCAACACACTGCCTTATTACATAACTGATCTATTTATTACCACATACAAATAAAAATTGTGAGGGAATGACACCACCAGACATTATAAGTACTTGGTCCCGTGGATGCTCTTTCAATGCAGCGCCCTTGCCGTCCCAAGCCCAGTGACCTTACTTGTATACCGTGCCACTTTCCACCAACTTTTTCCAAGTCCTTTAACTTGTTGCAGTCTATGTTTTTCCACCTTTGTTTTTCCAGTTCCAGGACACAGTTATCAACTGGGGGGGACCAAATAGCCACCTTGATTTTCTTCCTTGTGGTCTTTTTCCTAAAAGTTGAGGCCCAGTCCTTGGCTGTATCCATGTAATGATCTTGGACATGGTAGATGTACCAAATAGGATCATTTGAATTGCTGTCTAGCCTTAGTCAATAAACCTGTAGGACTTCTAACAAAAGTGTACCTGTAATGTCCACAGTCCAGCACTGTTGAGCTGTTACCAACACTCTTACATCTATTTTACTGTTGCAATATTAGGTGAATATGAAAGTAAAGGCATTCCACAGAGTCATCATTTTATGAGGAATTCTGGTCCTGTTTCTAAAACAACAGTGTAGACATTCTTAATTTTGATCTATTTATTAGTGAGCATTTCACCTGTCTTCAGCTGCCAGTGTGGTGTACTCATTTCTTCTTAAAACAAAAATAGGAATCAGAGTGGGGGGGGGGGTGTTACGTATTTTTGTTTTGTTTTGTTGGTTCTCATATGATTCTCTTAGACTCTCTTATGTTTGAAAAATTTAAACCTTTCTTTGGGGAAAATTCTTGGTTATTCTGCCATGACAGCCTGTATGAACTTGTAGATTTGGTAATTTGGTAACTGTTTAGTCTCTTGCTGATGTCTCCTGAAGGATTTCCTGTAGAGGTGAAAGTAAAAGTGGTCGGGATGGGGGAGAGTCTTGTCCTTGTTGTTCCTTTGTTTTGAAATTAGAAATCTGTCCTGTGGCATGCAAAAGAAGGCAAATTATTTTCTAAAGAAAAAAAAAAACGAAAAACCAAAGTACTTTTGGTGTCATTATTCTATACTTTCTGTAGTGGAGGAATTCAAAGTTAGAGCAACGAACCTTCCAAGTTGTTACCGGAACTCAACTGAAAAGAAATGAAGAAATTCTTCTGGATCCAAAGGGTCGCCACTGGGTCAGCCTTAAGAAAGTCTCTACGTGTGCTAACAGCCTAGTGTCCCCCACATTTGTTCCCACGACAGATGCTGTCTGTCCTTTCATTCAGAGATTAACCAGTGTCTGTACAGAAAATGGTCTTCCCAGACCCGTTCTGTTCTTTCAGGCGGTAATGTAAATGCAGATTAATAATGGAGCGACTTCTGCATTTTAAAAAGGAGATTTTTACACTGTTTCTTTCTATCCAAAGAAACTATTTTTTTCTTTTTTTAAAAAAAGTACGATAATACAGCCATGGTCTTTGTAAATTGCTTTCCTGCAATGTCCTCCTAGAGGACAAGTGTATAAAATTTCAAGAATGTTATGATTCCTCATGATGTTGGCATGAGTCGTACTTGAAGCATTTGGTGTGTAGTCCACTTCTTGGTGTACAGTTGCATAGATATGTACCATGTCATTTTGGACAGTAGATGGTTGATGAACTGTGTGGTTGTAGTTGTGTTTTATTTCTAACTTCACAGGTGAAAAGAGAAACAATATTTTCAACATTCAAAAATCTTTTCAGGTTTCTAACTGCAAACCCACATTCCCATTAAACTAGAGAAGTAAGTGGTTTAACTAATGTGTCTGTATAATTTAACTAGAAAGATGCATATGCAGTTTGGGCCACTTTTATTTTTATAACCAAATTATGTGGTGAAATGTGATTTGGCTTCTTTTGTTCCTAAAGTTACAGAGAAACTAAGATAAAAGAATTACCCCACCACCTGACGCCCAAAGACATAAAATGTAAAGGGTGGGGTAAGGAGAAAGGCAGCTATTGTGATGATAACATTAGAGCTAGAAAATTAGCTAATGCAGATGTCTTCAGAAGATCATGAAATGTAAGTTTGTACATGAATAACAGAATTCAGAACAACTTCCCAACCTATTACCCAGACAACAAAATGAGTTTCCTGTAAAACCCTGGCAGATTAAGATTCATGCTGTAGAATTAGTCTTCTTTCAAATGGTCCTCCTGCTCTTAACATATGATCTGAAAACACAGAAGTAATGAGTCCCGTTCAGCTCATCTCAAAAGAGGTGCCACACTTCTCTAAAAGCAGACCACTCACTTCTGCCACATGTATGTACACTCACTTTTGAACCCTGTTAATATTTTGACACAATGTGTACCCTAACAGTGGCTTTGGTCTTTTAAGCACAAAGGAAAAATGGCAGGGTTTACTTTCATTCATATATATATATATATATATATATATATATATATATATGTTTCAAGTAAAATTAATTGGGTGAATGTGAATATGGTTTGAACCAACAAGAGTTATGATAAACTATCATTAATTTTTTCTCCTGTGATTTCAGGAGGAAAAAAAAACTATGTACAAATCCAACATACATGCATTTATAAATTAGCTTTTGATTTTGATTTGCAACAGGTATGTGTGTGTGACCGGGGGGCTTCTTCTGTCTCTGGATACATCAGTCATGTTAGCAGCAAAAATGTATGCAGTTACTTCATACATCACCATAGTCTGCCCCCTCTCTTGGGTAACATAGATATATCTGTGTCAAAATTAGGGAGAACATAAAAGTGATGAAGCAGGAGATGAGCTTTAGATTTAAAAAAATTTAAATTGCTAAGCAAATCTCTATTCTGAAAAATTACCAGATTTGTGAAAATAACCAATAAAGGTGGGGTTTTTATTTTTCTTTTATCAAAATCAATTGTTGCCGATACCTTTTGCAGGTATACCAACCTAAACTTCAAAACAACAATTATTAGGTCTGTATAACATCCCATTTACCATTTTAAGCCCTACAAATGTAGTTACACACTTGTCTAAGAGCGATTTTACTCTTAAATGCTTTAACTCTACCTATGTAATGAGTTGGTTGTTCAGTGTTGAAATGGTCAATGTCTGTGCTTGGTGGCTTGTGTTCATTTTTCTTGATGTGCAAGTGGTCAGCTCTAGAGTAATTTGCTGTATGCTTATTACTTTCCACCTTTAGCGTTTTGTGTACTAATGCTATGTATTCCTATATTTATATATACATATATTATCAGAATAATCTTGCTTTGGACTGTTGCTCTCCAACTACGACTATGATGCAGAGATGACTACAGCTGCAAAGAATGTGGCGGAATCAGTTCCCACGGTGTAGGTTAGTCTTGGGCTGGAAGTCTACATCTTTCAACCTCCTCTGTTTCATATGATGCTTTTTATTATGTGGGCACTGCCATCCTGAATATTCATTGTAATGATGCAGTCAATTTCAAAGGAAGACAAAGCCACTGCTGTCTGTAAACTGTAAATATGTATTTTGGCACTTGTACTCCAGTATTCTGAAAACAGAGTTATGATGGAAATGCTGACAGATCTTTGATGGTGGCCAGCGCTACCCTGCAGTGCAAAAATAAATTAAGTAAAAATGTATTCTGAGATTAGCAGTGCAAGGCCAACATGTTTTACAAATCTGTCAGTATCTTTCTAATGGAGTGTGTATGTGTAGTTATGTTGAAAGATACACTGTGTATGTGTGTACATGCTTTTATGTGAACTACAAGGCACACAAAAGATGTATTTCCCATCTCTAAATCCCATGTTGAAATGTTAAGTGCAGATGGACAGAAATAGGTGTTTTACTTAAATTCATACATAATCTATTGTGACTCCTTTTTTTGTTTTTTTTTTTTTTACAATGTATATTCTTACAGATTCATTTGCTCAGTCTAACATCACATAAGGGATAATAAGCCCTTAGTCTTTCCTTATAAAAAAAAAATGATGTGTTTCTAAAGAAAAATGGAGAGATTGGAGACTCCCAGAGAATGGACCATGGGCCCCAAAACACCTGAGTACAGAGGCCATCCTCATTTATCTTTGGGTACCCAATTCTTAGCTCCATTTCCTGTGTCCTGAAACCACTACCTAGTTTAGTCTCTTTAAAGACTTATCAAGAAACAGCAGGCACAGTCTTATAATTAAACTGAATTATTTATACATAGGTTTTTTTTTTTTTCCTTTTCCACTATCCCTTTGGAAGGTCATTTTTTTGTAAACTAGCTATGCTATAGCTAGACAAAGTCAGTTCACAAATTCTAGCATTTACTTACCATGGAAAATGCTACTCTGGTTAGGCCGGAGGGACAAAAGTCTATAATGCATTGCTTGACAACTAAACAAGGAATTGGATGTGATATTCTCCTTAGAAGCAAAGAGATTCATATTAAATTTTAGAAGCTGACCTCTTCTTCATTCAGACTGGCAGGCTATTTAGAGGATTACTATGGACTGCCTTGGCTCTTATCAACTGGAAACAGTCATAGGTGTGGAAGCCTCAGTCCCAGCTGGGCTGACATGAGAGGAAAACTCAATTGACCACTCCTACACTGCACTAGCTTCTGTCCTTCCAGCATAGATAGGCTTTTGTCTATTGGAAGTAATGGCTTTGCATCTTTTCCAGTGTGGAGAAAGAGCATCGGGGAGCTGCTGGGCATTGCTCTGGAACTGTCCCAAAGTCCTACTGGGAATGTGCTATACCACAGTGTCTCAGTGTGCCTGTTTGCTTGTCCCAGAGCAGTACTCCATTTGGGCAGGCAGGATACCCGGAGGAGACTGGAAGATCAAGGCCCAATGCTCATAACTCTGTGGTTATGAGACACACTGTCCAAAACTAGTGTCCTTTGTTTTCCTTATTAAGAGCAAAGTAGTTAAAGGTGGTTTATTGGTTTTCTTGGCAGGGTACCACCCAAAGAGGAAATGCTGAGCACATTTCAGTGCTCTGCCTTCTCTGCCACATAACAGTATCCACACCTTCCTCTTTATGCAGTCCCCCTTCTTCAGAGGCATCTCCAGTCTTTCCCAAAGGTTGCAAAATTGCCCTTGCCTCTGAGCTTAGTTCTCTTGGTCTTAATTTCCCTTTAATTAAAGGAGGGTAACCAATACGGTCCCAAAAGCTAGCCAGAGAAATATACGGCAAAACCCCAAATCACTCCCAAGATTGTAAGTGGGCCCTGAGGCTGTTCTACACCACACCCTGAATGGAAGTGCTTTTTGATTCCACTTGTATAATAATGGGGTGATTATTGGGGCCCTAGGCAGGCTGCACAGAATAGGTGGCTAGGACCAGTAAGAACCATGGAACACAGGCAAAGCCACTTGCTCATTTCCCTTGGTAACCATGGCTTCTACACAGCATGCAGCCCCCACCGCAAAGTTCTGTACATTTCAAAGGGTAGGAAAGGATAAATCCAGGTCATTAAAGGGAAATAATCAAAGCTATTGAAAAGATAAAACAAATGAGACACACCAACAGAGCTGTCTGTGCGAGTAATAAGGTTGAAATGCTGATACTGATTTCCAGGCAGAGCCGCATTCCTCACACATGTGGTTTGTGTATCTGCGTCTGGGTGGGTGGTCTGGGGAGAACTGCTAAACACGACAAGATGGCTTAGTTTCTGAGCCGTGGAGGGAAGCATTGAGACAGGCGCAGCCCATGGCATCTGCAGTCCCTGTAATATAAAGAAGCTTGCCGTCTGCTTTGTTCTAGGAGAAAGTTTGAACGTGGTATATTCATTAAAGTGAGTCTCTGTACATTCTATCCAAGGGTAGGAATATATGGGTGAACGAATATACTGCAGCACCTCCCTGCCCTGTCACAGCCCTAAGTGTGGCATGGATCTTAACATCACCATTTATTCTACTGTGTCCCCTGGGTCCTAGGTATGTCTTGAAAGTGGTAACAATTTTGAATAACACCTTGATTTAGATAAGACAAGCTTTCATATTATGCTAAAGGTTCATGCATGTTGTCCTCAAAGAACCAAAAAGAGATACCAAGGGAAACCTAAGTCTAAGGTAGGAGGGTTCTTAAGGGGAATGACCCTCTTGGACTCCTGAAATGTCCACCAACAGCTTTGACAGTCATGAATCACCCTGGTTGTGTCACTCCCTGAATGTCTCTCAGAGTTCCTAGTTATTTTGGCTCTTATATACTTGAGTGAAAAATCATTATTTTCCAAATTTTATATTTATTTACTAGAAACCCCCAAGATCCAGGACTACACTCACTACTAGCTTTTCAGGGTCTGGAACAACTTTAAGACAGTCTGTGTACCAGTCTACATCACACAGAAGTGATAACCATTTTGTAGAGAAATTTTGCATTTAATAAATTTGAGAAAACTGCCCAATATTTAAACCTCTTGGAATCTCATGGCTTGCTGGTCCATTAAATCTCTGGGAGTCACATGTTCCAACTGAACTTGTTTGACTACAGTATAACATTTCCAGAAGTCCACAAAGCAATGGTAGACACATAGGTTATTGATAGATGTTTTGCTTTTAAGGGAAAACTTCCTTGATCAAATAATTTTTAATTATGTCTTAACAACTCATTTACAACTATATTTACAACTCAGTTTGGAATGGTAGTGGTTAAAAAGACAACATAGCAGGGGATACTCTCAGAAGGACATATCAATGTTCAATTGCCACTTAAATTGTTGTCCAAACTTGGACATTTTTAGAATAAAGTTTGCATTTATAACCATCCTAAGAGAAGGCAAGTAAATGGAGGTTCTTTGACAAACCAGGGTACCTGTGCCAAGGGAAGTACTTTGAGACATGCTAAACTGAAATATATCCTTTGATTTCTTTCTGTCCCTTTGGCATGTGTATGAGAAAAGGTAGATCCTATAGGGGAGAAAATGCCTGTCTTCACCTGCTGCCAAATTCGTGATTGATACCCTGTAACAAATGTTAAGAGAGGCAGATTTACTAAACTTTTACATGGCATGGGAGCCCTTACAAATGACCCACAGACCCAGAAAATTTGAAAAGCAGACAGTTGTATAGAAGGGAGAGTGAACACAAAGTAGGTTATACCTAATAGTAATGAGAACTTACGAAGACCTAATTCAGATTCCTTGTACCCTCCTCCAACTATTCGCCAGGATCCATCTGGAATAGTAGTCTATGATCCACTTTTAGAGGAGAGAGAACATCTTTTATGACCGTGTTTCCAGAGAGAAGGGCAGGAGTGAAGTGATAGTGATCCTTTGTTGTTGAGAATACCTGGTATGACAGTGTCATATTTGCAGGTAAGGGGTTCTGAACCCTAGCTGTCATCCATATGGTAATTTAAAGTGTCACCCTCACAGTAAAGGAAACTTAGGGTCAAAAGTTTAGAGGATGCTTTAAGCACTGCCAAGAAGGCCTTAGTTTTTTTACTTGTTCAATGGCTATCTCTGATTTCTGCATCCCTGCCTGTGTTAGCTACTTCAGTAAATGGCTAGATAGGGTCTGGCCACCAGTCTGGTTTTCAGGACTCATTCCTTATTTGGGATCCTGTTTCCAATTGTCTGTTGAGGCTGTAGTGCTCCTCCTGGCACTCAACACTTTGGCTTGAGAGGCTATATTGTCATTACCACCTGCTGGGTTACTCTGCTGATGCTAAATCTTTGGCCACTGGCAGGATAGTAGATCCAGCATCCCTGGAGTTATTTAGTTGGCATGTCCTCTCATAGTGAGAGTATGTCCTAGAATTTTGCTGTTCTCTACTCTGTCACCAGGCTATGCTATCTGATTTCACTTGACATTTTAATGGTTCTCAGTTGCATAATCATAATTCCCAGCTTAGAACAAGCATTCAGAGAATGTTGAGCCAATGGGTAAGTGGCTTAAAATAACTCTCACCCTTGGCTTGTAAGAAGATTGCTACCCTGATGGCATTCTCTGCTTTCTCTTTCCCCAAATCATCTCCCATATTCTGTTATTATATGGGACAGTGTGCAGGCAAAAGCCATGGGCACCAAAGTCAGAAAAGCTTGGTTTTGTAACCTGAGCTGTATAACCAGAGAAGATGTACTTTTCTGAGCTTTGGTTTGCTTACCTATGAGATGGTATTAATGTGGTTTTGAAGATTAGGAGGTTTGGGTGTGTTAAGCTTACAGTGGCTGGTCCGTATCAACAAATGGTAATTATTTATTTTCTATTATGGTAGTGGTGTTTGGCAGGAGTCTTCTATCCTCCTTTCTTTTTGTTAAACTTTGCCAGATTATATGCTACACTGTTTGGCACTGTTTGCCCTTAAGCCTTACGTAGATTTAAACCTGATCGCTAGCCTGTTATAATATGCCACAATAACAGCTCCAGTCACTGTCCACACACACACACACACACACACACACACACACACACACACACACACACACACACACACACACATCATTGTGGAGAAGTCACTGTGTAAGAGACTTTGACCCCTCTGAAACTGCTTTTAGACCATGGAAAGGAAAGGGATCCATAAACAAAGCACTCTACATATCTCTCTAGCGTTGGAGTTAGGTGACCTCTGACAGAGTTGGACACATTTTCTACTGCTTAAGCTTGGTTGCTAGAGGAAAAGACGGCAAAGCTGAGGTCCTCACTGTCCCACTTCCCCTTAAATGTCATCTCTGTGTTTATTGTCAGGCTTCCTTTCTCCAGGGTAGAATCCATGCCCTCCCGTCTTCCAGCCTCCCAAGTCCTTTCCTCCGTCCTGGAAGCTCACATCACAGTGTGACTCCCTCCAACACTTCTCTGGTTCTCATCTACTTCCTTCTTCTCCCCACCCCCACTAAAACTTGAATTACCTTAGGACCACTCAAATGAACAAGAAAAATGTCCCCACATCAGTATTAACTTCTGTCCATTTGCCATTCATTGCATCCATCAAGTCTGAGGATTAGTACATGGCCATTTGGGGGAGTTGTTTTTGTGCTTATGGTTAGGGAGACGTCAGGTTGAAATTCTCATCACTTTGGAAGTTTAAATGTAATTAAACTACTTAAGCAGAAGTTATTTGCTCTATATTAAAATTTTAAGCAGTTTTCTATTATAATTGGTCAAGACATTACATTTCATGACTATAGCTATGGTGGGAATATTGTTAGCAACTACAGAAAATCCATAGGCATCTTCAAAGGTCATTTAAGGTTTTAGCTTGCTGATGTTACCTAGTCTGGATCTGGCTATTTCCTTTCCATTCTGTAGATACAAAAGTCTTTTCTCTCTGAAGCAGCAATGTCAACCTGAGGCTAGACCTTCTCTGAGGCTACATGGAAATCCTAAAGTGGCAAGCAGACTGAATAGCCTTCCTAGGCTCCCAGCCACTTTCTTTCCACACTGATGGGAAGAAAGTCTTGATTTGACTGAATCTCATGGACTTTTTCAGTAGATCTGAACTGTGTTCAGGGAGCAGTCTGGACATGAGCGGAACGCAAGTCTGCCCAGCAGTGCCAGCCTATTGGGGTAGTTGTTCCTTGTTTGTCTGACCTGTTGAGAGAAGATTAAAAGCTGATGATTCCAGTTTCCTCTTATACCATCTTACTCTGTGCTGTCAAATGCTGAGCTGTGGTCTGGCTTCAAGAGAATCACAGAGGGAACTTCTGTCAGCTACACCTCTTCTGGAAGTTCTGATTCATGGGTTCTGAGAAAGTCATGAGATATCTGCTACTTTCAAGTGTTTCCCAGATTATTCTAATATATAAACAGGGTGACAGAATTAAAAAAAAAAAAAGTACTGGTTCCTCTTTGCCAGAGTTTGTATTGGAAGCCAGCACAGGAACAGAAATCCTATTGATGAATTTCTTCAGGTGTTTGGAAGATACTGCTGTGTTTTCAGGCAGTATTGTTTTGGAGACAGTCTTCTACTTCTCTGAGCTATTAGGATTGTTTCTTTTGTCACCAGTATAGACTCCTGAGGACCACCACTAACTGACTTCCTGATCCAGATGCTGGGGTCATGCCTAGAAGGCTGTCGATGTAACACACACCTGATTATTCTAATCATGACATCATAGGAAACACCAATATTTGCTTCAGTCAGCAAAGAGCATTAAGGTGTGCCATTGCTTTCCTCAAGCATCTAGACCACAATCCTGGCACTGGATGGATTTCCCATCGTCCCCTGGGCCATGTGTGTTGGTGTGTATCTAGAAAGTGAAGAGAGGTCGCTGTTAGTAGGTCTTCTGATATTTATCAGTTGGATGGAGGAGGAAGAGAAGGAGGACAATGGGAAATATGTGCACGCTGCCTAGGAAAAACCAAATGCAAATCTATGTGGATAAAAATAAGCAAGAAGTAGTACGTATGAGGTAGGCAGCATGCTGGCCCTGAAAGGTTTACTCTGTCTTGATTCCACAAACCATCTCAAGTATAAATTTTCAGGTTTCTTTTATACCAGCAAATCTGTAAGCAACTCAAGTGAAAGAAGAAACTGTTTATTCTTGTTTAGTTTTGCCGTCCAACAAATGCATCATTTTCTCATGTACGTTAAGCAATAGCTAAATTCAACAAGCCATTTTCTTGGGATTGTGTACCCTTCTCCTTTGGTGGCATATAGTGACTTTGTTAGTATTAGTGTGATTCACAGTCTGGATCTTCAGATTCAAGGGTTTTGTACTGACTCCTTCAAGGCTTCCTTAGAGGGTGTTTCCCAGTGTATTTACATAGTTGAATTGTCAGTACATTGCGTTCTCACACAACCAACTTATAAAGCTGAAAGCCATTGCCCTACAAGGGAGCACCATAGCATTGACAACCAAAGGTTGTCACGTAGGTTAGGTTTGGATGCCTTTCCTTCTGTAGACCAAAGGTTACGATGAATCTCACCAATTCAGGGCTAGGGGGAAAAAGCACCTTGTTTTCACAGGTAAGGAGTTTTCTTCTGGGTTGATGGTGGCTTTACACTGACATTACCCTCAAACCCAATGGAAATTAACTTTTGATTAAATATGGAAATCAGATATTTTCTGTTTCTCCAAATTGAAAGTAGCCTTGTCAATCAGATACCTATGATTGAGAGGCATTTAAAAGGGGTCACTAGATGTCCCCACTTGATGACCACATCTGTGAAAAGACTTTTTTTTATTAAAGTGATAAAGAATTAGCATCGGAGGAAGTGAATGGTTTCATCCCTTGAGAGATCCTGAAGTTGATTTAACTTTGGCCATGCTTGAAATTTCATTTGGTAACAATGGGACATGAAGAAAGATTTCTTGAAAGGCTGAAAAATTATATATTCATTTTTAAAATCCCTCCCTTAAAATTTGAATTTCCTTGACTACTGAACAGAACTGACAAGTAAACATGAGAAACCTTGAGAACATTGTCTTATCTCAATGGGAAATCCTTAGCATAAACCCACATGCAATGTACAGGCAAACTTGTAATTCCTGGAGTTTTCTTGCTTACCTCAGAGAAACAGGGTAAAATATAGTCCTATATTGTGAAAAATAAACCTGCTGCTTGGAGGATTTACTTTTACCTTTCTATGAAATCTTTAATTTGTGTGCCACTACTTGCCTGAATATAGGTCTCTATTGTAAGCTACATTTGATTTACATGGTGTGATATAATTTAAACTAATAAGTAATTATCTCCTGGAAGGCCAGTCCTGTGATTATTGAAGATTGACTTGATGTTGGTTTGGTTGTGAATTGGCTATAAAGATACCAACTTGAGCAAGCATGTTAGAATGGCACTCAGAGCCAGACAGTATGTGAGGCGAGACATTGCAAAGGTTATAGGACATGGAGACTTATGTGGCAAGTCATGAAAATGGCAGTAGAGAGGGTTTACATATAGCTCTCTGTAGTACCAGAGAGGCAAGTACTCAAACCTGTCCTGTTCTGGGCAGACAGTACAATGTAGTGAGGATAGAACCCTTGGGATAGCTACATGCATTATGACATGCTTCAAATCTCAGGTGCAAAAGATTGAGGGAAAGTAGGAAGTAAACTAGAGAAATAGTCAGAGGCCAGATAATGTCAGCCTTTGTTGCCTTCTGCGATACTCAGATAAATGGGCAGCTGTGGTGGATAGTGAGGTTGCTGGTGAGAGCCGGATGGACAGGTCTGCACTGGAATGTGGAATCTGTACTACTGCTTCCCATAGATTATCCACTGTGAGTTTCCTGTGACCCTAAGCTTCTGTGTTCCATACCAGACTCAGCGTCTCAGTGCATTTTTCACTGATTACCTGTTTCTGTGTAGTAAATTAGCCTTAAGTCTAGCAGCCCAAAACATGTTAGCCTAAAACTGTTGTGTGTTTTTAGTTTTCTGTTTCATTTTGAATTTTTTTTTTTGTCTCCCATATTTACAGGATACAGGCCTGGCTAAGCTGGGCTTTCCAGCTCAGGTCCTCACATGGCTATCATCAGCAATCTGACCAAGTGGTGTGATCCTATCAAGGTTTAACTGGAGCATGATCTCTTCCAAATTCATTTAGCAGTTGTTGATAAGATTCAACTCCACATGGGCTGTGTGACTTGGAGCCTTAGTTCTTGTGGCTGCCTAGAGGAGGGTATGCTCATTTTCTTCCCCAGTAGCCTTCCCAATTGTCAGCTTGCTCTGTTAAAGTCAGCATGTGGGAAAAGTTGCTGGAAAGACAAAAGGTGGTCTTTGTAGACTAATTGTGGAGGTGCCATCCCACCACCTTTTTTTCCCCTTTTGTGTTGTTGGAAAGCAAATCCAAAGCCTAATGCATGCAAAGCACCTACTCCACCACTGAACCATAGGCCTTTCCTTCATTTTGACTGAATTCTATTCATTAGAAGCAAACCACTAGGTCAAGCTCAAATAGGCATTGCCTTTGCTGCCATGCCAGTAGCAGACTCTGCATATTGTCTGGGTACCTCGAAGTAGGTTAGCTTTCCTCCAATAAGGAATATGGTTGGATAAAGAATAATATTGCTCCTCACACCCAAAGTTCTGGACACATCTGACATCCTAGATGCTCAGACAAACCTTAGGAAACAGGGTTCTCTCATTGGTACCCATCCTCTTCTGTGAAAGGAAACATGGCAGAGCTCTGAGCCTCAGAAGGGGGGCTCAGATTTAGGTAGAGATGATAGATTGATGGGAGGCAGGAACTGAGGCAGGTGGAAATACAGGTTCAGATAGGTTGAGGAGCAGACACATTCAGAGTCTCAGGTTCACTTATGCGTCCATAGTATCTGCTTGGAGGTTTTTAGACTGCCTACATCATGATGGCTTCAGTGGGCACCCTTCATGGCTAGAGAGCATGGGCTTTTACTTTTGGCTCTAAGTGTCATTGTGACTGAGAAGAAACCCATCACCTGACATATGCCAACACGATGTCTTCCTGTAAGGCAATGAGATGAGAGTCAGCCCTGGATTTATCCATTGCATTGGAGGAGATTCCATTCTACTGGCTATCTAGTTCAGTTTTCAAGCTTTCTGTGGGCATCATGACTTTCTCTCAAATGTGCCTGACCATACTTCTCCCTAGGGGTGCATGAAATTGGCTGATCTGAAAAAATTACCACTATCTAAGTCTATTCTGAGACAGAACTTCAGTTTCGTTTTTGAAGACATTCATTCATTCAATAAAGCTATTGGATGTCTACAGTGTCTTGGTACTTGTTAGAGAAAATAAAGTACCATGTCTGCTCTCTGGGAGCAAAAAGGCTGGTTGTTGGGTTTTCTTGTTTGTTTGTTTTGTTTTTAAGGTTAATTTGTCTCATTTCATATAATTTACATAAAATATCTGTCTAGTAGTTGTTGTTTTTAAAGCATAACCTTGTCATTTCCTTACCTTTCTTACTTCCAACTCCTGTGCCTGTTCCTACTCTCTCTCAACTTCAGAACCTTTGTTTTGAACACACACACACACACACACACACACCACTAAGCCCATTTAGTCTTGCTTTTATGTACATGTGTTTAGAGTTGACCACTTGGAATCAGATAACCACTCAGGGAGCTTGTACTAGGAGAAGACTGATTCTCTTCCAGCAGCAATTAACTGCCTGTAGCTCCTCACTTAGGGGTGGGACTTTGTGAAGTATCCCCATATTTGTGGTGGCATATCAACTGGTATTGTCACAGAGCAGTTCTTGTAAATATAGTGCTCATGTATGAAATTCTTAAAATCACTAAACTGCAGCACCCATAGAAAAATGTTCTTCATGGGTACCAGTGAGGAGGCCTGGGCAGGCTATGGGACCTCTAACAATGGAACCAGTATTTATCCCTAGTGCACAAATGGACTTTGGGAGCCCATTCCCTATAGAGGGATACTATTGCAGCCCAGATACACGGAGGAGGGCCTTGGCCCTTCCCAAAATGATGTGACAGACTTTGATGATTCCCCCATGGAAAGCCTCACTATCCTTGGGTAGTGGGGGGGTGGAATGGGAGGGGTTGTGGGGGAGCATGAGAGGATGGGAGGGACAGGGAATGGGGATTGATATGTAAAATAAGATTGTTTCTAAATAAGAAACTGCTCTTCAATATACCGAAAATGCATGTGCTCTGATCTACCTTGCATGTTGACGCTGTGTGTGTATTTTTGAAAGTGTGAAGTTGGCCCTTGTGAAAAAATAAAGAGGTAGGGGAGCCTGTGAGATAAGATGAGGATGCAGAGCAAGTTCCAGACCTGGCTCCCCATTGCATTTTCATCCCTCTCCATGGCATCTTCCCCACTTTGGTCAAAATCACCTCACCTTCACAAGCATGGGGAAAATGTTTGTCACATGGACCTTTTTTGAGTTTTGGGAGGGTGGTGAGGTTATTATGTTGTTATATATTGGTTCTGTGACATATTTGGCCCTAACTCCCATTTTCAACTCTAGACTGGAGGTGATGCATACCTTAATTCATTTGCTTATTACATTTTTTTTTTTTGAGAGCACTATTCTAATCCCTGAGGATTCAGCCATGTGTAGCTGGAGTAGAAAGTATGCAAACATGTCACATGTTAGGGTAGGGGGAATGGCGAAAGCAGAGTTTAGAAGACAAGGTAGAACTAGGGAGAGGTGTGCTACTGGCACACGAACATTTCAATAGGGGGTAGAGAAAGAGAGAAGACAAGTTAATATTACTTTCAGGACAGGCAGAACAGTTCACCCAGGAGTGGAAGGAACAGCAAGACCTGCTGGAATACAGACGGAAAGTCATCTTGAACACATGGCAGAGTGAAAGGACTTGATTTTCCTTTGTGAAATGGAGGCAAGTGGAGAGCACTGGCTGGGAAGGGTCAGCATCAGAGTTGGAGTTTAGGGGTGGATTAAATGGAATAATGTCTGGAGCACAGTAAAAGCACAACAAATGTCCCTTCCAGAAGACAGAGGCTGATGGCCCCAAAGCATCATAGTTTGGGAAACACATTTTCAAATAGAGTTGTTTTACTAAACATGATAGCTTTTTTTAAAAAAGAATTAATGGGTATTTTAACTCTTTGGGGAACAGGGAGATACATAAATGGTTGAGAAGACCCGGCTGTTCAATGTTTCATTAATACAAGACTGTATGAAAAAGAAGCCTTACAACAGCTCAGAACATGTCTACAGTGGGCAGAGGTGACCCTGGTTACATTTTTGCTAATGATTTTGTTCAGACTGATTTTAGGAAATGCCATTTCATCTGCCGTACCCATTTCTGACTTAGAAACTCCAGGGTGGTTTTAAGGCGCAGAGGTGTAAGAAACTAGATTAATAGAGGGAGAGGCCAGAGGGTAGGGGTGAAGATGTGGTGCCTAATGCCTAATTCAGTGTCAGTAGTATACTCAGATATAAAACGCATTTGAGTGGAGACACAGATCACAGCACATGCAAGTGCTTTGCTCAGAATACGTGCTGCTTAATGGGTCAGGTTGTGAATGGAAACTGCAAATGAGCAGAGGAGAATCCGGCTTGGAGGAGGGCAACTTGGATGTTAGCCTTTGGCCTCAGAGGCAGCCATGGGGGACCTTGGAGGAAGAGGATGCTGGTTTGAAAATGTGAGAGAATATTTGAAGAATAAATTGAAGTGTCTTGGCAGTTCAGTCCTTCCTAAGTGAGCATTCCAAGAGAAGGAATGGGCAACGAGTCCCTGGAAGCATCATGCACCCCACAGGTTTGGTGGCAACAAGGAAGTCAGGCAGCAGGGATCCTTTTCTGTCTTTTCTTTAAGATAGGAAGGATCTCCAGGCTATCTGGGAGCCCAGAGGTCTTTCAAGACCAGTTAGCCTTTCCTGGCCACTTTAGCTTCAGAGTGGTGTAGCCAAAGTGCAATGTCCTAAAGTCGATGCAGTGAGCCAGCAGCCCTTTGTGCCTATATTCCCTGCCTGCCTCTCCTTCCTGTTTTCATTTCTGTACCCCTAGATCTCCCTCTGGTCTCTTCTTCTTTTCTTTTTCTCCTTGTCACCTATTGCTCTCTTTGGCATGTTTTTCCCCCATGACATCCTTTCACAATATATTCTCTTTTCGTCTCCACTGAGTGTGTGAGGCAGCAACTGACCCAAGTGGTTCCTACCAGAGTGTGCCTTCGTCATGAGGGCAGAGATCTGAAGAAGGCTTTGGTCTCATCCATGGAAGGACAGCTTCCTGAAGGGGTCTAAGTATGAAGCAGGAGTTTGATAGTGATATAGAAGGCAAGGATTTGTCTTGAAAGCTGTAGAGGGTAATTTATAATCTATCAGGAGATTAAACAGAAAATAGGCAGGTTCAAGTATATTGCTGTAGATCACCTAGACAAGAGGAAAACGTAGCACAGCTAAGGAAATGTGTTTACAGATAAGAGCAAGTTTTAAAAAGCTGGGCCGTGAGCATGGAGACATTGATTGATTGCACCCACTAAATAAAGCATAAGTGAGTGTTAGTCAACAAGTATCCCTGTTAACTGACAAAACAACAATGAACAGATGACAGCCAAAGAAGAGGCCCTAGCCGTCTCAGAGGCCCATCTAACTTACTCACTCACTTGGCCCATGCTAAGCACCATAGCACTACTCATGGCCATGACCCTCCTGTCTTCCTACAAGGATACCAGCAGCTTAAGGGGAAGGGCTGATTCTTCATCTTTCCATTCACTTATAACCACACAGTTGAGTATTTGTCTGTGCCAGACTGGGTGTGTTTAGGAGAAAATACTCTACCTTGAACATGAAGGACTTCATAGGATGTAGAAATGAATGTTCCCAGTTAATAAAAGTAAGATAATGGAGTTTTCATGGACTGTGATGATTAATCCTTATTATCAACCTGACTAGACTTGGAATCACCTTGGAGATACACTTCAGGATGCTTCTCTGAAGGAGTTTCCAGAGAGACAAAAGAGGGAAACTGCCATCCCACAAGCTGCAGATAAAGACAAAATAAAACAAAAATGTTACAATAAATATTTCTGCCAAAACTGCCTGAGCCCCACCACCACGTGTGTGCTTTACGCCAGCCACCCACCCGAGTTAGGCCCAAAGGAATACACAGAGAGACTTGTATTAGTTACAAAGCTGCTTGGCCAATGACTAGGATTCTCATTTGTTAGCTCAGTCTCAATTACCATACATCTATATATTTTATGGGACTCATCTTATCGGACGCCTTATTGGTGTCCCTCCTTGCTGGTGAATCACATCGTGCCGCTGGAGCAGGAGCCGAGGGGAAAAGAGAGAGCGTCCTTCCTGTTTCTCTTTCGCTTAAATATGAGTCTCCTTGCTATGTCACTTCCTGCCTGGATCAGCACTTCTCTACTACATTTCCCAGAATCCTCCTAGTTCCGTCTAACTTGCTGTCTCATTGGCCAAACAGTATTTTATTCAATAATCAATAAGATAAACATACACAGTAGTACATTCCCCATCACAAAAATGAAAAGCCAGCTGAGCACTAACATGCATCTCTCAGTTTGTTGACTGTGGACACAATGGGATCAACTTATATCATCTTCCTATGTTCATGCCTTCTCTCCCGTGTAACAATACCCTCAAACTGTGAGCCAAAATCAACCTTTCTGTAAGTTGCTTTGTCAGATATTTTGTCACAGCTGTTAGAACTGTAACCTATACAGAGATGTAGAGAGAATTTAATAATAATGATGGTAATAAATAAAGGAGGAGCACCTCAGTCTGGGAAATTCTTTTCAGTATAAGAATTTGTAGCTCCAGTTTGGATGTAGGATGTTCCCCGAAACCCTGTGTATTAAAGTCTTTATCACTTACCACTCATGGAAGATGGGGAGATTTTTAAGATAAGAGGTCTTGTGGAAAGTTGTAGGTCCCTACTGGTGACTTAGATTCTCTGTTAGGGCAAATTATTGGCTCCAACTAAAGAAAGGCAATTTGCAACATATCGGCGACTGTTGCTTTCTGAAGCACAGATCAAACAGTTAAAATCTCCAGTTATCTAACTCATTTCTATCCCATTTCATCTCACAGAGACTTTAAGGCACCAAAATGTCAAGGAAATTCATATCTGAAATGACTGTATTCCAAACATGATACAGTTAAGAGTAACATTTACCCCCTCAGGTTGAGATGCAAACATGACTCCTTCTGTCTGCTCCCAGCTCTCTAGTGTTTTGGTATTTCCTAGTGTTGGTACAAGACATGCAGTTTTTGCATGCAGTGCCCTGGTTGGTGAAAACTGACACTAAAAAAATGCACTAGTATGTGTTAGGACACTCCCATCAACATGTGGGAGCCTGTCAATTATGGTGCCCCTTGCTTTAAAAACCGAGATGAAAGATGCCCTTAGAATTCTATTAGGAGTAGGCAGGGTGGGTTTTTTTTAGAAGTATGGGTAGAGAATTTGCCTACAGCAAATGACACCAGTGTGGACATGCCCAGAAAAATATTCTAATGGGAGGTGGAGTAAGTGGCACTTGGCAAGATGTCCTCTTGCTTACTCTTGATGTAAAAATGTGGTTTGTTAATGCACATTTAAAGGGAGACATTGTGTGAGCCTTTCCAAGACAATTGCCACAAAGCCTTCCTTCTTGGAGAGAGACTTCACTTTCAAGGGTAAGCAGTCATTAGGGTGGAACTGGCTACTAGCTTTCCACACACAGATTGCCCTGGGCTGTTGGGTGTTCTTAGCCGTTTGGTGTACTCTAGTGTACTCTATTGTGAAATTACAGAGTAACAGGCACAAGTTACTTCCTAACATACAGGAGATAGGAACTTGGTTACAGTGAAAACTGTCCGTCATCATCGTTCTTTCTAGTACGATGATGAATTTAAAAGGCATATATAACGTGCCTTTATAGTTTTAGACCTAAAAGAGACATGGATAGGGAGAGAGTGGGTGCTTTTGCTGTTTTTATATATTTTTTATTCCACTAGCTTGGTGAAGGCAGCGAGCAGACAGCCTGTGTGCAGCTGAATCCAGGCCCTCAGCTTAGCTCATAGCCATTGAGTAAGCTGTTAAATTAATTGATCTCCACCTTAGATTTCCTGCCTATAGTTGCTAAACTTGTACGAATTCTAAGAAGTTTCAAAGCAGTGAATGGATATAGCTTGCCCCAAACAAACAAGCACCAGCATCTGCTTGGGGTGCTTGTATTTATCACTTTCCATACCACAAGTGCTCATTAGAGTTTTTTTTTTTTTTTTCTTGAAGGTGTGCATTTGGCTGAGAGGGTCTAAGTGTGTTCTGAGCCTAGCTGAATGCCTTCTTTCCTCTGCACTTGAAACCCTATTCTCCTGAGCTGAAGAGGAGTTGACTAGGGGGGAATGTGACTCATAGCAAGTGTTGTTATTAAATCACCTTGAAGTGTCTCTTGTAAAAGATAACTCCCTGCATTGTAGGAGTGTCTTTGACAAGAGAGGATTAGGGTAAAATTGCAATTACCTTGACAAAAAGGAATGAATTAACTTTCCAACTTGCATTTTTTGCAAGGCACTGATTCAAGCTGCTTGGAATATAAACACAGAACACATTCATAATAGCTCGGGGCACTTGAAAAATTCAAAAGATGGGCAAGGATCCCTGAGATGCTAGGCAACTTCAGAGGTATTCCTCATAGCAGAGGGAATGCCTGCCTGGACAGAGACCATGGTGTGATTTTAGTGTCTGCTCACCGTCAGCAGGGTGGAGGGGGCAGCCAGAACGGATGCCTTCTAGAGCTGATACACAGGCCATGTTTCAGGAAGCTAAGTAATGCTCTTCCAAGATTTGGCTTCCCAAACCACCTATTCACCCACTTAGCAAATATTGACCGAGCACTTCCTATGCATTCGGTTGTGAGCTCAAGCAGACAGTTCTGGGCTGTCGGGGACTTGGAAAAGTCAGACATTAAACAAATCAAATGAGCATGAACCTCAGTGCACAATTTATGTGCAAATGTAAACAGTTTTGTTTGCTTTCTTTAAATCAAAGCTGACTCTCATCTCTCATCCTGCCTGGGCAGCAGGAAATTCCAACTACTAGGTTCACACAGGAAACCCCCAGGCCTTTCTGAAAATTCTGGATGCACAGAAAGGGACTCTAGCTTCCGATCCATTGTGGGCACCATGAACACCCCTGCTTTGCCTAAGGTCGCGGTTGTGCAAGGTGGCTTATGATTCAAGGCACAGCTGCTTGGAAACATGCTTCTGCTTCAATGCAACCTGTGGCATCGGAGCTTTTGGCCAAACTTCAAATCCTTGACAAAAGTCTGACTTCCCTCTGAGACCTAGTCACAGATCCCCACAAACTGTCCCACAGAATACTTTGCCTGAGCCACAGACAGGCTCTGGGTAGTGGGGTTGTGGGTCAGTATTCAGGGCCTGAGCACTGTTTTTTTAACAGCCATGTCAATTTATGGCTTACAATTGTTTCAAAGGCTGGAGAATTTTTAGAAAATGTGCTTAGGAGACATTATTTCATTATCCTGGTTTGACTTCTATCTGGATCCTGCTAAGCGTGGCGTCTGCTTACAGGCATTCACGTCCCCATTTTCATAGAGATTCTCTGTCTTCTTTCATCAAACCAGGGCATTCTTCTTTTGGCATTGCCTGCATAGGACACTGTCTCCTGTCTCCATTTAGCTTCTATTTCCTCTAAAAAGCAAAAACAAGCAAGCAAAGCACCCATGGCGAATGAATCCAAAGCTCAGCCTTGGTGGAAATGGAGAAATGGAGAAATAGGAGATCGCTTATTAATTACTAGTTCCATAGGATATCCCAGGCCAAAAATAACAAATGACATAAAAATTAGGAGAAAGAGTACCCACAGCAAATGGGCCACACAGTAAATTGATCCTAGGAGCCCATGATGAGTAATTATTGTGATGAAGAAGTTAGCTAGAGGAAGTAGGCTAGGATGTTTTCAGGGACAGCAGAGATATTGGAGAGAAGGGAAAGGAGACTGATGAGAGGAGAGGGCCATCAGATACGCTTTGACATCTGAGAAAAGAACAATGTGTGCTTATGGTAACCGATTGGTTGTTGAGTCTGTTCTTGCCCATTGTGTCTCTCACAGAAGGGCTTTCCTGCAAGTGCTTTTTTGTAAAGGACACTGGCCACTTATAGACACACAGGCACAGGACACAGATTAACAGGGAGCATGCAAAGACTTGGAGTAAGTATCTTGAGCTCCAAGAACAGCCTCATTTACAAACCCCAAACCGAATGGAGTGTGGGACAAGTGTTCTGGACATAGCTGCTTGAGTTTCTAAGGTCTCACCATCAACATTTGTAAATTAGGATAGTTGTTCCTTGAGCATAAATTGTTGTGAAACTTAATTACAGGGCAGTGTATGGTGGGTGGGCCAGACCTGAGTCTTCTTGCCCTCAACTGCATTCCTTACCTCACCTTGATACCTGAGTGTGAGGAGACTCCAAAGTCAGCTGGGTGCTTGCTCCCTAATGGAGGCTTTGGTGAGATACAGGGTTTGAGAAAGGAGGGATTCCAGTGGTATATCTCCCTGTTCCATCCTTCTGGAAATGCCAACACTGACCCACTATGACTGCTCCTCACTTTGTTTCTCCAGTGTAGGCATGGCAGCAACTTTCTGCTCTCACTCCTGCTGGGGTTATTCAATGTCCTCTGTCTTCTGGCCTCCTTCTACCACCTGTTATCAATTCCCTTCACCGAATCCCTTCTGTTTTAAACTCCCAGAATAGATTCTGCTGTCCCACCGGAACCAAGACTACTTCTGTGAACGAAAACATTCTCTTACCATGGATTGTATTCATAGATTGAATGTGTCCTTGAGAATCTATGATGGAGTTTTAGCCACTGGGCCTGTGAATGTGATACCATGGAAATTAGGTGTTTGCCAGTGTAAACAAGCCACAATGAAGTTAGTCAATAAGATGGACACTGTCCCAATGACTACTGCTCTTTTTATAGGAAGAAACACACATGCATTCATACATGCAATTGAAGAGACACAGGGAGATCACTGAGTCATTGCAGAGATGGGGACTGGAGTATCACAGCTGTAAGATAATAAATGACAGGAACTAAAGACCATTCCCGAAGCTGGTAGAAAATAAGGAAGAATTCACCTTTATAGGTCTTATAAAGAAGATGGCCCAGTCACCAACTACAGAACACCCACACACACACTAAAAAAATGCAAGAAGCACATTCCTTGTACTTTTAAGCCACTTGGTTTGGGGTGGTTATCTGTTTCCACAGCTGCAGAAATGCATACAACAGCCATGCATTTCAGATGATTGCTCTTTTGTCTAGATCTTCATCCTCTGCTCCGTACAACCCTTTTATCAGTCCTCCCTCCTTTGCCCATCAAAACAGATTTCCTTTCAGTTGCACATGGTTTGTCTCTAGGGGGAGAAGTTAAACTTTATCTTCACATAGAAAGCAATTGGTCTCACTACACATTCCCTCTCTCACTACCCCAAGGAAGGTGGCTTTGCTCTGTTCAAAATGTCAAAAGCATTGCTTTATACTTACAAACATCCAAACATATGAATACCCTAAGTAGAAACCAAGCCAACTGACTTAGAACGAGAAACAAAGGGAGCATGGATGCTACCATCCCAGAGACACACCACAGCATCCAAAGACTCCTGAGTATGTCTCTGGAAGAGATTGAGGCCAGAATCTGGAAACCTCTGTGACCTACTCTTCCCATTTTTCAAAGGAAATTTGTACTTTTTTCTATGACCCTAACTCACAGTGCTCACTCCTGCATATTACACAATCAGCCACATAAAGACGGACTTAATTCTTAATTGCTTCAAGTTCTAAATTCCCCCAAATGAAAATGGGAATGGCTCTGTGTGTGTCACATGAGCACACCTTATCCAATCAACTGTGTCCACGGTGGAGATAACATACCCCTTTGGAGAAGGGGAAGTTTCAAGTGCTGAAGGGCAGGGCAAGTGTTTATTACAAGGTCCATTGCCCAAGAAGAAAGGTGTGCTCTGGATTGGATAGCCTCTGGGACTGGTCCGGGGTATAAAACATGGCTGCAGGCCAAGTTCAGCTTTCACCTCACCAGCAGGTCCCCCTAACCCCCACCCCTGGGGCTTATAGCCGGTCTTCAACCAGATGCCGCCATCTGGGTGTGTGATGCAGAAGGTGTAACCAGAGAATTCACTCTACTCCAGTTAAACCTGTAAAATCAAGCCTCTCAATTCACTAAATGATGTGTGATTCTGTTATGCAATCTGTGCGTAATAATGGCCAGCATTTATTGGACACCTAAAATGGGCCAGACACTCTACTAAGCGTTAAGAGCAATCTAAGGCTCATAATTCCTCAAGATCAATTTTGTTGCTCAAATTCATCTGTTACCGCCACCCCTCCCACCCACCCTAACCTCAAATCAAAAGGTAAAAGGACAGTGTCTCTGTCTTTTGGCTCCTTAATTGGCTTTTAATAGGAATGCATGCAAATAGCTCTAACCCAGAGTATTGTAATGTAAAAGCTCTCCTTCCCATTCCTCTGCCTCCATCATCCTATTTCCCTGCTGAAGGCAGCCATTGTCACTGGTTTCCTATAGGAATAAACATAAATATGTAGATTCACTTTTCAGAAACTGTAGATTATTCTGCTCATTTAAAAATAAGGCACATTATATCTTGCAGCTGTTTAAACAGTACCAGAGAGATCTCTGGATGACTTTTGAAAGGATAAGGAAATTCCACGATTGAACCAGCTCTTCACTGATGACTGCTAGATTATTTCCAGCTCTTCACTAACATACACGGTGCTGCCATTGAGGCTGTATATCCATGCTCTCGCACTAGTGCATCCATAGGATGAATTTCCCACAGTAAAACAGCAGAGCTAAAGAGTGAGTGCATTCTATATTTACACGCTCAACTTGGCCTGCACTAAGGTTGTATTGATTTATAATCCCAGCGGGACATGCTTGAGGTTTATGATCTCAGCCACAAACAGGGCCTCATTAAAAGATTTTGATACTTGCTAATTTGAAATAGAAGAAAGGAAGTTCATTTCATTTCTCTTAAGTATTTTTCTAAGTGTCCTAAATCATTTTGTAGTGTGTGTGTGAGAGAGGGAGTGTGTGCTATCTATTCAAGTCCTTTGCTTTGAACAGATAGCTTTCTAGGGTGTTGAGTCTTTTTAAAACCGACATGCAATATTTGAACATACTTAGATAATTAAATCTTTGTTATATATGTTAGAAATGGCTTTTCCGGGTATCATGTCTTTTGATTGGGGAGGTGGTGGTGTATATAATTTCATGAAGTTCAGTTTTGTAATTTTATTCATTATAGCTTCTGTGACTTCCCCCCCCCCACAGGTAGAGCCTTCTATTTCTAGGGTTACAACTACCCCATGTTTTCCTAGTGACCTGCACTCCTGGGGAATATGCTTTGATGTGTGGGTAGATTTGGTGGTCCAGCTTTGGATATTTCTGTGGGATTGCTTCTCTGTCTCAACACCGTTTGCCAAGGCCCTTGTTTGGTGAGTGGTGTGAAATGCCGCCTTTGTCACATTATCCATCATCAGGTTGGGAAGCAGCCTCTGGATTTCCGTTTTTAAACCAGTCCTATGATGTTTTAATTACTCTAGCTTTATGTTACACCAGCTGGCGCAACCTGCCTCCCTTTCTGGCTCTTCCTCCTCAGAATTTGTCTCAATATTCTTGTTACTATATATTTTCCACATGACATGAAATGTTTGGTTAGTGAAAAAAATTCTAGTATTTTCAGAGGAATCACATTAGATTTTAATTTATTTATTTTCTGTGTGTGCACGCATGCGCAAGCATGTGCATCAGTCTGTTTGTCTATGGGAGTATATACTTGCCATGGTGTGCATTCAGAGGTCAGTGGGCAATCTGAAGCGGTTGGTTTTCTCCTTCCACCATGTGTGTCCTGGGGTTCAAACTCAGGTTGTCAGTCTTAGCTGCAAATGCCTTTACTCCCAGAGCCATTTTGCCAATCCAGAATCATATTTCTTACATTTCTAGGATTTTTGTTGTTGTTTTATTTGTTTGATTTTTCGAGACAGGATTTCTTTGTCTTTGTAGAATAGGCTGGCCTCGAACTCACAGAGATCCACTTGCCTCTGCCTCCCGAGTGCTGGTTTTAAAGGCTTGTGCCACCACTGACTGGCATATTTGTAGTTATCTCATTACTTAGATTGCTATTGTAGATTAAATGTTTTTTTCTACTATACTTTCCAGTTGATATTTTCTTTATCCATTTAAGATTTGACCTAAAGCTATTGGTTTAGTTTGAATATAGCTGCCTCTGATATTTGTTTCTCATCTGCCTGGCTTCTTTATTCTCCCTCACAGAAATATGATCACATAATGTGCTAAGATTGGTAATTTTGGAACTCTCCCATTTGTTCTTTGGAGTGGCCTCAGTAGCTGGAACAGTCTTGGTATATATTTGGCACATTGTAAGTATCTGTTAATTCCTTGTCTTTGATTGGTCTGTGTCTGTTGTGTCCATTGGTGCATACCCATTCCAGAGGGTGAAGGTAGTAGTGAGTACAGAAGGCCTGGCCTGGCTAGTATCTTCAATAGGCATGTTCCTTGTAACTGTCCATTAAGCATGGCCCAGTGTTTGGTTGATGTGTAATGTTTGTTTCCTGGAACTTTGGCATAGGAACTCCTCTGTGCCTTTGCACATGCTATTGCATCCATCTCTACTTGAGAGACACGACCACTTTCCATCACCCTCTTCAGTTGTCATCCTCAGTGGAGGAGAGTCTTGCGAATATTTTAGGCTGTCAGTCTTTCTCTACTTTGTTTTATCACACTTCTCAGCTCATATTATTGTCACTGACAGCACTCTCTTCTTTGTCCCCCCTGAAGCCTCCTCCAGAGCAGGCACCATGCTCAGAGCTTGACAAGGAAAAAACTGGAGAGGCAGCTTCTGGGAACTCAGATGGTTTTATTGTGTGTTTTATTATTTTATTTATTATTACTCCGTGTGTGTGTGTGTGTGTGTGTGTGTGTGTGTGTGTGTGTGTGTGTGTGTGTGTGGTGCACTCGTGAAGGTCTAAGGACAACTTTGGGAATCAATTCCCTCTTTTCACTATGGGTTCCAGGGATCAAACTCAGTTAACTCAGTTTGTTAGGAATGGATAGCCAGCACATTTATCCACTGAGCCATCTTGTCTATGTCCAGAAAACGGTTCTAATGGGCAACACAGCACACCAGCAGATTTAGTTGCTGCTACTCTCTTTTCTTAGCCCCATGCTTCTAAATACACCTATAAGTGGGTTTTCACAAATTCTAACTTTTCCTGACCTGCACACTGAGAATGTATGGCCAGCTGCTGACTTCATGTGTGTAAATCCAAGCCATGCCGCCATATGCCTGTATCTTAACAGAGTCATTGATTCCCTGCCATACAGATTTGTTGCTGCCTCCTGTCCCCTCTTGGCCCACCTCAGTCAGTGGTGTTGGAGTTGTCCTTGACGCGATTCTTCCCTGTCCCATTTGCCACAGTACAGCAAGTCCCACAGGTTCCCCTCCAAAATGCATCCTGATTGCACGGCCTTTCACTGTCACTACCTAATTGCAATCACATTCCAAGCCAGGCTTATGTTCTGCTTAGATTCCTGTAACTAATCTCAAGTGTATGCCCACTTTCTACTCTTTTTCCCATAACAATTCATTCTCCACACAGTGAGTGTCATGATCTCTTAAAAGGGTACACCAGATCTCGTCACTTGCTTTATTAATCCCCTTTATGGTTTCCCATCACACTCAAAATAAAATTTAATCTCCTTATCATATGTGTAAAATATGCATCTCTTCCCTCGAATTCCATTTTCCCTCAGTCTACCACTGGATTGCTTTGCAGCAAGCTCTTCACCTCTATCTGTTCTTTGACACTTGTTCCTGATGGCCTTTTCACTGGTTGTTGGCTTAGTCTGGTCTGTGTTTTCCCCGGATCTTTGCATGAGCAGCTCCTTTTGATCAAGCAGATCGAAGCTGAATTGCAAAGTGGGATATTTCTTGAACTCTGAATACCCTGAGCTTTTGGTCGTGAGCACATGCCTCTATTTGATTTCCCTCATTGAAACTATCACATCTGAAGTTCTTCAGCAGATTTGCTAATTGTGTATTGTCTTCCCCCATGAACTACTAAAGTATATCCCTATGAATGGATGTTATCTGATTTCAGCCTCATTTGTTACAGTCTTGTTACATATTGGGCACATAATACAATTTGCTGAATGAGTAAAATAAAAAATATGGATTGAGAAATACTTGATTAACTAGGGTACATGATGACTCCTTATGCAAATAGCATAGTGGGGAGAAATCTCTCTTGCTGTAGTAGACAGTATCCTGAAAATGAAATGCTAAGACTCTCTTCCAGTGCTCAGTGAACATGGCTGGGCATTTTCTTTGGCAGGCATATGCAGTTCACACAGTAAACCGAAGTGAACCTGAGACCACTCAGGGAAGAGTGGCGTGAATGTGACAGGCAGTTACAATTATGAATGTATGTAAACTAGTACAGTGCTGTTTATTGGCAATGAGTAAATTACTTTATTGCCTAAACTTGAATCTCTTTAATCTATCCTCCAACCCTGAGGAGTGAGACGACTTAAAAGCCACAGACTAGAAGGGGAGAAAAAACAAGAACTCTAGAAGATAACATTTTTGAATATTTTATTTTAGCTAACGGAGGTAAATTATATGAGTTAATGTCTGCATATAATGATTATTACATCATTTTCTCATCCCCACAAAATAAATAGAAAATGGTTAATGAACGCCCACTTAAAGTGACAATGGACAATGAACAGGCTGTTTGGGAATATCAAACACTGTTTTGGGCCTGCCTTAAGTGCCTGTGTTTCCCTCATATCCTTTCCTGGACCTTTTGATGAAGGCTGGAGTTCAGGAGAGATCTGTGAAATGAAAGGGGCAGGTAGGAGTCCAGATCTCTTAATTTGGCCCCCAAACAGCTGTAGTATATGTACTCTAAGCACAGAATTCTGTGAAGGGAGCTGTTTCATGTGTAAAGCACACTGTGTGCCCTGAGGGCCCTGGAAAAGCATACAGCAAGCGAATCAGATACACAGAGCTCTGGCTTGTGTTTCCATTAGCTCAGACCAAGCGAACAATGCTGGCAAACTCCATCTACAGCCTTTCTTCCAAGGCTTGAAATCTTTAGAACATCTCTCAGGGTGTACTGGAAATCTCTGTGTAGATGCGTTTAGAGTAATTACATTCAGCCAGCCTTGTCGACTCTGGTATGTGTGATGTAATTAGTAAAGCAATGAGCTGCAATGCATTTCTGCAGGCTCCCAGCTCCACTTGGGGGGAGGTGAGATGCTGACATACTGCTCAGAGACTGTGTGGCTATAAACATTGTCTGGGTCAGTTGTGGAAGGAGAGCATGTTCTAATTAAGACTGCCCAGTGGCTCCCCCCTCTCCGTGCCTCTGTCCTCTGGAGCTGAAACTTTCAGATTTGGGCCACACTCAACATAAAACTCGACTTTCATTGTCTTAGATTTGTCCCGGGTACAGGGATTAGACAATGGTGCTCTTCCTTTCAATATGGAAAGGTATCTTTTTTTTTTTTTAAATTGAGCAAGTAGTGTCTACAAAATGAATTCAGATCATAAGAATGAAGTCATTCCAAACTAGAAACACCTGGCAGAGTTGGTCCTTGCGGAGGTGGAGATGATAGTTGTTATTTAACAAGCATAGCAGTAAATCTCCCAAGGTAGAAAGCTGTTGCCAAGAAAAGCCTGCCAGGAGAGGGACTGTGTGTGGTAGGCAGCAGAGTAAGGGCTCCTCAAAGATAAGGCATTTCATTTGCCAGGGACCAGGAACTTAGGTTAACAGGGTAAAGTGGAATCAATGTTACAGATGGATTTAAAGCCCAAGCCATCTGACTTTCCCCAAGGAAGATCTTAGATTATGTTTTGGACAAAATGAAAGATAGGAGACTCACAGTTCTCATGGCTGTGGCAGCAGGAAGCAGAAGGGACAGACAGGAAGCCAAAATGGTGGGAAGGATATGCTCAATGGGAAGGTTGTGTGGCCAGCAGGGATGAGGCCAGTGGCAAACATTGGTCCACTGCAAAGGCTACTGGGCAGGGATCAGATCTGCTTCCAAGCCTTAGTTTTCTGTGATGGTCTACCTCAATCACAATGACTTGATTTCATTCTCAAGTGTTAGCTCAGTGACTGAAACATAATATTTTGTGTGAGTCTGTGATTTCAATTCATTTATGTGAACTTTGTTAGTTACATGAAAGGTACTATTAAAGTATACAATTCAGAAGAAAGAGTCCAGGTTCTACCACACCAGGCTGCTGCTGTTCAGAGCTGTGGACTTGCAGCTTGAGAAAATACTAATGATCTTTATCCTGGCTGATTTAAGTGCACAATAGGCCTAAGCTCCTTGTAAACTGTGGGCTCTGGATAGCTGGCAAGGTGGAATGCCCTGGTGAGGCTTAAGCCTCTCAGGCAAGCTACCTCTCTTCCCTTTGCTCAGTTTTCTTGAATACCTGATGAGGCTGTTGGGAGAACACTGGAGCCACCAGACCTGGCTCCTAACTAACACTGTCTAACTTTTGGAAGAAAAAAAAAAAAAAAAAAAAAAACTTCAAATCTGACCTGCTGACTGCTTTGGGCATAGTTGACTTATAAAAGCTGAGAGACAACTCCCCACAGCCAGGACACAGGGACTGTTGGCAAAGGACAGTTCCACATCTCTCTGTAGTCCTTGGTTGAAGTGCCCACATCCCCAGGTAGGAGTTGGGACAGGTAAATCCCTATAGACCCAACACAGGGGAAAGGGCCCCTCATCTCTCCCATGGGCTCTGTATCTATCCTGGGGGAGAATATATACGACTTTCTGACCAGAAGGAGTGGGTGGATATGGATGGCTATAGTGTTGAAGAGGAGAAAAAGATCATGTGAAAAATCCCAAAGCTACAATTCTGCAGGCTTCTCTAGTGATGCCCACACTCCAGCCAGCCTCACTTTGTTTTTGGTTTTTTCTCCTGTTCTAAGCTTGTTCCATATCAAGGCCTGTTTGCACCCATTCCTAGTGTCCTTCCTGTCCAACATGCTATCTACACATTTTCACGAGCCTCTGTCCCAAATTTGGCTCTTGAGTGTTGATTTCTGACCAGTGCCTACTTGCATTCTTGCTATCCACTCACAGACTTTATTGTCTTAAGGTCTCACAGGTATATTTTTCTTTCCTTCTGATCGTATCTGTCTTGCTCAGTGCCATAGCCCCCTAGCCTGGATTCGAGCCTAGACTCTATATGCATATGTGTGGGCTGAATACATACTGCACGCTCCACAGGGAGCACACATGATCATGAATAATGCCAGACAACTTTGGGAGGAACGTTGTGCTCGCCTTGTTTTATAGATGTTCCAAGAGATGCCTAGAGGTGTGGAGTTGCTCAAGACACTCCAGCTGATGGATAGGAAGCCTGGGATTGGATCTGGTGCTCAGAGAAGTTGCATCATTCAGAGGGGCAGCATCCAACTCGAGGACCACACACAGCTCAACTTCAAGCTCTGAATGAACTTGTGACCACACGTCTTTTTAAAACCTTTAACTTGAAGTACATCAAATCCCCTGGCGACTTTGTTGCTCTGGACATTCTGATCACACTGAGGGGTGGGTGGCAAGGGTCTTAGAGTCTCACAAGGTCCACTGCCACTGGGGCCAAAGTTTCAGGTTTGGAAAGGGTCTTCTAATTTGAGAGCTGGGTCAGAAATTATAAAACAAAGGCAAGTGGGGGGGTGCTAAATCTTTTGGTGACATCAGCTACCACAGTTGAACAAAGAAAACCAGAACTGGTCCCCCTCCCTGGGAAGCACCGGATGTTATCCCAGTGCCTTCTGCAGCCAGGTCAGGGACTAAGCCCGGAAACTGGGGTCTAGCAGTTTCTGTCTCTGAACCAAGATTTGGTTTCCAGTTGTGTAGCATTTGGCTTAAAACCAACGAAAGGTCTGAGCCAACTGCAGAAAGCCATCTCTATCTTAAGTGTTCCCCGCCCTCCTCTTACTCCCTGAACTGGATTCCACTGCTGGACCTCAAGTATAGTTTGTCAAGTCTAAATACTAAATGAGAGGTCTGTCTGGGTTCCAAGGCTTCTAAGAATGGCTACAACTTGTGGGGGTTTTCTCTGTTTGGAAAGCAAGAATAATTGGCCGGGCTGATGGGATAGGGTTGTTTATATCTTTGAAAGCTCGGGAGCAGCATTTCCCATCAGGAGTAGGACAAGCATTCAGTAGGATGGTCCCAGTGTTAGACAACACTGATCAAGAGTGAAAAAGTTACTCCCACTTTGCAATTAATTGGAAGAAAGTCTCAGATGAGCACTTCTAGATCTTACATTCTTTGCAACTCATTACAGGTTGGGTTTTTTTTTGTTTGTTTGTTTGTTTGGTTTTTTGTTTTTGAATGGCAAGTAACTGGATCTAACTAGAACTCAAAAATGATAACTTATTTTCCTATTGATTTTTTTATGATTACTACCTATGTCAAGTGATAAGTTTTTTTCCATTTAATGTAATTAAGTAAGCCTTCCTTATAAGATTATTTTTGGAGATAAGATAGGTTGTTTTTATTTTTAAATAGTAAATAAAATTGTATGTTGAATGCAAGTATATTAGAAATCTTACAACAGCATTTTAAACAATGTAAGTGGCCATGACCTAGACATTATTCATGAGAACAAACAATGACTCCTGACACAGCCACCTTGCCATGCCCTGCCCACGCAGGGGTGCTCCACATAGATGCCTGGAGGGTGCTAACACCACCAGAGGGTCCTCAGGTTGGAAATGGAAGTGGCTATTAACCCTATATAAAGATGTACATCTGAATCCCATCTGTGCAGACTCTGGGAGAAAATCAACAAGATGGCTGGATTAAGGCCCATTAGTTTACATATGCATGCATCAGAGACAAATCAACCGCTCTGTGTTTTGAGTCTTGAGTTACTTTGTTCATTGTTGCTAAAATAGTTATAGTGACTGTAAATAGATGCTGCTGTCTGTGTGGTTACACGGAGGAACTTTCAGACTTCCTGAATTTTAAAGCAGCTTGGAAGAGTGAAAACTATGCCAGCTTCTAATATCTCAGATTTTGGTCAGAAAACTGGGTCAGCCACTTATAATAGGCTGAATTGTTTTTCCTTCTAGGTCCTGCTAATCCTGGTCTCAGACTTCTGGCCTCCAGTGAAGCTCTACTGCTGAGCCATTGAGTCAACTGGTTCTTTGTTATGGTGGCAAAATTCCCCAGCCACATGCTATTGGGTGGTCATGGATTGCTTGCTGGACATTGTCATGCTTCAGTTTCCTTGCCTGTGTATTGGATTATAGGGTCTGTTTCAGTTATGTGCACGATGCTGATAGGGGCTCAACACTTAACATGACCTTTCATCTACTTGTGCAGATCAGTGTCCATCACAGGGCTTACAGCTATTACTACTACCTCTTACAGTGAGTCTTGTTAGCTGCTAGTGTCTTATGGTTCTTAGCACAGAGGTGGAGTCACCTATATAGGCTGTTGTGACTCTAAAAATGGACCACCCTGCTTAGCAGAGTGGTCCATTTTCTTTTAAAGATGTATGCCTTCAAACTTTGTGCTCAGTGTTTTCCATGCTAAATCTCTATCTTGAGGATGTCTGAAGTGGAAAGTCAAATAACTATTTGAATAGGGATGCCAAAGGACCACTGGACTCTGTGGGGATGGAGGATGCTGGAACTGGCAGCAGAGATGCTGGTCAGTTAGTGTAATGACCCCAGAGGAATTGGGATTACACTAAAGGCCACTTCCACACTGATCCTCATTATCTGAGAGACTTTAAGCAAGGTAATTTGCCTTCTCACTTGGTTTCCTCTGTAAAATAGGAAGATGAAAGTAGTATAGAGACGTTTCATTTTATATAAAGATTTTATTCCTAAAAAACCTAGCAACTTAAAAAGTAAATGCAATTATATCATAAGCAATTCACCTATAGTGACTCCATGTTTATTCTGATGGGTAAAGTAGGCTTTGAATAATTTTCAGGCTTTTAACTTTGTACCTCTCTGAATGATTTAAGCTTTCCCAAATATTACATGTTTTATTTAAAATACTAAGAGTTGTTTGGCTTTAAGAGTTTGGCTTTTTTATTTTTCATTTAAATTCTGCTCTGTAGTTTTGTATTTAATGCCTTAGAGAGAAATGTGTTCATTACAATCCAATGTGTCTAAACACTCTCCTTTCTCTTCAGAAGAAAGCACTGAGGCTAGGTGGTTAGATGTCCCATATGCTGTCTTTTCAGAAAGCACCCTCCTGAATTCATTTCCAGGGCCTCAGGATGGAGTTGGGACAGCAAGGCCGGTAGACAGTGAAGAATACAGCTGGCATCCAGCAGTGAAATCGCCTGCTAGCTCCAGGCAGTCCTGTGTGAGGTGGCAATAAACCAAGCCAGGCTTGCAGAGCAGAATCTGAAGCTGGTCTCTTTCATTGGATACTCTAGTCACTCAGTGTAACCCAAGACTAACACGTTCCTGCTTAGAACTGCTTTATAGACATGCTGTTAAGTGCAATGAAGATTCTCAGTGAACTTGGGTTCGTTCCTCTTATGTTCTGGCTTGTTTTTTTCTAAGTTTGACACAAGCTAGAGTCATCTGAAAGAAGGGAAACTTGATTGGGAAAATGCCCCTGTGAACAAGCCTGTGGGCATTTTCTTAAATAAGGATGAATGTAGGAGGTCCTAGTCCATTATGGATGATACCATCACTGGGCAGAGGTGGTCTTGGGTTATAGAAGAAAGCAGGTTGAGAAAGCTATGCAGAGCAAGCCAGCAAATAGCATTCCTCCATGTCCTCTGCTTCAATTCCTGTCTCCAGGTTCCTTCCTTGAGTTCATGTCCTGAATTCCTTCTATGATGGACTATAATTTGGGAGCTGAAGTGGAATAAATCCTTTCCTCCCCAAGTATTTATTACAGCGATAGAAACCCTAACTAAGACACCAGAGGTGGTCACTGTCCTTTGGGAAGCAGGAAGCTTCTGTGAAGGTTCTCAGTTCTGTCCCAGCCACCACCCCAAAGCATTATATGTTCAGTACACACTGAGCCTGTAGCCCATTCCTGTCTCCACATTAGCTTTAGTAGGCTGTGAGGGACCAGGGTGAGCTTCTGTTCCTGGGTTCTTCCTAGCACAGAACTGTGTTGCCTGTGACCTAACGAGATAAGGGGGTTTAGGGTATCAAAGCTTAGTGAGATTTTAGCACATGGCTCTAGTCAGGTAGGTAGGAAACTCAGTATCTTGAAGGAGCCATGACTTGTGTGTATAAGTCTTGGAAGAGCTGCAAGGCTTCAGAGTAAATGTCTTTGCTTGGTCCTTTTATCCAGACCGTAGTTGTTTCAGCCTATTTGGATGAGGGCTGTCATCTTTTGTGGTCTCCAAACCATGTGATCAGAACTACATTGCTTCGTCATGCTGCTCGGAAAAGGATCCCAAGTGTGAGAGTGTAAATGAACATCAAAAGGAAAACTAGGGAAAAACAAATTCTTACAAACTCTTGGCTGTAGTTCAGAGGCCAGAGTTAAAATCAATCATTGCTTTCCACCAAGTTCGATGTTGTATAAGACCTTCAGTGCCCTGCCTATTCTCTCAGGTAGAAGGAGAGGCACACCCTTCAGAGAAGGAACCTCTGGGCCCTGTTCAACACTTTGTAATGTAAACAATGGGAAGATAATGGTGTGTCTGTGTCTGTGTGTGTGTGTGTGTAAAATGTTAAGATGTTAAGAATTATTTTCTCAGGCAGGTGAGAGACAAAGGGATATAGCCTTTTGAGGGATAAGTTTAGCAAAACATGCCAAATACTTAAAAATTATAAATTGCCATTTACTCAATCATTCCCATTTGGGAAGTCTATCCAAAGGGAATGATCTCAAACAACTGGACAAAGACTGTGGCAAGATGCTGCAAGCACATTGTTCATAATAGTAAAAACAAACAAACAACTCTACCTCAGTGCTTACCATGTGGAAAATGATTGATTACATCAATGTTGATCCAGCCCCACCATGATATCCTTCTTTCCAATTAAGGTAAATTACAACTCCTCCAAAGATGCAATCCATGAAACAGATAATTGCTAAGGCAGACCTGCAAGGGCAGGAGAAGAAGACTAGCAAGTCCCTGATAAATCACATATAGTTATCCAAATTAGGAAAAGACTCTGAAGGCACACACACACACACACACACACACACACACACACACACACACACACACACACACACACAAATCTACTTTTTTAAAAAATTGGCCAAACAACTTAATAGACACTTCACCAGATAAGATATACAGATGATAACTAAACATACGAAAAGAGGCACCAAGTCATGTGTCATCAGGAAAATGAAAATAAGAATGAGATACTATGATAACCTATTAGCCAAAATCTAGAACACCAATGAATGGCAATGGAGACTAGAGAAACTGGGGCTCTTGTTCCATGTTGGTGAAAATGCAGAATGATATAGCTTCTTTGGAAAATACTTTACCAGTTTCTTAGTCTCTTCTAAAAACTATCACAAAGCTGCTGCCTGACTTCAAGCATCACGTGATCAAGGTACCATCACTTATTAAAAATACTCTTATTACATGATCCAGCAACTGAGCTCATTGCTATGTACCCAAAGGAGCAGAAGAGCTGCATCTATTGTATCTACAAAAAAAGAAAAAAGCCTGCATACAGATGCTAACAGTGGATTCACTTGTAAGTGCCACGACTTAGAAATAATCAGGATATCTCATGCTGAAAAGAAATGAGCTGTCAAGCCACAAAAAGACATGCAGGAGCCTTGAATGCACATTACCAAATATAAGAAGCCAGCCTGAACAGGCTGTGTACTGTATGATTCCAAGTAACTATCTGACATTCTAGAAAAGCAAGCTGCGGAGACAGCGAAACAATTAGTGGTTTCCAGAGGCTGGTGGTGCAGGGAAGGAAGGTAAACAGGTCAGAGGACTTTCAATTAGGGACACTACTCTGTATAAACACATTGTATGACACCACAATGGCAGACACATAAGGTTGTTGAAACCCATACTGGCAGTCACTAAGAATGAACCCTGGTGTGAACTATGAGATTGTTTTTACTGATTGTTTTAATGATTTTAGTAAATCAATGTGGTCTCATCGGTTGTACCACATGTGCCACTCTGGTGTTGGGGGGAGACCGTGAAAAGGAGAGAAACTCTACATGCAGGAGTGCAGGGACTGTATAGAAATCTTCGTCCTTTTGATTTTGCTGTGAACTTGATTTCTTAAAAGAGTTCTATTAAAGAAAAAACAACATAGGAGGAAATGTCCTATACTAAAAGGTCTAGGAATTAAGAAGATAAATCTGTGGTGATGACAGTTTTGTGAAATCACACAGAGAGGTAGGGAAATACATCTAAGGCATCCCTGATGGGTAAGGTTGTAGTTAATAAAGTCCTTTTCATATTTTCCTAAGTTTCCAAAATTGATCCTTTACAATAAAAAATAAAGTCCTCAAACAAGATGAGCTTAGAATCATTTGTCTGTCCTCAGTGCACAAGGACAAAAGGTGACCAAGGGTGTATTTGCTTGCTTCCAGTTCATTAACTGTGGCTCCTCTTACCTGCCCAAGGCCAAGGGACTGATCAATGCTGAAAGTACAGCAAAGCAAGGGCCCTTGTGCTTTTACTCTTGTTTGCTTGGAGAGCAACTGGCTTTGTAGCCTTTTCAGTAGGGAGAAGAGGCAAAGGAAGTGCTCTTCGGGTTTTAATCCCCTGGGCTAATTACCAGAACTTTCTAGTGGTTTAACTGGGGCTCTTTTGACTAAGTGGGTGGATTTACACTGTTTGTGTTTGTGTGTTGAACTTGGATTATGCCTTAATGTGTCACCACGATGGCAAAGGAGTTTGCAACAGCAGGCGAGCTTCCCTGCTTTTAATAGAAAGCACATTCCATCACTTTATCTGTCATGCATAAAGTGCTTAGAACAAAGCATTGCCCCTAAGACATGGTCCCCAAGAGTCTTTAATGAGGACCAGACCTCTGTGAAGGTATTAATTAAATATTTTAAGCAGAGTGGCTTTAGCTGGCTAGGGCACTTTTATGAGAGGAGAGAGTACATTTAAAACCAGGGCTGTGAAATAGAAACCTGTTTTGAAGGTAATACTCTTGGGTGGGACTCTGTGGGTACCAGGCTGTCAAACCTCAAGGCTAATTTGATGTCAAAAACAGACATTCTGAAGGTTTTCAGCAGTGCTTGAATTAGGCCCTTGCTGTAGAATTTGGACATAATTGAAAAGGCTGGTTTTGACCCAAAGAGAAGACTGTTGTGGGTCTACGAAGACACTACACATTGCTCAAAGTACTTTCTAACGAGTGTGTGAGAAGCTTTACAAGGCCACTTTTCAGAAAAAAAAAGAAGCAATTAACTAAGGATAGAAGTTTTGATAGAGGAGTTAAGACCTAAATTCAGATCTGTCTACCTATCAATGTAACCATCCATTCATCATCATCTGTTTTTATCTCCAAATACAGTGTCCTTCCATAGAAAATGCATAGAAGAACAAAGATTAAGTTTAAAATACAGATTCAGGTCCAATTGAACAGTTTTTAAAATTCAAAATGATCAGTTCCGGGGTGCTCTTTATTAAGGAAATGCACAGGTCACTGTTTTCTCTAGAAGGCAGCATGGTGAGGAGACCATTGTGCTCAGCCACCTACCAAGCTCTCTAATATTGAGCAAGCCTTCCTCACCCCCAAAAGGTTTTCTAGTCTTCAAAATTAGAATTGTGCCCATTCCATTGTGCTTGAAGCTGTGCGTGAAGGCTGAATGAGGGCTGAACTGTGTCCAACTAGTGCGGTAGGAAGAGAGAGCGCCTAGCTCTCTAGCCTGTGAACCTTCTTAGATCCTAAGCAAATGGCAGTTCAGTGGGGTTGTAAGACATTCTTCTTTATGTTAGCCATTATGTATCATTCTGACAAAAGATCCAAGGAAAACATTCCATTCGAAGAGGAACATTCCATTTGGGACCATCTTGGCAGAGATTTTTGTCTGTGCTTGTGGTAGTATGAATGAGATGGTTCCCATAGGCTCATGTATTAGAATGCTTGGCCCCCGGTTGGTAGAATTGTTTGGGAAGGATCAGGAGGTGTGGCTTTGTTCAAAGAGTTGTGCCACTGGGGGTGGGCTTTGAGTTTTCAAAAACCAGTGCTTTCCCAGTTAGCTCTGCCTTTTCTTCTCAGTCTCTGTCCATCTTCCTTCCTCCCTTCTTGCCTGATGCTTGTGGAACAGATGTTAGCTTTCAGCTTCTACTCCAGCACCATGCCTGCCTGCTGCCATGTTGCCCATCATGGAAGTTATGGACTCTAATCTTCTAGAACCACAAACCTCCAGATTATGTGCTTTCTCTCATAAGTTGCCTTGGTCATGGTGTTTTGTCATGGCAATATAAAAGTAAGCTGACTTCATTACTGTGGGCTTGAGGAGAAGCTGAAACTTACAAAGGAAAGGTATGGCAGAGGAAAGCCACTTACCACCTGGTGTCCAGGAAGCAAAGAGGGAGGGCGATGTCAGTGATAAGATGTATACCTTTAAGAGGCATGCCCCCATCTGCCTTCTATCTTCTGCCTTCTATCTATGTTTACCATTTCCCAGTATTATGACCAGACCAATGAATTAATCCATTGGTTAGGTCAGCATCCTCATAATCCAATCACTTTCCCAAAGTTACACCTCTGACAAGGGTGTTGGGAATCATGTCTTCAACATGGGAACTTTTGGGTAACATGTTGAATGAAATCCCCCAACAGCTTCCTATCTAATGACAGTCAAATGACCACATGAAGCAGACACATTCCCAAGTGAGATACTGAAGTCCCCAGTCATGCTCCAGTACACCAGGAGTGTGACAGGACAGCACTGATGCTGCTATGAAGTCTTCCTGAATTCATTCAATTTACTAGAAACACGTCAGCCTAGATCCCACTTTGTGTAGCTCTCTTGGGCAGTTTAAGGACATTACTCTTTCCTACATTCTCAAGCTCTTTGCCTTTGTGTTATTCTGTCCCATACATGGAACCCGTGAGCCACAAAGAAAATATTCATCCATGCTTGGCAAGATCTTGTGTAATCTGAGACCAAGGGATGCCCACCTGGAAGGGTTAATAGACCATAGGTTATTGTTCTTTTGGTGGACTGTCTCTTCTTGCTCCTGTCCTCTTCTGTGAACCATCAGAAACCCATTGGCTTCTGCATCATGCCACCGTTGTCTCTTTAGCACAAAACCTACATGTTTTTCCAGCCTTGCATATATACATACTGATGTCCAGAGCATCTCTCAGAGCTACGCTCCTAGCCATGAACTCCTGCTTTAGCATGAGTCTGTGGATCAGCTGTAAAGAACTGGAAAAGGGGCAGGCGTGTGTCTGTGCTAACCAGGTAAAGTAGAGGCAAAGAGTGGGCAAAGGAAATGAGAAAGGCAAGGGATCACTCACTTCTTCACCCCTCTGTGCCTTAGATCTTTGTTGCTAAAATGAAGACACTGTTTTATCCTTCAGGTCAATCTTTTGAAGAATTAAGTGACTTGTGACACATGAAGTACTTAGTGTGGTGTCTCACAAGCTACTTCCATTACTATCATGCCTACCACTGAAGATAATTTGCAATCAAACACTGAAAGTTAGACACAGCATATCTAGCTTTGGATCTCAGCTCTCACTCACTTTAGTGTTCACTCAGATTAATCCCTTCCCACCCCAGTTTCCTCATCTGTATAGTGATATGAGAATCACTGTGCACAGGGCTGTGAGGATATAAAAGTTCTCTCTCAAGCTGCATCCTGGATACAACTCCCCTAGTTTTGTAGCTGTCTGGTCTTCCGTTGCTTTTTGGTTCAGAGCACTGACAGCTGCTTCTCCTTGTGGACTTCACCTCCAGGAGACACATAAGGCTAGCAGATGAGGGTTAAAGCAGGGATACCGTCTACTTGAACTGACAGTGACTCACATGCCTGCCCACATTGCTAAGAGTCTAGGCATTTACCCAAGTGGGGGAGATGGTGCGTAGGGGTGGGACATGGGTTTGTGAGCAAAGGATGTTCTGTTCTAGAGACTATAAACATATGCCAACATGCCTTCCATAACCTAAAAAGGCTTGGTTGAAGGCCCCTCAACCTCCAACTACGTCCCTTGTATGGACTGTGCTCAACCTCCTCAAGGAACTACTCAGGGAGCTACCTGTGCTGTGTCTCAGAGCTGTCATGGGCTGAAGTCTGTAGTACTGGACTCCACAGGGTTTGGGGTGGCTGTCTGAGTGGGGATTGCCACCACTCCTTCTTGGATGGGTTACTCTACTACTGCAAACAAATATGTGCCAGGAACATGCTAGATATATGGCTGCCAAATAGAGAATTTCTCCAGTCTCTTGGGTCTTTCCCAGGCTGTATTTATCCCTACACATGCAAGTTCACCTATTAGTCCATGACTGATCACATTGAGCCATGCTTCCTTTACCTTATTAACAGTTCATATGCTAAGCTTCCCCAGGACCAGCATATGCCCAATGCTTCTTGGTTTGCATCCTATGGGCTTTCAAATGAGTATCCCAGATCCAATCTACAGCTTACTCCAAACCCTTGACTCAACATCTTTTGTATCTGTTTATTGTTTTGATCAGGATTTAGGGGTAAAACTGTGGGGAACTCTTGGAACCTGTTCTGGACTTTTAAGCTCATTCTAAAACTTCCCCTATGTTTCCATATACTACAAAACACTTGTAATGACTTTAGTTACAAGTATGTTCTTGGAAAGAAAGATTCAGCATTGAGCTCTTGTCCATTTAATATTTATTGGTTATTTGAAATTAAGCAAATTATTTGTTAAGGTTCAGCTTCCTAGGTTGTAAAATGTAGCAAACTATGCCTGCTTCTCAGAGTAAGGTACAGATTAAATGAGAAAATCTAAATACATGAATGGGGTAGAATAATGATATAAACCTATGCGGAGCCTGAAGCACACACAGGAAACAACCAAATAATAGCTTTTCTCTTTTTGAGACAGGGTCTCACTATGTAACCCAGGCTGATCTGAAACTCACTATTTAAGCCAGGTTGGCCTTGAGCTTAGAGATCTGACAGCCTCTGCTTCCTGAGTGCTGGGGTCAATTTTGTATGCCACCATGCTCAGCTAATATTTTATTAAAGGTCAATTGCCTTCCTTCCCTTAATGTAACATTTTTGTGCCACTTTACAACCTCAGTTAAACCTGAGTTAGATTGGTGCTTTTGTCTGTTTTCGGTTGTTATAACAGAGTAGCTGAGACTGAGTGCTTTATAAAAAAATACAATTTATTTAAATTATGGTCATGGAGGCTGAGAACCTAGAGGCTGGGGCAGGAAAACAGCCCCTGCTCACTTCTGGTATAACACAATGTGGAGATTATCCCAGGTGAGCAGGTATAGTGTAGTGGCGTGGGTCTGTCTTCTTATTTAGCCACTAATGCCACCATAGGGCTCATTCTAGGACCATATCTAACCCTAGTTACTCCTGCAGGGCCTGATTTACAATACAATCAATGTAGAGATTTGTGGATTAAGTTTTTGATGCATGGACATAGGAGGCTCACATTCAGTCCACAAATATGGCAACACTGATATTATGTCTGATACCCATATGGCTTTTTAAAAAGCATACATTTATATATGTTATGTATTTATATATGTGTTTATATATATGTATATGTGTACATATATGTTTCACATTTCATTCATTTCATTTTCATTTATTTATATCTGATCTAAAACTGGTGTGTTTGATTTGGGATTTGTCAGGTTCTTAGTGGGGTGGAACAAATGCAATCTGAGGTTTAGGGAGAAGTAGGGTATCTATTAGCAAAGATGTGACCTTCATCCTGCCTGATGTGCACCCAAAAGGCCGAGGATGGAGCCTTATTTCCTTGTGTCCTTTGTGCCTGAAACCTAATATTTATTTGTCCAGCAGATGTTTATAGAAAGAAACAATAGCTCTTGTGAAGTGGCCAACTTCTCTTTCAATGAGGACATGTTTTTCCCTTAAGAAAATCAATATGTGATTTCTTGTGTCTTCAATAGAACTCAAGCGGCTGTGCACAGACTTTTCTCCTTATATAGTCTTTTTGCAACACACATCTTAAAGAGCCATTGAGTGAACCGACCTAAACAACTGGCGCTTTGAGGGGGCGTTTGTGTTGCTCTGGAGATGTGTAGAGTGCCATGTTTTCTGAGAATGCAGCAGCAGCAGCAGCACTCCCTCCCCGGGGTGCCCAGCTGGATTGAGCAAGTTAAACTGCTTCTTTCATGGAAGTATATAAAAAGCATCCCTCCAAACGATGGGTGGCATTCCAATTTATCAGCAATAACAGAGATGAGCAGTCGGGTGGAGAAATGTGGCCAGTTTGTGACTGTCTCTCTCTCTTTTTTTTTTTCTGATCTCTTTGAGTCTGGGAAGGGGAGACTGAAGAGACAGGTCATGAGGGAGCAGCCAAGAGGTATTTGCTTTGCAAAATTGTGTGCCTGTGGCTGGCTGTTGTCATTCCATTCCAAGAGGAAGAGGGATGCTTCAAAGTCCAGGGCACAATGGCCTGAGAGAAGAGTTAACACAACGTATGCTGTGCTGAGTAAAACACATAAGAGGGATTCAACATCAGTGTAAAGATGGGCTGGCTAGTGGGAGCATGGTGAGGCAAGAGCAATTTGGAAGAAAACCAGGACCTAAGTCACAGCTCATGGTTATCTGCAGACCATTCCTCCTTCATAGTCTGACAGCTTAGTGGACATAGTAGGTGGTGCAAGAGAGATTCTAACTTACTGAGGCAAGGGCAGAAGGTAGGCATGGAGGTCATCTAGGGGTCTTTGTGTATCTTTGGGAGAGTCAGCTGCAGAAAAACAAACTGGTCACTACAAATTTGTTGAGAGAGAAGAGTTCAGATCCTGTGAAGGTACATGTCCATGTGAGTGAGATGGGAGGGCATCCTTGATGCCCTCCTTTAGTTCTTGCAAGTATCTGAGGCCATCAGAGATGGGCAAGGGTCATATTTCCACTCTGTGTGGAAAACTCCATCTGAAGAAGAAATATATCCACATATAAGCCTGAGGGCTGAGGAGATTCCTCTAACCACTCCAATCAGACAGAAGGTGATTTTGACATTTCCTTGTTAATACTGAAAGACATGTGACTGTCCAGGAAGAATCTGCAGACTGTAAAGATCAGCTGGCCTCCCTCTCTGAGGTGGAAGATCTCACACGTACAGTGTGACCTGGTGTGTAGTCATTGGGGGATTCTCTACATTGATACCAAATCCTTTCTATCTCCCTGAGAAATCCCTAAGGCAGAAACTGAGGAGTGAAGAGAAGAGCAGCCACCAAGGCAGGGAAGGAGTCTCTAAGATAGTACCCTCCTTGGAGCCAAGCTTGCCTTTCACAGAGTGGGACAGGGGATGTAGAGTGAAAAGGATTCAATTTTCTCTCAAAAAATTAATGCCTGAAACCACCATCACCACCACCACCACCACACACCAGGCCTGCCAAATACTTCAGGATATCACCTGGTTTGGGAACAACTTTGTTCTAGATATGTTAGTTAGGAAGAGGTCATACTAGACTAGAGTAGGTGGCTAATCCAACATGATTAGTGTCCTTCTAAGATTTATGAGATACCCAGAATACTGTAGGATGATTAAAGCACTTGCAAGCCAAGGAGTGTCAGTGGTTGCCAGCTAACCACTAGAAGCTTAGAAGACACAGTAAAGAATTCCTGAGTGTGGCTTTGTGGCCCTATGGCCCTGTGGGCCTGCTGGCACATTGATTGGACTTCTACCTTCCAGACTGAGAGAATACATTTCTATCACTCAAAGCCATTCAATTTGTAGTTCTTTGTTCCAATGGCCTTCGTAAACTAATATGGGAGATGTTGTGGTTTGCATATGTGTCCCCCCAGGGTTTCATGTGTTGGAAGCTTGGTCCTCAGTGTGGTGATATTGGACTGGTGAGAATATATGGGTAGAAAGAAGTGCACAGCTATTTGTCACATCTTCAGAAGGGATTATGGGTTCTGGAGAGATATTTGAGTGGAAAGAGTACTGTGCAAACATGAGAACCTGAGTTCAGATACCCAGCACCCTTATAAAAAAAACCCAGATATGACAGTGTGCTTTTATGACCCAGCACTGCGGTATGAAGACAGGAGAATCCTGGGAGTCGGTAACCAGCAAGTCTAGCTGAAAAAATGGCTTTCACCAACTGCAGACCTGTAGCCAGAGGCATGTGGCTATCACCGACTGTTTAGAGAAGCCTGCTGGCCCTGACGGGTATGGGAGAGGGGGTCCTGATTATGAACAAGACAAGATGCATTTGAAACTGTCAAGAAACTCTATGTTGGAAATGGGAACAGCTGTGTGCTCCTCCGTGCAGCAGATGGGTATGTGGGGAATTCTGTGTAGCCTTAATCACTTTTAACACGCCTGTCAGGAAATTGGGTCCATCTCTGTATTAATTCGGGTTATAGACCTTGTTTGCTTGACAGGGTTTTGGCTGTCCCCTGGTACACCCAGCATGGTTAGAAAGAAAAACGGATGAGCCCATTTTCTGTGGTGAGCACCTAGTCAGCTCTACCAAGTTGGGTTTGTTCTTAGTTTGGTGCAGTGTTAAAGAGGGTGCTGGAAATGATTCCTTCAAGGTTAGAGCTTGGTCAAGGGCAGATATTTAAAGAGTGGGCACCTTAGCCCTCCCTGGTTTGAGATAGGTGGGATGGCAGCAGTGTGTCTCTGTGTGTGATTGTGCTTTTCCCAATCTGGATTTTTGAGTGCTTCTATCAACTAGAGATCAAGGAAGATGCAGTAAAACACCCCACCTTTTCCATTCTGGACCAAGCATGCAGGCTATTCATGCAAAAGCCAACTTGTTAGCCTCACCTAGGACTGAGGCAGGGAGTGGACATTGCTCGTCATTGCTTTATCCATTCAGGATAGTGACAGAGCACCACTCTGTCAAAGGCATTGTGCTTCTGGAGAAGCTAACAGGCTAGCGTTTGGTGATGTGCCATTCTGTACATGGCTCTGTGCTGGGTACCACACGCATAGGGGAGGCATCCTGTACTATACAGCAGCAGGATTTTAATTTGCACTCCATAAATTTGAGAGCAGAGGTCATTGACCTTTCCAGAAGGTGGGGGGACCTAAAGAGAGAAGAGCCACATTGCAAGCCTTCTATGAAACCCTCGTAGAACTCCTGCAAGACTGTGGGCAGCAGCAATTGTGGACAGAATGCTTTGTCTGTCAGTGATGTAGTTTCCTCGCCTGTATAGTGGAGGTGCTACAGTTATCTTTGTGTGAAATTAGAGAGTGATGAAAGAAACCCCTGAGAGATGCTGAAGCAGAGTAGAAAGCAGTTACTGGTTTTCTATGGTATCATGAGGAGACAGGCTGATTTAGTTACCATGACTGTGTAACAAATTACCCCCAAAAGTCAGCAGCTTGAAACAATGGTAATGTATGCTGCTCATAAATCTACAAACCAGAGAAGCATGCTTAGGAACATACTGTCTACTCCACTTGGTGTCAGCTGGGGCAATGTAAAGGCGGTGGCTGAAATTATCCAAAGGCGTTCTTGTCTTGTGGTTGATCTTGGCTGTCTGCTGAGTCTGTGATTGTCATCTGGAACATGGCCTCTCCAGGTGGCTGAGCTAAGCCAAGGGAAAAAGTCTAGAGCAAGAGCTAATGAAAGAGTGGGAGAGCGAAGGGGTGATATTTCCAGGGACAAGGCTGTGCTAGGCAGCCAGAGGTGTGGCCCTGCCCTGCAGGACTCTCCCACTGTCCTCTGAAGCTTGGCAGACTCCCACTGCAGTCCAGATTCCAGGGACGGGTGCAGTCCCTGCTTCTCAGCAGGAGGAATGTTTACATCACTTTATAAGAAAAGCAAAAATCAAGACTTTGGAAAATACAAACTGACATGCAAACCCCTGCTCTATACAAGGCACCTTCCCTGGACTGAGCCCTAGTGATCATACAGATGGTACCAGGGCACTCGGGTTCACTGTCTTCATAAGAATGGGCAGACGACAGACGACAGTTGCTGAGCTCTGCACTTGCTTGATTCTAAAACCTCAGCATATTCTGAGGGAACCTTTAAAGGCTTCTAAAAATTGTTCACATGTTATTTTAGAGATTAATTTTTATGTCTCTGTATGTGTATGTTGCATGTGGTGTGTGTGTGTGTGTGTGTGTGTGTGTGTGTGTGTGTGTGTGTGCGCTCCTCAGATCCCCAGAACAGAGGTACAGGCTGTTGTGATCCTCCTGATGTGAGTTCATTATGGTCAGGTGATGTGACCTAGAATGATCTGACAGGAGGGATTAACTGGAAGAGGGAGAGAGGCAAAATTGGCACCCAGGAAGCTCCCTTCAGATCAGCAGGGCCAGGATGCATGTGGTCCCCAGGGTGACTCTTTGATTATGGATTGTCTCCTTACTGGGTGTTGTGATACATGCCTATGTCCCAGGCATGTGGGTGCTAGGACAGGGGAATCATTTGAATCCAAGGGTTGAGGCCAGCATGAGTGATATAGAAATATCTCAACTCAAGAGAAAAAAAGAATAAGGAATTTCCATCTCACTCAACTTAGCTCTGGGAAGTGTTTTCTCTTCAGTTTAGCTGGCATTAGATTAGTTTAGTAAAGGAGGCTTTTAAAAATAATTTGCTGAACACACTTGCTCCTGTTTGGGAACTTCTCCCAGAGTGTACTAACCTCTGCTTTAGAGGGATTTTCCACCCTCCACCCCACCTCTGCCTGGGGAGCAGCAATTACACCCCAGTGTACAATAGTACCCATGCAGTCAGGAGACAAATCCAGCTCTGGGCACGGACTGTTGCCCTCCCTCAACCCCCAACCTCCTATTCATTGGCTCACCATTGCAGGCTGAAGGTGAATTTTGCTCCCAGCTTGCCTGCTCATCAGCAGGACCAATGCCTATGATGAGCAGGGTGACCTGCTCATCAGCAGGACCAATGCCTATGTGTTCTTTGTCCTTTGAGACTACTCACTCACAGACATTGAGAAACAAATCATTCTTTCTATAGCTCCTAATGTCACAACAAAATGCCACAGACTATGTAGCTGAAACAACTCGAGTTTATGCTCTCATTGTTCTGGAATATAGGTAGATTTCCAAGATGAAAGAGTGGGCAGCATTGTTTTTTTTTTTTTTTTAAAGGCCTCACCTTTGCTTGCAGGCCTTCTTGCTATGTCCTCCTGTAGTGTGTGCTCTCTATGTGTGCGTGCTTGGTGTTTCTGTATGAGTCCAAACTTTCTCTTCTTTTGAAGATATCAGTCATGGGCTATAGAGGTGGCTCAGCTGGTAATGTGTTTGCCTCACAAGCTTGAGGACTTGAGTTTGTTCCCCAGAACACATTTGGAAAATCAGGTGGGGTATAAATTTGTAATCCTAGTTTGGGTGAGGCAGAGACAGAAAGGCCACTGAAGCTTCAGGCCAATGAGAAATCTTGTCTCAAAGAAGGTAGATGACATTCCTAAAGATGATGGCGGTCCTGTGGTTTCCAAATGAATGTGCACATACACTGACTCACATCTTTTTTTTTTTTTTTTAAAGAAAGAAGCCAATCATGCATTAGGGACCCACCTTTGTGACAGTCATTCTTGAATCACCATTATTTCTTTCTTATAAATAGTAGTAATTTTATGTCAGCATGGTCATAGTGCTAAAAAAAACTTGATCAAACATTGTTTTTTGGTGTGTGTAATTGACAGTTAAAGTCATAGAATGAATAATGCAATTTTTTCTCCCTGATGTGGAGTTGTGCTCATTCATTGACCTGAAGGTCCAGACTGAAAGCCTCTTCATAAGGTAGAAAGCCATTCTTCCTGACTGGTGGCTGCTGAGTCGAGACAGCAACTCTTTTCTTGTCTGTGGGCTTGGACTAAAACAGTGACTCATTCTCAAGCCTTTAATTTGGACTGGAGCAAAGCTATCATTGTTCCCTTGTTTCTAGCTTGCCAACTTATCTTGTGTGTCTTAAGGCTTGCATTCTCCATGGCCATGTGAGCCAATCCCTTATAATAAGTCTCTCATGTACCAAACCAACATGTCTGAAAGCACACACACACACACACACACACACACACACACACACACACACACACACACACACACTGTGAACATTCTCCTGGTTCTCTTTCCCTGCTCTTACTGTAAGACCCCATTTCATAATAGTCGAGGGTTAGGACTTCAGCATAGGAATTTGAGGGTGATACAACCTAGTCTCTCTCTCTCTCTCTCTCTCTCTCTCTCTCTCTCTCTCTCTCTCTCTCCTCTCTCTCTCTCTTTGTTTTTTTGAGACAGGGTTTCTCTGTGGCTTTGGCTGTCCTGGAACTAGCTCATGTAGTCCAGGCTGGTCTCGAACTCACAGAGATCCGCCTGCCTCTGCCTCCCGAGTGCTGGGATTAAAGGCGTGCGCCACCACAGCCTGGCTGATACAACCTAGTCTTAAACATGGATGTTCCTACCTGCTTCCTCAAGAGAAAGTTCCCATATGTGCAGTCACCATCGTTTACCCACCCTGACAGTCCTGTTCTCTTGTTCAGGTCATTTGGACCCATTGGTGGTACACACACACACACACACACACACACACACACACACACACACACACACACACACACACACACACACTATCCTTATACTATAGCATTACCATCGATGTATTTAGATTTTCCTTATAGGTAACATCGAAAACTAGTGATGTAGTTAGGTTTTGCTTGTTTGTGAAAAGGCATATGGGAAGAAGCTGATTCTAGCTACATACAGTCTTGTGTCCCTGCAATATCTGGTAGACATTAAAACAGAAAGCAAATACCTGTGCACATTGCATGCCATCCTTAAGAAAACAGTGCTTTTGCTTCTAGGGGAAAAGACAGATGAGGCTATAGAGCACCGTGCTGTATCTGCCACCTGGCTCTTTGAAGCCCAGCATTGGTTTATATCCTCAGCTTCATATTTTCAAATTTTCTCAGCTGTTCACAGGCAAAAAATTATCTTATGATTTTAGAATCTCTTCTCTTTTGGCACAAGTGTTGAAGCTGCCCTCCTGGCTTGACTATGCCACACAAAATGAGTTTAAAGTTTATTGTTGTGGTCAGCTTTGAATCCTGTACCTCAGCAGGTCACAGCAGTTACCAAAACAATGCCTGAAAGCACATGTGAAATTACACAGAAAAACTGAACCTTCGTTTGCAGGTCACTGCTGATTTTGATGCATAAGTGAACCAGGTTCTTGCTATTTAGACTTGCTAGCTCTTCTAGGTGTAAAACGTGCAGACACTAGCTAGAAAAGGGTTGAGGCTAGCTGCACCTTAGAGTGCATTTACATTCCAGCAGAACTCAAACAAAGCCAGGCCTCCCAACTTGCAGGCCTCTATCTAGACTCTGACTCTATAGTCAGGTTTTGGAACTCAAAGATTTGCATATTTAGGATGTAGCTAGGCACTCTGACACAGGTGATCAAGCGATTATTCTCTGAGAAACACAGGTCCAAATGGAGGGATAGATGTGACCAGTAACTAGGTGCTCAGAACCACTGGAGTTCAAAGACATATGAGTAAACATGCTAATATCTTTTAAACCTATTCAGCTGGCAAATATTTCTCTTGATACAGCAGGCGGCCACTTCTGTGCTTAGTGGAGCGGGAAGGAAAGATGACTTACTGGGGAGACTGATAGGGGGATGAGGGGAGGCTTGAATATGGATCTTAAGAATTTTAATACTTCACCTCTTCAACTCTATAGAATACCTGAAGGGATTTTTTCATAAAAGATAACAGGTATGTGAAAAGTTGCAATGATACAGACACATAGTTCAACATATCGTTACTTGATATAAGAAAAATAGGGATAATTTAAATGTCCAGCACAAGAGATATTTAGTTAAAAATTATGGCTGACTTAGCTGATGAAATATTATGTAAACATTAAAATGTGGTAGAAGGATATATAAAGACATGAGGAAATTATAAAGTGGCATTAACTGAAAAATAAATATGTATCTGGAAGATCCATTTCTTCAGTGCCTTTCTATATTTTGCAAAATCTCTGTAATGAGCATGTCTTTAATTTTGATAGTTGGGGACAGTGATTAATGCTACTTGAAGGGGTTTCCTTTGGCACCTGTCACACTGGGTTTGCATTTCTATCAATGACGGATTGCGATGTGGTGCATTAATCTCTTCGTTTCCAGTCCCTCAGCTGTAAAATCAAGTAAATGTTAGCAGCATATGGGTTGTCATGAGAGCTAAAAGAGATATTTGTGTAAACGCACTTGATATATAGTAAGAGCCTATAAATGTCGGATATTGTCTCTCTATTCCTTTTTAAATATTTGGAATTGTAAAGAGTACTAAACTTTGTAGCCAAGTATCAATGAGAAGAGATTTATTTCTTTTCCACACACCATAGGATTCTGAGTTGTTGCTGTTGGCTCCTTTTCTGGGAAAGCCCCCTGTGGCACATGGAGCACTTCTAGAGGCAAACGCTGATAGCGCAAGTTTAATTGGCTAAGTGTGGCCTCTGTTCTTACATGCTTCTGTTCTGTCCATCTCAGCAGTTCGGCATGTTATAAGACTTCTTTTCTGCCTTCAGTTTAAATAAAAGGAAATCCCATCATTCTGTCTTCAGAGGGAACAAAACTCAGCTGTTAACATTTTTCGTCGCCTTCAAATCCCAGCATCCTAATCCATTTCTAATTGTGAGGAAAAAATATTTGAAACCTAGGAATAAATCTAATAAAAGGTATACCAGACCTCAACAAAGAAAACTACCAAACACTGAGAGAAAATTTTAAAACATCGGAATTAATTAAGGGATACATGATATTCATATTTTGGGAGATTTAAAACTGCATAGAGATATCAGTTTTCCCTCAGATTAACCTATATATAGATGTATGAATGACTTTCATGTATTCTATAATGTCTACACTAGTGCTGCTTATAATAGCATCAAATTGACAACTCAGATACCCATGATGAATGGATAAATTCTGCTTTATTTCAATATGAAATGCTACACATCAATGGCAATGAGCAATCTATGATTGCATGCAATGATATAGATAAGGCTCATCAACATTATAAGAACAAACAAAGACACATTTAAAGGGATGAATACACCGTGATTTTGTTCATTTGAAGTTCAAACCCAGGCAAAAATCAGTGTACAGAATCAGCAGTCTGTCTTGCTGAGACAGTGAGTGGGCAGGAGAACAGACAGAGTGGGTACAGGTTCTATACTGCTTTTGATCTGTATGCTGGTTACAGAGTTTTGCTCAGGCTGTTCCATTCATCCAGGTCTAGCTTCATAATATGTCTATGTGTAAAATGTCTAAAACTTATTTTACATAAAAGAAAAAGGCATAAAAGATATTGGTCATTTGGTGGCGCACGCCTTTAATCCCATCAGGAGGCAGAGGCAGGCAGATCTCTGTGAGTTCGAGGCCAGCCTGGTCTCCAGAGCAAGTGCCAGGATAGGCTCCAAAGCTACACAGAGAAACCCTGTCTTGAAAAAAAAAAAGAAAGAAAGAAAGAAAGAAAGAAAGAAAGAAAGAAAGAAGGAAGGAAGGAAAGGAAAAATGGTGGCAAAGCACCTACTGTCCACTTGGGAGGTGAAAGGAGCTGTAGTTTCAGGGCTGAGGTTTACAGTGGAAAGGTAGAGTAAGACTACTGCAGAAAGTCTTGGTTAGCGCCGAAACAGACAGGAGAAGCAGGGCAGTGGGGTGTGATGGATAACCATTACAGGTTGTCATCAATCCCCACTGTCCCATTGGTTTTGTTCTTACAGCTTCACCAATGCATACAGCATAACTATGACATTATTTTTACATTCTAGAAAACAGACCCTCCTGAGTATTTCATTGACCTGGTCAAGATGAGAGAGAAAAGCATTCATTTCCCATGGTTGATATAACAAATTGCTACAAATTGATTGACTTAAAATACTAGAAAGTTTTTCTCTCACAGTTCTAGAGGTCATATGCCCATTATCAAGAGGTTAGTAAGCCCACACTTGATCGAAATATTTTAGAGAAATGTTTGCCCTTTACTTTATCCTGCTTCTGGTGGCTCCATGTATTCACTCCATTTTCAGGCCCTCTTGTCTCCTTCTCTCTTCTTTCCAGGATGTTATAATGACACTTGTTGGATTTAGGGCTCAGTTAGAAATGTAGGATGAGTGTATCTTGAGATCCTTAGCCATATCTGCAAAAGACATTTTTAAGGATAGGAATAATCCTAGTAAAGTGAAACTAGATTTTATTTCAGTAGCAATATTCATATCTTTGTGGAAGACACAATTCCAGTGATTGTAGAGAGGAAGAAAACAAGACAAATGAAAACCATAAACTGAATGCCATTCCAATAGTAGTGCTTTATACATTTCAGTAAGTAATCACCACTGGTTCTCACATAATCATCCAGGGATACCTTCTGAGATGTCCCAAAGCATCCTGAATACAACACAGTCAGTAATGAAGGAAAATGACTCAGCAATGTGCTACCTATCATTCTTGCTTCTAGTAAGGGTTGATGCTGCGAAGCCCAAGCATCATTCATCCTGCTGGTGTTCCCTAGGATCTTCTGCTGTACTGGCTTTAACAGCTCATAGCACCTTCTTCAAACAATTGGCCAGACTGAAGCCCATGGTACAACCCACACTCTCTCAACTCTTGTCAGAGCCAACATTTGAACAGAGCACCAAAGGTGGCATCCTCGCCTGAAGTTGGGATCAACACTGTAGTGTAGTATATAGCCAGAGTTCCCTGTAAGACCATGCCAGAGTCACCTAAACAGCACCCTTAATTTGAGTTTCTTTACATCTGTATTCTGCTTACTTGTTTCTTTTATCTTCATCCTTCTTTCCCAGTAAATTGCTTCTTCAAGGATTCCCCAGCTCAGTGTCTGTTACATGGGAAACTAACATGATGCTTCTGTAGGCAACAGCCTGTCTTCCCTGCCAGTCCTTGCTTTGTAGAGCCCTTCTTTTGTCTGCAGCTGTGTGTATGAGTGGACCTCACTGACAGGACCATTTAGGAAGTTTAATACCCACGCCCTGACCCTCAGTGTTTCACTGACAGGTTTTTGAAGACCCAGCTTGAGGGATCAACATCCCTAACATCAACAAGCAAGTCTTTGATTCCCATGGCCATCCACACACATGACAGGAAAAAACACTTGTGTTAGTGGTAGAGAAGAAATGATCAGTTCATTCATCCAAAGAAATATGTTTCATTTCCCTAAAATATTATCTCAGCTTCCTAATTGTACTTCATACAAGGAAGTGAGAATTTAGAAGCCTTTGACATTTAATTCTATGAGCCAAGTGAGCTATTAGTCTGGCTGGAGTGTTGACCAGACATTTTGATTAGAAGTGAATCAATAACTGAATGGACTACAGAATCATCAACATTAGCTCCTTTTAAGTGCCTTTAAAAAAAAGCAGACACAGAATTGAAAGGTATTTATTGCCACAGACATATTCTTGGAGTAAAAAAAAAAAGACTGTCAGTAAACTTGGCATGCTTATGGAGACATTTTAAAAGGCTTTGAGGGCACATAATTCGAGCTAGAGAGTGAATAGATGTCTCAAGAAGATGAGTATGTGATACTATATTGACCATGATCTTATCTCTGACTTGAGTCCAGACTGATGGAGCTAAATGTCAGCCATGCTTATACCTAGGAGCTGATGCCTCCAACTCTAAGTGGGATGCAGCCCTGGGAATCTGTGCAGGAGGGGTTTGGGATCCACCTCTCCAGGATCTGCCAGCGATGTGCCTCATGGAACCTCTCATGTCTTGTGCTCACTGACTTTGCTGCTCTCTGTACTTCTGTTTTATTACTAATTTGCCAAAGCCTTCAGTTTTCTTTTTATTAATTATTCTTTTTCCAGCTGGATCACAGGTTCTCCTCCCTCCCTTCCTCCCTCCTCTCTTCCCAGTCTTTCCCCAAATGCCCCATCCACTCCTTCTCCTTTCTCTTCAGAAAGGGGAAGGCCTCTCATGTGTGTCAGCCAGCCACAGCAAAGCAAGATGCAGTAAGACTAGACACCTCCTCCCCTATTAAGGCTGGACAAGGCAATCCATAAGAGGAAAGGGTCCCAGAAGCAGGCACCAGAGTCAGCGACAGCCCCTGCTCCCACTGTTATGAATCCCACAAGAAGACCAAGCTACACAACTGTAACATATATGCAGAGTGCTTAGGTCAGTTCCTTGCAGGCTCCCTGATTGTCAGTTCAGTCTCTGTGAGCCCCTATGAGCCTAGGTTAGTTGATTCTGTGGGTATTATTGTGGTTTTCTTGGCCTCTCTTGCTTCCACAATCCATCCTCCCCCTCTTCCACAGGATTCCTTGTTAACTGTTAACTCAGTTCTTGTGGTGTTATTTCTTAGCTCTGTTCCCAGGAAGAGAATCCTACCGGTTCTGGTTATCTCTGTGTCTGGCTGTACTTTTTATAGCCATCCTTCCTATTCAATGACTTGGATTAGGAGCCAACCACCCCCAATCTTATCATCTAGAATCTGATAGAAGTAGAGGTTGAGAGAGAAAGTGACATGTTACAAAAGACAGCTGCTTAAGACTTGTCTCTTTCACATGGATGTGACAGGATCAGGCACAGTGACTGGCTTGTGTGATAATAGCACTCAAACTTCTGCTCATACCACAGTGCTGGGTAGGGGGCTTTGAAAGGGCAGAGTTTGTTCATCCCCTAACAATCTGGGAGGATGAGCAAGTCATGATCTCACATCCTTGGGAGCTAAGAGGGATGACACTTCCTTTATCTTCATCATGGCTTAGTCTCACACCTCGAGGCTGTAAGTAGAATGTACAGAGTCCCTCACACTTTCAAGCCTGCTCTCAGTTTATATTACATGCTTTTCTTTCTGAAAAAAAAAAAACAACTTGGGGGACAACTTAAGGAGAGACTTGTTTTAGCTTTTAGCTTCAGAATGTAGTTCATCATGGCCGGGAAGGCATGGCAGATGGAGGGGCTCTGTCAGCAGCTGCTCCTGATGTGGCAGCAGACCAAGACACAGGACATGGTGATAGCCTTGAAGCCTGCCCTCAGTGACTGTCCTCTGCCAGCTGACGTTTGCCTCCTAAAAAACAGGACCATCAGCTGGAGAACAAGTGTTCAACCATATGAGCCAGTGGGAGCCATATCAGATTCAAACTGTGACATGGTGGTTGGTTGCACCCTTCCCACAGACTCTTATATCTGTGTACTCTCCTCACCTGTAATAGTCAGGAGAGAGAAATGGATATGACAGTAGTCTCCCCTCTTTGAAGGCTGGCTCTCTATTCATTAGCCAGGTGCTTTAGGTGGTCAAGCCACTCCTTTAGTCAAAACTCTCCAAAGGCTTTTTATCTTACTTAGAATTAGAGACAAAGTCCCACATATGGCATAGAATATATTATTTAACCGGATCCTTCTCCCTAAAGACCCATATATCATCCCTTTAAACCATTATCTATGGAAGGGCTTCCCTCTGCAGGTCTAGTCTTTTTCTTTCCTGGTTTCATTGTATTGTAGTTCCTGCCAGCTATCTTTCCTTGCTGTCCATCTCCACTTTTAACAGGAGCTTTGTGTTATCACACATGTTCTCAGTGCCCACAACGATATCTGGCACATGCCTGTGAACTGAATGTTGGAAACACAAGTCAGTAGGTGTTGGGAAATACAGACAAGAAAAAGTAATTTTTTAAAAATCAGTCAACATAAAGCTCAAGCCTGACATAGTACTGTTAACAAAAGATAGACTATTAGGAGAAAAATGTATGATAGTATTTAATAGGTTTTATCAGACATGGGAAATTTCAGGGATGAAGGCCTGAGCAAAGAGAAAAACTGTGGTGAACAGGAGTCAGCAAAGGGGGAGAGCCCAACACAATAATCTGGGGTATTGTTCAAAATCTTCTTAACCTACATTTTTACTCCTTTCCTCTAGGCCAAGCAGGGCAGCTTTCACAGGAGGATCTCATGAATTACTTTCAGAGGAAGGAGGCCAAGGATTTTCTCACACACGAAGTTGGAGGCATGTTGAGAGAAGACCTCTCTGCTCCCACTGTCTTCTCAGTTTCTAGTGTTCTGTCCTTGGCAGTACCAGGTAGCTGCAGAAGCAAAGGCTCCTTTGATTTGGAGTAACCGTGGTGGGGAAGGTGTGTTTGTGAAGCTCATTGTCTCTCTTTCCTCCCTTTCTCTTCCCTCCTCAGTGAGACACCCTCACAGACAGGCCCATGGGCATCCTAGGTGATTCCAAATCTTGTCACACTGGCAGAGAAGATAGGTCACACAGTCTGCCTCCCATTGCAGAAGTCAGCAAGGGAGAATTATTTCCTCTCCTCCATCTAGGCCTGGCTAAGAAGATTCCATTGTGGGATTGGGAGCCAGTGAACTAAGGGTACCTATGCCACTTATAGCAACAGGACATCATGTGAAGCTCCATGGCCAGTCTCCTGCTGCTGTTTCTGAGTGCCAGCATTCTGTGAGCTTTGGATGAACTTCTAGACCCTTCTGCTAAACAGAGCCAGAATAGATTCCTAGAGTTTGCAGCCAGAAACCTGCACTACAAAAAGAGGTACCTTACACTGTGAGATCCTCAGAAGAGACAGCCATGCTTTCCCTTTTCATTGTTGGGGGTTGCCTAACCTAATCAGTCTGTCAGCTTATTTTGAATACTGCTTTCCATGCTTACAGGATATATCTGTTACAGAATCAGAGGTTTTAATTCATCATATTATCGGCCTATTTTAACAAGAACTATGACCTATTAGATTAGCTCTTTCAGAGATAAATCATTCTCATTGTGCTTTGTAGTCTCAGACAACAGGCAGCAGGAACTAGAATACTACCCAGCAGTCTATGGATAGTGGGATTGGAGTCAGCCTTGGGAGCCCATGATAGACACACTGGTTAGGCCTGACATCGAGCAAAAGGCCAAAGCACAGGACTTCTCCACAGCAAATATCTCATTCTCATGGACGATTCTAGCAAGAAGAGTTCCAGGACCCCCTCTTACATGAGCTAGAGGTCTTTGGTGTCCATGATGACATTTGGTCCCTTTTAAGAGGTCCCAGAAAGGACTTTGTTTTCTGGTTTCAATGGCAGTGCTTTTCCTGAATTCTTGACAGTTTTAAAACTTTTAGATTCTTATTAATCATCCACACCCTTCATTCTCCAAGCTGTATAACTGATGTTTTGAACAAATTGTTCTGTGTCAGATTTTTTTTTTTTGCACCATGAGATGGCTATCTTTCCTGACCTGCACCTACAAAATTTAAGAAACAGAATAATTCCCTCTTCCCACTCCAGTGTGTAGCACCCAAAGCTAGCCACATTCCCCTTTTGTTTTGACCATTAGGAAGCTGAGGGATAAGTCTGATTAAATGCCTTCAAGAACTATACTGGCCTTCAGTCTATGAATATAGCTTAAGCATATATAAGACCCTAGATGAAAATAGAAACAGAAGAACTGCAGTGGATCTCATAACAGGTACATTTCATACCGTCTCTACAACGTATTTGAATTCTCTTTTTTTTTTTTTTGCCTTTTATTTTGTTGTCCATCTTCGGGTCCTCTTCTAATATTATATGCAACTTGCAAGATGTTTCAAGATTTAAATATTTTTATTTAATTGGAGTCCGAGTGAACAGAATCATTAGGTCAGGGCATGGTGATTGCAAATGCCTTTGTTTTGTTGATGACATCTGTACCAGCCCCCTTCTTGAGCTCTTCTTTCCTAAGATGCTTTGAGAATAAAGTCACCTGTGGAAGTACATCTCATGTCATTTGTCTGCCACACCTAGTAGTGCTGTGAGAGGGGCCATCTGCTTGCTGATAAGCTCAGTCAGTTGTGAAGTGACTCTTCGAAGGTGATCTGTTGGCGAGGCAATAAAAGAGGAAATCTTATCAAAGAAAGAAACAGCAGCATCTCTCTGGTGGAGACTGCTAGCCCAGGAGGAGAGGAAGAATAAAGACAGAGTATAACTCTCGGAGCTGCGGGAGAGCATATTCGGGCTAGGATGTAACTCCCCAGACATCTGTTGGTGACATCTACAGTCAGACATGCATCGTTGGAGGGATCTGTAAATTATACAAGGGGCAGTTTAATGATCTGCAAAGCATTACATCCAGCCAGCTCAGATAACATCTTGGAAATAGGGCAAGAGAATTAATTTGGGTGGGAGGAGAGTACAGAAAAGGGTGGTAGAAAAAGGGGGTCTCTAGAAAGGACCACTGAATGGCCTGGTGGGATGGAGTGGGGTGGATAGGGGGAATGCTTTGTGTATATTAGGGAGGATTAAGCAGGAGACAGGGGAGAGAGCCCAGCCTAGGGAACAGAGGAGGAAATGATCCTTTTACAAAGAGAAAATTTGAAAGGGAACTGTGTTTCAAAGAACAGAAGTAAGTTCCCCTCTGCCTGTCATTTACTTAAGGCAGGATTTTAACAAGCTGTTATGGTTGACTCTAAATATTTGCTTAGAACATCCTGAGGGGTCCGTGAGATGGCTCCATAGTAAAGGTGCTTGTTGCCAATGCTGAAAACCTGAGTTTGATCCCTGGGACCCATATAGTGGAAGAACAGAACCAAATCCTGCAAGCTGTTCTCTGACCTACACACACACACACACACACACACACACACAAATGTAGTATAAAGTTTGAAAAAATATTCTATTCTAGGACTTCAGCTTTCTAACTTCCTTTGTGTTGAAATATTTTCATTTTCCAAATGAAGTCTTTGAAATTCCATCAGAATGTGAGCTTTGCGAGGGGAAGAATTTCTGTCCTGTTATGCAAACTTGCATCTCAGAGTCCATAACAGAGTGGCACTCAAAAAATTTTTGTTGAATGAATAAGTGAGTGAATGACCATCCAAGATTGTTAGTTCCAATAGATGACACTTTTCCTTGGAGGAAGAATCTTACTTTAGGGTGATACACTGATAACTCACTTTGTGCGTGTGTGTGTGTGTGTGTGTGTGTGTGTGTGTGTGTGTGTGTGTGTGTGTGTGTGTACATGTGTCTGTACATTTATTTTCTAAAGAGAGCTGGAATTGCTGAGAACAAAGATGGGAGGAGATATTAGGAGACAATGGGGAAAAAGGAGAAAAAGCTGAACCATGGGCAAGTAGGGATTTGAACCTAGGAACATCGTATAGGGGGCTATTACTCAGATGGTCATGTGCCCAGCCTAAAGCCTGTGAGCATCTCACTGCTTTGTGAGAGGGAGTGAAAGGCTCATGGGTGTTTTACATGAGAGATACAAATGTGTCTGACTTACCTCTGGCTCAGACCTTCTCCAGTATTCCTGCCTAGTTAGATATGTGGACGATGAAATTCATGCCTCCTGTCCAAATCAAGTGGCTTCCCTCTACTCAGCGATTTTCTAGGGTTACTTGCAAATAGTCAAGTCAGCAAACATGAGTCTCTATCTGCTTAAGTCCCTCCATTATTTTTCTGAGTAACTATAATGAAAATCCCTAATTACAAAGCTTTTCCTCACTTAATTATCGGTGTTGGTGTCCTAGAATGACCTTCTCCTGAGTCTTCTTTTCATTCCTCCCTCCACATTCCATCTCTTCTGGGTGGGTATTGCCCACCTTGGGTGGGGGTGGGGGAGGACCTGATGCCTTTAGGAGAGAAAGGCAGAGCTGGTTCTGTGGTGTCCCCTTCCAAGGCAGCTTTTCTCAGTTCTACTTGGATGGTACTTGTGTTAGTTAGGGTTTCTATTGTGAAGAGACATCATGACCATGGCAACTCTTATAGAAGAAACCATCTAACTGGGACTGTCTTACAGTTCAGAGATTTAGTCCATTATTCTTATGGTGGAGAGCATGGCGGCATGCAAGCAGACATGGGGTTGGAGAAGGAGCTGAGAGTACCACATCTTGATCTGAAGGCAGCAGGAAGTGAACACCACAGTAGGTGTGGTTTGAGCATTTTCGACCTCAAAGCCCGGCCCCAAAGGATGCACTTCTTCCAACAAGGCCATACCCACTCCAACAAGGCCATACCTCCTAATGGTACCACTCCTTGTGGGCCTATGGGGGCCATTTTCTTTCTACCACAGCAGGTAGCTAAGCAATTCTCACCTGAGTATGAGAAGAGCTAATTCCCAATCCTGTTTACCGAAAGGGTGGCTAAAGCAGTTGGCTTATACCTCAGACTAGTATTCCCATTCCTTCTTTCTGGCAAAGGATCTGAACATCAGAGAATCAGGTTGAGGGACAAAACCAGAAGCCAGAAGCCAGAAGCCAGAAGCCAGAAGCCAGAAGCCAGGCACAACCTGTAGGGCCTGGAGCTAGGAGGAAATCCTGGGAAGGCTGGGAAACACTGAATGAGGAAGCCCAGAGGCATTCTAGCCTGTGGTCCTCATTTACTCACTCCAGGAACCAAGCTCCTCCTAGATGAAGAAGTGAAAAGGAGTAAAGAAGTCAAAAAAGCCTGCACTTCCTCCGGAGGCGCAGATTCTCCAATATGTGCCATATGCAATCCATTCATTTCCTGATCAGCAACTAAATGATAGATACCATACTGGGAGAATGATGCCTCAAGGGGTGATAAGAGAGCCAGAGGAGGGTGCGGCATCTAATGCCTTGCAAGGGGACAGTTAGATACTTGTCAGATGTTTCTCTTTTTACTACTACTGAACTCCACAGACAAGTGTAGCTAAGGGGTATGGGGAGCACGAAGAGGGCCTGGCTGCAGTGAGTTGGAAGAAGTACCCTTCTGGCACACTGGTGTGCTTAGGGATTCCCAGTGAGACAGGAGCATCTGGTTGCCATACTAGGGTTAAGGGTGGCAAAGGGCAGGCACAGAAGAATGACTAGTTCTTGCTAAATTATGTGTATAATTTAGTATGTTCTGTTTACAACCATCACAGGGCTGGGAATGTAGCTTGGTGACAGAGTGCTTGCCACATATGCTCCTGTTCCTGGATTAGTGTTGATTCTCAACACTGAAAACTAAAAGGCCATTTAATTTAATCCGGATTATAAAACACTATAGGTGGTTCAAGCCTATAACCCAAGCTACTTGGGACGGTGAGGCAGGAGGATTATAATTTCAACTGTTGCCTGGGGTACAGAGTGAGAGTTTAAGGCAACTTAGAATCTGGGCTACTTAGAGAGACCCAGTCTCAAAATAAAAAGGCAGAGCCATAACTCAATGGCACAGCAGTTGCCTAAAATGCATAAGACCTGGGTTCAATCCCCAGTACTGAAATCAACAAATCAATCAATAAAACAGAAGAAAGGAAAAATCAAAACAAAACAACAACAAAAGCTAGGTTAGTGTTTTCTAACCAAGTCAGATGCTCACTTGTGTTGCAGCATTTTTAAACTCTTCTGTGGTTTATGTTAACTTCTCGTTTTTAGGCTAAACAAAACCAAACTTGCTTCCTTTGAACTGTAGTAGTGCTCAAGTTTTGTTGTAGTGTATGTTCCCAAGGATGCAGAGGTAGTAGACCCTCTTGAGGAGGAGCTATTGTATTTGGCTAGACTGTGACATTCAGAAGAACATGGGTTAAATCTCCCACAATTCATCGAGTTTGGGAATATCATTGTTTATAGAGTATTCCCCTCAAATTTCCCTAGAAAAACCTATACTGACAATTAAGCAGAAATATAATCCAAGCTGATCAGCATCTTTGTAGAGCCTAGAAAAGCAGTTATCCAAGGGCAGGAGCCAGCTTTCTTTCCTTCAGTTCTCCTTTAGTATAATGCTCAGGATCATCAATAAACTCCCATGGCTATGAATCTGCAAAGTCGACAGCAGAATCTGCTTACCTCACTGCCAGTAGTTCTCCCAGAAGTCATATATGCCCTTCTCTAACCCTCCAGTGACTGAGGAAGGCCTCCACCATATAGAAAGTGGGCCAGTAGCAAGAGCAGAGACATGTCTCTACACTATTGGCAGGGTGGCCTAGTTGTCTCCCCTGGAGTGAGAGCCCCAAGACAATGAACCCACAATTGGGATCATGGGCTAAGTCTAGCTAGGTCTCTGTGCTCACTTATGGAGTGGCTGAAAGTGGGTCCTTGCTCCTTAAGAGGGGGCTCTTATAATACACCCTTCGAAAGTGATAGGCCCTGAGAAACTATAACACCATATTCTCTATTTTACAGACCATTGGCTTATAGGGGTTAGGTTACCCCTCTAGCCTCTTAGATTTCAGTTTTCTATGAAACAAAAAAAAATTCATGGTCTGGAGGGAAACTATTAGCATTAAACATATTTCACCACACACAGTTTTCATATTTTCTCATCTGATCTTTACCAGGACACAGAAATGTAGCATTACTTATTGGGAAACCCAAAGGTGAGATGGCCTCTTGCTAATACTTCTACACTTACTGAGTTAGTAGCTGATAGGAACAGAATTGAATGTCAATCATAGTCTATACTCTTGTTCAAACTTTTCTCTACAGTGTTCTTTAAGAAAGTATTAGTTTTAGACATTGCAGACTTGGTATCTTCATAAAGACAAATTTAAGGAAGGGAAGATAAGCTATTGTACCTGAGCGAGGACTGACCATCTTAAACTGTAGCATTTGGCTGGCCTTGCCCCATGTGGATGAACTGAGTTGTAACATGAATAATAAAAACCCAGAGACAGATATTGTGTCTCAAGCTGAAGATAAGAGAAGAAAAGCAGACAAGCTACCAGAGAGCTCTTACCTCTACCAGGACTGGGGCGTTCCCTGAACCTCAGATTGCATCTCCAGACTACTCTTTTCCTCACCAAATCTCAGACTTCTCCTGAGACTGCACTGAGCTCCTTATATTCTTTCTAGTGCTGGGATTAAAGGCATGAGCTCTGTTTCTCTTTTAGACTGATTCACTGTCATGTAGCTTAGGGTGGCCTTGAATTTACAGAGATCCATCTGCTTTTGCCTCCTGAGTCCTGGGATTAAAAATGTGTGCCACCACTGCCTAGCTTCTATGGCTGTGACTAGCTTTGCATTCTGATCTCCAGGTAAGCTTTATTAGATCATAAATAATATATCACCACAATTCCCCCTTTTTGTCTAATACAAAAGAGAAGGCTATAACTAATACAAGAAAAACCATGTACAATAACTATATACAATATATAGGCAAAAAGTACACCAACAATATCTAGACCATTTTGTATTTGACAAATTCAGAGAAAATACTCCATTATCTATCCTATTTTGGTGAGTCCAAAGTCTTATACCTAATTTACTTTTTATTCTAATTTGCACAGCTTTATTAGATCATAAATAATATATCACCACACAGGTTATCTGAAAAAGGGATTCCATTTGTTCAAATCCTTTATGGGCAGGAACACCTTGACCCCCCTTCAGTGGTTCTGACAAGTAAAAAGGTTATTTTGGCTTTCAAAATGTAGCAACTGAGGCTGAATGGCCCTGTCAATTCTGAGGTCTGAGAGGTGAGTGCTGCTCTCTCAGGGCCTGTGTACTTCCAGCTTCTGGTCTCTTGAATTATTTATTGCACCCTGACAGTTTTCCTGGTGGTGCTGAAGATGGGACCCTCAGGGATGACTGTGATGGAAGTCAGATAGGCATGAAGAAGTAGCATCAGGGCTTTCATGTCAAGAGTCACTCAATCTTGACACCTAGACCAGCTCAATGTGCAAAGGAAGAATGGAGAGCCCAGGGCCAGAGAGAAGAGACTGGTATCTCCCAGCCAGATGTAAAGTTTACTCAGAACCTCCTGGAAGGAAGGCATCAAGAGGGACAAAGGAGAGGTGATAGGGTTTATTCCACATGATAATGGAATGTTCAGGGTTGAATTTGTCCCAATATTATCAAGGAACATAATCAAACTCCCATTAAAGGAAGGTATCCTTGGAATTTGATCATCTTGTTCTTTTCACTAGAAAGCCTGAGTGGAGTCCTAAGACATCTTTCTCTCTTAGTTTCCTGCCCCAGGTCTTGGTTAACCTTATTGCAGAATGTCTTTCCTAGTTAACATCATAACAAACTGTAATAGAGGGAGAAGTACTTGTTAATTTTGGAATTACTTTTCAGCTAGGCAATGGGTTGATTCTTAGTCCATGACAGCACACCTATTGACAGCATGGGTGTACACCCCAGATGACCGAGGGCTGTAGCAATAACTCTTCCTTCCAGCCTGGTCCCACAGCCACGCCAACTCCAAATGAACACTCAGAGACTTACATTAATTATGAAACTGTTGGCCAATGACTAGAGATTCTTATTGGCTAGCTCTGTCTTAAATACTTACCCATTTCTATTAATCTAAGTATTTCCACGTGGTCTTATCTTACTGTAGAAAGCTCCAGGGACCTGTCATTCCTCTGGAGTCCTACATGGCGACTGTGACTGCCCATACCTCCCAGAATCTTCCTCATCTCCTAGACCTGCCTATCTTGCTGCCCTATTGACCAAGTGCTTTATTCATCAACCAATAAGATAAACATATACAGAAGACCATACCCCATCAGAGAGAAAGTTAGGAATCTTCCCATTCCAGCTATCAGCCCACTTCTTCAACTCTGGTTTCTATAGCATGTCCTCTCAGTGAATGTTACTGATGTTAATCAAAGACTGCTTGCCAAGGTTCTGGTGTGAGGATAACAATCCTGCTCTCATGATGAAGAAAAAGCAAAAGGCAACTTGAGAGCATAGGAAGACACATGTTGGTAGAAAAATATGCAATCTCCAATGCAGATACCAATGAGGGCATGGCCAAATAGAGAATGGAAACTCATCAGGGGGAGTTTCCATTAAGACTGGCCAAGGCACAGCATGCAGATGGCCCAATATGAATGAATATACCTAGAGCCTGATGGCCCATATGTAACAACAAATAAACCATGGTGATAGGGCTTGGTATAAGGACATGGTTTTCTGGACTGAACTGAAGGAAAGGCCCCTTTCAGCCAGCTGAGAGTCTCCAGATAGCCCTGGGGCAAAGCTGTTAGCTGCAATCTCTTGTCTTCTGTTAAAGTTCCTGTAAACCTCACCTTGGTGCCAACAGTGAACAAAGATTTCACCCCTTTCTTGGGCATTATGCAAGATACTTTGTATAAGTTATTGTTGAATAGTAAAAATGGCAATCTTGTCAAAAGCAATCTACAGATTCAATGCAATCCCCATCAAAACCCCAACACAATTCTTCATAGACCTTGAAAGAACAATTCTCAACTTTATATGGAGAAACAAATGACCCAGGATAGCCAACACAACCCTGCACAATAGAGGAACTTCTGGAGGCATCACCATCCCTGACTTCAAGCTCTATTACAGAGCTATAGTCCTGAAAACAGCTTGGTATTGGCACAAAAATAGACAAGTAGACCAACGGAATAGAGTTGAAAACCCTGATATTAACCCACACACCTATGAATGCCTGATTTTTGATAAACAATCCAAATTTATACCTGTCGTGTTCCAGTGCGTCTCAGTCCATGACAGCCATGAGGTTCTACCTGAGTGGGGGTGTGTGGACCTGGAAGCTCCTAGCAACCCAGAGACGATAAAGACCAAACACAGGCATCTTGTCATCTTCAGAGAGCTCTCAGTTCCATGTTGTAGAACTAGAGTTATTTCTTTATTAGCCATCTTTTCTGGTATTTCTTAACCGTCCTGCCATGACCACGAGGGAACCATTTCTCTCTTTGTTCCCTCTCCCATCTGGTCGCTGGCCCCTAACTCCTAACCTTCTGTCCATTACTCACACACCTCTCACCTCTGCCCAGGTGAGGGCCTATTCAGATACTTAGGAGCATAGAGATGCAAATAAGAGGCATATTACCCTGATGCCATGGTAAACAATGGTAGCCTTACTGACATTAACAATACAGTAGTGGGCCAGAGCTTTCCTGTGCTCCATGTTCACAGGAGCTAGAGACTGGACCCCAAAATATTCCATAACAGAATTATTCGGTCCCCCACATATAACCTGGAACAAAGAGAATATCTTCAACAAATAGTGCTGGCATAACTGGATTCAGACATATAGAAGACTACAGATAGATCCAAGCCTTTCACCCTGCACAAAACTTAAGTCAAAATGGATCAAAGACCTCAACATAAACCCAGCCACACTGAACCTATTGGAAGATAAAGTGGGAAATACCATTGAATTAGTTGGTACAGGAGACCGCTTCCTGAATGTAACACCAGTAGCACAGACACTGAGATCAACAATTGATAAGTGGGACCTCCTGAAACTGAGAAGCTTCTGTAAGGCAAAGGACACAGTCAGCAAGACAAAATGGCAGCCCACAGGTTGGGAAAAGATATTCACCAACCCCACATCTGACAGAGGGCTGATCTCCAAAATATACAAAGAACTCAAGAAGCTAGTCTCCAAAACACCAAACAATCCAATTAAAAAGTGGGGTACAGAACTAAATATACAATTCTCAATAGAGGAATCTAAAATGGCTGAAAGTCACATAAGAAAGTGTTTAACATCTTTAGCCATCAGGGAAATGCAAATCAAAACAACTCTGAGATACCATCTTACTCCTATCAGAATGGCTAAAATCAAAAACACCAATGACAGTTTATGCTGGAGAGGATGTGGAGAAATGGGAGCACTTCTCCACTGCTGGTGGGAGTGCCAACTTGTACAGCCACTTTGGAAATCAGTATGGTGGCTCCTCAAGAAAATGGGAATCAGTCTACCATAAGATCCAGCAATTCTACTCTTAGGCATATACCCAAAAGAAGCACATTCATACAACAAGGACATCTGTTCAACAATGTTCATAGCAGCACTATTTGTAATAGCCAGAAACTGGAAGCAGCCTAGATGCCCCTCAACTGAAGAATGGATGCAGAAAATGTGGTACATTTACACAATGGAGTACTACTCAGCGGCAAAAAACAATGGAATCTTGAAATTTCCATGAAAATGGATGGAACTAGAAGAAACCATTCTTAGTGAGGTAATCCAATCACAAAAAGACAAACATGATATGTACTCATATGTGGATTTTAGACATAGAGTAAAGGATTACCAGCCTACCATCCACACTGCCAGAGAAACTAGTAAACAAGGAGGATCCTAAAAGAGACAAACATTGTCCCCTGGAGAAGAGGAAAGGGTCACAATCCCCTGAGAAAATTGAGAGGATGGGAAGAGGGGGGAGGGAGCTAGGAGAATGAGAAGGGAAGAAGAGGAAGGATGCAGAGGTCATGAGGGAGCAGAAAGGTTGAGTCAGGTGAAGAATAGAAGAAAGGGTATCTGATAGGTAGGGTTTTAGTTGGGGGAGTGGTAGGGGAGGATGGGATGGAGAAGAGAACAGGGATTGTCATGTAAATCGATCTTGTTTCTAATTCAAATAAAAATGATAAAAAAATAAATTACTGTTGACCATGATCAAGTGCCTGGGTTAGCTGTAATTAATTATTAGACATCATTATCTAGCTGTCATTATTCTTATTTTACAGGCAAGGAAATCTGCTGCCAGAAACATCTGATTTGTAAGACAGATAGGGAAGTCCTAAACTAAGATTCAGGTATGCTTGACCCCAGTGGAAACCCCTTCCCCTTGGTATGCAGATCATTCTTATTTATAAATCATATTCAATAAGCTAGGAGCAAGCTGGGTCTGGGACTACAGCACTAGAGGATTATTGTCCCTTACGGGCTTCTTTCCTATCTGTTCACAGGAAGTGGAGTTTGAACAATGAATGAAAATGAAGACATGACCGCTCCTAGGTATAACCAAGGAGAAGGTTTTTATTGCAGATATGAAGGAGAGCACAGGCAGAGGAGGAGTCCAGACTGATGATGGCCAATGGAATAGACTGAGCCACAGGAGGGTAGAGAGGAGAGCTACAGAGGAAGAGAAGAGAGGGCAAATAGACAAAGACAGGTCCAGGAGTGGAGCCAAGAACAGAACCGATAGAACCGGGAGAGCACACAGCCAAAATGCTTGGAGTTTTATAGGAAGGAGAACCTGGGGGTAAGGAAGTAAAGTTCAGAGGCTAGACAGGGTTAGGGCCGCAGGGGTGAGAAGTGTTGAGAGGAGCCAGGTACTTGAGATGCTGAAAGAGACTATGGGCCAGAGTCCATTTTGATATGTTTTTCTTCTCTCTTTGAAGATCATTTTTTTCTTCGAAAACTTTATAAATGTACAAAATGTATGTTGATCATATTCCACTCATTTATTTTTTTTAAAAAAAAACTTTTTATTGATTCCTTGTGGATTTCACATCATTCATCCCGATACCATTCATCCCCCTGTCCCAATGTATCTGCCCTCTGCCCTTGCAAACTTCCCCAGCAACCTCCCAAATAAAATAGAAAAGAAATTCCACAAGCAAAAATGAAACAAACAAAACAAAACAAAACAAAATCTTGGTGTGGAAGCTGTAGCGTAGCCCAGTGAGTCACTATACAGTATACACTTTAGTCCATAAATCTTTACTTGTGTTTATTTCAATGAGGCTTCTGGCTTCTGCTATCCTATCAATACTGGGTGCTTACTGGGACTCCTCTTGGATATCCTGTTGTTGTTCTGTGTCGTGGAGATACTGCAGCTTTGGATCTGCAGGTCTGGCCCCTTCCCATGCTCCAACAGTTCATTGATGAGGTGGATGTTGGGTTGGGCTAACTCATAGCCCTGGTTCTGGGCCTGAGTGGTAGCTGGGTTGGTCAGCCTGCCAGCTCTCCCTCATTGTCACCACCTAGATGAGCTCTCCTGCAGATTTTCCTCTTTCCCTCTCTCCCCAGTGCATAAATTGTTCTTTCTCTCTCTCTCCCTCCCATTTCCCACCCTGTACTCATTCACCATAATGGTGCCTGGCCACAGCAGCTCATGGTTGATTCTGCCTACCCAGGCCAAGTGGCCTGGGGTGAAGTTGTGGCTATTTTGATATATCAATAGGCATGTCAGTTAGCCATCTGTCCCAGGTTTCTTTGAGACCTAATGAACAACACTGCCTATGATGAATGATTTAAAAGAATGAAGATTTGCTACTCTTGGAAGAGGCCTAGAGTTTGAGTTCCAGCACTGCATAAGGCAGTTTATAACCACCAAAAGCTCTAGCTCCAGGGATTCCAACACCTTCTTTGGACTTCCATGGGCATTGGAATGGTTACACACACACACACACACACACACACACACACGAGAAAGAGAGAGGGGGGGAGAAATGAAAATAAAATAAATCTTAAATAAAAATGATGTGATGTTTTCCATAGTTTGTAAAATATTCAGGTTTTACCAATAAGAAAATAAAGTATGATTATGACAGTATTTGAATCTGACATGTATTTAAAGGGTTTCTGAAGATGGCACTGAAAATAAGTATGTATTTAGCTACCCAGAAGCCATCTAGGGGACCAATAGGTATGTCCTACTATCACCTTAAAAGTTATTATTTTCTTTAACATAAAAAGGGGGTATTGGGGATGTAACCCAAGATAAGCCCTTTGTGCATTCAAGATAAGCCCTGTTAGACAGAGTTACTTCCTAGCTATTGAATTTAAATACAGTGTCTCCTTACATGGTTCAAACTGACATTGAACTCACAGTGTAGCCCAGGCTGGCCTCTTTTTAGCTTAATTTTTCAAGAGCTGTTTTATTTTTTTCAGGCAAGGGCTGCCATATTTGGCTCCCCTTAGCTTTTTTATTTTATTTTATTTTATTTTATTTTTTGTAACTGGGAGCTTTGGGGGATTATGCAAGTACTTAGGAGGCTTACATTCTAGTTAAGGTCACTGACTATATTCCAAACAGTAGATGTGATTCATTCATCTTTTGAGGAATCTCCAAGGGATTTTCATCAATACTCATTCACTCATTCACTTTTGATCTTAGATGGGAAAAGGGGTGGGGCATTAGGAACACATTAAAATCACTATTATTTTCAAAGTACTTTTGGTTCTCCTATAAAGCTTCAGCTGTCAATTTGACACAGCCCAGAGTTATCTGAGGGAGTCTCAACTGGGTGATTGCCTCAGTCAGATTGGCCTCTGGGCATGCCTATGGGGGTAATTCTTGATTGCCAATTGAAGCAGGAGGGCCCAGCCTACTGTGGACAGTAGTATCACCTCAGGGCTGGTAGTCCTGGAGTAAATAAAAAAGTTGAATGAACTCATGCCTGAAGAAGCAAGCTAGCAAGCATTGTTCCCCTGTGGTTTTTGCTTCAGATTCCTGTCTTGCATTCCCTCAGTGATAGAAGTTACAGGAAGTGTAAGCTTTTCCTCCTCAAGTTGGTTTTGGTAATGGTGCTTATCACAACATCAGAAAGTAAAACAAGGCCCTGGTTAATCAAATGTAGTCTTCCCACATATGGTGGTATGCAAAAGAATTTTCTCTGAAGTTGGGGTAATGTGATTTTGTCAAAAGAGTTACAATAAATATCTGTGTGCCTTAGTTTTCTTTTGGTGCTAGAACAAATAGCTATACATTTAGGAGCTTAAAACAGACTTACTATTTTACAATTCTGGAATTTTAAAAAATATAATATGGCACTTTGCAAGCCCAAATCAAATCTTGGCAGGGCTGTGATCTATTTTTTTTTTTTTTTTGAGCCACCTCCTGGGCTATCCACATTCTTTGGTTTGTGTTGCCTCTCCCATTTTCAGTGAAAGCTATATAGCATCTCTCTCACTGTTCCCCATGGCCACAGCTTCCTTTGACTTTCTACCATGGTCACCCTCTTCAACTTTTAAGGTCCCTGTGATCACCCAGATGACCCAAGGTTTATCTCAGGGAATGAAAATCACCACAAGATTTTAAGACCATTTGCAGAGTCCCTTCTGCATATGGTGGCATCCCAGATTCTAGGGACTGGAGTGTCTTTGGGATCACTAATCTCCCTACTATACTGGATGTGGTGAGTGGTAGGGGGTAAGAGAACAATTTTGGAGAGGGAAATCATAACATGAGAAGGTTTTCAGGTAATGCTGTTTAGCTTCCTCTTAGCATTTAGCTTGCTCTCTCTAGTGAGCGCCTGTGGATATTTCTGGATATCCCCCTTCTTAACTTTTCACACACCAGTTGCAAGAGCTAAAGCCCATAGGGAATACAGACTGTTCTTGGGGTTGCTCATTTATGAGGGAAGGGGCACAGCATTTAGTAGGGAATTACTCTGTGGTGGGTCATTCCTGTAGATGATTCTCCTGCATGCCTCAATGAACTGATGGATTGGGTACCTTTGCTCTCGTTCTACAGATGAGAAGAAGAAAGCCAGTGTTAAATAAGCTGACGTGGTTTCAGAAGGTCAGTAAGTGGGGGAGCTGCGATTCAAATTCCACCTAATCTGATTTAGAATGTGCTTCTTCTCAAACTCCCTTATATACTGTTCCTTAAAGGCCCAAGGCCACCTCACAAGTTCAAGCAGAAACTTAATTTTAACCCTGGTGCCTTTTCCTTTGTGCTGTACTAATGGCATGATGAGAAGGGTTCAGATTACTGGTGTAGAATAAGGCTACAGTATGACAAAGGAAGTACACCAAATTGGAGTACACTTGATTTGATACCTAAAAAAATAGTGTTTAACTCAGGAGCTTACAGTTTCTGAAGCTATATGGACATTTTTCTTATTTCTGAAGTCTATTTGTTTCTAAATAACTGAATGTTTAAAATGTTTTTGTTACTGTATTTCTTACTAATTGCAACCAGAATCAAGTCTGGCTTGGTGGATATATAACAAACCAAAGGTCTTGAGGGGTGAATTTCTAGGCATTGGGCAGAAACTGAAATAATACACTCAAGGGTCCCACAGCTAGGTTGAAAGGAGTTTGGCAAGGCTACCAATTTACATGAACTCAAAGCCGAAACCTCTGATTCAGTTTTTAGTTTCCAACCCCACCAGGGCAAGCTCTACTATTCTGGCTACCATTATCAATGCACAACAGAGTCTCTCTAATTTGGTGACCTACAAGCACAGTCTTTTATTGCCCTGGTGATCTTCCAGTTTGGTAGGGCTCAGAGGAAACCATTCATGTTTGACAGACATGTATCTTCTAGGAAAGCTCCCTGGTACTGGCTTCCAAGTACCAGGAAGTGTGTCCATGCTTTTGTTAGTGAAGGGATAATAGCTACAGTACAAGAATGGTGATACTATGTGCACACGCTTGCCACAGAGAAGTGTGTGCATGCATGCACGTGCGTGCTAAGGTTTATTGCCTTTTTTCTTTTCTGTTTCCTTTCTTTCTTCCCTGGGGTGCCATTTCATGCTCAATGCACATGACAGGAGCAAATAAAAATAAAGAGTACCACAAGCATGCCTGGGATTCATTAACTCTGGAGGTTAATCCTGGTTCCTTCACTAGGCAGATTCACCCTCTCTGAGGATATTAGGAAGTCTTCACTGCATGCATAGTTATAGAATTTCTGAGCCCAGTATCTCCTCTGAACCCATGAACTCTCTCCTCTGTATCCATGAACGACACAGGTACTTTTGGAAAGCTTAGAATTATAAGCTTCATAAGTTCAGCACAGGGAGTGGGAAGGAGAGTCATTCCAGGAGAAAAGGGCAGGAGACAGGATATACAGAGTGAAAGAAAGCCCAGTGGACAACAGAAGGAAATAACACAAAACCATGAAGTGTAGGTCCAGACACCCCATATCCTGGGATGATTGACAGAAGCCTGGCAGGACTCTGCCTTCAATGTGCACCACACAGCACTGCTGATCATGCCAAGAAGAGCAGGTACTAGGCAGCAAGGCTATGCCAAGCCAGTCCTTGGTGCAGCCTGAATCTCATATTCTGAACTACATTTTCCCAGCCAGCAATCCTGAGATTTCCACCCAAGTCTTTGCATTATGAACTCAGCAGTAAATGAAGTTTGGGCTCAGCTTGCCTCACAAAACAGTCACAAATTCTTTGATTCTATTTTACTGCAGTGAGTTCTATGGTTGTTTTTGCCTCATACATATGACTGAAGTGCAATGAGGCCAGTTTCCAGAGCCAGCTCTTAAGAGGGGAACAGCTTTCAGTTGCCTGCTCTTGGGATCCAGCCACCATACTGTGAGGAAGCATAGACGGTCTCCAAAAGAGGCACATCTGGAGAGAAATGGAGGTCCCTGGCTGGTGGCACATGGAACCAACTCCTAGATGATGTGAGGGAGACAACTTGGAAGCCAGTACCAGGGAGCTTTCCTAGAAGATACATGTCTGTCAAACATGAATGGTTTCCTCTGAGCCCTACCAAACTGGAAGATCACCAGGGCAATAAAAAACTGTGCTTGTAGGTCACCAAATTAGAGGGACTCTGTTGGGTAGTGGTAAAGGTAGCCAGAATAGTAGAGCTTGGCCTGTGGGGATGGAAACTAAAAACTTTAGTGCTACCCATGATGGAAATTAATATTCAGTTGCCAGAGTTTTGTCCCATGAAGCCTTGAAATGTTATTGGAAGTACTTCAGGCAGTCATTATCAGTAGATAAGAGATGGCACAGAAAATGAAACCATTTGCCAACTCCTGGTTAACTGATGAGTAGTTGAGGAAGGTGTTTTAGATCGTAGACATGCTGACTCCTGAACTCAAAAGTTCTTCTGGTCACACTGTACTCTAGGGAACTAGGATGACACTTTGGTTAGCCCTCAGCTTCTCCCAGTGATTGCCAGTGGAGGCTTGGTTCCCACTGTGCTGTTACTGGGAGGTGGTAGAAGTTTGGGTGGAGCATACTGGGAGGACTTTAGATCACTAGGGAGGAGTGTCCCTTAAGAGTGCTTATGAAATCTCTTTTCTCTAGTATCCTGGTGGTGAAGCAGGTAGTTTTTGTTGCCTTATCCAAGGCAGTGGGGCCAAGGGATTGTGGTTCAAAACCTCCAAAAGTGACCGTCAAAATAAACTTATCTCTCTATAAGTTGATTTCCTCAAGAATTTGTTATAGTAATAGAGAGGTGATTAACACTGGGTTACAAACTCCATCAAAAAGCCTGCTTTGAATCTGAATTATGAAACCAGAAATTGTCACCTTTGCCCTTTGGTGGTTCCTTAAGTGATGGTCACTCTTGACTTATTGTAGGGTCCCTGAAGTCAGGGATGATGAGATGCCATTCTCTTCCCTTTACACTTGAAACTGGCTAATGGGGAGATAGATGGTCATAGCCCAGTGATCCTATTACTAGCAGTTGCCTGTACTCCTCCTGTCAGTCTGCTTGAGTAATCCTACCCAAGTAGTACCCCACACAATGCTTGGCTTATGTTGCTGTAAACATACTTGTTGAATAGATATGATCAAGGAACAAGGTTGATCTTTTTCATTTATTTTCACTATCCAGTAGAGCCTGGCACATAGTGGCTGCTAAACAAATACTCATTGAATTGACTGTAATAGCATTTATTTCCAAATACTGGCTCAATGAACAAGCAGGGTCTTCCTGCTCCTTATAAGAAACTCTCAAAAATTGTTTTAATTGAAAAAATATCAACACCAAACAGAAGCATAAAAGAGCCAGAGTTCAAAGAAAGAATTATTCATAACTTCCAAGTGCTTCCATCTCTGGGTTTTAATGCAAGTCATTCTGCAGTTGAGAATGTTGTAGTAATTACAGGCAAGCTAATATCGCTGCCATATGGCTTGAAAACAGATCCGAATTCTGAAAGCCGCTATCAGCAGTTTTATTTTCTGTTGTGCTTGTCTGCAGACCACACCCCCCCCCACACACACACCCCTGGCCTGGCCTGTCTTTTTCTATCTTTTTGCTTTTATCTTATTTTTCAGCCCTACCTTCTTCCTCTCCCACACCATTCTCCCTCACTGATCCCTCTCTTCCAGCCTTGAGCCACACATTTTGAAGCTATTCTTATAAAACATTCAGCGGATCTGAGAGGTAATTGCAGTGTTCTGAGTAGGTCATGACATATCTCTATCTGATCCCATTCGAAGAAGAGAACCAAGGATGCTCTCTGACCTTCTGTGAACAGACTGGGCCACTTTGTCCCCAAAGTATGGTCACATGATTGAAAGAAAAATAATCCAATTAATCTCTCTGCTACCGGATCACCCTAGTGTCACACTTCAGACCTGGTTGCACAAAGAATAACCAGGGGGAGCTATTTAAAAAGCACTGATGCTTGATCTCCTCCCCCTGAGATTAGATACTGAATTAATTGTTCAAAGTAGAGTCTGGACATCATGGCCTCTAATATTCTCTTGGTAATTCTAATAGGAAGCCAAGATTGAGAACCTGCCCTAGGTTCTTAGTCTTGGATAAATAGCAATAAGACCTATACTTTCTCCTCTTGCTCCGTGTTCCACTTGGAAATTAGACACTATAAGTAGTTATCAGAAAAGCAACACCAATTGCAAGATGAACTCACCATTATTTAATCAAAACAACTACAGATTTGCTTAGCTCCAAACATATTTGTGAATGGTCGAATAGTCTTAAGAAAACACTAGGAAGTAAGCTGGGGTGCTCTGAATGGTTTTCTTTAATAAGTGGAGACTTAGGTGGTAGGATATTTGAATCCAGGAGCTTTCTCTCAGAATAGCGCTTGGTAAGTCTCTAAGGTCTAAGAGTCAAGACTACTCTAGTCTGCCCTGAATTCACACTGCAAGGATAATTGCCTTGGGAGTAAAAGCAAAAGCTGGCTGGTCTCTCCTGCCATTGTTCTGGTTCCCTAGAATGGAAGTGCCTAAAGGCATTCTTTAGCAAATTAGTTGATGAGATTAGCTAATGATCTGTCTGGAAGGTCAAAGAGCCTAAGGCAACACTGAAAGGGGCCAAGGCCAGCACTGGTAAGGAAGCACCTGCTGTGTGGTCAGACACAGTTGACAGTGCAGCCCAGAGTTAGAAGGAGCCTGGAGGGTGTCAGTGTTAGTGCAGCCAGAATGAGCCTAGAATGTGACAGTGGACCACGGAGGTTACTTGTTGCTTTCTGATTGCCTGGGATGTGTATGAAGGAAATAGCTACTGACTGGTAGTGAAAAGCAAAACAAAGCCAGTTCAGTTCTCTAGATTAGAGACTCCTACAGTCAGCTTGCTAGAGCCTCAGTGTCCTTACCTGTAAAATAAGGATGATCCCACCCTTTCTGGGTATGCCATACAGTTAGACTGGGTCTTAAGTTGAGGTGTGTGTGGAAAGCCAGTGTGTTCTACCCTTGTAACATCTTTCTTGAAAGAACAGTGTGGGTATTTGGAAGACTGGTGGGCAGAGGATGAAAAGCCCTGTTATCCGGTTCCACTTTCATCTCTTGTTAGCCACAGACAAATTGCTCCACTACTTCCTTTACAGTGACATGGGACAATAGTCACAATACTATTCTGGGAGATAGAAAGTATCATTGGCAAAACTTATGAGGGAAGTATAGCACTAATTATTAATTGTTATATATATGGTGATATTAGGATTACAACACACATACTTCCCAGAGTCACCTTTTTGACTCAATATTGAGCTTTTAGATGACCATCGGAGTGACTGTGTTGTGGAGTATTAGTTTAAGATGTGTTACATTTGTTTATGCTGTGGAATATTTGCTAAATGATGCAAAAAAGTATTGCATTTTTTTTAAAGTTGCATTTGTTGAACTCTGTGAAGCTGTATTACTTTGCCTGCCTAAAACACTTTATTGGCCTAATAAAGAGCTGGATGGCCAAGAACCAGGCAGGAGAGGCATAGGTGGGCCTGCTGGGCAGAGAGAATAAATAGGAAGAGAAATCTAGGCTCAAGAAGGAGCAAGGAGCAAGAAAAGCAGGAAAGGAGGACAACAGGGTCCACCCAGCCACCCAGCCCCAGCCACCCAGCCACAGAATATGAAGGAAAGAAAGATATATAGAATAAAGAAGTATAAAAAGCCCAGGGGCAAAACGTAGTTAAAGAGAAACAGGATAATTTAAGTTAGAAAAGCTGGCTAGAATCAAGTCAAAGCTGGGCATTCACAAGTAAGAATAAGTCTCTATGCATTTATATGGGAGCTGGGTGGCAGGCCCCCAAAGAGAAAAAGAAACAAACAAAAACAACTACATGACTGATCTACAGAGCAGTCTACATTTATAAGACATTTTCTAATACCCTATGAAGCTGGCTTCCCAACCTCTGTCCCACTTAAAATATCCTGTGTCGGTTATTCATGAAAACATTGTTCCCTTTGCTGGTGACTGGTTTAAGAGATAGTTGACTCAAACCTGGGCAATGAAGTATATGGTAAGCCTATCAAGGGATCACAAGCAGACTGATCCTATTCTACTCCTGGACACTCACGGGTGAAGGGCTGCAATGCCTAGAACTCATGAGAAAACGGCCCTACAGCATCAAAATTTACTGTGGGTAGTGGGAGGGAAGAGTTCAAGAGCCTTGAGAGTCATTGAGCAATTGAGTCAACCCTTAAATCCCACTCTTTACTCAATTTTTTTTTAAATGAAGCTTTAAAAATTTCTTCAAAAAAGATGTCTTAACTGATTTCCATTATAATTTACCCAGTTATATAATTCTCAACACTTACTTTTTCTTTTGACATTTTCTATGGGAGAACAGCTTCCACCTTCACTATTATAAAAATGAGGTTATAGATTTGGCAAATATGAAAAACATTTAATGAAGAGAATGCAAATATCCTGTACCCTTTATTTCTTGCAGGAAGCTATCACTAACAACAGTTTGGCCAACTTTCCTTGGCGTTTTCTCTTAGCCTGTTTGTGTTTACTTGGTGTCTTGCAGAGAGAGGAAAGATGAGATTTGATGGACTCATGTACTTCTTCTAGAAGGAGTAATGATAAAAAAGGGGGGATGGATAAAAGGGATGGGGCAGATCTGGGAAAACTTGCTGAGAGGAACCTCAAAGTGTACAGGAGGTGTGGGAGGACAGAGAACAGAGAGGAGTTTTTCAGACAAGTATAGCCATCAAGGTTTTCCCAAACAGTTGGTGGTGGCTCTTGCTGGCTTTCAGTGCTGGGCAAAGGAAGGTGTGTCTTTCCTTTCCTCCTGTCTTCTCTAAGCTCACAGAGATAAGGCCTGCCCTCCCTGTCTGGTGGAAGCAAACACTGCAGCCAGCTGGCGCCGTCATATTTTGAGAAGCTCATTAAAGGCAGCCCAGGGATCTAATTAATTGAGGTGAGAGCTGTGTTTCCAGGAATCAAGCCATGAAGCTTGTACAGATGCTTATAATTCAGGCAGACAAAGATTATAATGCTTCATTCATGGTCAAGATTGCTACAGAGAAGCACTGAGCTGTGTGCGATCTATACAATCAATTTGCTTAGGTCAAAGATTATTAAAAACCTGGGGACAGTCCCGGATTCAGATATCCATCCATCTATCTATCTATCTATCTATCTATCTATCTATCTATCTATCTATCTATCTACCTGCCTACCTCTCTGACATGTGGATGCAACAATGTTGAACTTCAGCATGGGAAGTCATTAAGTGAGGTCAATTGGCTGCAATTCAAGAACATGAACTTGTGTTGAGTACATGTCAGTAAGGTGTGCATAAGTACCAATATTCTTATGGTTTAATTATTTCTAAGGCCTTTTCTGTAGAGGATAGAGTTCTAGTCTTTAAGGATTAGTGCTCAGGTGACATACATCTCATTGGACAGAGTAAATAGAGTAGTAATGGTTCCTGAAAGAAGTTCTAGGGTTCATTAGAAAAGACACACCGTTAATTAGCAATATCTGTATGTGTACCAGATGGGATCCTTTTCTGTTATGGTCTAAATGTTAACCACTAAATGCTTCCAGGAGATCTTGGGACTTCAGGAATAGTATCAGAAAAACAGAGAGCCAGGTCAACTGAGTTCTGATTCTGATTGTGTCTTGGTTCAAATATGGACTGCCCCAACAGGTTCAAGTATTTGAACACTTGGTTCCTCACTAATGATATTGACCTCAGAGGTTGTGGAGCCTTTGGATGTGGAGCCTAATGGAGGAGGTGGTACACTTTGGGTGGGCCATGGGGGTTACAAATTAGCCCCACATCTGGTCAGATTCTCTCGGATTCTGGATCTGTCAAGATATAACAAGCTGTGCCAGATGCTCCTGCCACCATGGACTGTGTGCCAGCTGCTGTGGCTTCTTCACTACAATAGACTGTGACCTCTTAAACTGTGAGCCCAGAACAAACCCCTCCTCCCTTCAGTTGCTTCTGCTAAGTATTTTGTCACAGGATGGAGAGGATCAAATACAACCATGTTGTCTACTTACCAGTTTTCTCCACTTCAAGTGGTTTTAGTGATTTAATTTCTGCCTGTATCATAGAGTTGTCATGGGAATCAAGTATGATGCTCTGCACAGAAGATCAGGGATATTATAACAGGCTGTCCTCTGTCCTTTTGATATTGATGTGATGAAAAAAATCCTTCTTGTGTAATATTCATTAGTTAGGAATTTTATAAATTTCCTGTATCCAAGACAATGTAAAGATGTAAGTTTTGTTTTTTGGTTTTTTTGTGATTTTTTTAAAACTTAACTTAGAAACAAGCTTGTTTTACATGTCAATCCCAGTTCTCTCTCCCTCCCCTCCTCCCCTGTCCCCCACCTATCCTCTATCCCTTCCCGTTTCTGTTCCCCAGGGAGGGTGAGGCCTTCCATGGGGGATCTTCAAAGTCGGTCATGTCATTTGGAGCAGGGCTTACCTAGACTCTCCCCACTCTGTCTAGGCTGAGAGAGTATCCTTCTATGTGGAACAGGCTCCCAAAGTCCATTCCTATACTAGGGATAAATGCTGATCCACTACCAGAGGCCCCATAGATTGCCAGACCTCCTAACTGACACCCATGTTCAGGGGGTCTGGATCAGTCCTATGCTGGTTTCCCAGCTATCAATCTGGGGTCCATGAGCTCTTCCTTGTTCAGGTCAGCTGTTTCTGTGGGTTTCTCCAACCTGGTTTTGACCCCTTTGCTCATCACTCCTCCTTCTCTGCAACTGGATTCTAGGAGTTTGGCTCAGTGTTTAGCTGTGGGTATCTGCTTCTGCTTCTGCTTCCATCAGCTACTGGATGAAGGCTCTAGGATGGCATATAAGCTAGTCATCAGTCTTATTATTGGGGAGGGGCATTTAAGGTAGCCTCTTCACTAATCCTTAGATTGTAAATTGGGGTCATCCTTGTAGATCTCTGGATATTTCCCTAGTGCCAGATTTCTCTTTAAACCTGTAATGGCTCCCTCTATTATGGTATCTTTTTTGTTGCTCTCCTCTATTCTTCCCCTGACTCAATCTTCCTGCTCCCTCATGTCCTCCTCTTCCCCCCTCCTCTCCCCTTCTCTTTCTCCCTACTCCCTCTTCCCTCCCCACATGCTCCCAATTAGCTTAGGGATTTTTGTCCCTTTCCCATTCTCTGGGGGACCATGTATGTCTCTCTCTTAGGGTCTTCATTGTTTCCTAGCTTCTCTTGTGTAGGGTGGTAATCTTTTGTTCTATGTCTAAAATTGATATATGAGTGAGTACATACCATTTTTGTCTTTTTGGGACTGGGTTACCTCATTCAGGATGGCTTCTTCTAGTTCCATCCATTTGCCTGAAAATTTCAAGATTCCATTGCTTTTTTCTGCTGAGTAGTACTCCATTGTATAAATGTATCACATTTTCTTTACGCATTCTTCAGTTGAGGGGCATCTAGGTTGCTTCCAGGTTCTGGCTATTACAAATAATGCTGCTATGAACATGGTTGAGCAGATGTCCTTGTTGTATGAATGTGCTTCTTTTGGTTATATGCCTAAGAGTGGAATTGCCAGATCTTGAGGTAGACTTGATTCCCATCTTCCTGAGGAACCACCATACTGATTTCCAAAGTGGCTGTACAAGTTGGCACTCCCAGCAGCAGTGGAGGAGTGTTCCCTTTTCTCTACATCCTCTCCAGTGTAAACTGTCCTTGGTGTTTTCGATTTTAGCCATTCTGACAGGAGTAAGATGGTATCTCAGAGTTGTTTTGATTTTCATTTCCCTAATGGCTAAGGATGTTGAGCACTCTCTTAAGTGTCTTTCAGCCATTTTAGATTCCTCTATTGAGAATGGTCTATTTAGTTCTGCACTCCACTTTTTAATTGCATTGTTTGGTGTTTTGGTGGCTAGCTTCTTGAGTTCTTTGTATATTTTGGAAATCAGTCCTCTGTCAGATGTGGGGTTGGTGAAGATATTTTCCCATTCTGTGAGTTGGTGTTTTGTCTTGCTGACTGTGTCCTTTGCCTTACAGAAGCTTCTCAGTTTCAGGAGGTCCCATTTATTAATTGTCGATCTCAGTATCTGTGCTACTGATGTTATGTTCAGGAAGTGGTCTCCTGTACCAATTCATTCAAGGGTACCTCTTACTTTCTCTTTTAAGAGGTTCACTGTGGCTGAATTAATTGATCCATTTGGACTTAAATTTTGTGCATGGTGATAGACATGGATCTGCAGTCTTCTACATGTCCACACCCAGTTATGCCAGCACCATTTGTTGAAGATGCTTTCTTTTTCCATTGTATAATTTCAGCTTCTTTGTCAAAAATCAGTGTTTGTAGGTGTGTGGGTTAATATCAGAGTTTTCAATTGATCCCATTGGTCTACCTATCTATTTTTGTGCCAATACCAAGATGTTTTCAGGACTATAGCTCTATAATAGAGCTTTAAGTGATAGGATGGTGATGCCTCTGAAAGTTCTTTTATTGTACAGGGCTGGATATCCTGGGTCTTTTGTTTTTCCATATAAAATTGAGAATTGTTTTTTCAAGGTCTGTGAAGAATTGTGTTGTTATTTTGATGGGGGTTGCACTTAATCTGTAGGTTGCTTTTGGCAAGATTTCCATTTTTACTATATTGATTCTACCTATCCAAGAGCATGGGAGATTTTTCTATTTTCTGGTATCTTCTTTAATTTCTTTCTTTAAAGACTCAAAGTTCTTGCTATACAGGTCTTTTACTTGTTTGGTTAGCATTACTCCAAGATATTTTATGTTGTTTGTGGCAATTGTAAAGGGTGATCTTTCTCTGATTTCTTTCTCAGCCCATTTATCATCTGTATACAGTAGGGCTACTGATTTTTTGAGTTAATGTTGTGTCCTGCCACTTCACTGAAGGTGTTTATCAGCTGTAGGAGTTCCCTGGTAGAATTCTTTGGATCACTTATGTAAATGATCATGCCATCTGCAAATAGTGAAAGGCTGACTTCTTTTCCAATTTGTATCTCCTTTTGTTGTCTTATTGCTCTAGCTAGAACTTCAAGTACAATATTGAAGAGATATGGAGAGAGTGAACATCCTTGTCTTGTTCCTGATTTTAGAGGAATCACATTGAGTTTCTCTCCATTTAGTTTGATGTTGCCTGTCAGTTTGCTGAATATTGCTTTTATTATGTTTAGGTATGTTCCTGTTATCCCTGATTTCTCCAAGAACTTTATAATGAAGCGGTATTGGATTTTGTCAAAGGCTTTTTCAGCATCTAGTGAGATGATCAGGTGTTTTTGCTCTTTCAGTTTGTTTATATGGTGAATTACATTGATGGATTTACACATGTTGAACCATCCCTCCATCCCTGGGATGACATCTACTTGATCTTGGTAGATGATTTTTCTGATGTGTTGTTGGATTCAATTTGTCAGTATTTTATTGAGTATTTTTGCATCAATGTTCATGAGGGAGATTGGTCTGTAGTTCTCTGTCTTAGTTGTGTCTTTGTGTGGTTTGGTTACCAGGGTATTTGTAGCCTCATAAAAAGAGTTTGGTAATGGTCCTTCTGCTTCTATTGTGTGGAACTATTTGAGAAGAATTGGTATTAGCTGTTCTTTGAATTTCTGGTAGAAATCTGCACTGAAACCATCTGGCTCTGGGCTTTTTTTGGTTGGGAGACTTTTGATGACTGCTTCTATTTCATTAGGGGTTATAGGTCTATTTAAATTGCTTATCAGTTCTTGATTTAATTTTGGTAAGTGATATCTATCCAGAAATTGTCCATTTCCTTTAGATTTTCTAATTTTGTAAAGTACGGGTTTTCAAAGTATGACCTAATTATTCTCTGGATTTTCTCTGTGTCTGTTGTTATGTCCCCCTTTTCATTTCTGATTTTGTTAATTTGCATGTTCTCTCTCTGTCTTTTGGTAAGTTTGGATAAAGGCTTGTCTATCTTGTTGATTTTCTTGAGGAATCAACATTTTGTTACATTGATTCTTTGTATTGTTTCTCTAGTTTGTACTTTATTCATTTCAGCCCTCAATTTGATTAGTTCCTGGCATCTACTCCTCTGGGGTGAGTTTGCTTCCTTTTGCTCTAGAGCTTTCAGTTGTGCTGTTAATTCTCTGGTACGACTATTCTCTAGTTTCTTCATGTGGGCACTTAATGCTATTAACTTTCATTTTAGCGCGGCTTTGAAAATGTCCCATAAGTTTGGGTATGTTGTGGCTTCCTTCTCATTGAATTCTAGGAAGTCTTTCATTTCTTTTTTTATTTCTTCCTTGACCCATGAATGGTGCAATTGAGCATTATTCAATTTCCATGAGTTGTAGGGTTTCTGTAGTTTGTGTTGTTGTTGAATTCTAACTTTAAAGCATGGTGGTTTGATAAGATACAGGGGGTTATTGTAATTTTTTGTAACTATTGGGGTTTTCTATATTGTGAAGTATGGGGTCGATTTTTGAGAAAGTTCCATGTAGCGCTGAGAAGAAGATAGATTCTTTTGTGTTTGGATGGAAAGTTCTATAGATGTCCATTAAACCCAGTTGGGTCATAACTTCTATTAGTTTCTGTGTTATGTTTCTGTCTGGTGGTCCCGTCTAGTGGTGAGAGTTGGGTGTTGAAATCTCCTACTATAAGTGTGTGACGTTTTATGTGTTATTTGAATTTTAGTGATGTTTCTTTTACGAGTGTGGATGCCTTTGTATTTGGGACATAGATGTTCAGAATTGACACTTCATCTTGATGGATTTCTCCTGTGATGAATAAGAAAATGACATCCTTCATTTCTTTTGATTGATTTTAGTTTAAAGTCTAATTTGTTGGATATTAGGATTTACACCCGATTTTTTTCTTGGGTCCATTTGATTAGAAAATCTTTTCCCAACCCTTAATTCTGAGATACCATCTGTCTTTGAAGTTGAGGTATGTTTCTTGCATGCAGCAGAAGGATGGATTCTGTCTACGTATCCATTCTGTTAGCCTGTGTCTTTTTATAGGCAAGTTAAGACCCTTAATATTGAGAGATATTAATGACCACTGATAATTTATTGTTGTTTGTTTTGGATTTGCTGTTGGTGGTTTGGCATTGTGTGTGGATTTCCACCCTTTTTTTCTTTTGGTTGTTGGTAAAGTGGGATTATCTATTGCCTATGTTTTTGTGGGTGCAATTAACTTCCTTGGGTTGGAGTTTTCTTTCTATAACTTTCTGTAAGGCTGGATTAGTGGATATGAATTGTTTTAATCTGGTTTTGTCATGGAATATCTTGGTTTCTCCATCTATGGTGATTGAAAGCTTGCCTGGTTATAGTAGTCTGGGTTGGCATCCATGGTCTCTTAGTGTTGTTAGAATGTCTATCCAGGAACTTCTGGCTTTCAGAGTTTCCAGGAGAAGTCAGCTAGGTTCTGATAGGTTTGCTTTTATATGTTACTTGACCTTTTTCCTTTGCTTCTCTTAATATTCTTTCTTTAGTGTGTATGTTTGGTGTTTTGATTATTTTGTGGTGAAGGAACTCTTTTTTTTGTGACCCACTCTATTTGGTAAGCTTTTTGTACTTCATTGGCATGTCTTTCTTTAGGTTGGGAAAGTTTTCTTCTATGATTTTGTTGAATATGTTTTCGGCACATTTGAGGTGGGTTTCTCCACCTTCTTCTGTACCTATTATTCTTAGGTTTGGCCTTTTCAGAGTGCCTCATATTTCCTGGATTTTTTGTGTTAGGGATTTGTTGGACTTGAGATTTTCTTTGGTCAATGAGTCTATTTCTCCTAGTGTATCTTCAATTCTTGAGATTCTCTCTTCCATCTCTTATATTCTGTTGGTTTGCTTGCATCTGTAGTTCCTGATTGTTTACTCAGCTTTTCTATTTCCAGCATTCCCTCAGTGTGTGTGTGTGTGTGTGTGTGTGTGTGTGTGTGTGTGTGTGTGTTTTAATTTTCTCTATTTCAGCTTTCAGGTTCTTGAACTGTTTGACTTGATTCCTTCATGTGTTTCATTCTTTTTTCTTGGCTTTCTTTAAGAGATTTGTCGATTTCTTGTATTTTTGGTTTGTTTTTTCTTCCATTTCTTTAAGGGATTTTCTTATATCCTCTTGAGGGCTTCTATAATTTTCATGAAGTTGTTTTTAAGGTAATTTGCTTCATCTTTGTTCGGATTTTCAGGTCTTGCTGGTGTAGAGTGCCTAGACTCTGATGGTGTCATATTGTTTTTTCTGTTGTTGAATGTGTTTTTATATTGTCTTCTTCCCATCCCTTCTTCCAGTGGGTGTAGGTGGAGTCTTTTCCTCTCCTGGTTTGTACAGGTACAAGGTTTTCTTCTGGTAGGTGAAAGTAGGTCCAATACTCTGATGGCCTCTTCTTTCTGTGGGTGGAGGTGGGACTAGTACCAGGAGGTTGGTAGATCCTGGATGGGCTGTTCTGCTGGGATGGGTTTCATTGTGTGCAGGCCCCAAACCTCAGGAGGCTCTGAGCAGGTCATGGGAAGGTGGATCGGAGACAGGCCCATGCTTACCTCCTCCCATGTGTGGAGGCAGGACTAGGATGCTGAATGCTCTGGGTGTGGTTGTTCACCTGGAGGGTTCCCCAGTGCACAATTCCCAGGCCTCAGGAGGCTCCAAGTTTTTTTTTTTTTTTTTTTTTTTTTGATTTCCGCATGTACTTTTCCCTGAATATAGAACTAGGAAGAGGCTCTCTCTATATGACTCTGTTAGACTTATTGTCTGTTTTTATGGACTTGATATTGGTAGTCAACTTAGCTGGTTGCCCAGTTATTCCTCATTTCCTATGGTATAATCATCCCTACCATCATCACAGTAATAAATAACATTTGGCATCAATTATCAATTGCTTTCTATACCACATGTGAGATAAATGCTCTCATTTCTTACTTAGGGAAATCCACAATGTATTACTGTCCCCAGGTTACAGGTAATGGAGACTCAGAGAATTAACTAATTTGTCCATGGTTCACAGCTCATGCTTATTGAACACGATCTGTGCCTGGCACTGTCCTTAGCATTGACTTTAGCTACCTCATTTGACCTTAAAGGCAACCGTGTTAAGTAGATACTTAATTATTCACATTATTATTTCATGAAAAAAAAAAACGAAACTCAAAGAAGTTAATCAACTTGATTGAGGTCACAAAGCTCATCTGACTCATGGGCAGACAGGCTGACCCCAGGGTTCAGTTTACTTCCTTTTCTTTATCTTGAGTTCAGGACTGCCAGATCTGAACCTGTGCTTCATTATATTAGTCAGAGTTTTCGAGAGTAACAGAATTTATAGAATTAATGAATCTATCTATCTATCTATCTATCTATCTATCTATCTATCTATCCATCTATCTATCTTAAGGGAATTTATTAGAATGACTTACAGGCTGTGGTCTAGTTAGTCCAACAATGGCTGCCTATGTAGAGAAGGCCCAAGAATCCAGTAATTGTTCAGTATATGAGGCTAGATGTCTTCAGTATGTTCCAGAATCCCAAAGAAGAGGCTCTAATAGCAGTAAAGGAATGAACTTTCTATTAAGGCCAGATTAAAGGTGTTTCTTCCCACCTAGAAGATTCAGATTTGAAGCAGGAAGATCCATCACAGGTATGCTCCTTCATTTGGGGGGTTTTAATTAATTTCAGTTGTAGTCAAGTTGAAAACCAAAAATAGGCATCACGTATGTACACTATGCTCCATGGTAGTTTGTAGCTTTATCTTTTAAAGCTTCTGGGAGGAAGACACCAGGTGAAGAGAAAATCATGAGTGTAATTCCAGAGGGAGTGACAGATTAGGTCATCTTATTTTCTAAAGACTTTATAATAGCTCCACCATATACATGCCTCAGAGAAACAGATACCAGCAATCTAGTTGCATATAGTTGGCAGAAAATTGATTCTTAGCATTCTACTTGAGAGAGCCAGAGAAATGCTCCTTTCTGTGTACAATGTATGTGTCCCCTGTGTAACCCCATTTTGAGATGTAAATAGGCCAGGAGGATATGGCCCCATGGATAGATTAGTGTTTTTAGAAGAGAAATGAGACCCTGCCTCCTCTTCCTTTGCTCTCATGTGAGGGCACAGCAAGAAGACGGACATCTGAAAATCCAGCAAGAGTATGCTCAACAGACAATGGTTCTTCTTAGAATGAGATCTTCTGCTTCCTGGACCTGTGAGAAATAGATTCTTGCTCTTTAATTTTTCTACACTGTAAACCTGCTACAGCAGCCCAAGATCACTACAATATGTTCTCTTGTTTGAGGGATTTTCATTAGTTCCTATTAAGGCCATGAAGTGAGATAGAAGCATTCTTGATCTGTAACTATGGATGTGACATTATGGATTTGGTGGAAGATCCCCCTATCGTTTTTGATACTTTGCACATGTGGATGCTGCAGCCACATCCCTACAAGCAGCTCAGAATACTTCATCTCAATTCAGGAATCAGACTCAATTAAAGGGCTGTTTACCAAGATTACATGGGTAATTGGTGTGAGAGCTGGGACCAGAATGTAGGTATTCCATTTACTTACTTATTCTTCATGTTATTTTCATGTAGACAGACAGGTGGAATAAACCAAGAAACGTTTGCTAACTCTGTTCAGTAGGTCTCTACCTAATACTTTGCATATAATAATAACTGAATTCTTAGGGGCATACTACAAAATCTAATTACTATTCCCACCTTATGAATGAGGAAATTAAGGTTTGCCAAAGTTAATGTTCTCAAATTTGTACAACAAATGAAACCCATGTTCTTAGCAGTTCTGTGGGCTCTGTGATGGTTTCCCAAAAAGGCTGTGACTGAATAGTTGGAGGCAATGAGGATAAAGCCAAGGAGTTCCTACAACAAAACACTAAAACTTGGTGGTTGATGGTCAACAGGGAATTATTTATTTCTTGTAGTTATGGAGACTGAGAAATTCAAGGTCAAGTTGCTGGCGGATCCCGTGTCTGCTGAATAATCTCTTTAAGGCCTTTTTTTCCCTAGGGACAACAACTTTATTCTTGAAGGCTTTGTACCCATGACCACTTCTTCTGCCCCCCAAGGACCTCTCTTCCAATACTGCTATTTTGAGGTGACGGTTTCAACATATGTTTATTGATGGTCTTTGAACTATGATGGGATGATGTCTTGATTCACTGACAGTTGAAAATACCATAAACATTTAATTCACTGAACCTACTTCATAGTTTAGCAACACAGAGTCTTAGAAGATGGACTATATATCCTTGTAAATGTGCGGCTGACTGGAGTTGAGCCTCATGGCTGCTGTCCAGCATTATGCAACAGTATCACAAGGTATAATGCTAGCATGGAAAAAGATGACAATTTGAAATTTAAAGCATGGTTTCTACTGAATGTATATAAATCTTAGCATCATAAAGTGGGTAAATCATAAGTTGCACCATCTTAAGTTGAACCGTTGTGAGTTGGTGACCATCTGTACTTAGCAGACAGACATCGGGGCTATAGCAGCAGGGGAAACAGTACTGGAATGTATGTGCTCACAGTTCCTGATGAGATGGGGTTTACTGAAAAGAAAATAGTCTGCTGATATGCCAGTGGATGGAGATGTCACAAATGCTCTCAGCAAGGGTGAATGTTTGTAGAAATGTCTTGATTTTTATGCCATTACTGACAACTATTTTTACTGAAGAATCTGTGCAAATTTAATGATTTAATATCTGAATGTTAGTTTAGGTACTTTTTAAGTTCAAGAAATGAATTGTGTCAAATGCTGTTTTTGTGGAAGGGATCTCATTTTACAGCAATGAGGTGTACTATAATGGTCAAATAGCACAGAACAAACTGTGATCTCTGGAAATGATGGCGGGCCCTGGTGTATCTACTCACTTCAAATGGCCACATTGCAGTTCATATTTACTTCATATGGCCAAGATTCCCTCAGCAGCTGTGTTTGGGCTACAGTGTGTGTGGCAGGTATAACTGGTACTGGCATAAATACAGGAAGCCCTCATGGGTTTTGATGGTTCACCTTCCTCATCGACTTGACTGGATTTGGAATCACATAGGAGAGACACCTCTGAACCTGTCTGTGAGTGAGAATGAGAGTGAGGGGGAAGTACGCAACCCAAATGTGGGTTGATTCTATCCACAGTGTGGAGTTACAAACCAATTCAAAGGGGAAAAGGAGAAACCAACCAAGACCCAACGTTCTTCTCTTTCTGATTTCTGGCCAGGGATGCACAGTGACCAACCACTTCACACTTCGGCTGCTGTGTCTTTCCTGCTCAGAGAGACCACACTCTCAAACTAGGAGCCAATGTAAAACCTTCCTTCATGAAGTTGCTTTTGTCAGGCAGGTCATTTGTCACAGCAACAAGAAAAGTTAACTAATACAGGCTCACCAACTAGGACAAAGAATCTAAGGTGTGTTGCAAATGCCATGATTGGGTATACAGGCAGCTGGAACAGTTGAGATGGGGAGCCACTGATGGGTCCCTTAGCACACAGATAAGGTGGGACCAAGTCAGGCACACAAATGCATGCTGTCCAGTTGTTACTGGAATCTGAGCCCAGACTTGCACTTGCTGTAAGGCGCCCCACCTCACAGCTGAGCTGCATCTACCCCAGAGTCAGCTGCTTGCCCCTTCCTGATTTCAGTATTACTGAACTTCATGGTTTTTTTTTTCATTTACTTTGAAAAATTTCAGACTGATGGATATCTGCCTGTGTTTTCTGTGGGTTACCCTTTACTACTGTAGGCTTCCTGTTACATTACGTCAATACAACTCACTGAGATATACTTATTTTATTGTTTCCTGAGCCCATCATATGTGCTGAGTGGTTCATAAAATGAAAGTGAAATTTCTTCCTGACTGAATGCTCATATATTCACAGGACACTTCCTTTTTTAGAAAGGCCAGTATGAATAATTCCTGAACTGCAAAAACAGGTGCTCAAGTATTGAATTGTTTTCTGAAAGAGCTATTTTGGAGTTAAAGAGTATGCATTATGTTATGGAACTGAGACTCTTTGCCATACTGAAATTACCCATGCACATCATACCACACCACACACATATACACCACACAATATACACCACACACATATACACCACATTCATGCAAACACGCACACACACACACACACACACACACACACACACACACACACACACACACACTGTCCAAGCTCGGAAAATAGCTGACGATGTCACGCGTGGGCCTCTCTCTGACCCAGCATCTCTAACACAGGTGCACATTCTTGAGTTATTATTTGCTGAATGAAGGATTCCGTCTTTGAGAAGCAGACTTATTTACTCAGATATCCCTGCTTTGATATCTGAGTAAATATCTCAGATATCTTTGACAGCCTGTAGCAACCTCAAAATTGTATCAGCAGGGCCTAATATATAAGCACAACTTGATAAATTAATTTGTCTATTTTCCTTGTTATAAAATTAAATTAGTGGCCAAAGAGATGGCTCAGCAGGTAGAATTACTTACTGCACAAGCCTAATGACCCTCGTTCAGATCTCCAGAGCCCAAGGAAAAGCTAGGCATGGTGGTGTGTGCCTACAATTCCAGCACTCCTATGATCAGATCAGAGGGAGAGCGGGAAGAATCCTCTAGAAGCTTGAGGGGCCAGCAGGTCTGGAGCATTCAGTGCAGCAACAAAAAAGATGAAAAGCCAGGGGGTCACCCAAGGTTGTCTTTTAACCTCTAACACACCAACATTTACACACACATACATGTATATGAGCACACACCATTCATACATAAACACATATATAAATACTTCTAAAATTCAAAATATTCTCATGATTATTAGATACATTTATCATTTTGTGGCTAAATACTTGAGAGAAGCAACTCAAGGGATAAGTGTTCAGTTTGATACACTGTTTTAGGGGCTTTCATCCTTCATGTTGGGGAAGGAATGGTAACAGATGGCTCCATGATGGCAAGAGCTTTGATAGATGCCTGAAAACAACTCCATAGATTAGGAGGCAGAGAGGTAGGACAGGAAAAGGGGCCAGGGTATGGAGACTGAAGGCCTGCCCGAGGGACTCAATTCCTTCAGCTAGGCTCCACCTCTGGAAGGAGGTGGGGAGGCTTAACAACCTCCAGAAATAATGTCACCTTCTGGGTGTTTAAACACATGAATTTATGAGGGACATTTTACATTTAAGCCATAAAACACATAACTAAAACTTTTCCAATGGGGATGCATGATTTAGGATGCGAAGTTCCATGTGATCCTGGCATCTGGTGTTAAATCCTCTCAAGGTTTATATACAGCATTTAAACATTTGTGATGCAAACCTTAACACATATAACTCTTTCAAAAATGCAATAGGAGTAAATAATGATGGCTCTCAAAAACACAGTTTCTAAAATAAGAGATTAAACTTCCTTGTATTGGGTGGTCTTAAAGGCACACCACTGCTCTGTCATAAGGAAAATAAGAATGGTTCCAAGAGAATCAATATTGTTATTCTGTAATATCTTTGGTTACTACAGGAAGCCTCCCCAACATAATTTCTTCTTTCATTAGAAAAAGGAAATTTCTCACACACAAAGAAATGGCAGGATATTAATTTCTCTTTTGTACCTAAGGGGAGGCACATAGGTGTACCCAACATCCATGTAGCTTTGGAGGCAGAAGGATTTGTCACACCGAACTCATGAGTAATACCAAGGTTCAGCATGGGTGGCCTTCTTGGGGTGTCACAGGCAGGGTTTAGGTCTGGCAGGATCTCAGGGCTGACTGTATGGGTTCTACAGGGAGCAGGGGGCAGGGGGCTGGGGGCAGGGATGGCCAGGTCCTCTCCTTGGCCTGGGGCTGAGGGCAGGCCGTCTGGACTCCTTTATCCCTCACAGCTGGCTTCAGGATTCCCCTTTTATCTGTTCCCAGCACTGAGATGATCATCCAGGCTTTCACTTGTTCTCATTCCCTTCATTGTCTTCTTGAAGCTCCTAAACACCCATGTTAACATCTGTCCATAGCTGTTCAAAGGCACATGTTTTAACCTGAGTTTATCCCTGCCTCCCTTGCAAAGTAAGCTCAAGAATCCCTTAACACTGACAAACTCTCATTCTCTCTGCTCCCACTTTTGTCTGCAGGAAAAACTGTGTTTCTAAGATAGTATTTATGCTGGTATTAACATTCTAGGATTCTTCTTCATTTACCAAAGAACAAATTGAGAAAGAAAATGCATATATAAATGTGTATGTGCATGAAACAGACAGAGAGAGAGAGAGAGAGAGAGAGAGAGAGAGAGAGAGAGAGAGAGAGAGAGAGAGAGCATGTTTATAGCTGACTGGAGTTGAGTTCTCTTCAATTACTTACGTGATATTTATGTTTCCAAGAATGTTTTAATATTGTCACTATTCTGTGTATCCACAAAGAGTATTACACATCATGTAGTATGCTATAAATTTTATAAATAGTATCTCATCACAAGGATCAACTATTCTGTAACTATAATCACAAGAATAGACTGAGGGAGTCAGTATGTCAGCATTGTATTTATGTGCTTTTCCAATTATGAGTCTCATGAATAGGGGATTTTAATGCATCTTCACTTGAAATATGGCTGATGTCAACTAGGAGGGAATGAAGATGGTAATTTACACAATTTTAACAATGGGACAGAGAAAAAGGGAAAAGAATGTAACTGCAAACCTAGCAAGAGAAGTAATAGAAACATAGCAAAGTGGTCTTTCTGTGAGAAAAGGATAGAAGCTCCTATTAATTTGAAAGTAGAAATTTATTTGTCAGAGAGATAATGTCCTGAGTAATGCCAGAAAATTGACCTTCACATCCAGCAATTTGTTCATTTCATAGACTAAAAATCTGAGCTAAACCACCTGCATCAACATTTAAATTTCCCCTACACTGGGGTAAGTCAAATGTTGTTGGCTTACTGAGGAAGGTCTTGGTCTCTTATGCTCAAGAAGTGGACCTTTTCAGTTTGGAAATGGCTTATGGATTTGGGATGCTGAGAATCCCAAAGGTGAAAGTACAGTCCAGAGTTGAAGATGTAGTTTGTATAGGTTGTCAGCTGGTAGCAGCAGATCAACAGAGAAGGTTAATTAATTGAACCAAGAGCTATGTCTGCTATCTTAGAATTTCTGTTGCTTCAATAAAATACCATGACCCAATACTATGACCCAAAGCAACTTGGGGAGGAAAAGGTGTCTTTCATCTTAAAGCTCTGAGGTCACATTATATTACTAAGGAAAGTCAGGAAAGGAACTCAAGACAGGTACCTGGAGGCAGGACTGACACAGAGGCCAGGTGGACTCTGCTTACTGGCTTGTTCCTTATGGCTTGCTCAGCCTGCTTTCTCATAGTACCTATGGCCACCTGCTGAGGAGTGGCACCGCCCACAATGAAATGGGCCCTCCCACATCCATTGCCAATCAAGAAAATACACCACAGGGTTGTCCACAGGTCAATCTGGTAGGTTATTTTCTCATAAAACTTGCTAACACACCTACCCAGGGCTCATTTTCCTCTGACAAGAAGCAACCTAAAAGTTTGAGGGGCATAAATCATTCAGTGACTAATACACACACACACACACACACACACACACACACACACACACACACACAAAACAAAACAAAACAAACTAAAACCCAAAAACCAAAAACCAAACTTGTACACTGCACTTAGATTTCCAAAGGAGTACTAACAAGGCCCTCCAATGATTTAGAAACTCTGGAAAGCTTTACAGGGTCCCTCAGATTGCTTTATTTCCTAAAAAATAGTATTATTTGAAATTTCTATGAATATCCCAGTTCATATAGCATGAACCCAATGTTTTCTTCACCCCCAAATTAGTCTGCGGTGAGGTGATGGGTGTGAATATAGCTACTTGGAATCTCAGTCTAAGAGAAATTTAAATGTTGACGCAGGTGACCTTCATTCAGAATTTTAGTCTATGAAATGAACAAATTGTTGGATGTGAGTATACCACCTCTCAGAGTCTTTCAGTTTTCATTTTTAGTAGTTGAAAATTACTTCAGCTTCCCGGGGTTGGTGTGAGGGGGGAAATGAGACTAACAGGTGAAAGTATCAAGGCACTTGGTGGGTGTTGTACTTCATTAGCGTAGTTCAGTGTGGATGACAGGAACACCTCAGCCTTTTCTTGCTCAGGCTCAGCGGGACACCTGACTGAATATGTTTCCAGCCCAAGGGTCCTGTAGTCTTTTGGGAAGGCAGGAAGCTGGTTCCTGGACAGGGGCACCAAACTAGGAACCCCCAAGTCTCAGAGTGGGATAGTTCTATCCAAGCTTCCCAGAACATTTTGATAATGACTCCAAAGACACAATCTTCTATATCTATCTGGATCCAGCTCTGCCAATTTAGGAATACTCTACAGCAATAGAACCACTGGATCACTTCCATCTTGGTACAAGGAAGACCCTGCCCCTCAAGATGATGCTAAAACACCCACTGGTAACCAGTGGAGGCCACTCTTGCTGACAGAAAGTTTAACTAAGACTCATTCAAGCCAAAGAAACTGCAGTCTGCTTAGGGTCAGGCAAGCACTCTCCTTTGGGTACAAGTATTTCAGTATAAAAAGTGAACTGCAGGTAATTTCCGCATTCCAGTTGGTGCCATTGTATGTTCAGGGCATCTCTAATTACCTCTAGCCTGTGTCGACAGCATCCTTCCAGTTCCTTCCCCTCTTCCCTCCCAGAAAATTAACTTCAATTCATCTGCTGGCAATTTCTAGGAACCACTGCAGGATGAAGGGTTATATTGTAAAGCTGAGAGTATCAAAAAGACCTGAGTGCTAGCACTGGCTCTTCCATCTTCTGGATATGTCATCACGAATAAACTAATTAACATTTGGTGGCTTCAGTTTCTCTTGCTAAAGTAAATTTTGTGACTCACTTTCACTTATTACAGTATCTGATCCCTAAAAGTGCTTACTAAATTATTGCTATTGATCATCACTGAGAGTGATTGATAGTATCTATAAGATTATGCCTTGTATTCAATAAAGCACAAATGTCAGTTACTTAAGAAAGTGCCCATAAATAGAACTCTTGGGTGGGTTCCATATTTCCCGAGTCCTCATATTGGAGGGCTCCTTTGAGCCACTAGTGTTTGGAGTTAAGTATCCAGGTTGGCCCAAGCAGCCACACCTGCTTGCTCATCATGTCTGTCTCTACCTCTATCCTTCATTGATTGGGGTCATGTTTAGCTGTAACTATCCCCAATTGCCTGCAAACATAATCAGCTAAGTGTCTGGTACTGATGCCCCAACAAGATTGCTGAGAGATTCTCCCTGCAATAGTTACACTTAACTGAATGTGAAAATAAGCCTCCATTTCAGGGTAGGGAAAGCTTGCTTTCTTTGGTAGAAGTCTTTCTATTATCAAAAATGTTAGTCTTTCCTTTTAGTTCAGTTTTTTGGGGGTTCTGAGCACATGGATTTAAGTTCTGCATCTGTTAGTCCTGCAACTTGGACTTGATTGATTGATTCCAATCTAGCCTGCTCTGTGTGCCTGTCTAACATAACAATGAATATAGACAGGATAAACAGACCTCCCTTTGGCAAAGAGTCCAATGCAGAGGAAAATTTATCTTTGCAAATGTTTGTTTTGAAACTTCTAGCAATATACAGGACTTGCATATTTTCATGATGGCCCTGTCCCTTCCAAAATAACATTAGAAAGATATCTGGACATTAATAAACAGCAATTTATGTATAACAAAAGGCATGCTTATTTTAACTAGATTCTCCCTCTCTAACAGTATGTCCTTCTTGAATGTTCAGACTTGAGGGCAGACTGTTAGTGTGCAGTGTTTTTCTCTTTCAAAGGAAGTACCTCCTGATTACTAGTGATGAGAATTTGTTCACATTCACTGCTTGTCTCTTGTGGGCTGTATTCTGATGAAAGTTTATTGAAAGCAACAATTTGGTGTTTCTTTTGGATCACGAATTCATTAAACAAATATTGACTAAAGATTTCATATGTGATGCAAAGTTGGACAATGAGTCCAATGATCTACAACAGGATATAGAGGGCAGTCTCTACCCTCTGAAGTCAGGTTTGAGACTTCACACAAAATATAAATCAACATGCCATAAAAATAAAAGTAAAATGGGAACATATGACAAGGGATCTAAGACCATAGACATCCCAAAGGGAAGATAATGCTGTTAAATTTAGTGGTCCTAGGCTCTCAAATAGTAGCCGTGTAGTGTCTCTGTTATCCAAGTGTAATGGGGGATGTCCTTCTGTATGCTATGAATATATGTTTCTCTTATTGGTTGATGAGTAAAGCTTTTTCAGCCAATGGACAGGCAGGAAGTACAGGCAGGGTTACCAGACTATGAGAATTCTGGGAGAGGACGCAAAGGGTGAATCTCAAGGGAGACACCATGTAGCTGCCAAGGAAGAAAGAGACCCTGACATCACCAGTAAGCCAAGACCATGTGGAGATACACAGATTAATAGAAATGGGTTAATAATTGAGAGAGAGAGAGAGAGAGAGAGAGAGAGAGAGAGAGAGAGAGCCAATAAGAAGCCTGAGCCATCGGCCCAACAGTTTATATTTAATATAAGTGTCTGTGTGTTTATTTGGGACTAAACAGCTGCGGGATTGGGTGGGACAGAAAATTTCGTACACAAGTGAAGTTTCTCCCTCCCTCCTTCCCTCCCTCCCTTCCTCCCTCCCTCTCTTTCTCTCTCTCTTTCCCTCCCCTCCTCTCTTTCTTTGTGAGTGAAGTTTCTTTTATGTAGCCTTTTTGTTAAAGAGGCCCTGATTTTGACACACAGAAGCTTCTCTACTGAGCACCTACTGTGGGACAGGCACTGGTGTGTGTCCTATAGGTGGATAAGCCTATGTGTTTCCTCAAAAACCTGAGGGGTAGGTACTGTTACTATATGCTGCCATATATAATCAAGGGACAAAGGGATCATCTTGATTATTTCTATCGGTGTGATGAAACTTGGGGAGAAGGGGGGCTTATTCCATTTTATAGCTTCATCCATGACATCAGGGCAAGAACTCACAGCTCGAAATTGGAAGCAAGAACTGATGCAGAGGCCAGGAGGTATACTGCTTACTGGCTTGCTCATCCTGCTTTCTTATACACCCTTGTGACCCCTGACCTCTGCCTAGGGGTAGCACCACTCACAGTGAGCTGGTACCTCCAATATCAATCACTAATTAAGAAAATGCCCACTGGCTGGCTTACAGGCCAATCTGGTGGGGGAATTTTCTCTATTCAGGTTCCCTCTTCTCAGAAAACCCTAACTTCTGTCAAGTTGACAAAAATCAATCAAACAACAACAACAACAACAACAAAAAAAAACCCAGGAATTAAGGCTTTGATCAAAATCACACAGTTTTTATGCTGCAGAGTCTGGACTTGAACCTTGGTCATTAGACTTCAGAGCTTCATCCTTTATTGTGATACACTACTTTTCATGAGGTAATAAGCTCTCTATTGGCCTATAAGGATGTTATGGTTAAATGTTAGTAGGCTTGAAGGTCATTGAGGATTTATTCTTCCCTCATAATCATCAGCTTTAAACCTGGGAACTGAAATGACATGACTCTGATTACTTGTCAAAAGCAGAGGGATCTCAGCTGCATTTGTGGTCCTGGTTGGAGACATGATATTCTAAAGTACCCAAAGGATCATACTATTTAGTGGGAACTTTATGGTAAAGAAAAGAGATACACTATTGCCCCACACTTAACAGGTAATGAGGATGTCAGATTGCAGCTTCTCAGTGGTGCTTCCAGAGTAGGAACCTGGCCAGGGTACCTCTTTGCAAAGTAGCTCTCTTGGAAGTAGAACTGGCTGTGTAGACTCAGCCAGGAATGGGTCCCATGCAGAGGTTGCTCAGCTGGGGCTCTAGGCAGAGGACATTTCCAGGCAGAGGAAGGCAGGGACAGGAGTAGTCTGAATCTACCTGGCCATAACTCATGACTTCGTTTAAGCCTCTATACTTTCCTCCTCAGGATAATGTTCCCCATGGCTCTGTTCATTTGCCTCATTCAACCTTTGAGACACCCTGACCAGCCTCACAATCTTCTTGTCCCATGATGCTTATAGCCAACAGTATCTCTTTCATCAAACCTTCCTTGATGAATTCCAGAGACTTTCAAGAAATAGCATGAATCCTGTTTTCCTTTGTAAATGTAAATCAGGCCAATAGTACCTTTAGTTATTTTCCACTATGACCCTTGAGAGCCTCATGTTATTCAATAAAACACTCTGTCTGTCTTCTGCACCATGCTCTGTGTCTTGTCTGAATTACTTGATGGAGATGACAAGGACTGGAGAGTTGAAGAGAGGATTGAAAGAGATCCCAGTAACAAGGTGACAAACTGTGGCCAGTAGAAGAAACAAGTGAAGACAGAAAATGGTTCATATGTATTCCTCCAGAGACCAGCACTCTGGTGGTACAAAAGAATGAAAGTAATATGACCACTCAGTCACAGCTCACCCCATCATCTGCACTTAGGACCCGCAGCAACATTACACCTCTTTCTTCCTCTGTGATTCTGCAGTAGTCCCTGTTGCTAGGGTGACTGACTCTGGTTGTCAGCCTTTGGGGCTTGTGGAGAATCCACATGCTGTTAGCACTGTGCTTTCACCTTCCATTTAGCATGGTTGGGGCTGCTCCTCTGGAGTGAGCAGTATTGTCACCATCTCTCCTTCTTAAGCTGGAGAGTCTGGCTGTCCCTACTTTTATTTCTTTTTCCTTCAACACACTTTGAGCCACACACAAAGTCAGAGGACATAACAGGTTGTCAGGTTGAGACCTGGATACCAAATATTATTCTTTCTACCTTTGCATATCTTTCAAGCATCCACCTCTTCCTGGATGAGGAATGACAGAGAACTTCTGCAGAAACTGCTATGGCAGGTTGTCTTGTCTTCCAGCTAACCAGACCATGACACTTAGACTTGCACTGAACTCCTGGATTCTCATACTTAGTTCCACTTTTGGCTATTTATTTTTACTTATTTATCTAAGTTGTGGATGCCAAGTCCCTTACTGTATATTTCATCATCAGTTTCCCTTCTCTGCTTGTAGAGGTAAGTTAAGCTGGGTATTTTGTGACTGACTAATGGTTTTATGACATCCTTGCTCTACATCACTCTATGCCTAACTGTTCCAGGGAGCAAACGCTGGAGTAGGACCATGTCTTGGAGGAACAAATAAAGACCAATGACCTTGACTTTGAGCCCTGAGTTCTCGTCCTCAGAAAACACAGTCTAAAATATCTTCTAGGTAAAGAAAAAGTTATTAAAGCAATTCTAAATATCACTTATTCTCAAGCACTTATGAGAGTTGTTTAAAATAACAGCTGAAAATTAGTCAATTGATAATAATTAGAAAAAAGATGTAAGTTCAAAACTCCCAGTATGCCTGGGAAAGATGTGGGAACAAATATGACCATTTTTATAGACAGTGAGTGGGCCTTTAATTTCACAAAGAAGACTGAAGACCTTCATTTTTAAGGGAAAGGGTACAAATCTGGCTTTAAGAAGTTAAACTGAAACATCTTATTTTTATTGTGGATAGAGTGAATTTCCATGACTACCTTTCATTTGTGGGTGTGTGGCTTTTATATCACACAGTCTGGGAATATTACCATTAATTGTTAGTTGTGTGTGTTAGTTCGGAGAGTTGGTTCAATAGATGTAGGAAAACATTAGGCAACATCATTAAAGAGATCAACTCTTTAGACATGAGCTTGGGGGTTACTAAATATAGTTGACCATAGTCAGTGCCAAGATGGTTCTGACAATAGAAAATGGCAAGGTAGAACAGATACCTCTGTGTGTGTGTGTGTGTGTGTGTGTGTGTGTGTGTGTGTGTGTGTGTGTGGTGTATGAGAGAGAGAGACAGAGACAGACAGAGACAGACAGAGAGAGAGAGAGAGAGAGAGAGAGAGAGAGAGAGAGAGAGAATCTTGTTGTGTAGTCCGAGGCCGGTGTTGAACTCATTATCTTCCTGTCTAGAACTCCAAATGTGGAATTACAGGCATGCTCTGTCATATATGACCAAGACACCATGCTTGATATAGTATGTTACATAGTAGCTCCTCAACAATAATTGTCTCAGTGCATTCCATTCAGCTTTCCTTTAGAGATGGCTGAGTTGTGTAAGAATATGCTCTCTGTTCTCACTAGGAATTTTACTCATGCACCAAGCTGCCAGGAAACATTCTTGAGGCTGATTTGGGCATTGAAACACAGGAAGATGATACAAATAGGTTCATACCGCTAACCTGGATCACTTGTCAGGTTAGTAGAACATAACACCACCCCTGAAGAAAAGTGAGATTGTACACCATCACATACCAAGGAAATCATAAACAAAGCAAAGGTTTTCATTGGCAAATCACAGAATATTTAACTGAACCCAGCAGCAGAGTCAACATAGCATATTTATATTTTAAAACTGTTGGCAATACGTGCCATGACACATAGGAAATGGACTATTTGCAAAAGGCAATGTTTCAAGGGCATTAGGTATAAATAGTCTAAAAGGGGCTTATTAATAACACTGAGATGAAACTTAGAGTTATAGAATGATTGATGCAATTAAGCTCCTAGAAATAGTTTGGGCATTTTACTTTCATTTGAGGGTAAGAAAGACATCTGTTCAAATTGGGCTTTACTGTTAGGCTCCTCCCCCTTAGTTCAAATCATGACAAATGCTCTTATCGGAAGTTATTTTCCTGATGACAGCCACAGCCTACCTTGCTGGCTGGATGTATCTACTTGTAAATTGTTGGGTTTCCTCAAAGGGGTTGTAAAATGCCCTCAGCTGGTAGAGATTACAAAAGTTGTGCAGGCTCGTGCAATATAGAAACATATATCCGTGATGTATTTAAATAAAGACAGATGGAAGAATGTGCCAGTAGATGACAAGACAGAAATATGAATGTGTGTTTTTCTGATCCCCCATCAGGTATTGCTCTATCTTCATGTCAGATACATATTGCATCTTACAGTATGTGTGCACACACAAACCCCAGGGGGACCTGAAGAAAGGAAATTGCAGAAGGCACACAATTCATCTCTTGCCACCCACCTGCCCAGTGTTGGCCGACTACTTTGGGTCACAATCCACATGTTGTGGACCATGGGCTTACCTCTCTGGGAAGCATATGGTTTGGAAGGCAAGGGCTGTGAGTTTACACTCCCAGATGCCATGTGTATGTGGTTAGTGGACAACTGTGGTCTCTTTAGGCATGCATGGCCACAAATCATTAAAGATTGAAGCCAGGCCGGGGGACTTGATCTGGAAATTCTACACTTGTGTCCCCTTACTCCTACATGAGTGAGAGCACTCGGCACTGACAGCTTCTGAATGGAGCCTCTACGCAGTGGAATGCTGCTATGGGGAGCTGAGGAAGAGAAATTTTCTTTGTCTCTTCTCACATTCAAAAAGGAAGGGGAGAAAGCAAGGGATCTGCAGTCTGGCTGCCTGAAGGTTTTCAAACATGGTTGTTTCTGATTAATCTCTAGGAGCAGAGATGAAATAACCACTTCCACAATCAAAGGGTTTCCATTCCCAAACTCTGTTTCTTTTTCTTCATCCCTACTTTCTTGTTATCTTTTCCACTCTTTCCTTCGATCTACACAATTCTCTGTTTTTCTCAATTCAGAAAGGATTTGGGAATGTAAAGAAAAGGAAAAGGAAAGAGAGCACAAACTGACCATGGGGGCCAGCTTAGATAGTTGTTATTGGGCTTCCAGGTAACAATATACCTAGAGATCAAAGAAAGGAAATAGACCTTCTGTCTCGTTTTAATATAAAAATGGAGGAAATAGATGACTTCCTATTGTCAGTGATTCCATCGGTGTGTATCTGGATAATGAGTGTAACTGAGGAGTTGGGTCCCCCAAATTGTGTGTGTGTGTGTGTGTGTGTGTGTGTGTGTGTGTGTGTGTGTGTGTGTTTGTATGAGAGAGAGAGACAGACAGACAGAGACAGATATGAAATATTGCAAATGTGTAGTTAAGTCTAGAAAGTATTGCAACTGTAATCTATCTCTTGACTTTATAAAGGGTAATACTGTTCCATATTTCTTTAAGACATGATAGAGGTGGTATATTAGATATTACTGAAAACTTCTACATATCTCTTTTATCTCCTATCTCAGTTTAGTTTGGTTTCTATTACTGTGGTAAAAAACAAACAAACAATCCAAAAAAAAAAAAAAAAACCCAACCATGACCAAAAGCAACTAGGGGAAGAAAGGGCTTATTTCATTTACTTTTCCATGTCACAGTTCATCACTGAGGGAAGTCAAGCAGGAACTTAAGGCAGATACCTGGAGGCAGAAACTGAGGCAAGTACCATGGAAGAACACTGCCTACCAGCTTGTTCACCATGGCTTTCTCAGCCTGCTTTTTCACCCAGGACCAGCTGCAATCAGGTAGCACTACTCTCATTGAGCCCTGCACCCCCACACCAATCAATGAAGAAAATGCCCTACAGACATATCTGATGGAGGCATTTTTCTCAACTGAGTGTCTTCTTTCTGGACAATACTAGCTTGTGTCAAGTAGACAAGAAACCCAACTTCTAAAGGAAGTTTTAATGGGCTGGAGAGATGTTAAGAGCACTGGCTGCTCTTGCAGAGGTCCTGAGTTCAATTCCAAGAGCCCACATGGTGGCATACAACCATCTACATGCCAGAACACTGTATACATAATAAATAATAAACCTTGGAAAAAGAAAGTTTTAACGTTATTATTTCCATACTACTCATCCTTGATCCTGTGGATAAACACTCAGATTGAAAAATTGTTTCTGCATAACAGACAAATATCCTTCCTGAGAAGGAGTGTTTAACTCCTAGAAACACGTCTGACATCACAGCAGAGAGCACACACAGTCACAAAGGGTACACAACCTCCTGTTTTAGGTTACCTAGCACCAAAGTCAGAGAAACAGAATTTCTTAGTAAGACGATCTGTAGGGGAGAGAAGGAAGCAGGGCAGGGCAGGGCAGGGCAGGGGAAGTGAAGCAAAGCTGTGATTTCCCTGGGCTAGCCTCAATCTGATCCCTCGGGGAATTCTGGATTTTAAGCATCATAAATTTGTCTCATCTGAAGCCAGGAGGTCTGGCTGTCATACCCCTTACTTGTCAGCTATTGGCTGCAGGACAGTTGGTGAGGACTGGGGAAGAAGAGGGAAGATTTCCAGGCATTTCTGGTTAAAGTGGCTCCTGTCAGCCATCAGCTGAGAGCAAGTCTTCAGATCAGGACAGCTGTGAACACTCAGCAGCTGCCACAGATATTGGAGTCCTGTGCTGGCTGCAGGAAGATATTCCCAGCAGGGCATCAGTTGTTTAGGCCACTCCTTGCGTCCACCCTGTACTGTTAGATTAGGTGGCCCCTCCTCTCCTCCCCTTCCCTATTAAATGGATTTTATCTTCTTACTGCATCTTAACCTGTATTTGAAAACTCCGTTCTGGGATGTTCCTAGAAGGGGAATTGCTGGAATGTAGATGTCCTCCATGTCAGTAGTAGCTGCCTCTCCAAAGCACTGGCATCAATTTATTGAGCACCGACCCCCCCCCCATGCATGTCCTGCTTCTGTCACTTTGTGTCAATCCTTGTCAGTGTTTTCAGACTTAATCTATACCAGACTTAAAGTTAGAAACCAATATAGAGTTGTTGCTGAAAAATAACATTTCTCTAATTATTACTCACACTGTGTTTATGGATCAACAAGGCTTCCCTTTCATACCTGGGCTGTCCAGATTAATTCACTTTCAAGTTTTATTTTTATTTCAAGAAGCTCTTTATATATTCTAAAGATTATATGTTTTTATTTGTTTTGATTAAATTATTTTTTCCATGTGTGACTTTTTACTATGTGGTATCTTTTGATGTGTGGGAGTTTTAAACCAAATTTCTCTATCTTCTTTTATGTTTTCTGTTTATGAGATGTGATTATTAAAGTTTTTCACTAACCTGGGTTCATGTTCCTTTTGAATAAGGTAAATGAATTTAACAGTTCTCTTATGAGGTCTGTTTTTGTGCTTGTTGTGTGGTGAGAATTGTAATCATCTTGTCTGGTAAAATAGAGTCAGACAGAGAGAGGGAGGGAGGGAGGAAAGAGGGAGGGAGGGAGGAGAGAGAGAGAGAGAGAGAGAGAGAGAGAGAGAGAGAGAGAGAGAGAGAGGGGGGGGGAGTGCCCAGAAGTTCCTGAGCCTTAGATATTTACTGGGAGGAGGAAGAGGAAGCAATTTTCTGAAATCTAACACTACCTTGAGAGACTTGAGAAATAGCTGGAATGACTGGTTTTGTGTTTTGACCTGGATGGTTCCAACCACTGGACTAGATGAGAACTTAAGGGCCCCTTCCTTTTGTGGAGACAGGCTGTGTCTCGCTGAACTGGGTTTCAATGTGCAAATACATTCTGCGCTCTTTGCTTTACTTTAACCTTGTCTATGATTTCTTAGTTTATAGTCATTGGGTATAAAATCATGGTCTGGTAGCTCTTTCCTGCTAATGTTGAAGATATCCTGTGTTACTTGTTTTTCTGGCTTCGATGGGCACTAAGGGAGGGTCTGCTTTCCGAAGGCCTGGCTGTCCTTTCCCTTCTGCTTACTGCAGGTGCACTGTGTTGTGCCTGCATGGATGTGATTTCAGGCTTCTGTGTCACACTCCAGACTTGAGGGTATGCGCTAACTCTAAGGGTTTTTGCACTTCTTTCCACTGTGAGAGAGCACTTGTAGTTTCAAACCTCTTTTTTCCTTCATTCTGTTCTTTCCTAAATTACTATTTCATGTATTTTTCTCTTTCTTCAAACATTTAAAATTGTCTTCCTCTTTACCATTCCATTGTAATTTTCTACTCCAAATTAGCCTCTGTTGTAGTAACATTCTTTTTAACTTTTCTTCTCAAATTCAATCCATCAATAATTTCACTAAAATGAAAATAAACTCAGCAACCCCCTTACCTCATCATGCTCCCCTTGGCCAGTCCTTCCCAGCAGACTCCAGAGACATAGGTAAAACACACACTGGTTGGAAGAACAGGTAAGTGACTGGCCTCCCAGATGAACTGCCCCAACCTCCAGACCCTAAGCACCCAGGGTATATCCCGTGCTCCCCTGTCCCCCCATCTCAACACTAATAAGGCAGCTGGGCCCTGCTCCCAACTCTGGTGGAATTCCATTTCTCTGATGCAGTCCCCAACAGCAGGCCAGCAGGTGAGAGAACTGCCTGCAGGCTGTATCACTACCACCAAAACCCACTGACTCTGTTCCCCCAAGATCCACTCAGCCGCCCAGCACCATCCACTTCATCTTCCTCCCCTTAGCCAGCCCTTCCCTGAAACTCCAACAGACTCCATAGGCATAGCTACAACCCACACCAGTCAGAAGAACAGGAGGATACACTATATCTAGACACCCAAACTCCACAAACCTCAGCTGAGACACCCTGCTGGGCCTGAAGACCTGCCAATCACCAGAACACTTGGCTATTCAGGCTAGAAGACAATAAAGAAAACAGAACGTAAAGGAACAAAACACCCATCCAACAAAGACAACACAAGAATCCAATACCCAGACCTATAATCATCTCAAACCCAGATGTGTAAATGCCAGTGTAAGAATACATTCAACAACAGAAAGGGCCCGATACCCTTATGACTTTAACCTTGGAAGAGTAAGGATAGCAGTAAGGGAGGAGAAGAGGGAGGGAAAACTGCAGTCAGGATGTCAAATAAATGAAAAAATTTAATTAATTAAAAAAAAGGAGGAAAAAAAGAAAGTAAACTCAGAAAATGACCACTTCTCCCAGCCTCAAGGCACCTCCTCTGTTTTTGCATCAAGACTGTCTTTCTGCCTTCCCTTTTCCAGGGAGGCAATTACTAGCATTTGAATATTCATACTGCACTGCCAGCCTGACAGCTCCTGGCCATCTTTGTCTTTTCCATTTTTCCTCCATAGTTCTCACCTTAACTAGCAATGACATCATCTTTAAGACGTGTGTGTGTGTGTGTGTGTGTGTGTGTGTGTGTGTGTGTGTGTGTGTGTGTGTGAGTTTACAAACACCAGTGATAAATGCTTTTAGAGGAGTCAAGATTTGTGTTGATTTTCTTAACTGTGTGTTCTCAGCACCTAGAATGATGCTTCTCTTACTAAGAACTCAATATGTGCTTGTTAAATAACTGCACATATTTGAAGGAAGAATGAGCTTGTAGATTTGAGTCTAAAACATTTCCTTTTGAGTTGAAAACTGTTCCAGTTAGATAGTTTCTGTTTAGGTAGATGAGAATTAAGAAACTCAAATACACAATGTGAAACATATCTAACATAGTTTTAAAGAAATGTGCCAGTGTTTCAAAGTCTCAGAATCTCTTGGACTGTCACTATACTTAATTTTTAAAATCAGGGCCTTGTGGCTTCACTTTAAGTGATGAGAAGGTGAGATACACAGTAGAAAAGGAAGTGGGAAGGAACAAGCAGCCATCCAATGGGAAGCTAAACAAACAAACAGCCAACTGTCTTTCCCAGCTTACCGTGGAGGTGCTGGAAATCACAGGAGACTTTCCTGGGACATGTGTTGTGTAACAAATCCTGACAAATACATGGATCATCAAAGAGATTTCTATTTTATATACTGAGAAGCTTTATGCTCCAGGAAATGGTCAGGCCATCTGGGATCTGCTTACCCAGATGGAGCTCTGATTGAATATGTGAAAAGAAGAGGGAGCCTCAGTTGCAGTGAACATGATCTGTTTGGAGTCAGCATGGGGTGCATCAAAGGTGGTGGCGAAACAAAAGGATTACTTTTTTCACCAAGTTTTTTTTTTTTTCAAGAGAAGACAGCCTTGGAAGGAAAACAACAAAGATGGAAAGAACAGCTTCCGTTTCCTCAAAGTGATGATGTTATTGGATGCTGCCATTGGCCATGTGTCGACTTGGAATGAGAATTTGGTGAGAAATGCATGCAAGCGTCATGTTGTGAGAAAAGAACATTATTTTTAACTATAAGAACTAGCATGCTTCCTCCAATAAAGAAGAATAACTTGCATTTATATAGCATAATATGCACACCTTTTCAAACAATATAAACCCCCACAGTTGATATGTTCAATCCTGTGAAGCAAGTAGGTAAGACAGTCTGAAAACATGACCTGATCCATATTTCCTAACCATTCCCCATCCCACCCCACCAGAGCCTAGTACAGTGCCAGATCCACAAAGCACTCCCTAGTCTTTCCTTATTAAATGAATCTAAATTAGCAGTTGAGGTGGAGAGAAATTATGCAGTTAAATATCAGCTAGCTTTGGCACAGCTGGAGCTGGGAGCAAGGCTCTTAATAAGTCTTGGGCACTCAACATTTCATCATTTGTGTTGCCAAAAGTGCCAATGTCCAAGGACCACACTGATTCAGAAACAGGAAATACAAGTGTTCTTGGCAATTATCCTGTGCCAAGGGCCATCGATCTTGATGAAGAGTTACTGTTGATTTACTTAAAGTTCAGTAATCTACCATTGAAAGCACTATTAAGAATTGCTTAATGTCAGCACAACCTGCCAGTTAGGGAGAGCTTGGCACATCTGACATACTGGCTGGAATGCCCAACTCCATTTAACTTAGGAAATTTTATTAAAATATTTAAGATTGGCCAAGCTTCAAGGAAGCAATGCCAAAGAAGTAGGAAGAACAAAGCCGGGCTTCAAAGCTCAAGAGGACTCATTTTTTTTTCCTTTTAAAGCCAGTGCTCACCTCCAACACTGGTATATGATTTCTTTGTTTGAGGCTTCCACTGTACTTCGTACCTCAATGAAAGCCCATGCTACAAGCATCTACGGGCCATTAACAGGAAGCTTGCCACTACTTTATTTACTATTGGTGCACACGTGTGTTAGCAGCGTGTCTCTCTGAAACTATTTGTTAAATGAAATGTGACAGAGGGCTGCCAAACTTCCACACACAATTAAAAAAAAAATAGAGGTTTGAGTTTCTTTCTCTGTGTCTTCCCCATCCCCCTATACAATGACAGAGTAATACCTTTCACTATATTTGTCTTTTCTTGATTCCTTAACTCTCTCATTTTCTTAAAGCGAATCAAGCCATTAGCACGTTAGCACTGAGATGTCCTGCTTCTCGGTCCAGCTGTTTTCCTCGAGATCGAAATGATTCTGAGTCTTTCCCGAGCCTGAAGGGCTTGGTGACACCCCGCACCAACCTATGAGACATATAAGTGGAGAATCCAGCCAAGCTGTGCCTAGCCTTCTGACCTACAGAAATAATGAGAGAGAAACATGTGTTGAGTGTGGCGTTAAGTTTGGCTATATAACATAGGCAGTGACCACAGCTGGGCCTGGAGAGACATGGGACTTGATCTGCTGAGTTCTCTATTACTTTGACACAAGCTAGAGTCATTGGGGAAGAGGCAACCTGGACTGAGAAAATGGTTCATCAGATTATCCTGTGGGTAGTAAGACTATGGGGAATTTTCCTGACTAATGGTTGGTGTGAGAGGGCTCCAGTTATTGTGAGTGGTGCCACCCCTGTGGAGGTGGTCCTGTGCAGGGTTAAATAAAAAACCCAACTGAGAGAATGCCAGTGTGTGATGTTCCTCCACAGCCTTTGCTTCAGTTCCTGTCTTGAGCTCCTGCCTTTCTTGATGCAGGGCTATGCTCCAGATGTGTAAGCCAAACAAGCCCTTTCCTTCCCAAGGAGGTTTTGATCAGAGCATTCTACCACAATCACAGGAAGCAGAGTGCAACAAGACCATTCTCATGGGTTGATCCTATGCATACTTGCATAAGTTACTTTAAAACATTCTGCACCAGAGCTAGAGAATTCCAGGAGACAATATGCAGACAGCTGCTCCTATTATACTTTTCTATTCACCTATAGTACAGAAACCCCCACTTCTGGGGGCAAGTTTTCGTGCCCTCAGCATAAACACATGTGTGGGTTGATTGGTTGTGGTGTTATCAAAATATATTTAGTGATAACCATCATAGTAGCGGGGGACATTATAAGCCTTGGGAAGAGTAGATTAGAATAATGATAGACTAGTGACAAAGAAGGGTTCTTTTTTGAAAACCAGGAGTCGAATCTAAGACATGATTGCTAGTTGAATAAACATGTGAGACAGAACCCATGGGTATTTAGATATGAAAACCCAGGGAGCAGGTGATTGGGTGGATTTGCAGGCCTGGGTATTTTTGTTTTTGTTTGCTTGTTTGTTTTTTCCTCCAGAGACAGCCATTTGCTGTATCAGCTGTGCCTAGACAGCACTCATGAGCATCTTGCCTCAATCTGAGTAGCTGTGATTGCAGGTGTGAGCTACTGTGCCTGGAGATCTAGTTTGAGATCATGTTCTAACACATCTGAACAGCTGTGATTATATGTGTGCCCCTATGCCTGAGATCTAGGTTCTAATCCATCTGAACAGCTATGATTGCAGTTGTGTAGCATGGTGCCTGGAAATCTAGGTTCTAATGCTGGTGGCTTGTCTTTTTCTGGTTTAGAACTAATTTCATCTGGCATGACTTTGGAGCTTAAAACTCAACATTGTGTGCCTGCCTTCACTCCATTGTACAGATCATATACAGAGAAGAGAAGGCAAATGGATTGCCTGAAGCAACATAGGAATAAAGTCTGGGGTTTCTTATGGCTAGATGATTGTTTTCTTTGAGATCCTTGGAAAAGGGATATAATTGATTTAACAAAGTGCTTGGGGATACAAAAGTGGAAAGTGTTGAAAGTTCCAGTGAAGATAGAAAGCAATACAAGAGCAAACGGAGCTTAGGCACACAGGCAGGAAGCAACCAGATGTGCTTCAGATTAGAACAAGCCAAGCCAAAACATCTGGGGAACAATAATCGGAAACAGATATTCTCCAAGTGAGAGCAATCTGGAAAGCAGTAATGCGGTGGGAGACCTGGCCAGTGCTGCTATGAAAACTGGGTTCTTGAAGGCTTGTGCAGCAGCCAAAACTGGCTGTGAAGGGTTTGGAAGCCATAGCTCGGCTGAGTCCATGGTACTTTTGTGAACTCACAGATCTGAAATTGTGTGCCTCCGGTACTTCCTGGCTGTGTCGGAAAATCCCTCTAGATGAGAAGAGCAGAGCTGATGCCCTGCAAAGGAAGAAAAGGGTGGGCCTGAGAAGTCCTCTCTGTTTTTGGGGGCGTTGGGTTTTGAGACTGAGATCTGTAGTCCCTGGGCCAGTTTAGAGATATATCAACACCAAGTCCACTCAAACATCATGATCTGAGTGTACCTAGAAGACCTCACTCTGCTACATCAGCTATGTTTTCTCTCTAAATACTGATTAGTTAAAGTAATTATGTATAATCAACTTCTGACTCAGTAAATCAACAAGGTGGGCACAGTTGTGGAATGTCTATCTATATATGGCACTGAATGCCACTGGATTGCAGAAGTGACACCTTTCTTTGCATCTCTTTTTAGAAAAATCATCACTCATTCTTTTAAAGATAGCCACTCGGCTAAATCCTAACAGCATCCACTAGGGGTCTCATTGTAAACTTTATATAAATAGAACGATTATAAAGTTGCCTGGCTTCTTTGACTCACCTTTCAATGTACAAGTTCAGCATTATGTTGCAGGCAGGTTGCAGGGTTTTCATCCACACTGTTGTATACTCTTGTGACACTATACCACACTTGGTTTATGCATTTTCCTAGCAATGGCCTCTGAGTTGTCTCATCTTGGGGCTATCACCAATAATCGTCTTGACTATTGTCAACATGTGTACATCTCCTCCCCCCTCCCTGGAGACAGGATTGTGCTATGTGTTCCAGGCTGTTCTAAAACAGCAGTCCCCCTGCCTCAGGCTCCTGAGTATTGGGATTGCAGGTCTGCACCACAATGTCAGGCTTCTTTCCTTTAGTCTTAGGTCACTTTAAAGAATCTTAAGATACTTGTCTCTAAATCTCCTTTTTATATACCTGAACCCATAAGCTTATACACATTCAGTTATTTTTCCCTCACTCCTACTTGGGGAAAAGTTCCAAACAACCAATTGCAATTATTAGTTAGTATTCTCAGCTAATACACAAGAGTATTTATTTACCTTTCCCCAAAGCATTAGCAAATGGAACATGCACTCCTTCCAAGGATCCTTTGAAAACCCTTTGTTTAAAACATGGGATAGCTTTCTGTTCAGTGGTACTGAAGAACTGATCGATGGCTGTTCATTTTGCATGTCACAGATGAAGCCTGAATGCCATTGCTGCCCAACCAGAGAGAACAAAAGGTTACAGCTGGAGGCTGCCATCACAATTGTCTTTTACAAACCCCTAAAAACAGTGGCAAACTCCTTCTTGACGTTTCTAACAGAAACATCTTATAGTTCTTCCCTCTCCACTGGAGATGATAGAGTCTTATTACCTGTTTGAGGCTTGGATGCTTATCACACACAAACCTTCCGTGCTTATTTTCTTGCTCCTTTCAACCATTTCTTGCTTTAGACAAAATTTATTTCCCAAAGGAAGACCAAGTGTGTCCTCCAGCTCTTATTTGGGAGATGAGAAAGCAAAATCAACTTCAACTTCAGACAGGTCATCCTGTTCTTCCAATACCAGTGTTTCTCTTGCAGCACATGTTTTCCTGAGGCAAACCAGATCCAACATGATGCATTATTTAGAGAACACGTTTTGCATTAGTCTGACTGCCTGGGGCACTATTGATGTGGTGAACTAACATTGCAATGGAAAATGAAAAAAAAAAAAAACCCGAAACTTTTTTTGCTTTGTTTGAATGGCTTTGTGATTTATCATAAAAAAATGAGATCCATAAATTAAGGTTTTGTCATCCTACTCTTCATAACGGGAAAGGACTCGGGCTAACTTGAATAACAATAACAAAGGACTTATTGGGTTATCACAGACTTGAATTAATGGCCAAACAATAAGATCTCAGGCCCATGAGTGAGTGTGAAAAACTTTCATGCTTTCTGTCTATGGGACAGACCCATCCAGTTTAGATTAGTGTTCATACCTAATTACTGGGGATGAGATTCGAGGAGGATGAGGTAATGGGAGTGGATTTACTTAGGCTGTGCCTTGGTCTCGCTACCTCAGGGGTGGGGTCTGTTGCCAGAAAAGTGTCCAAGGAGGTGCTGGCAGGCAAAAGCAATAGCCTCATGCTACAAGGGTGACAGCTGAAGCCATCAGATTACTGATGGAAGCAGTACAAGAAACAAGGAAACAGTCTGATAAGGAGGTACCCTTGGTAAGTGTGTTTAAGAGTGACAGTTGCAGAAGACATAAGAGAGACTTTACTTAAGTACATACCATATCAAGGGGTAGATTTGTTCCCTGTAACTACATGACTTCCACACTAAAATCGCTGGGCTTCCTGAAGGAACTTTTTTGCTAGGGCTTTTCCCACTCTCCGTTGGAATCATTACTTTTACAACAAGTCCTACTTTCACTTTTGTTGCTGTGATGAAAGTCCCTGATGAAGAACAACTTAGTTCACAATTGCAGGTTACAGGACATCTTAGCAGGGAAGTCTAGGCAGCAGGAACTCTCAACAGCAGGTGACATCACACCCATGATCAAGGTCAGAGAGAAAGGAAAGCACACATGCCTACTGACCAACTCACTTTCTTTACTTGTTTACAGTTCAAAAACCAAATCTTGAGGTAGGCTAGGTCTTTCCACATCAATTCCTGCAGTAGAGTATCCTGCACAGACATACCTACAGCTTAGGAACCCCTTCTTAAGACTCTTTACCCAGGTGACTTTATATAATGTCAAGTTGACAAAACTAACACGGTCATTAATAATGTGAGGGTTCTTGGTGGCATAGTCTGAACACTTATGTCCCAAACAGAATGTCTATGTTAAAATCCTAACCTTTAAGGGGATGATGTTTGGAAGGGAAGCCTTCAGAAGGTGGTACAGTCAAGGAGACATAGTCTTCATGACTAAGAGTATAGCCCTTATGGATCCTAGAGAGCTCTCTGGCCTCTTCTACTACATGAGGCACAGCAAGAAGTGTCCATCCATGAACTATGAAATGGGACCTCATTAGACAAAAACTCTGCCAGTCCTCTTAATGTTCAGATTTGTGAGACACAAACTTGTGTCATCTCGTCAACACTGTTCTGCTGTAGCACCTGAATGAATTAAGGAGGATAACCATTCTACTGTGGTTGGCCAGCTATACAAGTTGGATATACTTTTTACATATTTACACATAAGTAAAAGTGGCCTGCAATTTTCCTTTGCTCTGTTTTGCCATGGTAGCTTCCAGTATTCTCAGTCCTTCACCTGACTTTATTGAGTTACACTTGTGTGACAGCCTTTATGGGAAGTTATGTGCTAGGGCTAAACAAATGTGGTGGCCCCAGCTCTGGTTTTTGTTACACTTAGAACTTAGCAGGGGAGAGAGATAATAACAATAATAGTAGAACACTGACCATGATATCTACCTTCTACACAGCATCAGGACTATGGCTACCAAGTGACACAACAGTTCTCTAGAATTGACTCATATCCCTTACTGAAACCTTATGCGTCTGGACTAGCAATACCCCCCACTTTGTAACTATTTCCCAGCCCTTCAGCCAACAGCTTGACTGTATAAATTGTATAAATGGTATGTACTTAAGTAAAGTAAAGTAAAGCATTGTTTTCAATGTCCAAAATGTAGAAATAAAGTAAATATTCTTAGATGGAAGAATAGATAAAAATATTCTAGTGTGTGTATATGCAAAGGACTACTAGTCAGTCGTGAAGAAGAGAGGGGTTTTGCTATTTGTGACAATAGAGATAAAATTTAAAGAAACGAGGTGAAATCAGTCAAAATGCAAAATACTCCCTGATTTCATTAATGACATATGCTGAAAGGCTCTTTTTTAGTAATCAAAAAACAACAGACAAAAAACTCCAGTACCTTACCAAGACGAGTGCCAATGAAAGTGGAAAATGCAAGTTAAACCTTTGCATAAATCTGGCTGGCAAGGTGGCTCAGTGAGTGGAGACATCTTCCACCAAGCCTAACGATTTGAGTTTGATTCCCCAGGACCCACATGGTAGAAAGGCAAAACTGAATCCTATAGCCTCCATACATGTACCCAAGCTCACACGCGCGCGCGCGCGCACACACACACACACACACACACACACACACACACACACACACTGCAATAATAAAACTTTGCATATCTTTTTCTTTCTGGCTGTTTTTGAGGGATGTCTTAAAATCTGATATATGTTTATTAGAAAAAAATGGACATTTTTCCTAATGCCAAGGAAGGCTTTTTATAAAAACTAAATTTCCATGAGGGCCAGGACAGTCTTGACCTGGTAGGCTAAGTGTTCACTGCTCTTGTTGGAGCTGAAGACTCCAGCAACTACAGTGTGGCTTGGCTTCTTATCCCCACCCCACCCCCACAAAGCCATCATTGTGTCTTCCATGTGAGAAGAACTCCTGCATGATGAATTTGTCCATCTTTTCTTCTCTCCCTTAAATGCTAGTTAGCCAAATGTTTCTCTTCTGACCCAACTTCCCTGGTGATTTTTTTTTCTTTTTCTTCTTTTTTTTCCTGGAGCCATTTGGGTGCTGTCATAAATTATTTTCTGGGCCAGCCCTTACTTTATTTTCTGTAAGTGATGTGTCACTCCTCACTATGGGAGGTCATGGGCCTCTCTGTCACCCTGCCAGGTGCAGGTGTGTGTTAAAACTGCACCCCCAAGCCAGATGTAATGGAACATGCCTGTAATCCCAGAATTTGGGAGGTAGAGGCAGAGGCAGGCAGATTTCTGTGAATTTGAAGTCAGCCAGATCCTATAGAGCAAGTTTTGAGACATTCAGGGGTTACATAGAGAGACCCTGATTTAAAACAAAACAAAACAAAACAAAACAAAAATAACCAAGCCAAACAAGCAGCAACAGGGATACTAATAAACCAAAATGTCACTCAAAACAAACAATGGATGTTTTCTCCCTTTTAGTGCTATGGTGGGTATATTTATCCTGTAAGAATTTGATCTTCAGAGAACCAAGTTTTTAGACTTTAAAGGTACTGCTGGAAACTAGGACAAGGAACAGCTCACCACAAGTTTGGGTGTTTTGCAGGTTTTAAAGCATTGCAAAAGCTCTGAGCAGTTTCTTGCAACGTTGAGATAGTCTGGGAGAGGTCGGATGCAAAGGGCAGGGGAGGCATCGTTGTAGCAACTTTATACTCCAGGCTTCCTTCAACCATATGTATATTTTGACAGCCTTTCTTGCTTTTTTCCAAAGGCAATCTTCATGTGGTTTGTCTGGATTCTGGTTCCACCTGGGTTAGGTAAGAAACAGTCACTTTGCTCTCAGGGAAACTCCTGGCTTTGAAAGGTTTTTGCTGTCTGTGACAACTTCATGCTCTGCCCAGTCCCAGGGTGAACATGCCTGGTGGCTTCCAGGTGGGATGTTAAATGAGGGCCATTAGCAGGAAGGGTCTGACTGGGATTCAGGAGCCTCCAGTCTGGGAGTGTTAATGAATGATGTGGGCATGGCACTCTTCAAAATTGCAGTGGTGTTCCCTGGGAGTAAAGGAAACAGTTGGTAGATTCTGTGATGAGAGAGGTTTTGGAACAGATTAGAGCAGTGGTTCTCAACTTTCTCAGCTTTCCTGTGACCCTTTAATACAGTTTCTGTGACATGTTTCTCATGTTGTAATGGCCCCCAACCATAAAACTTTTTGTTTTATGTAATTTTGCTACTGTTATGAATCATAATATAAATACCTGTCTTTTCTGATAGTCTTAGGTGACCCCGTGAAAGGGTTGTTTGACCCCTGAAGGCATCATGATCGACCTACAAGTCGAAAAGCACTGGGTTAGAGTATAGTGGAGACGTTCTGAGAATATTTTCATAGAAGACAGACATTGTTATGTGTTAATAAGGAAAGAAAAAAAGTATTTTTCTGGCTTGTTTAGCTAAGATTTTATAAACATGAGAATGTTATCTGCACAAAGAATAAAATCAGGGTAATTTGTTATTTAAACATCCTTAAGATGGCAGGCAAGTATTTATAGTTTGTGGTAAGATGGCCAGGTTGTCCATTCCTGTGTCTCAGTCCTGGAGTCTTGAAATACTCTTGGCTGGTAAATTCTCCCTGAACAGTCCTGACAGTAACAGGTGGCATTTACTTTGCTAAATAGTGGCTTACAGCAGCTCCTTTAGCATTTTTGACCTTATGCTACAATGTTACTTATATCTCCGTTGTACAGGAGATGAGATGATACGTGGCGGGCTAAATGATTTAATCAAACTTCCACAGCCATTGCAATACAAACTGAACTGGCGCTTGAGTCTGAATTAGAGCTAAGTACCTAACAGGACCTGTGTTGTGGTTTGCCAGCCCCTATTTGCTTGCTCCATTCTGAACCCCCTGAGGAAATGTGGGGAGCTTGGTTGCTCCACCTGCATGAAAGGCCAGCCTCACAGGGAGTGTGAGCTGCTTCCAGCTGCAGCATGGTATTCCTGTAACATGGCTGTGACTCCCTGAAGTTAGGTTTTGGCTTCTAGGCAGTAGCCTGAGTTGGGGGGGGGGGGCTCTGTCTACTCATTTTGCAAACAGCCATAGTTGGGCTATTTTTTCCTTTATTTATGGTTTGTGATCACTGCCAGCATTTTTTTTCCCCAAGAAGTGCATTTAAATATGCCACATTTGTATTACTGTATGTGGATGCTGGGTGAACAGTTATGATAAATCAAGTTTTAGGTGCCCTATGGGGAAAGTGCTGATGGAGAAATACATTTGAAGAAAACTTTTCTCTTAGCAGTAGTTACTTGAGGAAACAGGCTCCATTTATCTTTCTGGGGCTTATGTGAGATGAATACAGACCACCCAGAACCGTGGGTCTGCCTATCAGAGGGAGAAAATGAGGGCTGAGCTTAGCTCTGGGTTTCTTCAAGCATTGGTGCTATTACTGAGTCCTGCTCCTGCCTCCCCCCCACCCCACCCCACCCCAAGCTCTTTACCTCACTTTCCAAGTCTGGTAAATACTGCTTTCACCTTGGCCTTTCTACCTCTGTCTTGTCACAGATCCCCCCCCCCTGCCCCCGCAGCTGGGAGTGCCACATGCCTGTCATCTGCCTTCCTGCTCCTATACACTCCAGTAGTTGAAGCCACTGCCTCAGAAACACCTTTGCCAAGGCTTTCTCCCTCTCCACTCTCAAGTACCCATGATAATCATATCTTATCACCAGTTTCCCTTCCTGACTCTGCTAACCATTTGTAACTGGGATTGTATTTGTGCAATGCTCGTCTCTTTCCAAGTCTTTAAGGGTGCATATGTCCATTAGTGACTTGACAAGGCTCTAGTTTTGTGGAATGTGTTTTCAACATTCTCTTGAAGTCTGTGGTCATCCTGGACTCCATAGCAACTCATGTCATTCACAGCTCCCCCATGTTCTCTCTCTCCCTCTTTCTTTTAGTCATAATCTCTCAGATATAAATTCTCGAAATCCCCAATGTTATCTGTCATGTCTGACACACAGAAGTGTTCAAAGAAAGTGAAATGGAATGGACCTTGCATGATTTATACCTAATTTTTAACATTATGGAAGAAAACACTTCAGTTTAGTCTAGTTAACATTTAGCGCAGCCATTAATACCTGAAAGTTAGCTGCAGAATAGAATCTGAAACCAATCTTTCTTTCTGTTGTTGTTATTGTATCCCATTTAAGTGTATTGGTTGGTCTTCTACTTTGGTTGATTATAAAGATGGCTCTGAGGATATAAAAATCTTTGAGCTGACAGTGTTGTGAATAATAATTAACAGACTGTGTTGTGAACTCAGTGGAAAATATCCATAAGGAGTAGAGCGGTAGCATAGGCAGTGGAGAGAACCCCCCCCCCCCAGCCATGACTGCATCTGCAAGCTTCAGAGATGAGAGTTTGACTCAGTAGAAGTTGGCTGCTGCTGAATTGGAGCATGAGGCAGGGAGTGTTGACAGTGAGATGCTGGAAGGGCACTCATAACTGATCTGAAAGGGCATCTGAAAAACAGTGCTCTTGGTGTTTTCTCCACAGTCTCTGGTCATTGTTATTCTTGGAAGTTTTTTCATAGAATATATACTGATCTAGTGCTGGGGTTTTCCTTGGCTAGTGAGACTGAGGCTCATGTTGCAGAAGGCAGGAGCATTTCAGATACTACCATTGAATATTTCATTCATACCTTCAATGAATATCTATTTAAGTCTACTAATTACTAGGAACTGGGTATAATTGGATTCACCCAGGATGTAGTATTTATACTTAAAGAGATCAATATAGTGAGGGGCAGACATGTTAACACAGGAGAAAACACAACAGAATCAGTGTCACAGTGGAAATCAGCAGTTCTCAAATATGTTGGTTTTAGGACTCCTTTATTCTCCTGGATATTGTTGAGTATCCCAAAATATTTTTACCAGGCCAATATATATCATTATTTATTATAATTATACAGTATAAGAGGAAATTGAGGAAGATTTACTAGCAAAAAATCATAACCTAATTAAAGTTAACATAAAGTGCTATATGTTTAATATTTCTAATAAAGTTTAATGAGATGAGCATCATTGTTTTATATGCCTTTGAGACTCTGTCTGGCTCTGTAGACACTGGGTTCTCAGCACAGTCTGCTTCTGTGATCAGTCAGCCACAAGATGCTATTTTGGTTGAAATATATGGAGTGCTTCCATCTAGTTCCTAGTTATGAAGCTGGAAGTGTGTGTGTGTGTGTGTGTGTGTGTGTGTGTGTGTGTGTGTCTTGGGGGGGCTGGTTAGATTATTGTTATGCTGTCCTCAGAATTACCAGTGGTAGCTTCTTAAAAGTTAGCTGTAATGTGGAATATGAAATCAATCATTTTTAATTGTATCACATTAAAATTCATTGGTCTGTCTTATACTTTGGTTGACTATTTTAACCAAGCACTAATAACAGTCATTAGTCATGTGAAAAATACTGGTTTACAGAGTAAACTGCAGGCACATTTCATTATAAAACATCAGATCCAGCTGGGCGTTTGCGGTGCATGCCTTTAATCCCAACACTCAAGAGGCAGAGGCAGGCGGATCTCTATGAGATTGAGGTCAGCCTGTTCTACAGAGCAAGTTCCGGGCAGGGTCCAAAGCAATACAGAGAAACCCTGTCTTGAAAAACCAAAAAGAACCCCCCCAAAACAAACAAACAAACAAAAAACCATACCAGATCCTAGAAATATAATGGTATAAAATAAAAATATAAACCACCAGGAAAACCATTAATACCATGCCCAATCTCATAGAAGAGTCTTGAGGAACCAGAATGTAGCCAGGCTGATGGTACTACACTTTCCAAAATTTTAAATTTTGCTTGAGAAATATAACTTTCACCACCAAAATGCTAGCAATTGTTTCTTTAGAGTGGCAGGCTCATTTTCACTCATTTTCCAGAAAATGCCAAAACTCACATATTAACAGTCATAGGTTTTATATAAGTCACTTTTCAAGTTCAAAATGGCATCATATGAACAAAAAGAGCAACGTAACTTACAGATCAACTGCACTGGTACTTTTCTTTAAGGCTTCCATCGAAAAGAATCATGCCATTCCACATGGATCAAAAGTGTTCTGTGTATACTTCCCATTTTGTTACCCAGTTAAAAAGTTTGCTCTGAAGGTTCAAGGTTATCAAAGTGATATATTTCCATAGTGACATGATCAACTGTGACTGAAACATATATCTTGTTTGCTTATTTTTCACTTTTATTATAAGTTTCTAAAGAATACAATAGCTACTAGCATGGTGGGTTCTGCTGCCATGGTTCAGGCCAAATTGCCACCAGCTTGACTAACTCATCATTTCTTTTGCAGCATCAGCACTGATGTTGACACAATGAACCAAGTAAACAGAATTTATTCCATACTTGGAGCATCTCACCACATCTTGTGTGCCAAACATGAAAGACAATTCTCAGTAATGGTTAGTTGCCGTCGGACAAACATAAGAAAAGTGGTCATGTATGTAAGTTCTCCCACATATGAAGCAAATAGATAATTTTGAGGAAGACGTGGTAACTCAACCTTTATGGTTCTACCCATCTTTCATTCAATAAGGCACTGTGTTGCTGGAGGGCAGCAATTCTTTGAGTTCTTTTTCTATAAGGCAGGCAAATTACAAGTCAGCTGTAGAAAGCTTTATTGTCTACGTTCTTCTATAGGTTTCTCTAGCTAATGCAGTTTGATGGCTTTCCTTGTAAGCTGCTTTTAGGGCTTCTTCATTTCGAGTTTGAAAAATGTAAGTAATCACCTGGATTATTCCATTGAAAGATATAAGCATAAAAATTGGGAGCTTATATAAGCATAAGCATTTGGGAGCTCATTACACTTACATTTTAAATATTTCATTCCTTTATCTTTACACTCAAATCTGTTTCTATATATTCTGTTGAATTTAATTCAGCCTGGGAGGGTAAATTTATAACATGCCTATTTGTTTATGAATACAGTTTTTGTTACCAGTAACGGGTTCTGTTCATTGTCACTAAATACAATTGCATAAGTATTCAAATAATGTAGTTTGTGACATTACAAGTTTGTCAATGTGTGCACCACCATAAAGTGTCCAACAAATACGGACAGGGGAGGCACCATTGCCCCAGAGTTTGGGTTGTCTTATGGCTTGAATCTGAGACATCTCCTCCGTGGTCTCATGCTTTGAACTCTTGGATCTCAGCCTGTAGCATTCTTTTAAGAGACTGTAGAAATGCTGGGAGATGAGGTCTCACTGCTAGACCAGAAGTGGACTGCCCAGAGCCGGCCTTTGAAGCCTTTCCTCCATATCTAGCTCTCTGCTTCATGGCCAGTACCATGTCACCAGCCTCTGCCACAGGCTCCTGTGGCATGAATTGAGCTGTTAGCACCATGCCTTCCTGCTGGGATAGACTTAGATGAGATCCCCTGAAACCAGGAGCTGAACATCAGTCATCTCTGCCTTACATCATTTCTGTCAGGTTGATTACAGCAATGCAAAAGGAACACTGAGTGGGATGGGTTTCTTTTTTCCAGATAATGATGAAAGACACATTTCCCCCTGGCACTTACTGAGCCCTAGTCTGGAGTGGAAGCAGTGGCTGTTAGTATCAGATTGATGGCAAATCAGCTAGCCCCCATCAGACGGTTCCTCCCTTGAGTGACCAGCACTAGTCTAAGAAGAAGCAGACAGTTAAAGCCAGTATGGTATTATCTACCTGCAGAGGAGGTTTTAATTGAGGTGGTGTGGACTATTAGGGCAAGAGAGATTTATAGGCTAGGTACTTTGCAGTGGAAGTCCTATGGGCTTATGTTACAAGCCTGAGTTCACTTGCTAATTAGCAGAAGAGCTGAATCAACGTGGGAATGCTTTGATAGACAGTAGAATTGAATTAGGAGAAAATTTACATTACCCACTTCCTGGATGCCAACTTCCCTGCCATAAGAACTATACTGCCTAGTTTAAGGCTACCACAGAAAAAGGATCAAAACATGAAGAGAGGTAAGAGGAAAGATAAAGTAATTAGGAGGGGGCTTCACCCCTTCACCCTCACTCTAAAAGCATCCTGGAGACTTCAACCTTTCCTCTAAAGGAAAAATGATTTGCTAACCCCTTGCCTTCTCCCTCTCCCAACTTGTTTTTCCCCTTCTTTGTTTCCCTTCCTTTCCTCTTTACTTCTCCCTTCTTCCTCCTCCTCTTCCACCTCTCCTCTCTTCCTCCTCCTATTTCTCCTTTTGGCCAGCACTCTCTTAACTTTAGTGTGGATAGGAACTATTATTCTGGGAAGCCTGGAGTGTAGTTCAATGGTTGAACACCCATAGAGAATGTCTGAGGTCCTAACGTTGGTCTCTAGAGTTGGAAAAATGTACTGGTCATTATTTATTTATGGATACATATAATTAATAGGGCATTTAGAGATAGTCAAGTCAGTTTCTTTAATAAATAATACCATCAGCCTTGATACTGCTCTTTGAACGCAATGGAAATCTACTCCAGTCCCAAAACTTCAACATTTAACACATCTGAGAGTTTTATAAATAAAAATTGAGTGCAATTTTTCAAAAACTGAAGTTGGAATGCATTTTGGCAAAATACTGCTGCCTTCCCCATTCTCCCCAAGCCCATTCTCATCCACATCATGCATCAAAGGACTTAGTCATAGCTGTAGTATGTAAGCATCTACCCTGTCTCCTTTTATGCAAGGCAGCTCGATATCTGAGTTGCCTTTCTTCCTTCTTCTTCCTTGTCCCAGATCACTCTTCTTTCAAGCATTCAAATCCCACAGAAGAATTGCAAACACTAACCACCTAGCTGACATTTATAGTGTCTTATTTTATATGTGTATAGATCAGCAACCCACCAGCCCCCATCTTTCACCCTCCACTCTGCTCCCCAGCCACCACTCCTGCCTGTAGTTCACAACTGTCGCCTCTGGCACCTCCATTACTGCTTTTTTTCCCACCTGGCAAACAGTCTCACTGAATTCTGGGTGGCAGGCATTGACCAGACTTCTATACAAATGCTCCTGTAGAAAATGGCACCCAGTTAGGTAAAGAACAAAGACTCACTGGCTTCAAAGGGGAACCTTCAGTTTCTGCACAGAAGGGGCTTCACAGCACTTCAGTTAACAACAACCACCTCAGTGGAAGAAAGGCCCCGACAACAAAGAAATGCCAAACAAGCAGCCGGCAGCCTTTGCTTTCTTTCTCTGGTGAGTTTAGCACAAAATCTGACCAGGACAGCAGTTCTGTGATAATCATTTGGACCATGACCGCCGTTTGTCTTACTTCTGCCTCATATATCCCAGCGATTTGTGGAGCTCGGATGGGTTTTGCTCACTCAGGCTGAGAGATGTGCTGTGGATGGAGCGTGTGTGCGCGTGCTTGCACACACACACACACACACACACACACACACACACACACAGAGAGAGAGAGAGAGAGAGAGAGAGAGAGAGAGAGATTCATGACTCATTCTGTAATTTCTAAGAAGTTACCAGAATCCTTTTAGCCAACCTTCTCTCTCTCTCTCTCTCTCTCTCTCTCTCTCTCTCTCTCTCTCTCTCTCTCTCTCTCCCTTTGCTCTCTTCCTGTCCCCTCCCCATTCTAATCAGCAGCTAAATGCACTCTTGTCCTAACTGCTATGTATTTGAGCAAAAGAAACACAATGGTGAGAGGAGGGAGACAGCACATTTTAAAAATTAAAACCATATTTTAAATGTCACCTTCCCTTTTCCTAGAGTCAAAGAAGAAAATGGAAAATGGTTTCCAGCTTGATGTAGTCCTGATTGGAAATGGAAAGAGGCAGAGTCCTGCATGGACCAATGTAGAACACGGCAGCTGAAGTATGCTGCCTTTCTATTCTTGGGTTCCCTTTACAGTAGGTCTTTTTCTCACCCATGCTCTTACTTCTTTTCTTTTCTTCCCGTCACCCACAATGTTCAGGTCATTTCTATCCCTTCCCTCACTTCTTTTCCCTCTATGTTTCAGTTAACTCAGTGTGGACAGACTTAGGTTTAGCCACGGTTCTTTGCCATGTTCTTTGCCACACCAGTTGGCAATGGAAATCTGGCACTGGGAGATGAGGCCATCTGTGGTGAAATTTAAACCTATTTACCTCCCTGGAAATCTGGTTGACGGCCTTTCTTTCTCTGTACCCAGTGAGGCTGAAGATGACAAATGCATTGGGATTAAAGCCATGGGATGAAGTTTGGGGCAAAACAAAACCTTCTCCAAAGACACAGCTTATGGCAGCTATTAGCAGCAAGGGATAAGCAGATACCCAGTGTCTGGAGCAACAGCAAGGGACATTCCTGCCCCAGGCCCACTCTGAAGTGGAAGAAGGCAGCCAATTGGCCCAGTTACAGGCTGGATCTTGGGCATCAGAGATGAAAAGGAGAACCTGTCATTTCTTTGTGAAACACCCCTGAAATAATCTGGCTGCATTTTGTGGCTTGCAAGGTAAATGAAATGCTCTGATTCCGAGAACTGTTCTTGGGTTTAGTCAGAGAGCTGCAGAAGAAAATGACCACACTTTTGACCTTCAAATAGGACCCCACAGCTTGACCAATTACCTAAACCACAACACTGGAGTCCAAAAGGGCTTTGGCTGTTTCCAAAACCTAGCCAAGCCTTCAGGCTGCTGGTAAGGCTATTCAGAGAGGCATGAAGTAAGCAATGCCAATTGCCTTTGACAATGGTAGCACCCTGGGCAGAGGCCAATTCACCATGAAGCTGCTAAAGCTGTTAGGCCTCTTTTGAGGCCCTTAGCGAGATCCCAGCAATGTGTTCACGTTTGCATTTCTGTTGCAAAATTTACAAAAGTGGGTTATTTAAGATTCAGTGAGTTCATTGCTGTCTCCGGCTCAGCTTGCCGTCTGCTAAATTTCTCCTATTGTATGTGGTTGGAGAGATCTAAGGTGAATTGGAGATAGATTCAATTTTGGTTTAGTGGGATAGATTTATGAGAATTAAAGTCACTTCTTTGTGTGGCTGCTTTATTCTTGGCTATTTTGCTATGGAAATGACTTCTAGGTCTATGCCCATAACATAGTGTGTTTACTTACCTGGCCATGTAATAGTGACTGGGGCTATGCAACAGTACTGTGTTCTTGTATACCTGCAGAACAGGAGGACGGCTAAGGTTTAAAATGTATGAAGCCTGAGGCTTGTCTGTAGAATGATTATAACAACCACAATATTAGTAAGGTTGTTATGAAGATTACATAAAATAAGGTATGTAGCAATGTTAACCAGTGCTGGGGATAGATCTGTGGCAGGACAGGCATTTTTCCTTCTTAGTGAGGATCTGAGAGCCATCACCATGAAAAGTAGATATTAGAATCCTTAGGTGATTATGACAACTCTGGAAGTTCTAAGAGTGAGCTACTTATTGTCAAGGTTGAGAGAAAAACATTGAAGTTCCTGGTGTGTGCATACCAGATATGGCTTACCTGCAATCCGGGCATTTGGGAGGTAGAGGCAGGAGGATTGCAACATGTTCAGGCCAGCATGGACTATAGTGTGAAGACTCTGTTAAAACAAACAAACAAACAAAACCAAGCAAAACAATCCCCCTTTTTAAAACACCTTCAAGATGCTTTACAGTGACATTTATAAGAATCAGGACCCCCTCCTCCAAATGTCACCATCAGAAATGATGTCGATGTCCATCTGATATTACTAAATAGCTCTCTGCTTCATTGATTGCACAGCTCTCTGAAAATAGGGAGAGTGACTGGCTGTGAGTTTAATAATATATGGTACCTGTCTGGGGACATAGGTGCTCAACGGTGACTAATACCCTGCTCTGATTGCTCTTTTTATTGGTTCTTCATACATGGCCTCTGTCCAGTCTGAGTTTTAAAGATGAAGTTGAAATAGATCACTTACTCTCCATTTGGTATCGTTTCTAAAGTAATGGCTAAAATCATCTCTAACTGGAAAGATATTTTTTTAATGACATCTTGAGCATCTTTGTCAGTTAATAAGGAATAGGCTGGCTAGAAACAAGTTTTTCTCTACAAAAGAGGCTATGTATCTCTCTCACCTGCCTAGTCCACTTTCCATCTCTCTCTCTCTCTCTCTCTCTCTCTCTCTCTCTCTCTCTCTCTCTCTCTCTCTCTCTCTCTCTCACACACACACACACACACACACACACACACACACTTTCCCCTCTCTACCCTCTAATAGATAAAAGGTGCCTCATTTAACTGAAAGCCGATTTCCCCACATCGGACAGCCCCGTCTTCCTCCCTTTCATCCCAGCATCACCTTGGTGAAACTTCAAGAATGTGACCATATACAAAAGAGACCTCTCTTCTTGTGGGAGGCCGTGCCTTCGGGGCCCCAGCAGGTTTGCCAGGCCAGTTAGAGTTGAGGAATCTTAACTGTGATTCAAGACATCTCATGTAGGTTTCTAAGTACAAACACCTATGGGTGGATGGAGGGAGAAAGAGAAAGAGGGGGACCCACATACACCACAAATTGCCTTTCCCACGTGCACCCTCCCAGCCAAGGGAGTTTAGAAATAATTCCTCTTTTGTCCGCCAGCTGGCTTTCAAAGCCATTGGGATGAGCCTGCTGGACCTGTCTGGGAAGCTTGTTAAACTGTGAGAGTAAGTCAGGAAGAGGGAGGGGTAGGGAAAAGATTAAAGGGCGAATAACAATCTGTGTGAGGCAGTGGCCCTGCCTCTAAAGAAGCAGACGATCTAAGGAAGGGAAGAGTGTCCCTCTCAGACCAGAGGCTGCCTGCAAAATGCAAATGAGCCGCTTGCAGCTGCCCCTGGCAGGCAGCCACCCTCCTTCTAGAGAAGAAAGTGAGAGCAACAATTCCTTCCTGAACCCCCAAGCTTAGAGACTTCAAACAAGAAGAAAGAAAATTGTCATGCTCTTCTCCACGCTTACCCCAATGAACTCATCCAGGCCCCAAATTGTGCAGATGACCTCATCATCTGCAGCTGTGCACTCCAGATGCCCACCCTCAATTCCAGAGAATCACATCTGGCATGGAGCTTTGATACCTGGAGGATGACCATAACTGGCTTTCTGGCCACATGATGCAGAAGTGGGGTAGTCTTTGCAACGGTTCTGAGTAATGGCCATGTTTCCTTGCAGGGGGAGGACCGTGGGGCCATGGCTCTTGCTGTGGGTAACTTTTCATTTTTCACCTTTACATTCATGACCTTAGAAATATTAGTCTTTTTGAGTCTGTTCTGCCTCTGCCTTATTAAGGTTGAGCAAGGACCTCACTAACAGATCTAACACTGTTAGGCATGTGGTCAACAGAGCTGCTTAGGAGAATGCTTGAGGAGTCTCTGAGTTCATATAGTTTGTGAGAAAATGGTGAAGCCATGCAAGGCCGCACTCAGTGAACTATAGATAACCTTAATTGAAGAACATGATAATAGGAGGGAGTAGTACAAGATATTTTGCAGCACATATAATTGGTAAAAATTATTATTGAATATGTATAAAGAACTATTGTACATTGAGACAGACAAGCAATAAAAAAGAACTAAGATTTGACAGTTGACTAAAGAAGTCCAGACGACTATTAAATATGTGAAAGTTTCCTAAAACTTAGACATCAGATAAACATGAATTCAAATATCAATAAAACCCACCTATCGGATGTTTAGTGTGCCAACTTTTTACCTACTTACTCTGCTGTTGTCATTTTTTTAAGGTTGTGGCTTTGCTCAGTAGATCAGGCTAGCCTGGAACTCACTATTTTCCCAGGCTGATCTTAAAGTCATGATGCCACTGGTTCAGCTTTCTGAGTGCTGGGATGACAGACATATACCATGGTGCCTGACTGGTGCTAAATGTTTTTGAGGGTGTGCAATTCTCACAAGTTATTAGTGGGATTTTATGGCCATTTGGGCAAAAGTATCTACTATAGACACATATATCTTAGTCACCAGGGAGATTAATCTATATATAATATAGATTCATATTCCTAGAAAATTTGTACTTTGTGTGTGCATGTGTGTATTGGTTAGTTTTATGTGAACTTGACACAACCACAGAGCTATTTGGAAAGAGAAATTATTAAGAAAATGCCTCCACAAGGTTACCCTATTGGTAAGTCTATAAAATTTCATAATTAATGATTGATGTAGGAGGACCCAGCTCACTGTGGGTGGTGTCACCCCTGGAAAGGTGGTCCGGAGTTGTGTAAGAAATAGGCCAAGCAGGCCATGAGAAGCAAGCCAGTAAGCAATGTTTCATGACTTCTGCTTCTGTTCCTGCCACCATTTTCTTGTCCTGACTTCCCTGAGTAGTAGAGTGTCACCTGATCATTGTACAATGAAATAAACCCTTTCCTCCCCAAGTTGCTTTTGATTATGCGGTTTTGATAAATTGTGTTTGTGTGTATATGTGTGCCCGTGTGTGCATGTATGTTTTCTTTAAACCAGAGATAACTCAAATATCTAACAATTGTATAAAAATAAATAAATTATGGTACAAAAAAAAAAAAACCTAATGCAGATGTAGTCAGACCTGGTGGTACACACTGTAAGCTTTGATATCTGGGAAGCTGAATTAGGAAGATCACAAGTTGAAGGCTTGCCTACGCTAAAGTTAGCTCAAGTCTAGCTTGAGCAACTTAGTGGAAACTTATCTCAAATCCTGAAATAAAGGGCTAAAGATGTAATCAGTAGTTGAGCACTTCCTGCCTGCATGAGGCACCAGGCTCGATCTCTAGCCCTGAAAAAACAAAAAGTCATGCACATTAATGCAACACATTAAGTTACATGGTTGAAGCTTATCAATATGTTTGGGGAAGAAAAAACACAAACACTGTATGTTATTCTATGAATAAAATTTAACAGAAAAAATTATACAATTTAGTGATGTCTACCAGTTAGTAAAGCTGTAAGGAAACAAGGGCTGATGATTTTGGAATATTGGTTATTTTTTTTAAGCGGGTAGAAGAGTGGTTATGACAAGGAAAGTCTCTTTCTCCTAAAGCATCGTTGATCTCACTCTATTTTTTTCTGTGCATTTTCTAATTGTTTTGTGCATCTTTTCAATGCAGATGATATTTAACAATAGGATAGAAATTCATAAAAATCAGAAGACTGTGGTGAAGAGAAGTTGTGTGAGAGCAGGAGCTAGAGAGATGACTGGGGCAGAAGCTGGGGCAAAGCATTGTTAACTGTATAGTCCACATGTTGGGGTTTTCATGACAGAATATTAGCTTTGATTTAATATATTTCATCTCATTATAAACCCTCAATACCTTGTGTTAAATGTAGCAATGTTTAGAATAATATTAATTTCCCTTCGAATAAGACAATCCAAAGGAAAACATGCAGATTAGCATGGAAAAGAGAGAGAAATTTATGTGAGTTTAGACTAAATATTTTTCAGTGAGGTGTGACATGGCCATAAGAATGTGAGCTCTTACATGAATACAAAAATTTTTCTTTTTTTTTTAAGATTTTATTTATTTATTATGTATACACAACATTCTGCTTCTGTGTATATCTGCACACCAGAAAGGGGGCACCAGATCTCATAACGGATGGTTGTGAGCCACCATGTGGTTGCTGGGAATTGACCTCAGGACCTCTGGAAGAACAGTCGGTGCTCTTAACCTCCGAGCCATCTCTCTAGCCCCCCAAAGTATTTTCTTTTAAAAAAGATTTTATTTTATTTTGCATGCATATGTCTCTCTGTGTGTATGTAGTACCTGAAGAGCCAGAAGAGGGCATCAGATCCCCTGGAGGTGGAGTTACAAGTGGTTGCTAGGCACCTGATGTGCATGCTGGAGACCTAACCCTGCTCCTCCCCAAAAGCAGCATGGGCTTTTAAATATCAAGTCATTCACAAATATAGGAATCTTGAAGAGGGCATGGTGCTGTGTAGCAATTTCCTCTGAAAGTAAAACTTCCATCTTGGAGGGAGACTTCTTAAGACAGAATCTTCACAGGGAGCTAAGAACAACAGGATATTCCAATGAAAAGTGAAATACTGCATATACTGTCCCTGAGAAAGGAAATAAACAACTCAAAACAGCTTCAGGAACTTCCTGAAACTGACCAGATTCACTAGGCCTCTGCTTCTGCCAGTGTGTATAAGCAGTAAAGACTTGAGAGCCATTCTCAGACAAGCCCAACTGCCTGAAAGAAAGACACTAGCCTGGCATCCAGCAGGAGCAGAGACCTGCTGAACAGCTAGAAGGAAACAAAGGTCAGTTGAGATGCCTAGAAGAGGCTTAAGCCCAACTGAATAGCCTGTAAGGAACACTGTGTGGTAGTTTGAATGAGAATGGCACACCCTAGACTCATATACTTACATGCTTAGTCTCTAGTTGGTGAACTGTTTGAGGATTAGTAGGTGTTGCCTTATTGGAGTAGGTGTGGCCTTGTTGGGGAAGTCACTTGAGGTTTCAGATGCCCATGGCTGACCAAGTGTCTCATACTATGCCTACCTGCCTGTCTGTGGGTCAAGATGTATGTCTCAGCTGCTTCTCCAGCACCATTCTATGTGTGCTGCCATGATGATAATGGACCAACCCTCAGAAACTATCAGCAAGGCCCCATTAAATACTTTCTAAGTGTTGACTTAGTCATGATGTCTCTTCATAGCAATAGAACAGTGACTAGGACACTTTCTAACCTGTTGAGCTGCCTGCAGGCTGTGCAGTGTGCTCCAGGTTCCTAGCTTTGTGAGCTGTCACCATGCTGGGAGGTCTTGGTGGTGCAGTTAGCTGCCTTTGAGTCGTTTCTACTCCTCTAAGTAACCCCTCGCCCATATTCCTATAAGTAACCCTAATAAAACTCATTGGTTCACAAAGTTGGACTTTAATGGTATCCATGTGTTGGTCTGTTGGTTCCCTATCTAGAGTGAGTAGATATTTGCTCATATTTCTCCAGGAAAATCCTATCATACAACCCCTGCATTGTCCCTAAAGATCTGGAATCTGAAAAAAAAAAAAAAAAAAAAAGATCTGTAATGTGGCTTAGGCTAAATGGACTTACCTCTCCAAAGAGTGATATGTTATCTGGTGTTTAAGATACTTGCCTATGGCAGAATGTTTTTCTTTTCATTCTTCTCCATTTCATACAGTAATTTTTATAAACAATAAGAATGTACCATGGCATGTGTGGAGAAGTCAGAGGACAACTTTCAGGAGTTGGTTCTCTCTTTCCACCATGTGGGCCCTGGGGACTATAGTCAGGTAGTCAGCCCTGGCAGCAAGCAGTGTTACCTGCTGAGCTATCCTGCTAGTCTCCTGTATAAATATCTTCAATGTATGCTTTACTAGTTTCTTTCTTTCTGATGCATTGTTTTTATGATGTGATTGATGGATATTTTCATCATTTTTAAACATTTAAATGTTTAACTTGCCTATGATTCCTCTTAGTGTGAGGATGGGCAGAGAGTTCAATTTGTTCCTCTAGAAAACCACAGCAATGCTTTTTCTGTTAATTAGAAATCCTTCATGGAAGTAAGTATTAATTTTGATATTTGGGTACTTCCTATTTTATTCTATTGTTTCTATTCTAATGCTATGACTAGTATTTTTGGTTTCATAGTTCCTTGATGAAGTTGAAAACCTGGTAAGGAAAGGCTTTTTTGTCATTATATTGTTGGTACTTCTTTTGGTTTACTTTTCAAATACCTTTGGAATCATTTTTTGCCACATTCTAAAATAAAAGCAGACAAAACCAAAATACTAAGCCTGTTTCTTCTCCTTCCCTGCCCTCCTTTCCCCCTTCCCCTCTGCTCCCCTCCTTTCTTTTCTTTTTGCCTCCACTCTTCTTCCTTCCCTTTTCTGTCTTCTTCTTCTTCTTCTTCTTCTTCTTCTTCTTCTTCTTCTTCTTCTTCTTCTTCTTCTTCTTCTTCTTCTTCTTCTTCTTCCTCTTCCCCCCCCTCTCTCTCTCTCTCTCTCTCTCTCTCTCTCTCTCTCTCTGTGTGTGTGTGTGTGTGTGTGTGTGCCTAAAGGGTCAATCTAGACCTTGTACAAGCCAGACAAACACTCTAGCACTAATCCACATTCCAGTCATTGTTTTTGAGACAGAATCTATGTAGCTCAGGTTGGCTTCAAACTCATGACCCCCTTTCTCCACCACAGGAATGCTGGGATCTCTAGATGTGTGCCACCACACCCAGTTTGTTTTGTGGGATTTTCTATGGTATATATGTGTATGTATTTTCAACGTCTCAATATTTATCATTCTTAAACTTGCCTGTTTATAAATTTTAGCATCCAATTGAGTTTTTAAAATACATTAATTTTTTTCTACTTGCTGGAAAGTCTTTCCAGACATTGGCACTGAGTTGAGAGACGCTCTTTTGGTTCTTGTGAGTTTTCACATTTGCTGTTCCTTTGCCTCTCTGTAGATGCTGTAGTGAGAAGAGAGAGAGGATACCCTGAACACTGTATCCAGGCCCCATCTGTAGCAGAAGTATATTCACGGACTAATAAGTAATCCAACTTTAAGTTATAATTTGTGCTGCCCAGGGTTACAGAGCCAGTGTGTTACTTTCTTATTTCAAACCTATTGCTGTCACTTTAAGTTTCTCTATGCATGAAATATCTACAGGTCTGCTTTTTATGTTTGTCTTTGCAAGGTGTGCCAAGTGCATTCAATAAACAAGGCATGCAGCATGCCCCACCACCTGCCATTGCTGTTTTTTGTCATACTAAACTATGTCAGTGATCCTGCTACTTTTATTTAATTCTGACTGTATCCTTTTTATGATAATCAAATGTCAATTGCCCAAGGCCAGGGATAGAAAAGTACTGCAGAGTGTACCTAGGGGTTTTTGAAGTAAAAGACTGGGTAATTTATATTTTTAATATAAGTGATTTAGAGCCCACAGCTTTGATCCAATTAAGTCGAGAATCAAATTAGCTGGAGATAAAATGAAGATGGAATGAAGGGAAGTCTTCCTGGCTCTCAAGTTTTCTAAAACAGGCTTGTTGGAATGCAGGAGTTCCCACCCTTGGCTTTACACTGTTATTACTTGGGAAACTTTTACCACTACAGATGGCCAGGACCCAGCCCTATAGACTTCAGTGTAATTGGCATACTGATCATTCCAGGTATCAGAAAAATTTAAATCTCTTCACATGGTTTTAATAAGCTCTTGCGGTTGAAAATTATATAGTTCTCAATTCTCAGTGAGCTAAATGTTAACTAGGAAACTAATCTAAAAATGGAGACTCCAGAGATGTAGCTCAGTACCTTTTGATACGTGGACTAGAATCATGTTCAGAGATCTGCATTCCTAACACACATCCACATGATGTGTTCCACATGAGATGTGACTGTCTGACCACAATGGCCTCATCCCCACTCCACCATAGTTCTTGCAATAAATTTATTGTATACATATCTTTTCCCAGTTTGAAACATTCTCTGGCTGCTCAGTAGAGGCGCTTCCAGGTCCTCTCCAGGTCTGCTCCAGCCATCCACCATCTTCTTGACTTTCTCAGATACCCTACTCCAATTATTTCCTATGTGCATGCCTCCTTTCCAGAATTGACTTGTGCCCTCTTTCAGAGTGTTTGCTCAAGTATTTACCTCTGCCTTCAAAGGCCCTTATTACCTTTATCCAACCACATTCCTGCCTACCGGCAGCTAGAAGGCTCTGACTTCTGTCATTTCACATTGATACCATTCACACTTTCCTCTGTGTGCCTCATGCGACCCACTTACATATTATTCCTATTTTGTTTGGTTTGATTCATTCTGAGGTGTGGGAAGATGCCCTGATCATATTTCTCTATACATGGCATGCAGTATCTCCAATGATTGATACCAGGCCCCTTTACCATGCTTCTATGAATATGTATATACTGTTACAGTTTGAATCTTTATATAGCTCCAAGACTTGTGGTCTGAGTACCTGATGCTGTTTTAAAACTGTGGAGCTTTTAGGAAGTGGGGTTTGACAGGTAAAAGTAGGTTGCTTTGAAGGTTGTATCTGCCTCTGGTCCCAGCTTGCACCCTCTGCTTTTAGGTCAGCCATGACATGAATACCCCCGCTGTCTCATGATCCTGCTGCCCTGAGGAATACACTCTGTCCTCCTTCCAGACCAATGGAATGAAACACTTCTGAGATTATAAGCAAAAGTGAATCCTTCCTTCCTTTAAGTTGTTCCTACCATGACTTTGGTAGCACTACATGAAAGTAACTAACACATGACTTGAAGCAAGTCATGTTTGGGGCTGGGGAGATGGACTGACGATTCAAAGCACCTGCTTTGATTCCCAGAATGCATATGGTGGCTTACAACCAGCTATAATTCCAGTTTCAGGGATCCAGCACCCTCTAATGGCCTCCTGGGGTACCACACATGGACATGGTGCACAGACATACATGAAGGCAAAACACCCAGACACATTACATAAAGATAATAAAAAAAGAAATCCTGCCAGCACTTTAAATTTATGCAAATGCTTTTGTGTTTTACTCTGCTTTTACTTTTTTCACCTCATCTTGTTTATGATCTGTGCACACTGATGAAATTAAATCAAATTCATTGCTTATATCTGTCATATAGTATTCCTCAGGGGCCATTTACCAGTACATCTTATGTTTCTGGTTCTCTTTTCAAGGATGCCCAATTTGCCTATAACTCTCAGCTGTCACAAGAGACCACTCTTAATATTCTCTTACATAGCCATTGATAGATTAATGTGATCCCTACCCCCGCATTCTGAAATACATACCAATGTATGGGAATCCCTCAATACAGGACATGAGCTCCTTTTGTTTTATCAGGTCCCATCAGAATGCTTTCTGGCTGGTTGTGTAGTCAGACCTCCCTTTTGGTCTCAGGTGCTTACCTCCTAGAACCTGAGGTTCCTTGGGAGGAACTATGTTCCTTTAAATTACTCTGGCAAAGGAAGACACGGGTTTGATTCAAGACATTGCAGTAAAAGGTTTGTTATGATATTGGGGTTGTAAGAGATTCAACAAAAATGACTTTGAGATATTCATGTATGCACTAGAACAATATGTATGAGTAAATTTACTTACTGAAGAGATTATCTACTAATGGCAATAGTAGATCTTTTCACAATTGGAAATGAGACAACCAACGGTTTATTCTGTCCAAAAAAAGTGATGTAGGAAACATGGGGACTACAGCTGATTATGCCAACTTTATGACCTCAAAAATACTCAATTGGAGATTTAAAAACATATTTATTTATGTGTGTGAGTGTGTGTATGCATATGCCTGCAGGTAGGCATGTGCCGTGGAACACCTATAGGGGTCAGATAGCTCATAGGAGTTGGTTCTTTCCTTCCACCATTTGGGTCCTAGGGATGGAACTCAGGTCACTAGACTGGGCAGAAAGCATAACAAACAATAACAACAAAACCCACCATGGAGCCATCTCTCTGGCCTCTCAATTGGAGATTTTTGCTGTTGTAGACCATTCTAAAGCTAATACAGAAGTCATTAGAGAGGAGGGGGTGTGCTGGTCAGGGCTTGCTATTGAAGGGTGAGGTCCTTGCAAACAGCATGGAAAAATAATGACATCGTTACACTTGTGAACTCCTGGCACAGAACCTTCTGTACTACATAGTACACACACCCCATCCGGTCCATACCAGCTTTCTTTAAACAAAACAAAACAAAACAAAACAAAACAAAACAAAACAAACACTGCCAAGTCTTACAGAATTTAAGTAATTAAATCTCAAATCACACAATTAATAAACAGCAAAGCTAGTACTTGAACTAATGGTTTATTGTTGTTTTAAGTGCCAGATGTTGGCTCATAGTACAGAAAGAAACTTATGTTTAGAACTGTGTGGACTAAGTTTAACTTCTTGCTTTGTCTCTATCTTACCAGCTGTTCCGTGATGGATAAATTACTGAACATGCCCAGAATCTACTTTTTATAAAGACATGAATGAAAATGAACACAATATGTGACATGTGTCACAGGGTAAGTAAATGTCCTCTCTTTTATCAAGTTCTCTCTATTTTGGGCACAGATTAGGTACTCAGATTGAATAAACGTTAAAAGTTTTCTGTTATTACCTGAAATTTCAGTTTAACAGTAGGGCCAAGATCTAAGAAAGGGTGGGAGCATGTATTTAAGAGGAAGGGACACAAAAAGGATTCCTTTGACAAGCCAAAGGCACAGATTGTCTATTTTGGGTATCCCTGAAGATGGCCCTGGTTGCTGATCTTTCTGGGCAGCTGTGGGTTACCCGACTGATCATTGGAGATGGGGAAAGTAAGATGTGGCAGGACAATCAGAAATTCCCGCCTCTTTCCCGCCATTTGCCTCTTTCCCCAGGCCTCAAGCAGGGAGTGTTGTGGGTTCATACAGCTAAGAACCAGTGTAAACTCTCCCAGGAAACTGCTGGAGGGGAAATTAATTAACCCCCGCCAAGGCTTCCCAGCTGGGGGACAGGAATTAAGCTGTCATTTCTCCTGGAGGCTTGGATCAGCTTTGCTTTGGCTCCAACTCTGAATGAACAGTGGACTCCCCTCCCCTCCCCTCCGGGCTGCCCTTAGACAGAGAATGCTGCTCCAAGCAGGTAAGAGGGGCATTCCCTTTCTTGGGCAGAATTGTGTAGCCCCTGCCGCTTGTTTCCAGGGTTGGAAACTCAGTAGAAACCTCTTCCAGGGGGTTCAGCAGCAGCTACCCATAGCTAAAGTAATGCGATTTGCGGAGGCCTTGAGAAAGTGACTTCGGCTGTGCACACCAAGGAAACTGTTGGGTTTTTGGGATCCTCTGGCATCTCGACCATTGTTAGCTCTCCAGAGGGAGGCTCATGCCATGTGAAATTCAAAGCTGCTGTGAGCGCCACGTTTAATGAGATCTTTCAAAGGGATCAGCTCAAATGGTCTGTCAGAACCATATTGTCAGGTGGATTTCATGGTCTAGACAGACCTGGCTCTCTGACTCTCTCTCTCTCTCTCTCTCTCTCTCTCTCTCTCTCTCTCTCTCTCTCTCTCTGTCTCTCTGTCTCTCTCCAACAGTAATAAAAATAACTTACAGTTCTTCTGGGAAGATATTGATTTATTAATAGGAGCTACTGGTTTTCTGCATTGATGACCCCAGGGACTTTGACGGCATGGATGTGATGCCTGGCTTTCCCCACCAAGACTCCAGAGCTCCCAGCAGTCGATTCATCAACACGGATGACAACTTCATTGTTGTTCTTTGGAAACTCTGGCTTTTCAGACACTCTCAGGGTGTCAGGCTCTGAGATGCCTTTGGGAAAGCATTCTTGTGTCGAGTAGGAAATGTGCTCGAAAAAGGCTGAATCTTTTGATAATCAAGATATTACCCATTTCTTGCTCCCTCTTATCCATAAGGGAGTATGTCTCTTTCTGGAACTTTCTAAGGAAAAAGTCAGATGGAAATAAAAACCTTTTTGGCTGTGAGGGCCTTTGGGAGTTCATTCAGCTTGGGCAGGCCAGATGTTATCACATTTTCTGGCTTGTGGAAAGGAATTTTGCATTAATGTGAAAAACCCATGAATTTTCCAAAATTGCTGTAACAAATTACTACAAGTTTGGTGGCTTAAAATAACTTGCATTTGTTCTCTTCTAGTTCTCGAGGGTAGGTGCCCACCCTCAGGTGCTGGCAGGCCTGGCTGTTTCAAGAAGGCTTGGGGGGGGGAGAGTATTTCTTTACTTTCTGTAGCTTCTAGTGGCCGCCCTCATTCCTGGACTCATGGCCTCCTCTGGTACACATCTATGTCTGCAGTCACATCATCTGCTGTTTAGACTGTGACCCTCCTTCTTCCCTCTTCATTCCGGCCAGCCTCGACTACATAGTATGGCATTATCTAGAAGAGAACACACCCACACCCATACCCACACACACCCACAGCCACAGCCACACACACACACACACACACACACACACAGAGAGAGAGAGAGAGAGAGAGAGAGAGAGAGAGAGAGAGAGAGAGAGATCCTGCATTTATAACATGCTACCATATCAGACATCACTCATGGATTTTAGGGTTAGAATGCAGCATAGCTAGGGTCTGTTATCCTGCCTCTCATGCTACTCTTCCCCGTTGGCTCATATGGATCCTTTTATTCCTAGTTACCCCAGAAATATTGTCTGGGGTATCTTTCCATACATGCTCACAATGGATTATATGAAGATAGCCCATGCTTCAGAAAGGGTGCTGATGATAGAACCAAGGGCTCCATGAATCAGGAGTAATGGGCTTGGAGAGGAGTAGTCCTGTGCGTCTTTGTGACTTGGGGCTGTGCTTTGTCATGAGATCATGACTTCTACTGGGCCTCCCTTGGGAACAGGTTCTGACCCTTCCCAGAGAGGAGAAACCCATGCACCAGGCGGCATGGTGATCAGGTTCTGGCACAGTGCCCAGGTTTAGTTCCTGTGTTATGCCGGGCATCATGTCACTGCTGGAGGTTCAGAGATGAAAGGCAGCCACAACTTTTAAAGCTCCCTCACAGTCCACCTGTTAAAGCGGGTTCCACAGACACCAATGAGCCAAGGAATCACCTGGGGACTTGTTAAAGTGAAAGCTTGAAGTCAACAGGTGTGAGGTGGGCTGGAGATTCTAACACCTCAAGTAGCAAGGGTCTAGAGGGGACAGACCATCCACAGGTAGTTATTTCTTTTATAATATGGCTTAAGTGCTTTGCCACAAATGTTGTGAGCAGGGGAATGTACCTAGTCAAGGCTTGGCAAGAAAGGATGAATCCCAGGGGAAATGAATGAGTCTTTAAGTTTAAATAGCAGCTTGGCAGGCAAAGAGCTGAGGAGAGGGGAGGAAGGGAGACAAAACAGCAGGTGCAAAGGGATGGAGACAATGATGATTCCAAGACCCCAGATAGGCAAGAATAGAAGCAAGATTTTGGCAGAGCTTAAGGTTGGGAGGGTAGACTGAGCTGAAGCCATTGGGCCAAGTAACATGAACCAGATCACGTGGGAACATTCTACTCTGAACTTAGAAGTTTGGACTTGGTAGAGTAAGGAAAGGAGAAAATGGATTCAGAGAGTGACTTCTGTTGCTACCCATTCTGGGAAATGGCCACATGGTTTTGATGGTAAATGGCAGGATACTTAAAGGAATGGCAAACAATGTGCTTTTAAAACATAGGCTTTGCTGTGTGTGTGTGTGTGTGTGTGTGTGTGTGTGTGTGTGTGTGTGTGTGTGTGTGTGTATGGTGGCTGAGAAAGGAGGGTTGCTGTGAGTTCAAGGACAGCCTGTGTTACAAAGTGATATCCTGTCTTTAAAAATGTATAGATGTAGATGTGGAGGTGTCATTTAGAGCCCACGGGCATGCCTAAGGAACACATATTTGAAATCAGTCAAACTCTACTCTTCATAGCAATGACATGGCACAATGGAAGTTCTGGCTCCTTTGGAACCACTGATATCTGGGTAAGGTGGGGATGATGGGGCAGGGTCTGCATGTGAAGGAGGGAACACCGTTTCAGTTTTTGCACTCAGCCTGCCCCCTCCCATCTTAGTCTGAACAGTATCTGGTCAGTATAGAACCTGTGGAGCTGTTGTAAGCTGCCTCTTTCATCCCTATTCTTCATTCCCATTCTCACCCCTGCCTCAATTGGAGTGGAAATTGTAGAAACAGACCTTGGTTTAGGTGCTAAAAGAAAATTACAGTCCTCTAGGCAGGTGGACTGATGAGACAATATTATTTTTCCATTTTTAACATTTCCTGATGAGAAAACTAAGGCTCAGAGAGAGAATTTTACTTTTTAAGGTAGTGTAGCTAGGAATTGTAGAATCTAGAATTTGAACTCAGGACTGTCTGACTCCAAAGCTGATCCTACAGAACCACCTGAACCAACAGCCAAAGTATGTTCCAGTTCAGCTAGATAGTTGTCAAAGGATGTATTTAACATGCAGGGTAGTGATGTGGTCCAGACATAGTGTCTACAATCAGGGAGTACCATACATCAGACCCCATGAAGGTAAATGGTGTTCTAGGAAGACCAGCTGGCCAGTTAGAATGTTCTGGTTAGAATGGACAAAATACAGAAGCACTGCAAAAAGCAGGAAGAGGTAGAGATAGCAACAGACTGAATCAGAAACTACTTAACTGCAGAAGTAGATATGTGTCTCAGAGACAAGGTAGTAACCAAATTTGTAAAGCTGGTCCAGTGATCAGAGGCAGATACCAATTGTTTTAATTAACCATCTTAACTGAGAGCATAGGTCATCTTTTGTTGCCATCACTGTATTCAGGCAAACTTAGACGCTAGGTAGATCTAGACATCAGACATGAGTACAGGCTTGTGTGTGTGCATGTGATTGGCTTTTTAAATTTTATTTTCCTCTCACATCTAGTTTCTTTTCTTTTCTGGAGCTTCGTCTGGATTTTAGTCTGGACAGACCCTAGAGCTCTTGATATCGAGAGTCCTACTGTTCTGAATGTACCCTATTTCACCCGACCTAAGAAACTAAAGAGAGGTAGGCCTGGGTAGTGCAGGCATGGGAGGTTCTCCTCAGTGAGCTATTTTAGGACAAAAAGCTTTGGACACTTATTATGCAGAACTGAGATTGGTACTGAATAACTTCTGTTTTAAATTTTATTTGATAAAATTTGTATATATTTATTGTACATAGCATATTTTTAAATTTTGTATGTCTTGTGGAATAGATAAACAGAATTAATACACATATGCTTTATCTCTTAAATTTTGGCATTAGATACAGTCATAATTTATGCAATAGATCTCTGAACTTATTTATCCTGTCTAACTGAAATTTTATATCCTTTGAACAATTTTTCTACCTCCTGTCTATGTTACCTTCTATTCTTGTCTCTGCTTCTATGAGCTCAACTGTTTAAGTTTCAATATGTAAGGGAAATCATGCAGAATTTGCCTTTGATTTGTTTTGCATAGCATAATGTCGTGGTTGGTCTCTGTGATCACAAATGACATAACTTATTTTTTAAAAGGCTAAAGAATGTATATGTGTGCATGTGTGTATGTGTTTTCTTTATTCATCATCCAATGGGCATTTAGGTTAATTCTATATTGTGATCTGTGACTAATGATTCAATGAACACATGGGAGGGCAGGGAGTACATGTTGATTTTATTTCCTTGGGATCTATGCCCAATAGTGAGATGGCTGGATAATAATCTATATATTTTGAGGAATCTTTATATTGTTTTCCATAATGATTGTATAATTTTCTATTTTGATCAACACTGTGCAAGAGTTTCCTTTCCTCCACATTCTTTCAAATACATTTCTTATCATTTTTGATAATACCTATTTGAACAGATGTTGAATTGTGGTTGTAATTTGTCTTTTCTAATTACTGCTGATGTTATGCACTTTTCATGTACCTGCTATGTGTTGGTATATTTTATTTTGAAAAAGTAAGTGTTCATTTCCTTTGTCTATTTTCTAATGTGGTGGTTTCCTTGGTTTTGATCCGACTGTTTTTAAATTTTAATATTAACTCCTTACCAAATGCATGATTTACAAACATTTTCTCTCATTCCATATCTGTATACCTCCCAACCACACTGTTGACCATTTCTGTTGCTATGCAGAAGCCTTTTAATTTGACAAGGCTTGAGTACTTTTGAATAAGCACACATTACTTTTGATGTTACATTGGAGCCACTTGACTCTCCTTCTTCCCACCAGGCCTGCCTTTAAATCTCAGGACCAATTTTGACCCTATACACATTCTGAGTCTGTGCTTTCACTGCTATGGAGTCCCTTCATCTTCTGAAGCATCCTCCACCCATCCTTTGCTTCTCCTGAAGTCATCCATTCTTCAAGTGAGTGCACTCCCTACATAAATCAGTTTCTGTTAGCATTAACTCCAAAGTAGGGCAATTCTATGAGCTTTTGTTCTCAAAGACACTGGGAAATGGTAATTATTCAAAGTATAAAGAGTTTCTTTACTACTGCCTTCTCAGAATGGTCAATAGAAGACAAAAGAGGAGTCCTAGTGTTTCTGAAGAGGACAATGTGGGATGAATTTCTTCATTCCATGCTCACCCCAACCTCTCTGAGCTTCTCTTTGATATTTATACTCCATAATATAAGATGGGGCACTTACTTGTGTGATGTCTAATCTTCTCCTTTTAGTAAGTCTTCTCCTTTAAGTCCTTCTGGGCTCTGAAGTCAGGTATTTGGTGCCTCCCCCCTCATTGAGGCTGATCATATACTAGCAGCTCACTAACACTCTGCTGAAGGGAGCTCTTTTGTTCAAATACAGCGATAAGCACGGTGTGTGTGTGTGTGTGTGTGTGTGTGTGTGTCTTCTTCCCAGGGAGTGTTTTTCTTGAGGAACTGGTTTTTAATGAAAGCATGAGGATTTAACATTTCTAATTTTTATATAGAGAGAACTGTGAACTTTAAAAAAAGGAATGATTTCAACTGTCCTCTTAAGGAATCTTGGAGTATTCAGACAAGAAGATTGTGGCTCATCCATATCAGTTTGTCGGATTTGGGTTATTGCTGCCTTTAAACATGTGCATTAACATAAATTTTCTTCTTTTCTTTCAGGCTTATTTATGTGCCCAACAAAGTGGAACAACAGTGTTGCTTGCATTTCTGGCTGCACATTTTTTTTTTTGCCAACCAGGGACAGTGCAGTTTTCCACCTGATAGTGGTCAGTCTCCCACAGTTGGGTACCAAAGGCTCACCCTTTCTGGCTAGCTCAGTCAGTAGAGCATGAGACTCTTAATCTGAGAGTCGTGGGTTCGAGCCCCACATTGGGTGCTACTTGTTACTTGAACCCATGAGAGTCTATTAAAGGGTCTTAAATTTTTGTTTAGGTATAAGATAGTGATACTACTCACTGATACAGAACAGGTTAGATGCTGCTGTGATCCAGCTGCTGTGTCCTGCCTCTCTGCTCCTGGCTGTGACCACCCCAGAGAGTGTGAAAGCAAGAGAGCACAGGACTCTTCTCCCCCAGCTCTTAAACTGTCAAGTATGCAGACAAGACCATGCCCTAGGGCTTGCTGCTCCAAAGGTCATTGGCTAAACAGATCAAAATCCCACAACACCAGAGTGCCAGGAACTTTTCTGTCTGGCTCTCTCCAAAGACAATTGCTATTTGACATGACTATACACCACTGGTGACAAGAGAGGTTATAACCAAAAATAGCTGCAAAGAGTAGAACCCCCAAGAACAGTGTCTGTGCTGGAAAAAGCCTGGGATGAAGTTATTTCAGGGCTAGAAGAAGACCTGGGAAGAAAAGATCTGACACTTGGTGTCATGCTATACAGCAATGAGCAATAACAGAGTTCTTGGCTTCTTTCTTTTCTTCTGAATTAAGGAATGCAAACTAGAGAGAAGTACATCAGAGTCTGGGAGGGTCATGTGCTTCCCAAGATACAGGAGGAGCACCTTGCTTGAAGAATGAAGAGTGAATGTGGGATATGGTGGTTTAAATGAGAATGGTTTCCATTTATATTTAAATGTTTGTTTCTCAGTTGGTGGAACTGTTTGGAAAGAATTAGGAGGTGTGTCCCTATTGGAGGAGGTGCGTCAGTGGGGGTAGAGTTTGAGGTTTCAAAAGCGCATGACAGGTCCAGCCCCCTGCAATACCCTTTCTTTCTCCATGCTGCCTGTGGATCAGGATGTATAGCTCTCAGCTACTGCTCTAGCACCATACCAGTCTGCTCCCTGCAATAGTCATGGAGTCCCAATCAAATGCTTTCTTTTATATGAGTTGCCTTGTTCAACTCTCCTATTGTCTCTTCACAGCAATAGAACAGTGGTTAGGACAGGGATTGATAACTATGTCCCAGCCTACAAGTTCTGATTGTTAATGTCTAGAACCTCAAAGCAACCGGGAATATGTTCATCAGACTGCATCAATAATGTTCATAGAGTCATGAAGAAAAGGTAGAAAAAATTAAGGATTTCTGAAAATGTCCTCAACAAAAATCTGGGGATGGATTTTGAAGTTGGTGGTGTCCAATGCATTTGGAAAGTTAAATGGCAATCCCTAGAGGTTAGCATTTTAGAAAGAAATCAGTTGGTTGCATTTGTCCTTAGAGTCTCTTCTTCAGTTTTGTTTAGTAATTTTTAGCAATATTTAGATAAGAAATGTGAATGGCCTACATATAAAGTAATATCAGAATATTGTATAACTCTGAAATGCAAATTGTAATTTTTAGTTTCTTTGTTACCCATTCTAGTGTGCGCACATGTGCGCACGGGGCGCACACACACTTGTTTTTTGAGACAGGGTTTCTCTGTGTAGATTTGGAGCCTGTCCTGGCACTTACCCTGTAGACCAGGCTGGCCTGGAACTCACATAGATCCACCTGCCTCTGCCTCCCAAGTACTTTGATTAAAGGCCCACCACTGCCCATTTCTAGCCTGTCTTTTTATGCTGATGTCTTACGTGAACATAATACATGTGGAGTCCGTAGGTCCTTGAATATAGGTCATCAGGCTCTACCTATCTTTTTGTTGTTATTGTTGAGCTAGGGTCTCTCACTGGCCTAGAACTTGCTAATAGGCTGGTCAGCAAGTCTTAGGATCCTCCCTTCTCCACTTCCCCAGTTCTGGAGCTCATGTCCTGGAGTCCAGTTCTTTCACATGTGCACTGGGGATGGAAGTCATGTCCTCATGTTTGCCATGCTGTCACTTTTCCCACTGAGTCATCTACCTAGCCTATGTTGATTCCCCCCAGTCTATCTCATTATCTTCATTCACTTTCTAATAAAGTGTGGTCTTTCAGAACCCCTTCCTCTCCCTTCTCTTCCTTTCTCACAGAAGATATGCACGCAGTGGGAAACTCTTAGAATAGCATCATGGCTGTGGGAGGAGGGCTCTCCAGCCTTTATCTGTTGGTGATGAACTAGGTCCCATCTGGCCTCTGAGCATGGCTCATTATCTGCCGTTTGAAAATCCCACCACAGATTCACTTGGTATAACTTCACCTTCTGGGTCTCCTGTGCACTATTCAGGTTTGTAGGGCACAGTGTTCCTGTATCACAGGACAATTGTGCATTATTGTTTTTCCCTGGGCTCTGAGTTTTCCTTCATAACTCAGGATTTCAGTGGTCTTTCATTCTAGCTACCTTCAACACCCCAACTCCTAAATTGAGATGGTAAAAGATTGCAGGAGATGAAAGTGGTTATAACCCTTCTGTAGGCTTGCCCAGAAAAAGAATTTCCTAGACTTTTTATGGAAATTCCTTATGTACTAGAAGCATAGCTTGGTACACAAGGCTGCCTCTCTCAAAGGCTTAGGTATCACATTTGGTTTGTGCTTATGTTGGTAGGTTTTGTTAACTTGACACAAACTACAGTCATGTGGGAAGACAAAACCCTTAACTAAAGAATTGCCTTCATTAAAATCCCTGTAGGCATGTGTAGGGCATTTTCTTGATTACTAATTGATGCACTTTGGGTGGTGTCATCCCTGGGCAAATGGGCCTGGGCTATCTAAGAAATCAAGCTGAACAAGCCAGGGGAAGCAAGTCATTAAGCAGAGTTCCTCTGTGGTTTCTGCTTAAGTTCACGCCTCCAGGTTCCAGCCTGAGCTCCTACACTGACTTCCTTTCGTGAGGGACTGTAACCTTCAAATGAAATAAACCCTCTCTTCCCCTAAGTGGGATTTGGTCACAGTGTTTATTACAACAAGAGGCAAACTAGGATAGTACTCAGTAAGTGGTGGTTGGTCTGAGTATCCTACTGGGCATTTGGATTGAGAGCACATCTGCTAATTTGGCTGAGCTTCCCTGTGGAGGCTTGAACTCAGTTGTGCCAGGCTCATCTTCACAGGTTCATACATATGAAAACAGGACCCTGGAAGTGCTAACTATTTGGGTTTGTTAGTTCACTTGTTTCAATTATTGCTTGTTCTTTTTGTTTGTTTGTTTGTTTGTTCTTTGAAGTGCTGTGGATCAAACCCACGGCTTTACACATGGCAGGCATGTACTCTACCACGAAGCCACAACCCAAGTCCTGTTTCTTTTCAGTGAATGATTTGTTGTCTATGTTTCTACATGTGGCTATCATGCCTGATCAGTACTGAAAGGTGGAGGTAAGGTCAGTGTCAAGGAGGCTGGAAAATGCTGCTGAGTTTACCCTCTGGCCAGAGGTATATTCTTCAGCAATCAGCAGTTTGCTGTATTGACTTTGCCATATTGCAAAGGGTAGCAACAGAAAGTGAGTTCCTGAGAGGTGGTGTGGGGAGAAGCAGAGCAAGGAAATCTACATCTTCCATTTGTCTCATTAAAATCTGTCGAAGTCAGAGGAACAGAAGGCAGCAAAGAGTGAAAATCAGATGTCGCTAGTTTTCAGAACATGTTGACGTGTGTGTGTGTGTGTGTGTGTGTGTGTGTGTGTGTGTGTGTGTGTGTGTGTGTGTGTGTAGGGGAGGGAGACAATGCAGCCTTCAGCTTCTTTGGCTTTCAGCTATTAACAACAAAGCCATTTGACAGCTGCAGTGATGAGGCAGACAGCAGGCTAGCACCAAGGACAGAAGGTGCAAAGGACAGTTAGAGCTGATGAGCAATAGGACCTTGGGATGACTTCCTATCGTTCTGGAAGCTTTTTCTCTTGCTGAAACTGGCTTGGGGAAGCCACTGTGACTTTGTTAGGGAGATGTTCTGTGAGTCAGGGTTCACCATAAGCAAAACAGCCAGGAGACCCCTTTAGCTGTTCTTGAAAGGGTGACACGGTTTATGTTAGAGAAATAACCTCACACATCCAGACTGGTAGAGTGCTTTACCTACAGTAAAGCTGAATAAAGGTCGTGAGGTATAGTGACATTGTAGATCTCAGAATAGACTTCTAGGGAGTCAAACTGGCTGCTGCCTACTTTGTGAGCGTGGCAAATTATACAATTCTTAGTGATCCAATTTCTCTCACATATGAAAAAAAATTATTTCTTGCTTTCAAGGTTATGATGAATCCTCATATGGCAATGGAATTAGCATAATAGTATACAGTATATAAGTACTGAATAAATGAGAAATTTCTCATCTTGTGCATTTTCTTTGTATTTTAGAATCTATACTTGATCTTTGCCTAAAAGGCAAGAAGCAGTTATATTTTAGGATCTACTTATTATTTGCCTGTTATTCAAGGATCACTTTGGGGCTAAAGTCACTGTAAGCTAGTATGTAGTCCCCTGGTTGCATCTTATTCTGTAGGTTCCAAACACAGCACTTACTTCCTTTCAGTCTTGACCACATCATACCCCCAGATCAAACTGGTTTAGGTAGAATCATCTTAAAATATTTTTCTTTTACATCCCAATCAAAGTTTCCCCTCACTTTCCTCTTCCCAGTTCCTCTCCCCTGCTCCCTGCTCCATCCATTCCTCCTCCACTGTTTCTCTTTAGAAAAGGGCAGGCCTTACATGGATATCAGACAGCCATGTAATATCAAGCTCCAGTGAGACTAGACACCTCCTCTTCTATTAAGGTTGGACACAGCAATCAGTAGAGGGAAAAGGTCTGAAAAGCATGTAACAAAGTTAGAGACAGCCCCTGCTCTCACTGTTAGGTGTCCCACAAGAGGACCAAGTTAGTTACACAACTGTAACTTATATGTAGAGTACCTGGTCATTCCTGGGCAGGCTCCCTGGTTGTTGGTTCAGTCTCTGTGAGCCCCTATGAGCCCAGGTAAGTTGGTTCTGTGAGTTTTCTTATGGTGCCCTTGAAACCACTGTATCCTATAATCCTTCCTCCCCCTCTTCCTCAGGATTCTTCAAGCTCAAACTAGATGTCCCTCAACCGAAGAAGGAATAAAGAAAATGAGGTACATTTACACAATAGAGTAGCAAACATCTGTTAAAAACAGTAGCATCAGGAAATTTGTTGACAAATGGATAGAACTAGAAAAGATCATCCTGAGTGAGGTATCCCAGACCCAGAAAGACAAACACGATTGGTGCTTAGCCCAACTGTCATCAGAGAGGCTTCCCCCAGAAACTAATTGAAAAAGGTGCAGACACCCACAGCCAAATATTAAGTATATGCTTTTAAAGCTCAGATAAAATGACATAAGCTAGGGTAAAAAAGGTGGGCTTTCCTATGGAGTTCCCTTCCTATGTGACAGAACAATGGGATATGGAGCCAGCCTGCAGCTGGGAATTGGGGACAAGCATTGCTACACATTCACATGGCAACTACTACAAATTCTCTGCTTTGGTTCTTTCCCTGCTTACTGACTTGACTTGTTTCTTTTGTTCCTTCTTTTCCTTCTTCTGTTTCTTTTGGGGGGGGGCAGAGTTTGAGACAGGGTGTCTCTGTGTTGCTTTGGAGTCTTCCTAGAACTTTCTCTGAGACCAGGCTAGTCCCTAACTCACAGAGATCCACCTATCTCAACTTCCCAGAGTGCTGGGATTAAAGCATGTGCTATCACTGGCTGGCTCTGCATTGTCCATGAGGTGGGAAGATGCATCCACAGATGTTGAGAATTCGATAGTGGAGATGCCTGTCCTCTCCAAAAGAGACTGTTTCTCAGCTGTGCTCCCTGTTCTCTGACTCTTACAATCTTTCTGCACCTTCTTCTGCAAAGTCCTTGAACCGGGGGTGGGAGTGGGGTGGGAGTGATATAAGTGTCACAGTTCCAGATGAGAACTCCACAGTCACTTGCTCTTTACATTTTGGTCATCTGTGGTTCTCTGTGTCAGTCTTAGTCCACTATACAAAGAAGCTGCTTTGATGAAGGCTCAGAGATTGACTACTTTATAGGCATAAGGATAAGTAGTTAGAAGGCAGTTAGATACTACATCAGTTTAGCAAAATGATAGTAGAAGTGGTGTGTGTGGGGGTGGTCTGCATGACCTCTCCACAGCTACAGATTCTTGGCTAGGTTTAGAGTACCAGGCATGAGTTCCTTTCTGCTTAGTCGGCCTTAAAACCAAGGAGATACCTATTGGTTATCCCCCAAGACAGTTGTGTTACCACTGCACCAATGTACATATCTTGCTGGATGAGAATTATTGTGGTTCTCAAGGTTTACAGCTAGGTAAGGACTTTAGTACCTTTTTTCTACTGGCAGCTTGCCTGCTTGCTTGTTTTTAATACAGCTTGTGCTGGATTCTTTGGCTTCAAGCGACAGAGAGCACTTTGAGATGGTCTTGTGTATTTTCCATTGCATTTAAGTCATGGAGCATCCCCCCATTCTCTTTTACTTTAAAAACTGTGGATATATATCTTTTATTGCTTGTAAGGATATACTTCAGTAGCATTTACATGCATTTGTAATATTGGGTAACCATTACCATGCCCTATGTCCAAAGATTTTTATTATCTCAGTGTAAACACTGTTTCCATTAAACATTAACTTCTTAGTATCCATCCCCTCAACCCCTGGTAATCTCTTCCTACTTTCTATCTCTGTAAATTTGCTCATTCTAGGTACCTCCTATAATTTGCCATCTTACAATATTTGTTTTTCTATGTCTAGATCATTTCACTTAACATATGTTTTCAAGGTCCAGTTCATTGTACTATTCTTCAGCACCACAGCCCTTTCTTATAGTTAAGTAATATTCCATTCTAATTGTCCATCCATCTGTAGAAAGACATGAACAATGCCTATCTTTTGGTTACTTTAAATAGCATTTCTAGAAACATCATGGACCAACATCAGTCTGAGGTCTAAATATTCTAAACCACAGCTCTGTTAGGGCCTATAGTTTGCTAACGATACATTAAATCATTTTCCAGAGTGGCTCCACCATTTCTACTAGTGATGCATAGAAGGCTCCAGCTTCCCCACATCCTTGTCAGCACTTGTCATTCTTCTTTTAAAATCACAGGCATCCCAGGAAGTGTGAAGTAGCATCTCATTTTTGCATTTCCCTGTTGAATAATGATGCGGATTATTTTTCCTTGTGCTTATTGACTGTTTATGTAGCTTTGAAAGGTGTCTTTATCCATTTTTGCATTGGATTATTTGGAGGTTTTGTTGAATTATAGGAGTTCTTTATATATTTCGGATTTATTATATATTTATGGTCTCAAAATGTTATCTCTCATTTTATACAAGTATATAAAATAATCTTTTATGACTTTTAAAACTTTGTATCAAGAATTAATCCCAAATTTGGAGAGCTGGCTCAGTGGTTAAGAATGTTGACTGCTTTTCCAGAGAACCTGGGTTTGGTTCTTAGTGCCCACATGATGGCTGAATGCTCTCTCTAACTCTAGTCCCAGGGAATTCAAGTCTTCTTTAAGTTCTCAACATTCCCACCCGGTCTCCTGAGCACTGGGATTGCAGGCATGTGCCAACATACTGAACTAGAAATTCCATAATTTTTGTTTGATTTTCTCTTTCACTCATAACTTGTTTAATAGGATATTTTATAATCCAAGAAATGATCTTTTGTTTTATTAATAATATATAACATCAAAATTCTAAACAGAAGTTGTTTACAAATGTTTTTAATTTGTCAAAGTTTTTTGCCAACTAAAACGAACAATTTTCACGAGCAGTTGAATATGTACTTGAGAAAAGACACATTTTCTATTGTAAGGGCAGGGTTTTGATGTAATCATAATATAACAAACAGAAGTCATCGTAATCCACATTTTTTTCTTTCTCTCCATTTTTTATTTAAATTAGAAACAAGATTATTTTACATGTCAATCCCAGTTCCCTTACCCTTCCCGCCTCCCTGCCCTCCCCCCCAAATAACACCCTACCTATCCCATACCTCTTCTGCTCCCCAGGGAGGGCGAGGTCTTCCATAGGGGATCTTCAGAGTCTGTCATATCCTTTGGAATAGGGCCTAGGCCTTCCCTGATGTGTCTAGGCTCAGGGAGTATCCCTCTGTGTGGAATGGGCTCCCAAAGTCTATTCCTATGCCTAGGGCTATTTTGCTATATGATTTCTCAGGAACAGGATAGGAATTCAAAAGAGTTAACATTTCAAATAAAGTAGTAGCCATCTGTAGTAGCTGGTCTTTATGGTACCAGTCTGTATTAACCTGTGTTCATGCCTGAGAGGGGGAGTATGGATTGAGAAATCACAGGTAAAGATAATAAGGAAGATAGAGAGACACAGAAAAGAGTCTTTTTCTCTTTGAGTGGGGGAATCCACCACCCAGCTCCCAAATAATCACATGGAGGCTTATTCTTTCTTATGAACGCCCGGCCTTAGATTGGCTTACTTCTAGCTAACTTTTCTGAACTCAAATTATTCCATCTACCTTTTGTCTCTTTTATCTTTCTTTGTTCTATATACCTTTCTTTACTTCTTAAACTATGGCTTGCTGTGTGGCTAGGTGGCTGGCCCTTGATGTCCTCCCCTCCTTTCCCTTTTCTAGTTTCTCTATCCTCTCTTGCCAGATTTCTTCTCCTGTTTATTCTCTCTGCCTGCCCAGCCCCACTTATCTTTTCTCCTGCGTATCTATTGGTCATTCAGCTCTTTATTAGACTGACCAATCAGGTGTTTTAGATAGGCTAAGTAACACAGCTTCACAGAGTTAAACCAATGCAACATAAAAGAATGCAACAATCTTTGCATCATTACACAAATATTCCATAGCATAAACAAATATAACATATCTTCAATTAATGTTCCACAAAAAATGAGGTATTTTATTTTGTCTGATACAAGGTTTATGTAGCTCAGGCTAGCCTCCAGTTAATGGTAATCCTCTGGCTTCAGCCTCCCAAAAGTTAGGATTACAGGCATGTACCAATGTACCTGGCCCAGCACCCCACCCTCCAGACACCAAGAACAGTTGTATCAAGTGAGTACTGATTCTGAAACAGTTTACTGGAAGTCCTACATAAAGATCCTATTCCACAAACCAACCATTTCTCATGATAGCAACCTTAAATTGGAAAAACAATTGCAGCCTTGAACTTAGCTGTAGCATTTCCTTTCTCTACCTTAGTCACAAATATTTAGATTTTTGATTTGGCAAAATGTTTATTGATATATTTCAGTACTGCAATAATAGTTTACTTCTAAGAAAATAACTTTCTTATGTTTAATGCTAAGAGAACAGGTTAAAACTAATACACAAATATAACCTGGACATTGAAGGAACTCTCAATAGGGAAAGGAAAAAGAAAAGCTCAAACCCACATCCCCTTGGGCAGGTTTCAGAATGACCAGGAAAGGGAAAACATTCTCTCCTTCTGAATTACAGAGAAAGTTTAGTAACATATATGACTGGAATGAAGAGTTGATGAATAAAAGATCTGGGGTGGTCCTGAGGCTTCCAAGGAAGCAATTGATAAAAACTGCAAGATGAGACCAAGGGGAGGTAGAGCTGGCCCCAGGGAGCCAGACAGAGAAGACCTCTATCCAACAGAACTGGCAGGAGACAGCCTGGGGAGCTGGGAGGGACAATACAGAATCAATGGTTCCCAAGGTTTTGGATTCTTGGTCTGAAGATATTCTGGTGTCAAGATTTGTAAGATAAATTTGTTTTACCTAATTAGGTCACCTAGGAATAGGTGGGGTTTGTATGGATTTTGCCCAAGTTAAGTTTGACAAGAATATCATACTATATTTTCTGTTAATTAGATTTTTCAACATAGCATTGTGGTGAGAGCACTTTGTATTTTATTAAATCTCAAGAGTACTGGTGAGGAAGAATATGCCATCCATCAATATTTTGCAAACTAATTACCTGAGGGGATTCAGGAATATTTGTATGGATGGATGTACTACACAAGTAATAAGCTTTTATAAAGCATGAAGTAGTCTAATTACAAAGCAATTATTATAATACATGACAGTTTTTAATTCCCTTCCTTATTTTGTGTGGCATTTAGTTTTTATTGAAAAGCAAAGCAAAACATCTAAGAATTTGTCATCAACTTTTAGTCTCACTTTTTAATTATTCCTTAGTCATCTTGGTTGTCCAGCAGTTCTAATTTTAAATACCATTATAAACAACTTTAATTTGTTTAAAAACTTACCTGATAATGAGTATATATTTACCTTTGGATCTTAAAACTATGTTGATGACTTCTGAATGAACTAAGAAAAGCTGCTTCAATTAGGCCTTGTGTTTGTATAGCTCCTATTTTGCTTAAATTTCCCTCTATGCCTAAAGACATACAAAGCTCATCACTTATTCTAGGTTATAAAGATATTCATTAATTGTTTCTTTGAATTTTTTCAGAAAAAAGTATTACAGAAACTATGTATTTATGCCTTTATTTGTTTTTGCATTACATCTGAAACAAAAAGGAAAGCCGACAGAGTTGAAAATGCAACTCTGGGCTGGAAAGTGGTTAAAAACACTTGGCAACTCTTTTAGAGGACCTGGGTTTAAGTCCCAGTACACACACACTGTGGCTCACAGCCATCTGTAACTAGTTCCCAGGGGTCTGGTGCCTTCTTCTGGTCCTGTCAGATACCAGGCATCTATATAATGCACAGACATACGTTCAGGCAGGCCACATTCTAAAAGTTAAAATGCAAACATTTTTCTTTTGTATTTCTAAGACAGCAGTGTTCTGTTAATTTGACCTTAAACAAATGTGGGAAGAGTAAAGAGAAAAAAAGTAAGAACAGAAACAATTTTTTGAGGATTCCCACTGAGAGTTACACCTTTATTTTAGTTATTATTACTAGTTAACATTGTATTGTGTTTCCTATGACATCACATCTAACATTTTACATACATATTTCATTTAGTAGTGACTACAGATTACATTTTGCTTCCTGAAAAGATTCCAAGGAGGAAAAAAATGCCAAGTTCAGACACCCTCTTAATTCAGCTCTCAGGAATCAGTAACCTCGAAACCTTCAATCGTCCACATTGGAACCAACTAATAGGTTTTTAAAATATAACTTTGCTTACTTCTAGAGATTTGAATTTCTCTGGGGTACAGTGTTGGGAATGTGATTTCTGAAAGTTCCTCAGGTACTTGCTGGAATGTGAGTTTTAATTGGTCTTAATAATAAAAGTCTGGAGTCAGATATTAGGGGGTGAAAGCTGAAAGATCAGAGAAGCAGAGCAGCCAGTCACTAGAGCTCTTACCTCTACTATATCCTCAGACTGAAAAGAGTCTGAGTTCCTGTTTCCTCCTGCCTTATATTCATTCCTTTCTCCATCCAGCTATATCACTTCCTGTCTGTCTGTATAGACCTCCAGACCTCTATGGGTAACTTGTGGCTAGCTCTGCCCTCTGGTCTTTAGGCAAGCTTTATTTGTTATCATATAAACAAGATATCACCACAACTTCCATTGTGTATTCCAGATTGAGAATTGCAACTTCGGATAAAGTGACCCCCAAATGTGGCTTCTGTATAATTATACATACTGTACTGTTCTTGCAGCTCTGTGTATCAGCACTTGCTGTATACACTGAGAAGCCTCATTCAGGGTGGCATTTTCATCTCAGAAATGCTTCTTAGAATAATGTTTCATGAAACTTGAAGTAGAAATGCTACTTAAAGTCTTTGTGCAAAATTGTATACCTAAGTGATACTTCTGTTTAAAAACCCAATAGAGTATACACTAACAATAAAAATTTGGGAGTTACAGTGGTATTTCTATTAAATTTAATTATAAACTTCAAGGAGAGTTGTATTAAATGTTGTTTTTAAGTCTTATCTCTTTTAATATGAAGGTTTTAATATATAAGAGCATAAAATGATATAAATTTCCAAATTGCTATTATCTAGCTTCAACAATTTTCCTTCCTTCCTTCCTTCCTTCCTTCCTTCCTTCCTTCCTTCCTTCCTTCCTTCCTTCCTTTTGTTGATTCTTTGGGAATTTCACATCATACACCCTGTGCATGCCTACTTCCCAATCTTCCTCCATAAATAAAAAAGAAAAAAAAGCAAGTCTAATTTGTGTTATCTATACACTCATTGACGCATGGTCAAACTCTCAGTGGTCTGCCCTTAGATAGATCTGAGTCCTTCCCCTCCTTGCATCCTGGTCAGAAGCATCAATTGTGGAGAGTTACACTTCAAGTATCCTTTTCATACTCCTCAAGAGTTCTCTTTGATGGCTTCCTGTCTAGGCTGTTACTTTGTGGGCAGGGGTGGGAGGTAAGGGTTGCCACAGAAACTCATGTCTCTCTTTCTCAACTGTGCATCTGCAGTCAACAATATCATTGCAAATGTAGCTTCCTTGTTCTCTACAGTCAGGGGGAGCACAAATCATGGGCCTCTTCATGATTTCTTGGTACAGGACAGACCAAAAACATGCCCCATTTGCAATAGGACCGTGGACACAAACTAGGCCCTTGAAGGCAGCCCAGATCTGGGACATCAACATGGATTCAGGTGGCAGTACATACCACTCATATCAATATGGCCCCTGGCAGTAGCACAGCCCACAGACATCAGCCATAAGTGATTCTTAGGAGTTTTCTCTGTGTGTTTGTCAGGTGAGTGTGACCTGTGATATGTAAAGTAGAGCTTCTTTATTTTAAGCAATACTTCTTAAAAATAATTGTATAATCATTATAAAGTCACTTTGTTCTGTAGGGATAAAGAACGTGGGACTGAATTTCTAGGAAGAAGGCATTTCACTTGTTGATTCTACACAGCAGAAAACTGCTATTTAACTGTTCCCCCCACCCCAAGGTGGGTAGGAACCACACTCAAATTAGAAAGTGAAAATGCAGATCCTTGCTTTCCCACTGACTTTGGTGGGATGCCCTGTTTGACTCAAGTATGACTATTGATATGTGTGGAGGAATTTGTTGGGAGAAGCCAGTGGAAAATAGTCTCCACAATAGAAATAGTATTTTATTTCTTTTCCTGTTCCTAGGATAAAATGCTCTGACAAAAACAGCTTTCGGGAGGAAGGCCTTATTTTAGCTCATGGTTCAAAGTACACAGTCATGACAGAGAACTGAATGAAGCAGGAACTTGAAGCAGCTGGTCAATTTACTTTCCCAGTCTGACCAGGAGAGCAGTGAATGTGTCCTAGTGCTCAGGTCACTTTCTCCATTTTCTACAGTCCAAAGTCCCCTGCTGAAGGGCAACACCCTCAGTGGGCTGGTCTTCTAGCCTCAAAGTGGTCAGGATAATCCCCACAGGTATACTAGGAAGCTCGTTTTCCTGGCATTTCTAGTTATTATCAAGTTGACAATTGAGATCAACCATCACAGATGGTCACAGAGGAAACCCATACCACTCTGGCCTTCCTTGTCCCATCTCCTCCAACATGCTTCCCTGTCATTGTGAAGGCAGATTGAGAATATGGTCCTTGAAATGGCTGCAGCCATCCTGCAACTTGTGAGGGAAACCATGAAACTCATAGGGTAGCAAACAGAAACTCAGCAGGAAATCTACCTTGAGTTATGGCTTCTATATCCTAAATCACTTTCAGTTACTGGTGTGCTCAAATGTGCCATGTCCTTCAGTCTTACGTACTGAGGGCTTGATTGCCAGCGGTGAGCAATCCCTTGGTGACTTTGGAGAAGTGGCAAATGACTGGATCTTGGGGGCTCTGACATATCAATGAGTTCATCCCCTGACAGATTAATAATATGAAGGCATTGTTTAGTGGACAGTAGATTCCTAGTTGAAAGAAGTAGGCCATTGTGGGCAGGTCTGTAGGGGTTCTGTCTTGTCCTTGTCCCTTCTTGTGTTCCCTTTCTTTGCTCCCTGTTAAACGTGAGGGAAGTAATATTTGCCATATGCTCCTGTTACCTTGAATGTCTACATAAATGAAGAAATTCTAAAGAGACACCTTAGTCTATTAAAACGATGGTCTTGAAGAAATGAGGATGCCCAGGTATCACCTGCTGGGAGAAAGAAAGTGCTCCAGCTGAGGGGGAGTTTGTCTCCCTGAAAGAGATTTCATTTGGTTATCACAACTTGTCAGAACATCTTAAAGAGTGAGACTGAAGCCCAGACAATGCTGGGTGATGGCCTGTGTGACCACACCTTAACCAGGACTGTGTAGACATTGTGTACATTTCTGGCCCCCTCTTTAAACTTTAATCTCTTTTCAGGACCCTGAAGAGGATATGGAGGAGACACTGGATCTCTTTGTCCCTTTCCCCAATGTCTCTCCTTCCTTTATTTGCTTTTTTCTATTCATTTGGCTCTTTTAATTGGCTTATTTAGGGTGAATAGCCAAGCTTGGCTTGGGTTACCGACTATGACTTCAAAATTTAATATCATCATGGGGTCAGCAGAGCCAAGGACTTCTCTGAAGCCCAGTTTAATGAAGTTTTTTCTTCCCTTAAGTTATTTTTGTCAGTAATTCAGGTCATAGTGATAAAAAGCTAACATAGTTATATAGTTTCTCTTATGTAACCAGACTATTTAAGTCAGGTATCTAGTTTTTTATGTTTAAAAAATGTAAGACAAACTAGTGTGGTTATAGTCTACCAGGAGTAAAATGTTAGCTGGCTGACTATCTTATTCACATGGTTTCTTTTTTGTCATCCTGAGATCCAGGGCATTATCACATCTGTAACTCCAGAACTCCTGCTCTTTGGATTCTGTCTCCCTTCATCTCTTCCATGTCATGAAAAACCTGCAGCCATTTCTGTTCTCTTCTTCAGGTTCCTTCATCTGTTGTCTCTCCTATTCCACAATACGAAGTCCTCTACTAGATCTGGAAGAGCTCTCTGTCTAAACAGGGTGCTGTAGTGCCCAATACGGCTTCCCTACTTACCATCTTACAATATGAGCTTTTCCTCTACTAAGACAATACAGGATTTAGTTTTATTATTTTTAAAATACACCCAGGACTTTTTTATGGCCTAAGTTCTCATATCATATGTATTTTCAGAAATTGGATACACTCACATTTATAAAATAATCGTGTGTATTAGACTAAATTAAACAATTGATATAATAATGCAGTGTAGCCACATACAATGGACTAACTTAAATAAATGGGATAGGATGTACATATTACAGCTATCCCATGGAATCTGAGCTATGTGGCTGCATGATTTATGCCTAGCAATCTGCAAAGAACTGCTTAATAACTAACCCACTGATCACACATTAATTGTGGAATAGTTGTTATTTTCCCCAGTCAAAAATATTTAAGACCTTTAAAATTAATATGTTTATGTAGAAAATTTGGAAATTGCCAACAGAGAGAATCAAACAAAAATGTCCCAAGTTCCTGTATCCAAAAGCTGTAGTCAAGGCCATGTTTTACTTAGTACTTTTCTTCTACAGAGGCTTTGGTGCTTGTCTGTCTTTTGGCAGCTGTTGGCAGCCAGAATTGAGACTGTAGAAGCAGAAGCAGGAGGAAGACGCCAAGGAAAGCTTCCGTAGAACTTCTGAATTCCTACGAATCATGGAACAACTGCTACAATTTTCATTGTTTATTATGCTCACAATGATTCTCAAAATAATTTAAGTATGAAGCAGCACCACTATTGATATTTTAAATATGGGCACCTTCTTCAGTAAAGTGAGACAATTAACTCCAGGTGGCACAGATGGTATGTCCTGGATGGCTGGAGTCCACAGCTGACTGGACTTCCCAGCAGGTGTATCTCTTTCTCTCATGTGTTCAGCAAACTACTAATCAACAGGATGGACAGGGAGTTGGAATTCGGTTGGAATCCTTTTTATTTTTAAATGTGTAGACTGTCAAGAAGAATGCACTGGAGACCAAGCCTGTAGCTTTGGCCCTCTTCGAGAGTTTTAAGGCTCACATCCTTTCTTTGCATGGTCCTAGAGCCTCTGTTGGCTGTCTTTCTGCTTTGTTCTCTGATCAGTGCTCAGTAGTGGGCAGCGACCACTCCATATCCTGAGTGCCAGCAATCACACAGACTAAGAGTTTTGAGGTACTCCTGACACATGGCAGGGTTTTTATTTGATTTCCCAGGCTTGAGGTGCCATCCCTAAAGACAAGGCCACAACTTGCATCCCATCCACCTTCTGAGCAGGTGAAGACAAGGAAGGCAAAGTGAGAAAATTCTAGAACCTGAAGCTGACAGAAAGACGCAGTCTGCACATTGATGTGTTTACTTCCTTAAGCCTGAATTGTGGTCAGAACTGAACACAGCTGTCGTTTCTCAAGAAGATTTCATTTCCAGACTGTGTGTTTGGATTTCAGCTCATTGTTTAATAGTTCTAGAACTCAAGCTGTCACCTTGAGGCAGGAAGGTTAGTGCTCTAGTAAGATGGATGGGAGTTCACACTCCTCACTTTCACTTTGTTTCTTTACTTTTCTTCCATTTGCCTGCAAAACCAAAGCACAGTCTCAACGCAGCCTGTTTCACACCTCACGGGCTGAAAAGTTGTTTTACTGAACAGTATGTGGATTTTCCAAGAAATGGAAATATCTGCAGAGAGTTTTAAAAAAATCTGTAAAATATGACAGGATTATGAGGGGAAAAGAAATCTTCTGTGAGATCTTTTGGTTCTTACATCAACCTCCAGAGAGGTTGTAAAGCTCGTGCATTTCCCTGGATGGTCATTCCGAACCCTCTTATAAATGCCTGTTATACAACATCTGTTAAGCCAAAGAGGAAAACCCAGGCCCTTTCTGTGACACACCAGGCTGGGGGCACTTCTGTCCTGCTATGATTCACAGGTGTTGACTCAAAATGTCTGGAAGAGGGTTAGCATTTGTTGAGAACTTGCTCTGTGACCCCACCATGCTGGACACAGTGGGCGATAAATGTCTTTGTCCCTTCTGTCTGGTGAAGGAAACATACGCCCTATCTCTGATGCAGATGAGACTCGGTGGGGAGTTAGAATAGAGATCCATGCAACAGCACCAGGAAGGAGGGAATGAGCTCATTTGGACTGGGACATTTTTGAAAATTTCTTGGTGGTGTGATTCAAAACCAATTTGGAGGACCTGGGAGGAGGAAAATTAACTAACTAAATGGAGAGTTCTTTCCAGAAGGTTTAGAGGTAAGCCAGGCAGATTCTGTAGCATAGAGAGATAAGAGCCATGCATGGGTGTCCCTACCCTACTCTTTTCCTGAGTGTACAGAAAGGTGACATTTCCCAGCTTTGCCTTGAGTTAAGCAGGTTTATGTGACTGTCTTCTGGCAAATGAAATGAAGGTTACGTGATGTATGTCTTTCCCTCTAAGATTCCTGGTTTGTTTGGCTAATAGAATGCAGAGGATCCAACAAATGCCTGGGAGGACTTCCCAGACAGTTAGACCATCAAATGGAAGGAATCAGCCTGCTGGAATCAGAGATGCCTGGTCAGGGAGTAGGCATGATGCGAACTGAGCAATACATGCTGTTGCTGGCCAGTGGTGGTGCACACCTTTAATCCCAGCACTCAGAAGTCAGAAGCAGGCAGTTCTCTGTGAGTTTGAGATCAGCCTGGTCTACAGAGTGAGTTCTAGGGCAGCTAGGGCTACACAGAGAAACCTTGTCTTAAAAAAAAAGAAAAGAAAAGAAAGAAATGAGCTGTTATAGCCCTGGGGATGGATGGCTGCAAAGGTATGTTTGATAGATCTAGGAAATCCCCAGGAAAGAGTCATTTTCAAGAGTTGCAGTCATTGCCACCTTGGACAGGAAGAAGGCTCAGATTAATAGACCCCAGGGCTAGGAAGAACATTAGTCCAATCTTTCCTCTGTAGAACTCTGGGAGCCATTTTGGGGGCAGGGCCAATTTTGTGTAGTCACTGAACTTGGGGTTGTAAGGCAAAACCAGAAGAAGCAAAGCAGGAGGTTCACTCCACCAAGCAAGCACCCTCAGATGTTTTGCAGCTTACAGATAATGGGGGAGGTGCTATGAGGGCAGATCTAAAGCTTGCTGGTTCAGGACTACCACCCGCCCCTGTTTTGAGACAGGGTCTCAGTCTGTAGCCCTGGCTAGCCTAGAGCTTGCTATGCAGACCAGGCCAACTGGCTTCTGCCCCCTTAGTGTTATGATTACAGGGTATGTGCTACCATGCCTGGCTCATGACTACTTAAAACAAACTTTTGTATCTTTTTAAATTTTAATGTAACTTTTCAATGTAAATATAGCCATTCCTTCTAGTGAAACAAAATAAAGTTAAACTGTAAAGTTGATTTGATGACCATACTAAATATATTTGCCAATTTTTATTATAAAGTCTGATTGAGTTAATAACTATAATGAACTTTAAACATTTTTAGTTAAAATATAATTATATTATTTCCCCTTCCCTTTTCTCTGTATTTATATATAGCTCTTAAAATATATTAATAATACATGTTTCTTTTAATGAAAATTGAAAAGTCAAGGAACAAAGTGGTTATTATTTATAACCCTGTGATGCTGTTACGGGTTTCACTGTAGTCACTCTTGTGTCTCTGTATGTAATATTGCATAGGCACAATGCACCACTGCATGAAATCATCTTAATTATACAGTACAGAACACATAGGCATGCAGATATAATCTGCTTTCTGGGATTACTTCTCTGTTACGTTTTGTTTTGTTTTGTTTTGTTGAGACAGGGACTCACTTCATTATGTAGCACAGCCTGACCAAAGCTCACAATCTTCATGCTTCAGCTTTTCAAGTGTTGAGTACTTTGTAGACTTGATTGGTAAGGAATAGCATAACTTTTTTTTTTAATTTGGGGATTTCATACATGAATACACTGCATTTGCATCATCCCAACTCCAAGTCCCCCTAACCTTTTTGATATGTGAATACAACTACATTTTTACCTTTTCCCATAAAGTTAGAGACAGTTATTTTTGGGGAATTTTGTTGTTGTTACTTTAATGAGAATAGGTGTTTTTTGTAAGCATTTACCTGGGTTCTTCATTAGTTTTTTTAAGGCTAGATAATAAAAAAGTATAAAAAATGTTAAAATAAAAATATCTGCGTGTGTGTATAAAATCAGTCCTTCTCAAAGATTACAATACTTAACTTTCTTACTAACTGAATATGAAATCATCAGCTTTGTAATATTTTTTTATCAAAACTGAACAGCAGCATTAAAAAATCTATACCACTTATATTTTATGTCAGAGTCTCAAGGACATGAAATTCGTGATATATTTGGCAACCTATTTTCAGTTGGCAAAATGGCTGTCTCCTGCTAAAGTGGATATAAATATTTCATTTTAAGCAACTTTTGGCACCCTTTGATTACAGTATGGGGTTAGCCAGTTGCATTTAGTATAGACTGTGCTAAACCATGAACAAACCTTCCCAAATCTCAGTGGCTTAATGTAATAGAATCCCAGTTCTAGCATAGGGACTTCCAGTCAGTTTTAGGTGTGTTATCCATCATAACGTTTTGAAGGGGAGATAGAAAATCATATTCATATTTTTTCATTTTCATATAGAAGGAGCACATGTCACTGTTGCTCACACCTCTTTGGTCACAGCAAGTGGCACATATAATCACACTGAATATAAGCCAGTAGGGAAGGAGAATGTGAGACATCCAATGGACAGGACTAATGATGCCATCTTCTGTCTGCCTTTAACTCTGGGGCAGGGGCTACACCCATAGAACATTTCTCTGTACTGAGCCTGGAAGTATCTCTTGGTATTATCTTTATTGCTGAGCTTCTAGGATAAGTGTCAACAAACTTTGACCTTAGGGTGGCTTCTTGTTTCTGTATGGTCTGCTAGCTAGGAACATTTTTTACATTTTAAAGTGGTTTGGATAAAAAGAAAATTAACATTGGGTAAAAGCATGGAAATTATGAAATTCAAATGTGTATTCATACATAATCATATTGGAATGCAGCCATATGCACTTGGCTCTGTGTGGTCTATTGCCTATGACTGGTTCCAAGCTACAGTGGGCGGGAAAGTGGAGAATCCATGGCAGGAACTTCATGGCCTGAGAGTCTAAACTGTGATCTTAGACATGGCTGTCCTCCCCAGAACTCCCTGGAAAGTGATTATTTTCTAGAAACTTCACATTTAGCTAGGATCTTCCAGCTGCTAGGTGAAAGCAGAAATGTTTTTAAGTATTATGGCTGCTGTGCACAGTTACGTGGTTGTGCAGAGCTATGAATAGAAGAGCGATGAGAATGGAATCCCATCATCTAGCCTGGACTAAGAGCAGGAAAAAAGAAAACCCAAACTAGACTTATTGGGGAGTTGGGTTTCTTGAAACAGAGGCTTCAGTAGCATTATGGACTAGATGAGCTTCTTACTAGACTTTTCAGCCCCCTTGAAGATATATCATGTAAATTAACATGGATATGAACACAAGGCTTCAGTGACTGCTGATAAAATATATGCATACATATACACGTATATGAAATCTGAAATGGTAATTTCTCTAGTGTCTTCTTTTTGCTCAGGATTGCTTTGCCTATTTTGGGTCTTTTGTGATTCCATATGACTTTAGGATTTCTTTTTCTATTTCTGTGAAGAATGTCAAAGGGTTTTTATTGGGATTACATTGAATATGTAAATAGTTTTTGGTAGAATGATCATTTCCACAATCTGTGAGCATGGGAGATCTTTCCATTTTCTACCATCTTTTTTAATGTCTTTCTTCAGTGGTTAAAAGTTTTCATTGCAGAGGTCCTTCTTAGGGTTATTCTTGGATATTTTTCCCTTGAGACCATTGTGAATGGGAGGTGTCTATGAGCTCTTTCTTAGTGTGTTCATTGTTGGTTATAGAGAGCCTACTACAAGTTGATTTCTTATCCTGTCACTTTGCTGAAATTGTACCATAAACCCAGTCAACTACCTGTGGCTGGTGAGGCCATGGAACCTAGAGGAGAACCTATTACTGCTATTCCCTACACCAGCATAATTCCTTGCCGTATTCTAAATATTTATCACTATACCCACAGATAAGGGGAGCTCTTACCCCCTTCTCATAGAAGCTTCTTTTTGCAGGAGACAGAGACCATTACAGGAAATCACAACTAATCAAAATACAGAGACAAACTGACCATGGGGTGACCAGCCCCAGTTGATTTATCTACAGCACAGCCCCTAAACCTATGACTCAGAGAACACCACAGAAAAGGGCTCAGGAAGATTGTAAGAGCCAAAGGACTACAACATCTGCTGTAAGACAGTGCCTTCTATATAGGACAGGGAAGTTATTCCCATAAAATCACAACAAAATGGTTGTCTAGACAAGATCTGACCAAAGACACCACAAGTTGACATGCCGACATGGATTGGGGAATTAGCATAAGGCCCCACCTCTAGATCAAGAACTACAGGAAATTAATGACCCCTGAGAGAGGGAGAATCAGTTTTCCCCAGAAACAAGCACCCTAATTAGTTATCAGTACCAAGTGGTCATCCCCAAAAGTATATACACATAAGCAATGCTAAATTTACTTAGCAGATTGCATTCATATATTTATATGTAGTAATGTATCATATTTGTAATGTACTCTCACTTAGATTACTTCCCTTAAATTCTTCTGATCTCCTTCTGAGATAGAGAAAGCAAGGGTTATTATCCACATTTTCCTGAAGCCTATGGAAACCATCACTGGATAGAGCTTAGGTCTAGTTCTCAATGCTCTAGTTAATTGTGTTCTTCTTTGAAATTATCTCCCTAATACTGGCAGAATTGGGCCCAACTGTGTCCCATCTTTGGGAATTTGTAGGTGGGTTTTTCTTTTAAAGAAATATTCTCATTGTGGTCTCTTGTTTCATGATAAATATCTCTTCTGAAGGTAGAACTCAGATTACAGTTTGACCTTTTTTATTAAATTTTTAAAATTTAGTTTAGAAACAAACATTTTATATACCAATCACAGTTCTCTCTCCCTCCCATTTTCCCATGCCCCCACCGACCACCCATCCCACCCCCCATCCAATCCCCAAGGAGGGTGAGGCCTTCCATGAGATCATCAAAGTCTGTCACATCATTTGGGGGAGTGCCTAGGCTCTCCTCATGTATCTGGGTGGAAAGAGTGTCCCTCCTTGGGGAATGGGTTCCCAAAGTCCATTTGTGCACTAGGGATAAACACTGGTTTCACTGTCAGAGGTCCCATAGACTGCCCAGACCTCCTAACTGGCACCCACATTCAGGGGGCTTTGTTCTGTCCAATGCTGGTTCCCCAGCTTATGACTGGGCTTTGCGTGCTCTCACTTGGTCAGGTTTTGCTGTTTCTGTGGGTTTCTCCAGTATTGCTCATCACTCCCCCCTCTCTACAACTGGCTTCCAGGAATACAGTTCAGTGCTTAGCTGTGGGTCTCTGCTGCTTCCATCAGCTACTGGATGAAGGCTCTAGGATGGCATTTAAAGTAGTCATAATCTCATTATGGGGGAGGAGCATTTAAGGTAGCCTCTCCACTATTGCTTAGATTGTTAATTGAGGTCATCCTTGAAGATCTCTGGACATTTCCCTAGTGCCAGATTTCTCTTTAAACCTATAATGGCTCCCTCTATTATGGTATCTCTTTTCTTGCTCTCCTCTGTTCCTCCCCTGACTCAGTCTTCCGATCCTTTATGTTTTCCTCCCCCATCCTCTTCTCTCCTTCTCTTTTTCCTACCTCCCTTCCCCTCCCCCACCCCGTGCTCCTAATTTGCTCAGGAGCTCTTGTCCCTTTCCCCTTCTCCAGGGGACCGTGTATGTTTCTCTTAGGGTCCTACTTGTTTCCTAGCTTCTCTGGAAGTATGGATTGTAGGTTGGCAGTCCTTTGCTCTATGTCTAATATCCATATATGAGTGAGTATATACCATACTTGTCTTTCTGTGACCGTGTTACCTCACTCAGGATGGTTTCTTCCAGCTTCATCCCTTTGCTTGCGAATTTCAAGATTTCATTGTTTTTTGTTTTTCTGCTGAGTAATAACCTATTGTGTAAATGTACCACATTTTCTCCATCCATTCTTCAGTTGAGGGGCATCTAGCTTGCTTCTAGGTTCTGGCTATTATAAACAACGCTGCTATGAACATAGTTGAACAGACATCCTTGTATGAATGTACATCCTTTGGGTATATGCCCAAGAGTGGAATTGTTGGATTTTGAGGTAGATTGATTCCCATTTTTCTGAGAAACTGCCATACTGATTTCCAAAGTGACTGCAAAAATTTGCACTCCCACAAGCAATGGAGCAGTGTTCCCATTTCTCCACATCCTCTCCAGCATAGATTGTCATTGGTATTTTTGATTTTAGCCATTCTAGCTGGTGTAAGACGGTATCTCAGAGTTGTTTTGAATTGTATTTCCCTGATGACTAAGGATGTTGTGCAATTTCTTAAGTGTCTTTTAGCCATTTTAAATTCCTCTATTGAGAATTCTCTGTTTAGTTCTGTACCCCACTTTTTATTTGGATTATTTGGTATTTTGGTGACTAGCTTCTTGAGTTATTTGTATATTTTGGAAATCAGCCCTCTGTCAGATGTGGGGTTGGTGAAGATCTTTTCCCATTCTGTGGGTTGCGTTTTGTCTTGTTGACTGTGTCCTTTGCCTTACAGATGCTTCTTAGTTTCAGGAGGTCCCATTTATTGATTGTCGATCTTGGTGTCTCTGCTACTGGAGTTATGTTCATGAAGTTATCTTCTGTACCAATTCGTTCAAGGGTACCTCCCACTTTCTCTTTTAAGAGGTTCAGTGACTTTTATAAGTTAGATTCTGTTTGGTAACAAGTGCATGTACATTTATTTTGGGCATTGAGCAAACCCCATGGGAACAGTTATTTTCTCTAGCTTTGGTTCAAATTTTATTTCTCCTGAAGTTAGATGTCAGAACTTTGTAGATGTCAAAACCTGAAAAAAAACACATTGTCTCAAAAACATTATTACATGGTATTTCATTTTATTGCCTTTGCTTCAGTTGCTAATAGTGTACTGCCCAAACTGCTTCAGAAGGATGCAAAAAAAGGCAACTGCCAAACTTTACTAAGACAAGGAAGGACAGTCCATTAAAATTACCTGCTTCATAGAAATGTCTGTCAGATATATTAGGCCTGTAGGCCAAAACTGGATGCTTCACCATTACAGAAGAATCTAGAATGACTGGCCAGGCAGCCAGATGTCCCTGTTATTAGGTAACATTTCACCGTTCTGGGGTCTTTGACATAGTTGAAGACTAGATAGACATAGTTAAAGTTTTTCTTACTTATGGTAAAAGGTAAATCACAAAGATAAGATAGATAATAGAGTATTTTCTCTAAATTTGCCAAATACAAATTGACTGGATCTTGTAACTGTAATTCTTAATTAGTAACTGTTTTATTGTATATAATTTTACCATGTTAAAGTTAAAACCTTCCTTTTTAATTTGACAAAATGGGGAAGATGTGGAATATTCCTTTACTCTGTATGAATATATGTCATTGTGATTGGTTTAATACAGAAGCTGACTGGCCAATAGCTAAACAGGATAAGGTTAGAGGGAGAGCCAAACAGAGAATGCAGGGAAGAAGACAGGGGAGTCAGAGGCATCAGCAGCAGATGCAAGGAGAAACAAGATGGGCTTGTTATACCGAGAAAAGGCAGGAAGCCATGTGGCAAAGCATAGAAAAGAAATATGGCTTAATATAAATGTGAGAGTTAGCTAGTAACAAGCCTGAGCTATTGATCAAGCATTTATAAGTAATATTAAGTCTTTGTGTCAGTTATTTGGGAACTGGTGGGTGGGAAAGTAATGTCCACCAATATTTAGAGTTACAGTTATGGTTTTGGTTACTCAGCATTAGGGTTAGGGTTGGTGGTAGGAATTGGGATTAAATTTAAGATTAGGTTCAGGGTTTGAACAAGGGTTAGGGTTAGCTTAGGGTTAGTGCTAAGGTTAGGGTTAGGGATTGGGTTGGTTTTAGGGTTAGGATTGAGATTGGGGTTGGAGTTTGGGTTGTGTTTGGAGTTAGTGTTAGGGTTAGGGTTGGAGCTGTGGTTGGGGTTGGGATTAAGGGTTAGGTTTAGTGTTAGTGTTAGGGGTAGGTGTTAGGGTTAGGGTTAGGATTGTGGATAGAGTTATTCAGGGTTAGGGTTGGAGGTAGGTTGCAATTCAATTTAGTGTTAGGATCAGGGTTGGATCTAGGGTTAGGCTTAGGGTTGGAGTTAAGGTTAGGGTTGGTATTGTGTGCGCTCAAAGATGATCCATAGTCCGTAAGGCTAAGATTTCTTTATTCAGATAAACACCAGCCCGAACACAAGCCAGAGTGTAACCAGAGGCCACAAGCTAGCGTGGCCAGAGAGAAGGGGCCTCCACGTATTTGTGGCCTCTTAAGAATTAGTCATTTTCGACCTTCCCTGACTACACCCTCATGGGTGTGGCCAGGCACACCTATAGGGGCTACTAGGAGGTGGGGCTACAGTGTCTCCCTACAATTCCCCTTTTAGTCTAAAAGAGGATTAAAACTTAATAGTTTAAAAGATCCAAAATTAACAATCATAAAGATGAAATATAAGAAGATACAATAATCTGCTATTGCACATCCTAACTATGTCTATTCCGGCTAAGCCCTAAAGCCACATGGAAAGGGTGTCTAACTTGAACACCTCCTTCCAATCCCAACTCTAAACAATAAGAAAGTTATTCGTAGCTAGGCTTCTCCCTACAGGTTGGTGTTGGTGTTAGGGTTAGGTTTGGGTTTGTTTTGGGGGTTGGTTTTGGTGTGGGGATCAGGGTTAGGGTTTTGGCTAGGGTTTGAGCTGGTGTTAGGGTTAGGGTCAGAGTTAGAGCTATGATTAGGGTTAGGTTAAAGGTGAGTGATAGGGTTGGAGGTAGGGTTGGGTTAGGTTAAGGGTTAGGTTCTGGTTGGGATTGGAGCTGATGTTGGGGTGGTGATTAGTATTAGGGTTAGGGTTGGAGCTAGGTTTAGGTTTAGGATTAGGGTTGGAGATATGCATTTAGGGTTATGGTTATGTTTGGTGCTAGATTTAGGGTTAGGCTTAGGGTTGGATCTAGGGTTAGGGTTAGAGCTAGGGTTGAGTTAGAGCTGTGGTTAGAGTTAGGATGGGGGTTGGGTTCGTGGTGGGTTAGGTTTAGTGTTAGCCTTGTGTTTGGTGTTATAGATAGGGTTAGGTTTATGCTTATTGTTTTGGTTAAGGTTAACATTAGGGATATTATTAGGATTAGGATTGGGGTATGGGTGTGGGTTAGTGTTAGTGTTAGGGATTGAGTTAGGATTGGGGTTGGTGTCTAAGTGGGGATTAGGATTGTAGTTAGGGTTATGGTTGGAGCTAAGGTTAGGGTTATGGTCAGGGTTAGGGTTAATCCTAGGGTTGGTGTTAAGTATTAGTATTAAATTTAGGTTTAGGGTTGGAGCTAGGGTTGGTGTTAGGGTTGGAGTTTGTGTGGGGGTATGGAAAATTATTTCACAGAAGCCCCCAAATTCCAGTTATTGATTCACAGATTAGGTTATAGATACTGGCCTAGGCTCAGCACTTTGCATGTAATGATGATGGACACATAATTCATTCTATGGTTATCTGGGCTGGTTTAAGTAAAGTGATACTATGTAATCATCATCCTTGAACTCGAGTCTACCATTCTTCATCTTTGGAGGGACAAGATTGATTGCTTGAGGCATTTTCAAGTCATTGAATCAAGAACTGGAAGCTATCAGAATAAAATGAGCTACCACTAAAGATTCTTTCTTCTCTCTCCTCTCCCCCCAACCCCCTACCCCTCCAATCAATTCCAAAGAGTATTTACACAGGGTTTTATGAGTGCTTGTAGACAGTAATGTTGAATGAGGTAAAACCTTGCCTATGAGGACAGCCATATAGTTAAACCCAAGCATGAAAGATGGAATGACCCCACTGGCAACCCTTGCACTCTGTTACAAACAAATGGGATGAAGAATGTAGTCCATGCACAGTTTGCTGGGAGATCTCTCCATCATCCATCTCCCTCTTCTCTGATTTGTGTGTGTTTTGTTAAAAAGTGGGTCTTGCTATGCTTTTCAGAAACCTGACAAGAAGCAAACTGAAAATTAAAAATGGGTGCCAGGAGGTTTTACAGGAGTCTAAATAAACAGCCCGACAGGAAAGACGTGTGGCAGGCTAAGGTTTCAGGCTAGTGGTCAGAGCGAGTTAACAGACATCCGTGGAACAGAAGGTTGTGTTTGTTTTCCCTGTCCCTGCCCTACCAAATTTATTGGGTTATCTGTCTTATTTTGACACTCGGTTGTTTAAGGTTTCTGTTGTAGGTGTCTAAAGACATAAAAGAATTATTGTACAGTTTACATTTCTGGCAGAAGCTTTGACACGGGTTATCTGAAAATTTCCTATCTGCCAGCAACTTCACAGCAAAGGCCTTGGAGATTTGTGTTTTCATAGAAGTTCAGGGAATCCTTTCTGAAAAGCACCAAAAGTCAAGGACTTCTTTTTTAAAAAAAAATGCTAATATTGCTTTAGCATCTAGTGAAGTGCCACTTTCTTCCATTGCTCTGTTTTCCCTTCCCATATGGCAGAGAAGGGAGGTTACCTGTGTCATGTAGAGGCTGCAGATGGTATTTTCATCAGTAGAGCTTGCGGTCAACACAGACTGACCAGATACACTTTGATTTTGTAGACATGTCAGGAAAGCACAGGTGCCTACTGAATACTTGATGTAATGACAGTGTGTACATAATCATATGCTAATACATACATAGTTGTGTGTAGAAATATTGACATATTAGTGACTATTGCACCAAGCCACCCATGAGCCATGTTGATATATTTCTTTTTTTCTCAGAATATCAGTTTTGAAATCATTTTACTTATCCAAACTCTACTTCTGTTCTTTAAAAGGCAACAGGTACTGATGGAGGGATTTAAAGTATCTCTGTTCATTCACTTACAAACTCATGCTGTGAATGGCATTCAGTAAATATTCATGTATGTAGTTGTTGACATGTGAGAATTGTACCTGGGAGAAAAGTAAAACACACAGTCCGTAGTTGTAAGACATGCTTCTAGTTTCTTCTTCTTTTTTTTTTTTTCAGCTCCCATGTAAGACATGCTGGTTGGCATAATTAACTCTCAAGATACTGGTGATCAATATCAAGTCAAGGCAAGAAAAGAGCCCTAGTTTTCCCCTAGTGAAATGCTTCTGTAGCAGCTAGGCAATATGAACATATTACAGATTATTTCTTTGTTTAGCCTTCCTTCTCTTTGGTGTCTTTTTTCTCTATGGCCTTGGATTTGAATATGGCACTTGGTACCTATAGTTCCTGATGCTTGGAAAGATTTTGGCAAAGGATTCACATCCAGGCCATTGACTGCTTGTCTTTCCTTGGATTCCTTCCCTTTTCATTGCCTACACTGGCATGTCCTTTCAGTTACTGGACCATTAGTAATAAATGTCTTTTTGGTTTCTGTGAATAAAGCAAGAGTTTAGAAGCAGCAGACCTGAACTGATGGGGTTATGGGGATGGTGTAAGAGCACATGCTTGAATGGAGTAGCATGGCTTCTGGTGCTGACAGGTGATTCAGAAAGACAACTTCAGTGAAAGCTGCAGACCCAGAATGGGGACCATATCTGAACCCATGAGGTAGAACTTTAAAGTGCTTGACTTGAGGACTGTGTACCTGAACTTCCAGAATTTATTGGCTGAAATATGCCTCATAGATGCTCACCACAGGCCATGAATAATAATCAAACGTTGGAGACCCATTCAGGACCAAGGGCAAGACAGCCCTGCAAGGCACTGGTAAACATTTTCTTCCAACTGCATGATGGATGTATTCCAAATATCTCTCCTTCAGTGGGTCCAGCAGAGGAAAGGAGGTCTACAGCTACCCTGCAGGAAGATCAGATTGGGGTTCTGTCCATCCCAAGGATCAGTGAGGTCATAGAATCACCAGAGCTCCTGTGAAGCCAAGAGCTAGAGATAAAGTACTCCTGGAGTCTGTACCCCCTAGTAGTATTTGCTCCTTACATGGGTTGGATGAGAAATCATCACAAACTCCTTCTCTCCCATTCTGTGTGTCTGAATGCACTTCCCCACAGCAAAATGAGGAACTCTTTGTCACAATCTGCTTTCAGTTCTGGACATGCGACTGTCTCCAGGAAGCCACTTCCTCTAATGTCACCCGAACCAGATGCTCATATACCTAAAGACTATTGGTTTCCCTCTTAATAACTAGCTCTTGGCAAGGCATCAGACTTCACTTATTTGTCCTAGTGTCCATCAGCTTAAAATGAACTTGAGTGGTGTCACAGTAAACTTTGTACACCCCAAGACCCTCTGAGTTCTGCTAGAGAAATTTGCTCTACACCTATGACCATGGACTTGGTGGAGTGTTTCATTGGAGACTCCTACTCATAGCTATTTTGCCTGTCTTAAGTCACTTCTCCTTGTTTATCATGCTTAGCCTCTATGGGAACCACATCTCCATGTCCACTCCAAAGGGAGTGCATCTGCCACACTGCCAGGCTGATGCACCTAAGCCTGGAGCTGTATCCTCTTCCCTTGAAAGCTATAGCTAGTCATGTGGGCACTGTTCTTACAGGGTAATTACATGTTCAGTAATGTGCTGAGCTCATGGACACATTCAGAATCAGAAGGAAGCTGAAGATGGCTTTATTCAATGTTCACTGCTGCCTTTGATATGGCAACCAATAGGTTTATAACATGAAGTCCATTTTCTGTGGTATAGGGCACATGGCTAGCTGGGTGAAAATGTCAATTACTTTCTTCTGGTCCATAGATATAAAAATCAAGATCTAGATGTCTGGTCAGGGGGCACAGAATATGAGGTGTTAGGTGCTTCTTGGTGAGAGGGGAACATGAAAGATGACATGGGGGAAATGTTCCCATGAAAAGATGGAACTTGGTAGGCAAGTGTCACAGGGAGTGACCAATAGGAATCTGAACTTCTGAAAGCAGATTCTCATGAGGGCTTCACCCCAGCTGATAAAGTTATGGTCAGAGTCAGAATTTGAAGCTCACGCTCAGTACAGTAGTTTGTTTCCAGAGCTTGAGTGTCCTGATGGTGTGGGCAAGGAAAAGGAACTGGGTTATCTGATTACTGAGGCTGAAACATCAAAAGTTGGAGTCACTCTGATAAAAAACAAAAGGAAGGCAGGCAGTCAGGTAAGTATAAAGGGAGGGAGGAAGGCAGAAGGAAGGAATCTCTAAGAAGGGAAAACTGGGTGAAATGTTATGTACTTACTTGACTATAAGACTCTAACTTCTTTTAATTTAACTTTTTGGTATATTAAGTGAAGAAAGACACAAAAGCGCATGAACAAAGACTTTGAAGGGACTTTGAAGGGACTTGCATTGTTCAGAAAGAAAAACATTATGCCAATTACTGAAGTGAAAGCTCAGGGAGCATATATCCCTGTTGATGTATTTGGTCATGGTGAAAGTCATGAGAAAGATTTCTCCAGTAGACTGGTGAGGATAGAGGCCAGGTTGTAGCTAGTTGAGGGTGAGGTATAGAACAAGCCAGGATGGTTGTAGCTCGAAAAGGTGTAATGAACAAAGGAGAGATCAGAGCAGGAAATTATCCAGGGAAAAACAAGGAAGGAGGGAGTATAAGCACTCCTAAAGGAAGATAATTGTGGAGTCAAGTCTTTAGAAACAGCAAAAAAGAGAAAGGGCATGGGCAAAAGGTAGCCAAGGGAGACATGGAGAAGACAGAAGAAAGATGATCATGGGACTCTGATTCTGTCAGCAGTGTGTGCCATGCTAGGGTGATCACGTGCATACTCATCTCCAGCTCTAACCACAGTGCTATGCCATTGAAATGACAGCTTTCAATTTGTAGATGTGGTAACCTGTCTTAAGCTCACACAGCTACCAGATGGCATGTTGGCCTTTATCTTACTTTGCTCTTGCTACCTCCAAATCCAGGAAGTAGAGGAGCTGGGGATGTGAATGGCCTCTATGGAATTTATGTGAGTAGTCCTGGAGAGGAAGGTATGAAGAAATAAGTTAGGTGGAGGGAAAGGTTTGGCATTTTCAATTTTAGAATGGCAGAGCCTTCATGGGTAAAGTTATACTAGAGACCTGTTGCAAGGCAATGAGAAACTTTTGTATTATAAATACAGTAATTTAAAATTATAGAACACTTAAAGAGAAAAGGTAGAAATGAAGTAGATGGGATATCATCTACTGGGCAACAGGACAACAGTTACAAACTGGCAGGATACATCCCACTCTGCTTAGCATCCCCCTGGACAACTTTGTTACTGTAATCTTACACAGGAATTCCCTGAACTTGGGCAATGTAGTAAATGGGAGAGACTTTGACAGGGGCCAGTGATGGTCAGAGGGTAGCTACCAGTTTTCCTAAAGACTAGAGAAGAGGCCTCAAGCATTTTTTTTGTGAGCCAGAACTGGGTCTAGTCTGGATGCTCCTTCATTTCACACAGTTTTGTCATGTTCACACTCCTCAAGCTGAGATGAAGAAAATCAACCTTCTCCCTCCACCACTGTGTGTATTTTTATTCTTATATGTCTGTGTATGACTATATCTGTGTTTCCTTACATATAACTATGTCACTTAGAGCACTTTTTTGTTGTGTGATTAAGTCGTACAAAAGAAAGGAACTCGTTTACTATAATGAATTTAAACTTCTCACTTTGGCATCTTGACCACCTCTGTGGTTATAGAGGGATGATGGGAAGTGATGACACCTGCATTTAAACTTGAGTAATGACATCCCAGTGGCTTCACATGAGTAAGAAGGGATAGTTCCATTTAGAGGGAAACATGGAGAACTTGGGGTGCTTCTTATGTATCTGGGCACTGGAGCTGTTGCTGTTCTTTGGTTGGTTAGAGCCTATCTGTCTATCACTGGCTCCCTCCTCCCCTTTGGGTCTTTTCTCCTACTCCATCTCACCCCTGTCTCTGGATGTGAACACAGAGCCTTCTCTTTAGCTTGCTTCTCTCTTTGCAGTGGGGCTTTATCTGTGACTCTCCGTTTAGCCACCTCCTGAAACATGAGAGAATTTGTAGATCTCCTCTATACACAGAGATCCCTTCTGTATACAGAGAACAAGGGAAGCTTGCTTGTCACTTCAGGCTCTCTCCTTCTCTGTAGATCTGTGAGGTCAGCACTGCTACACCTGGGTTAAGTGACTGCCTTGGGGTTATGTCATCTGATGGAGATTGGAGTTTCTGGTGCAACCCTAGAAGACAGGCGTTTTCTCCTCTTCTCTCCTTTTCAATTCACCTACTTTTTCTAGCTTGTTCTTGACTAGCCCCCAAACTGACTGCATCCTGGGTACACGTAAATTCTCACACTTTTGATTTTCTTTCTCCATTCTCTTTGACTTCTCAACGTTGCTGAAGGATTACTACTCCTTTTCTTGTTAGAGTATTCCTCGAGTTTAGCCTCTTCATCATTTATATAAACTGCATGATTTGGCCATAATGCCAGAGAGAATTTTAGAATGATTTCTTATAAATACAATGTATTGGTTTATGAATACTTAATGCACAAAGGTGCACTTAGCAGAATTACCAAATGAAAGTTTGATTACTCATTCCAAATTAATTCAACAAAATGACACATAAAGAAGGCAAAAAGGTTGTCTTGAGATAAAAGAATTGTTGCTTTGAGAGTGTTATCTTTCCGGTAAATTATGCTGCATGGTCAATGAAAAGGAGGAAGTAGCTATAGGAATCTATAGGTGAAATAAGTCGTACCAGGCTGAGATAACCAGGAAGCACATTAAGACCATGGCTTTGGAGAGGAACCCGAGAGAGCGACTAAATGGCCATGGTTATGATTGACAATATTTAAGTCAGGGCTTCTCTCCAACCCTTTCAGAACAGACTCACAAGAGAATGGGAGTTTTATTTGTTTGAGATGCTGGGGATGGAATCCAGCCTTCCACATACAAATGCTCCATCACTGAGCTCCTAAGCCCCAGCCGTGGCTCAAAAATTAACTTGGAAATGGAGCGGAAAAGCATAGACAGTTAATGAAGATGCTTGAATGTGGCTGACCTCAGAGCTCAAGCTGAACCAGGAGGCCAGAAAGCAGCCAGAAGTTCGCCTTTGACTGCAGAACCAGAGAATGGAGAAGCAGGGCAAGGATACTCTTAAGTGGGAGCTGGGAAATGTTTGAGGGCAAGGCAAAGGGTAGGAAGGTGGAACATCCCAGGCTCAGGCTGTTGATGGTTCAGAGTAGCTAACATGAAAAGAGGCATGGGTGAGGCAGAAGGGCAGACATTCTGAAGTCAGAGTTTTAGGTGGCTGATAAATTGATGGCTGAAAATATATTTTATCATTATTATTATCATTTATTATTATTATTATTATTATTATTATTATTATTATTATTATTATTATTATACTGTGTGCCCACTGGGAGGAACTGTACTCTATAATTAACACACCAGTCTGTATTTGTCGTTGGGCCTTGTTCTTTATAAGGTAATAGGAAGGTCATCACTAGAAGATGTCAAGTTTAACTTTCCCTCAGCTGTGTCCAGCTGTGTGGCTTTGTCAATTACAGCTAGCACCACACTCTACCATGTTACTGGGTCAGCACATCCCACTTTTTGTTTGAATGCCTTCATCGCAAGCAGCAGGGACTGAGTGAAAAGCATTCACTCTCCTTGCCTACAGATCTAGGGGAGAGAGAGAGAGAGAGAGAGAGAGAGAGAGAGAGAGAGAGAGAGAGAGAGAGAGAGAGAGAGAGAGAGAGAAGTGTCCAGGAACACCTGAGTCAGCTTCCATAGCTGGAAATGTAGCAGTTTAACACCGAATAAAGGCCTGTTCAATGGCTGGTGAATCAAATTAAATTCTGAACAAACAACTCTCTAGCTGCATCTCAGTCAGTTCTGAATCAATGCAGGTGATTTATGATTCCTTAGGGTTGCATTCTGTTTGCAATGTGCTGGGATTTCCACACGAAGCTACCATTTACCACTAATGAGCAGCAAGAGTCGGTCCCAGGGCGCCTGCAAGGAAAGCACCACGTGGCTTTGCACGCAATGTGGGCTTTCTGTGCTGAATGGGCTTCTTAGCTAGGTCAGGGGCTGGGCCTGCCAGGAAGAACTGTTCATGCCAAGCGCCACGAGCCTCCAGTCTGCTTCTCCCAGAAGCACCACTGCCTTTTAATTTAACGGTTCTCTGGTGTGTGAGAACTGTTTGGGGCAAATTTGGCTCCAACCTCAGCATACTGCTTCAGACAGGAGCTGCACAGGGCCAGAGGCTTTTGGCTTCCCCAGTTGCTGTTTCCTTTGTTGTCAGCTGACAAAAGTCAGTCTTAGCAGAACTCCAGCGTTATTTGTTCAATACACAGTGGGTAGAGATATACATGTGTCTCTGGAAGTGTTTGTCAATTGTCTGAGGAACTTTTGATAGTCCAAGGGGATGCTAGACAGAGAGGAGGGACTGTAACGAATCAACTTTTCTACTGCTTTCCAGGATGTCAACCCCTTCTCACTCACTTCCCAATATGTTCTTTTTAAGGGAGGTATTGTCACTCACATTTTATAGATAACTAAATTGGGGCACAGGGTGACTCCCATCACACAGGTAGTGCATTGTTTGTATTGCAGGCCACCTGCTCTCACAGGCCCAGCATTCACTATATTATCGGGGACTGTCTCAGGCTACTTCCACTTGAGTCTTAGGGCTTCTTACCACTCACTCCCCAAGTCTGCTAAAAGACTAACTGCACTTCCAAAAGATGTGACCAACAAAGATGTGTTGGCAGCCTCTGAATTCTCAGCTTCCATAGCAATTAAAAATGTGGAAGTAAATTCATTCACACAATTGGTTTTGGACCAGAGATAGTGGATAATGACTTCGAGGCTGTAGACATGGGGCGCGGACAGATTCCCATGCTGTTCTCCAAGGAGGTTTTTATGGTTTAAAGTGAAAAATGGAAAGAAGGAGAAAAGAAAGGCTCCATGGATAAGGATTTTTTCAACCTGAGTTGAAACCACCCCTGAGGTGGGAAATTGAACCTCAGCCATTTGGGGAAGGCGCTCCTTGTGGACATAAATATGTCACCTGCTATCTTCAAGAAGTGAGGTAAGTGTGCAGAACAATACAATAATGAGAACCCTGAAGAGGAAATTTTGTAGGCGAACCTCAGTGTCCTGGGAAATATTTCTTCCATGGAGCAAAGGAGTCTCCATCATAGACTAGGATGGCTGGTTCCTAAAATCCTGTGCACTGGGATCCATCTACTCTTGCTTGTGTTCTCCGGTAGAATGTCTTCTCCCAGAAGTGACTCTCACTTTCTTTTGGGGGGGGATTTTTTTATTAGTTCAAATTAGGAACAAGCTTGCTTCACATGTCAATCCCTCCTCTCTCTCCCTCCTCTCCCCTCAACCCTCCCCACCTGCCCGCCACCCCATCCACCCTCCACTCCCCAGGCTGGGTAGGGCCCTCGATGGGGGCTCCCCAAAGTCTACCACATCATCCTGGGACGGGCCTAGGCCCTCCCCCATGTTTCCAGGCCTAGACATGGGATGGGCTTTCAAAGTCCCTTCTTACACCAGGGAAAAATACTAATCCACTGCCAGGGGCCCATTAGAGTACAGAGGCCTCCTCATTGACATCCATGTTCAGGGGTCGGGATCAGTCCCGTGCTGGCCTCCCAGACAGCAGTCTGGGGTCCATGTGCTCCCCCTTGTTCAGGCCAGCTGTTTCTGTGGATTTAACCAGCCTGATACCAACCCCTTTGATCTTTCCTCCCTCTCTGCAACTAGGTTCCAGAGTTCAGTTCAGAGTATATCTGTGGGTGTCTGCCTTTGCTTCCATCAGCCAATGGATGAGGGCTCTAGAATGGCATAAAAAGTAGTCATCAGTCTCATCATAGGGGAAGAGCATTTAGGCTATCCTCTTCACCACTGCCTAGATTGTCAGTTCGTGTTATCCTTGTAGATCTCTGGAAATCTCCTTAGTGCCAGATCTCTCCTTAGACCTATAATGGCTCCCTCTGATATGGTATCTCTCATCCTGCTCTCCTGTATTCTTCCCCCAACTCAACATTTCTGCTACTCCATTTCCTCCTATCCTCTCTTCTTCTCCTCTCATTCTGGAAGCTCCCTCTCCCCTACCCTCATGCTACCAATTATGCTCAGGAGATCCTGCCCCTTCCCATTCTTGGGGGTCCAAGCATTTTTCCCTTAGTGTCCTTCTTGTTTCCTAGTTTCTTTGGTGAAGAGGATTGTAGGCTGGTGATCCTTTGCTCTATGTTTAAAATTCATATGTGAGTGAGACATACCATGTTTGTCTTTTTATGACTGGGTTACCTCACTCAGGATGGTTTCTTCTAGTTCCATCCATTAGCCTTCGAATTTCAAGATTCCATTGCTTTTTTCTGCTGAGTAGTACTCAATTGTATAAATGTACCACAGTTTCTCTATCCATTCTTCAGTTGAGGGGCATCTAAGTTGCTTCCAGGTTCTGGCTATTACAAACAATGCTGCTATGAACATGGTTGAACATATGTCCTTGTATGGACATGCATTATTTGGGTATATGGCCAAGAGAGGAATTGCTGGATCTTGAGGTAGACTGACTCCCATTTTTCTGAGTAACTGCCATACTGATTTCCAAAGTGGTCTTGCAAGTTTGCACTCCCACCAGCAATGGAGGAGTGTTCCTTTTTCTCCACATCCTCTCCAGCATAGATTGTCATTGGTGGTTTTGATTTTAGCCATTCTGACAGATGTGAGGTGGTTTTCAGAGTTGTTTTGAGTTGCATTTCTCTGATGGCCAAGGATTTTGAGCACTTTCTTTTTCTTTCTTTTTTTTTTTTCTTCAGAAGACAAAAACAAGTACTTTTATTACAATTATTCCTATCACCCTAGGGTCAGGGGCCCCTTGCATAGTAGAAGACACCTGTGGATTGCACCTCAGAAGAGCACCTGTCCTAAACCCAGGTTCTCTGTGAAGTCTGGAAATCCTGATGATAACGGAGTAGCTACACATTTTCCTGTCTTTTACACTTAGGAGGTTCAAGTTCTGTCAGCTCCTCCAGCTGTCCCTGCAACCCTTCCTTCCTGCAGGGCCCAATTCCCCGTAGGGTTAGTGCAGCCACACAACAGTAACCAGAAAGAGTAGCCTCGGCTGCAGACATGAAGAAAGAGGGGATCCAGAGAGCCAAGGCTGTATCATAAATCCTTGTGGGATCAAAGGAGCAGTCCGTGTGTCCAGGCCCCTGGTCCAGTGGTATAGAAGGATCCAGCAGTCCTGGATGGCAGTCAGCAATAAGGCGGCGGCCACCATTGGCAATAGTGAGCGACACAGCAAGGAGGAGGCCCATGGAGCAGGCAGCAGACAAAAGCAGGTTCACTAAAGCCAGCGTCCCCAGGGCCCAGTGCAGTCGTGGGCGAAGAAGGTTCCTGAATGCCAAGAGGGCCACAAGTCCCACGGAAACGCTCAGCAGCCCCGAGCCCACGGAGATGACATTGGCCGTGGTGTATTCCGGCGTGACCGCGCCACGGGGGTTGGCCATGTGCCGCAGGACAGTACCATGCAGCACAGCTCCCACCAGGAGGTTTACGTGGCCCACCAGGATCAGCGCCAGGCCCACGCGCATCAGCCGGCCCTCGGGCGGCGTCAAAGACGCAGAGGCGGCAGCACCTCATCGGCAGCACCTCATCGTGGGCCGCTCTGCCCCGCCACCACCCAGCCGCCCTACCTGGGCCTGGCCTGGCTTCACCGGGCCGCCGACCTGAAACCCAGCTTCCCCACCGCCGCCTTGAGCACTTTCTTAAGTGTCTTTCAGCCATTTCAGATTCCTCTATCGAGAATTATCTATTTAGTTCTGCACCCCACTTTTTAATTTCATTGTTTGGTGTTTTGGTGGCTAGCTTCTTGAGATCCTTGTATATTTTGGAAATCAGCCCTCTGTCAGATGTGGGGTTGGTGAAGATCTTTTCCCATTCTGTGGGCGGTCGTTTTGTCCTACTGACTGTTTCCTTTGCCTTGCAGAAGCTTCTCAGTTTCAGGAGGTCCCATTTATTAATTGCAGACCTCAGTGTCTGTGCTACTGGCATAATGTTCAGGAAGCAGTCTCCTGTGCCAATTTTTTCAAGGGTATGTCCCACTTTCTCTTCTAGAAGATTCAGTATGACTGGATTTATGTTGAGATATTTGACCCATTTGCACTTAAGTTTTGGGCCTGGAGACAGGTATGGATCTATCTGCAGTCTTCTGCATGTCCGAATCCAGTTGTTCCAGCACCATTTGTTGAAGATGCTATCTTTTTTCCATTGTATAAATTTAGCACCTTTGTGAAAAATAAGATGTTCATAGGTGTGTGGGCTAATATCAGGGTTTTCAAGTTGATTCCATTGGTCTGTCTGTCTATTTTTGTGCCAATACCAAGCTGTTTTCAGAACTATGGCTCTATAATAGAACTTAAAGTCAGGGAAGGTGATGCCTCCAGAAGATCCTTTACAGTACAGAGTTGTTTTGGCTATCCTGGGTTTTGTTTTTCCATATAAAGTTGATTATTGTTCTTTCAAGGTCTGTGAAGAACTGTGTTGGGATTTTGATGGGGATTGCATTGAATCTGTAGATTGCTTTTGGCAGGATTGCCATTTTTACTATGTTGATCCTTCCTATCCAAGAGCATGGGAGATCTTTCCATTTTTTGATATCTTCTTTAATTTCTTTCTTTAAAGACTCAAAGTTCTTACTGTACAGGTCTTTCACGTTTTTGGTTAGTGTTACCCCAAGATATTTTATGTTGCTTGTGGATATTGTGAAGGGTGATGTTTCTTTGACTTCTTTCTCATTGCATTTATCATCTGTATATAGCAGGGCTACTGATTTTTTTTTTTTGAGTTAATTTTGTATCCTGCTACTTTGCTGAAGGTGTTTATCATCTGTAGGAGTTCCCTGGTTTTTCTGGTCACTTATGTAGATGATCATATCATCTGCAAATAGTGAAAGTTTGACTTCTTCCTTTCCAATTTGTATCCTTTCATCTCCTCTTCTTGTCTTATTTCTCTAGCTAGAACTTCAAGTACAATATTGAAGAGATATGGAGAGAGTGGACAGCCTTGTCTTGTTCCTGATTTTATCGGAATCTTGTTGATTTTCTCTCCATTTAGTTTGATGTTGGCTGTTGGTTTGGTGTATATTGCATTTGTCATGTTTAGATATATTCCTGTTATTCCTGTTCTCTCCAAGATCTTTATCACGAAGGGATGCTGGATTTTGTCAAAGGCTTTTTTGACATCTAGTGAGATGTTCATGTGGCTTTTATTTTTCAGTTTGTTTATATGGTGGATTACATTGATGGATTTTCGAATGCTGAACCATCCTTGCATCCCTGGGATGAAGTCTACTTGATCATGGTGGACGATTTCTCGGATGTGTTTCTGTATTCTATTCGCCAATAGTTTGTTGAGTATTTTTGCATCGATGTTCATGAGGGATATTGGTCTGTAGGTCTCTTTTTAGTTGTATCTTTGTGTGGCTTGGGTATCAAAGTGATTGTAGCCTCGTAAAGAGTTTGGCAATGTCCCTTCTGCTTCTATTGTGTGAAACAATTTGAGGAGTACTGGTATTAGCTCTTGTTTGAATTTCTGGCAGAATTCTGCGGTAAAGCCATCTGGCCCTGGACTTTTTTTGGTTGAGAGGCTTTTGATGACTGCTTCTATTTCATTAGGGGTTATAGGTCGAGTTAAACTGCTTATCTGTTCTTGGTTTAATTTTGGTAATTCTATCCAGAAAATTGTCCATTTCCTTTAGGTTTTTGAATTTTGTGGAGTACAGGTTTTCAAAGTATGACCTGATGATTTCTGGATTTTCTTAGTTGATCCTTCTGTTGTTATATCCCCCCTTTCGTTTCTGATTTTGTTAATTAGCATGCTCTCTCTCTCTCTGCCCTTTGGTTAGTTTGGATAGAAGTTTGTGTATCTTTTTGATCTTCTCAAAGAACCAACTCTTTGTTTCATTGATTCTTTGTAAAGTTTTCCTAGTTTCTACTTTATTGATTTCAGGTACCAGTTTGATTATTTCCTGGCGTCTACTCCTCGGTGGTGAGTTTGCTTCTTTTTGCTCTAAAGCTTTCAGTTGTTCTGTCAATTCTCTAGTGTGAATATTCTCCAGTTTCTTCATGTGGACACTTAGTGCTATGAACTTTCCTCTTAGCACTGCTTTCAGAGTGTCCCATAAGTTTGGGTATGTTGTGTCTACATTCTCATTAAATTCTAGGAAGTCTTTAATTCCTTTTTTATTTTCTTCCTTAACCCAGGAATGGTGCAATTGGGTGTTATTCAATTTCCACGAGTTTGTAGGTTTTCTGCAATTTGTATTGCTGTTGAATTCTAGCTTTAAAGCATGGTGATCTGATAAGATACAGGGTGTTATTTTAATTCTTTTGTATCTGTGGAGGTTTGCTTTGTTGCCAACTATGTGGTCAATTTTAGAGAAGGTTCCATGTGGTGCTGAGAAGAATGTATATTCTTTTGTGTTTGGATGGAATGTTCTATAGATATCTGTTAAACCCAGTTGGGTCATAACTTCTGTTAGATCCTTTGTTTCTTTGTTAAATTTCTGCCTGATGGTCCTGTCTAGTGGTGAAAGCGGGTGTTGATGTCTCCTACTATAAGTGTGTGTGGTTTGAGCTTTAGTAATGTTTATTTTACAAATGTGGTTGCCTTCGTATTTGGGGCATAGATGTTCAGGATTGAGACTTCATCTTGATGGACTTTTCCTGTGATGAGTATGAAATGCCCTTCTTCATCTCTTCTGATTGATTTTAGTTTGAAGTCTAATTTGATAGATGTTAGATATACCTGCTTGTTTCTTGGGTCCATTTGATTGGAAAACTTTTCCCAACCCTTTACTCTGAGGTAATGCCTGTCTTTGAAGTTGAGGTGTGTTTTTTGTATACAGCAAAAGGATGGATTCTGTCTTTGTATTCATTCGGTTAGCCTGTATCTTTTTATAGGCAGGTTAAGATCATTGGCATTGAGGGATATTAATGTCCATTGATTGTTGATTCTTGTTTGTTTTGGATTTATTGTTGGAGGTGTCATTGTTTGTGCATTTCATCTTCCTGTTTCTTTTCATGTTTGGTAAAATTGGATTATCTATTGCCTATTTTTTTCTGAGTGTAGTTATCATCATTGGGTTGGAGTTTTCCTTCCAGAACTTTCTGTAGTGCTGCATTTGTAGATATGTATTGTTTAAGTCTGGTTTTGTCATGGAATATCTTGTTTTCTCCATCTATAGTGATTGAAAGTTTTGCTGGGTACAGTTGTCTGGGTTGGCATCCATGCTCCTTTAGTGTTTGTAGGGTATCTATCCAGGACCTTCTGGCTTTCAAAGTTTCCATTGAGAAGTCGGGAGTGATTCTGATAGGCCTGCCTTTATATGTTACTTGGCCTTTTTCCTTTGCTGCTCTTATATTTTCTCTTTATTCTGTAGGTTTGGTGTTTTGATTATTATGTGTCGATGGGACTTAGTTTTGTGGTCCAGTCTGTTTGGTGTTCTGTAAGCTTCTTGTACTTTCATAGGCATATCCTTCTGTAATTTGGGGAAGTTTTCTTCTATGATTTTGTTGAATGTTTTCTGTACCTTTGAGCTATATTTCTTCACCTTCTTCTATATCTATTATTCTTAGGTTCAGCCTTTTCACAGTGTCCCATATTTCCTGGATATTTTGTTAGGGATTTGTTGGACTTGAGATTTTCTTTGGTCAATGACTGTATATCCTCTCTAGAGTCTTCAACAACTGAAATTCTCTATTCCACATCTTGAATTCTATTAGTTATACTCACATCTTTAGTTCCTGATCGTGTATCCAGCCTTTCCATTTCCAGCATTGCCTCATTCTGTATTTTCTTTATTGTTTCTATTTCAGCTTTCATGCCTTGAACTGTTTTGAGTGCTTCCTTCACTTGTTTAGTTGTTTTCTCTTGGCTTTCTTTAGATACTTTAAGAGATTTGTTTATTTCTTGAATTTTTTGGTTTGTCTTTTCTTCCCCTTCATGTAATTTTTTGCTTGTTTTTTCTTCTATTTCTTTAAGGAATTTTCTTGTTTCCTCTTTAAAGGTCTCTATAATCTTCCTAAGATAAATTTTGAGGTCCATCTCTTCTTCATCCTCTGTGTTGGGCTTTTCAGATCTTGGTGGTATGGAGTCCCTAGATTCTGGTGGTGTCATATTGGTCTTTCTGTTGTGCCTGGGTGGGTCCACTCTAAGCAGGCACAGGCCCAGAGAGATCCCGGTTGAATGGGAAGATGCGTAGGAATAGCACAGTAGCAGAGGGTACACTCACCTTTGTAGGGGTCAGGCCAGCAGAGTGACTCTCACTTTCTTATGGAGTTAAAGTACCCACAAACATGGATCCCCACATCAAAGAGTCTACAAATAAAACAAAAGTAAAGCATTGTGGATTATGTTTTCAAACTGAGCCTAACATTCCAGGATTGAGAGTTCATGAGGGAAAGACAGCTGCCTGTTTTAAATTTTTCTTTAAAATACTTCTTAGGTAAGTATTAAGACTGATGCCTCCTGGGAAGACCAGTGGCTGTTAAAACCTGAAGCTGCAGTGTGGGGATTTTTATGAATGAGTGCCATATGGATTAAATTACTCATATTTGAAAAAATTCAAATGACAAAGCACATTTGACAGTTTTACTGAACCTGCTATTTGGAAAACAGTCCCAAAACACCTTAGAAGTCCCAAATGGGTGTCTGCTTCTACTTCCACCAGCTGCTAGATGAAGGCATATAAATCAGTCATCAATCTCATAATCAGGGGAGGGCATTTAAGGTAGCCTCTCCTCCGTTGCTGAGACAGTTAGCTGGTGTCAGACACCCATAACTAATCACCTATCTGAACTGGAACCCAGATGCAGAGAAAGACCAGTGAAGAGCACAGAGGTCCAGACCAGGCTGGTAAAACACACAGAAACAGCTGACCTGAATATCTGGGAACTCTTGCTACCCAGTCTGATAGCTGGAATACCAGCAAGGGACTGATCCAGACTCCAGGAACATGGGTTTCTATGAGGAAACCTCAGAAATCTATGGGACCTCCTGTAGAAGCCCACTATTTATCCCTAGCATAGGTGTGGGCTTTGGGAGCCCATTCCATATAGAGGAATACTCCCTGAGCCAAGACACACGGGGGTGGGCCTGGGCCCTATCCCAAAGGATACGAAAGACTCTGACGACACCCTATGGAAGGCCTCACCATCCAGGGGGAGCATAAAAGATATGTGGCAGATAAGGTTTTAGTTGGGGGTGGGTGGGTAGGGGAGGATGGGTGGGAGAAGGGAATTGGGATTGTCATGTAAAACAATCCTGTTTCTAATTCAAATAAAAAAGTTGGAAAACAAGACTCATTTAGATGTATCACAGTTAAAATGTTTTTAGATTTTGCCAGATTGGCTTGAATTTTCACACATATTAATATATATTTTCTATATGTGACAATTAGTGTTGATTGTATTTTCCTCTGAATGCCAAAATGGGATGTCTATGAAGATCAGTTTTGTGATTCCTATGACAGGCTCATACAAAGAATTGCTTTCCCAGCTTGCAAGTGGAAGTGTGGAACTGAATCACCTGGGTAATTGATTTTCTTGATGAAAACCCTGGTGCCCTCCAACTAACTGCAAATTTCATATAGAATATGAAGTGAATATATGAATATGAATATAGATAGTGAAGATTCTTTCACATGATTTCTACCATAAGGGGTTTCAATAAAGGTATATCATATATATATATATATATATATTCCCAAATGGGGCTGAGTTTACCAACCATCTTTGGAAAATAAAATTTAACGATTCATATACAAAAGATGGCTTCTCTTAACACATATCAAAACTAGAATGAAAGAAAATATGTTGTCTGATTTCCCTGCATTCTTGGGGCAGCCCAGATGACTGGGACCAAGCAATGACTATACATAAACCTCCTTCAGCCTTGTGAATGTACAACCCAAGATGTTTCCCAGTACCTGATCTCTCTCCTTGTTTTGTCTTAACATGAGTTTTGCATATGGGCTGAACTCTTGGCTCTTTACCTTTTTCTTTAATTTTGAATTGTTATTGTCAATACAACACATCTTAGACACTGTTCTGCTGCTCTGAAGACCATGACCAAGTAATTTATAAAGGAAATCATTTAATTCGGGGCTTGCTTATAGTTTCAGAGGTTTAGTCCATGACCATCATGGTGGGGATTGTGGCAACAGGCAGGCCTGGCACTGGAACAGTAGCTGAGAGCTTCCACTTTATCCACAAGCACATGTCAGAAAGAGAGTGAGACTAGGCCTGATGTGGGCTTTTGAAACCTCAAAGCCGACCTCACCATGAATCCCTCCTAAGCAATTCATCAACTGGGAACCAAACATTCAAATATATGAGCCTATAGGGGCCATTATCATTCTAACCTCCACAGTGAATGAGACATGTTTTCTGAAAAATAACCTATGGTCAAATTGACTATATATTACAATTTTTGGGGATTTCTGTCATTCAGGGTGTGGGGTTTTGAAGAAAACTCCAACTCTTTCAGAATGTAGTTACTGTTTAAATACAGGCAGCTGTAAAATTTTTTTAAATATATTGAACAATGCAATATAAGCAGAGGTACCCAAGGGAAATGAAAAGCTTTTTTTCTGTTGTTGTTTTTTGTTTTTTTTTTATGTTTGTTTGTTTTTCTAGATAGGGTTTCTCTGTGTGGCCCTGGCTGTCCTGGAACTCAGCCTTGAAATCATAGATCCATCTGCCTGCCTTTGCCTCACAGTGCTTATATTAAAGGTGTGCACAACCACCGCCTGGTAAAAAGCTCCTCTATTGATAGTTACTGTTAAATATAGAAAAATATTGAAAGACATGACCATTGACTGATAAACGGCCAAGTGACAGGAGACTCTTTGACTCCCATCTCTACTAAAACACAGCAAATCCCAGGTATAGACAGGAAAAATTTTCAAAGCTATTTTAGAATTCTTGACAAGTACTATGAAGTGTGTTGGATGTCAATGATACCACTTGAGATCTATAAATGTTTAATCCTTCTTCATCAAGTGGTAGGACCTGAACCCAGGTCTTCTAATTCCAACTCTAATGCATTCTCTGTCACAATCTGTCTTAGGTTTATAAAAGTCTTAGGCTCCTTGGCTATATTACTTACCCAACAGGAGTTTATGGTTCAGAAGCACAATATGATTCAGGTTTAAAATACACCATCATAACAATGCCTGTACCTTACTTCACATGCGTGCCATTTATTATAGGTTTCATTAGTCTGTGCTTTATTCATTCATATACACACAGTACTGAACTGGGTTGTTAACACAAAACATGTATGTGTTCTTTGTGGTTGCCTGTAGGATATTCAAGTGTACTTTGGACATACTCACTATGTGCTTTGTATTCCAATGTCAGGCCTACATCCTGTGTGATATGGGACTCCATTTGTGTTCACATTAGCTAGAGCAATATCCCTTACGTTAGTTACTTTTTTGTTGCTGTGGTAAAATACCATGACCAAAAGCAATTTAAGGGAAAAAAAAAGTTTGTTTTGTGTTATGGGTACAGAAAGTCTAACATGAAGGGGAAGGCATGACATGTGGGCAGGAAGTGGATGATTGCTCACATTTTATCAACACACAAGAAAACGAGAGTGAGCAGGTATTGGGACAAGTCTGTAAAGCCCTGAAGCCCACTCCCAGTGAAGTACTTCCTCCAGCAAAGCTGCTCCTCCTAAAGGTCCAGCAACCTCCCCAAACAGTACCACCAAATGGGGCCAAGTGTTTGAATACATGACTGTAAAGGTAGTGATCAAAAATAGAAAGCTGATGAAGATGTAATTGAATGAGGGAGCCATGTTCCAGCCCCAGCGAACAGTAGAACTTGACAGCTGTGGCCACATGGTTCTGGATTTAGAGTCACAAAGATAGAAGAAAGGTGTTATGGAATCTTCCTCTGTGACTAAGGAAAGCCTCTGAGGCCAGGCATGTGTCAAGAGTGTCCCTGAATTGAGGCCCAGTGAGGTCATTGTGTGAAGCTGTGAAGTTAATTCTGGGATTGCTTTGGAGACCCTAAGATGTTAGGGATGCTAGAGCCCTGAGATACCTGCTGAGGAAAACTGCTAAGAGGAAGTGGAACCAGCTCAAGGGGAATAAGTGTGTTCCAGTCAACAAAACTGAACAGAGTTGGAGATCTGAGGAGTATTTTGACATTAGACATGGAGATGCAGAATTTGGAGTTAGTCAAGCTGGGTTTTGGTCTTGCTTTGGTTCAGTATTTCCTCACTATGCTCTCTACTCCGTGTTTTGGAAAGGTAATGTGCATCTTGTACCATTATATGTTGGAAGTGTGTGATCTGCTTTTTGATTTTGATTCTTAAAGATGACTATAGTTAATAGATTGCACAAATCTCTGAAGAGACTTTGACTTTTAAATAAGATTGGGACTATTATATGGAACCTTTGAAGTTGAACTAAATACATTTTGCATTATGATATTGTTACAAGCTTATGGGGCCAAGGAGTGGACTGTGGTAGTTTGGATGTAATTGGCCCCCATAATCCCAGAGGGCGTAGTACTATTAGAAGGTGTGGCTTTGTTGGAGTAGATTTGACTTTGTTGGAGGAAGTGTGTCACTGTGCAGGTGAGGGTCTGGCTTTGAGATCTCTTTTGCTCAAGCTTCACTCAGTGTGACAGAAAGACCACTTCCTGTTGCTTTCAAGGTGTAGGACTCTCAGCTGCTCCTCCAGCACCATGTTTGCCTGCATGCTACCATGTCCTGCCATAATGATAATAGACTGAACATCTGAACTGTAAGTAAGCCACCCCAATTAAATGTTTTTCTTTATAAGAGTTGCTATGGTCATAGTGTCTTTTCATAGCAATGAAACCCTAATTAAGATAATGAGCCGAAGGGGGACATTTCTTATTCAAATCAGTGCAACCTTCTTAGTTAGCATAAGCACAACCAATTTACCATCACCTTTGCTTACCTATAATGCAGTGAAAAGGTTTGTTAGAGGTAAAAATGTGGGGTGGGCAGGAAAAACACTAGATCTGGAGTTATAGGAGTTAGGTTCAAGTATGCCACCAAGAAACCACCTTTAACTCCAGGCAGATCCATCTATTGCTTCAGTAAGATGACCAAGAAAATACACATTTATGGAAGTGCCCTGATTTCCTACATTTTTAGAATCATTCTGGATTCCTCAGAAATAGGCCAGGACTGGAGAGCAAAGTGCTGGCTATTCTATGGTAATTTCATGGGTAAATGTTTTGCTAATCAAGAAAAATGGTCTAGAGAGATGTTCAGTTGTGCTTTGGTAAGCCCTCCTTCCAACAAGTCTCTGGCTTAAGGTGACTTCCTTCCCCATGTCCAGACATCTGACTGCGGACTGCACCATCAGGAACTGCAATACACAGTACATCAGCATTATCCCGGAGCAGATGGGGTAAAGAAGGGTTATCTGGGTGTGATTCTGTAGCTGGCACCAGAAGGGCAAATAATCAAGTATTGACTGTTCTCCAGGAGAGAGTATGAGATTTCAGGGTCTCCTTTCCTGGTAGGGTGTGTGTGTGTGTGTGTGTGTGTGTGTGTGTGTGTGTGTGTGGTGTGTTTGTGTGTGTGTGTGTGTTGCATTTGCCAAGAGCTACTGGTTGCAAGAGGCTGTGGGAATGTACAGCAGTGCAACTAGTGTTTAACAAGCCAACCAAATAGGAGAGCCCTGCTTGGCAAAGCTGTAATGGTTATTGACTGTAACTGGTTATTTGCAATCTGTGACTTTCAAAGATGCCATTTCCATGCCTCCCTGACATTAACAGCTGTGGGTTTCTTTCCATAGCCCTTTAGTGTTGTGTTTTACACTTATTTGGCACACATAAAGCTGTGGATAATCAGGAAGATGGTTTCTGCTTAACCTGTATAACTTTGATAAAAAGAAATAATATTAGGGTATTTTACATTGCTTAGACTAACATAGGATTCTCAGTCATAAAGATAGCCTTTTACCCAGACAGCTAATTTTAGATTCCAGATCAAATTCAAAAAAGGCTGGTTGCCCCTGGAGATGAATATCTGGTTGCCCCTAGAGACATATACATGAGGTCATTTTCCCAGGTGTTTTGCTGACTCAAGGTTAAGATAAAAGCAAAGTAAACATAACTCCCTGTACAATGGACGTTTTTGCATGTACTCCTCAAACTCAAGGTCCAGTGTTATTGTTAAGATTTGAATTCCAATGTCATTTTCTGTCTGGGGAAGAGCTAAGTACGTGGCCAAACACTGCTCACTGGCAGGTCAGTGTGACATTCCTAGCTAAGAGAAACTATGTGACTTATCATGTGTTATGAGAACAGGTCAGACCCTGAAAATGTAACTTCCAATTGTTCAGAGTTTGGCTGTGAGGTAGCAGAAAAGGTGGTGTAGAAGAGGAAACTGTGTAAGGCTGTGCAGGAGAAGGCTGCTGTGGGAGAGAGAAGTGTAAGATGAAGAAGAGGCATGAGAGAAGTGTGAAATAGTGAATGAGTGAGATCAAGTGAGTGAAGAGTGTGTAGAAGTATGTGTGAGTGAGTGAGTGAGAGAGAGCTGTGTGAAAGAGCTGTTGCTACATGGAGGAGCTGTGCCTGGGAACTGTCTAAAGTGCTGTATGGTGAGAGCTATGTAAATGAGACGTATAGCTGTGTGGAGATTTAGAACTGTTGTGGAGGCAAGGAAGATGCAGCTGTATAGCTGTGCAGAGAGATTGTCATGAAAGAGATTATTTAAATTAAAGTAAAAGAGAAGGTTGCCATCAGGAAAGTGTGTGCTGACTCCTTTTTTCTTAGGTTACCAGCATCAGTTAGAAAAGTCTAGCAACCCTCAGATAAGAATTTTTCCTAAGCCCTTGCTACTCTGAGGTCTTCTTTTTGCTATCCTGGAGCAGATCTGAAAGCTGGCCTCCTACGGTCTGCATCATGCATTCTTTCCTTCAAAGTCCAATTTTGCTGTCCCAGGCTATAGGAATCCCCACGTCACCACAATGTACTTATCAGTCCCCCTTCTAGAGGGTGAAGACTTTTCCTCTCTTGCTATGATTGCTCTGGGCTCTCCCGTGCATTCAAAATGAGGTGCCAGTCCTGCAACAGAGGGAATGGGAAGGAAAGGGAATGTGGAGCTTGGACCAGTGAAGTATTGGTGATTGAAGTTCTTCCTTTACTGAGGAGGGATACAAAGGGTGGGGTGCAGAAAGTATGGTGAGGGGAGTGGAGGGTACAAGTGATGCCACTGAGGATGAGTTTTACACTCATCATTTTGTTCTTGAAGAAAGAAGCCCAGTACATGGTGAAACAAACACACACAAATAAATAAGAAAAGTGGTCTAAATGAACCTAAAAGTCAGTTCCAGAGATGGAATGTCAAAGTTAAGTGTGGAATAGTTGTTTGGCTGGTTCTCTGTTTTTGTAGACTGAATTAGTTACTTTGTTACTCCTCAGTGGCAGTAATAAAATACCGTGACTACTTATAAATAAAAGGGAGAGTTTATTTTGACTTATGGTTCCAGAGGGAGAGTCCATAATGGTGGGGGAGACATGATGGCAAGAAATGTGAGTGGGAAACTGAGTCATGGCATTGTCAACTGAAACAGGAGTCAGAGAAAGTGAGTTGGAAGTGGGGTGAAATTATAAATGGCCCTAGAGGAGGACTTTCTCCAGCAAGGCTTCCCCACCCTGTAACCTCCCCAAATGGTCCCACCAAGCTAGGGACAAGTGTTCAAATATGTGAGCCTATGGAAGAATTTCTTATTTAAACACCACACAGACCTCTTCTTGATGCTCACAAGATGCTCACCTATTTTGTGTCTGGCTACCCATCCTCTTCCTGGATGCCACCATTATATCATTTTATCCTCTAGAAACTAACCGGCCTAACTTAGATGCCTGTTTCAGGCTGCCAGAGCAATGTGAAACATAATTGTAACAATAAGTCTTTACGCCCAAGCCCTGCTGCCACATGGGCGCCTAGAATAACACACAGAGTCTTATATTAGTTTACAATGCTGCTGGCCAATTGACTATGATTTCTTGTATTCTAGCTCAGTCTTAATTATCATAAATCTATATATTTTATAAGACTTATCTTATTGAGGATGCCTTCTGCTGGCGTCCTCTTCCCATGATCACATGGTGGCTCCATAGAGAAGACAGAGCAGGAGGAAGAGCAAGAGCAAGAGCTAGAGAATGACTTCCTGCTTGTTCTTGCTTAAATTCAGAATCACCCTGCTATGCCACTTCCTGCCTGGATAACCAGACTTCTCTTTCCTATATTTCCCAGAATTCTCCTCAACTCCTAGCCCCACCTATCTTGCTCCCTTATTGGCCAACAGTGCTTTATTCCACAACCAATAAGATAAACATACATAGAAGGACATTCCCCATCACATAATACTTTCCTAGGATTTACTTGTTCTGTAATATGTATTTATTTGTAAATTTAAAAACAACAAAAATTGACTTCTTGGGTATGAGGATCACATATACCAATCCTCTTTGTATACCCTACCCTCATTTCCATTGTCTGGCTCACAGGAGAGCCTTGATAATGTTTGGTTCACAGCTGAGTAGGAAGTAGTGTTGCTGAATACCCATCCTAATTATGAATGGACAAAAAGAAGCAGTGTTCTTCTCTTATGATACTTCAAAATGTGCCTTGCTTCTGGAACAAGAAAACAAACACATTCACAACACATGGACATCTCTGAATATATTTTTGAAATTTGAAGCATGATGCCTTTATACATAGAGAAACATTTTAGTAAATTAAAAAGTTTTAAGAATACAAAAGCCATCTATGATCACATCCCTTCACAAAGCCATTTAGTCAAAGGACATCATTTTCAGCCTCATTCACGCACTTACAGGTTTTGGGGCAGTTGCAGCACCTCTGTGGTTCTCACTTAAGAGGACACATAATTGTTTATTAAGCCTCTTCCATGTACCAGATGCAATGGCAAGTTCTGTGTGGATTATTGCAGTCAGCACGTAAACTACTTCATGTTCATGCTACAGTTGCTATTTTTGTGTTGCAGATAACATAGTCCAGGATAAGCAAAGTGACAGTTTATTGAGTGGCAGAAACAATGTCATTTTGTTGAGTAATTGAAAATTTAAGTTAAACTTAATTTGTTTTTACCAATTAAAATTTAAAATAAAGTATTTCATGGAGTCACATTTCTTAGAATGAACCTGTTAGAGTTCATGATTAATAGTCTTTGCTAAATTAATTTCCTAAAAGATGAAAACTATAGGCATCTTCCCTATCTGGTGGTTGTTTCTTGGAAATATCTGAGTTTTATCTTCCTGACCTCAGCCTCCAGGGCTGGGCATATGGGCGCTTCTGAACAGATGTCTGATGAATGGATTATTAGATAAATGGATACAGTCCTTGGCATTTTAACTTTTCTTTGAAACCCACATTGCATGGTGCTTGCAAACTTACAAATGGCAGATGGTTTCTTATTCCGGAATATAAGAAGATGAGTTCTTGGAAAGCAGACAGGCTGTTGGCAAAGCAGTTAATGTCTGCACTTGTGTAAGCAACAGAAAATCTCCTTTCTGTAGATAAGAACTTGGTGAGTCACTTTGGAAAACCTGTCATCTGAATAAGCCCAGTCTTTGCAGGCTGGTACACTCAAGACTCAGAGTCCAGCAAGCAAATCGATTAATGTGCAGTTCTGGGCTTTGCTGGAAAAATTCAAAGAGAATGAAAGTGAATCCAATAGACTTTTGATAACTCTCCTCCAGTTTTGTCATCTGCATCCAGATATTCTCATCTTTATTAATCTCTAAATCTCCATTCTCAAAACTTTATCCAAAATCTACTGGCCTCTTCACCTTGAGGGTCCTTTTGGTGTCTCATCTTGAAATCCCTGGGTCTCTATTCTGGAAAAATAATGCTGCAGGAACTTTGGACTGTGGTTCTCTGGCCTTCATCACACTGGACTTTGTCACCTTTAGCAGAATATTTCTTTTGCTGTCTTTTTGTTTGTTTTTGTTTTTGAATGGTATTTCTCCTGGAAATGCTTTGCTGAAGCAACTAGGGTGATCCGAATATCACTGAATATGCTTCCAAGTTGAGTTGCAGTGTTTGTAATTCCCTTATTAGCATCAAGGTTTCCTCCTTCTGGGGCTTCGACAAGCCTGTCAGCTTTCTGCAAGAAGCTCCTGGCTCCTGTGTCTATTCTGACTGTCCTTGCAGCTTGCAGCTTTCCTGAGCATCACGCTTTCTTGGCACTGTGATGTACGTGCTTCTGTGGACTGTGACCTCCATAGTTTTGATTCCTCTATTGACCCTGTTCTCTTCACCACAGACACCTACAGCTTGTCTGAACGGTTTCTCCTTAGATCAGAGAGATTCAAATAAGACTTTACCTTAGTAAATTAGACTAAAATGCACATCCAGATACTGTTCTCAAGTGTTTCTTTTTAACAGGTCCTCTGACATACTTGTGAGTTGTAATCTCTTGGGCTGGGGTTTGTGGATTGATATGGTTATCCTACCATTGGATTAATTTGTGTAAGTTACAAATCCACCTGACTTTTGTGATGATGTAGGGAAGTGGCGTGACTTTGGCAATGTATTCAATTATATACAGAGAAATAAGGAACTAAAGGAAGCATAATTGAATTTTTGTGTTTGGAAGAATTAAGATAATTTTGTAACCTGTTTGTTATTTTAAGCATTGAAACATTCAGACAAATTAATAATTTTGTGTTGAATTTGTAATTCATACTGTTTAACTACTGTTAGATTTGGAACTTTTAATTTAGAATTATGAATGATATGATTTATTTTGTAAGCCATGTTGTATATTAAAGACCATATGATTGTGTGTGTGTGTGTGTGTGTATGTGTGTGTGTGTGTGTGTGTGTGTGTGTGTGTCTGTGCGTGTGTGTGTTTGTGCATGTATGTGTGTGTGTGACAGGGTCTTGGTATTTGGATGGCCTCAAATTTTAGTGGCTCCTGCTTCAATTTCACAAGTACTTGGATTACTGTCATGTGCCATGAGACCAAGCTTCAAATTTTGATTTTTAAAAAATATTTAATTTTATATATTTGGGTATTTCACCTGCATATATGTCTACTCATCTCATGTGTGCCTGGTGTCTGGGAGAGTCATAAGAGGGCATTGGATCCACATGTGTTATGAGGTAAAAGTTCAACTTGCATTCTTAGCATGTAGATGCCTTAATTTTTCAAGTCCCATTCACTGAAGAGCTAATTCTTTGTTTATTGAGTAGTCTTAGCAGCCATATTGAAAATCAATTGGCCATAGACATATTTATTTGTTTCAAGGCTCATTTACAAAGTAAATGTTGCTGTATACTACAAATATATTTTGAGATATTGCGAAACAGGGCCTCTGAAAATTCTAAGCTATAGTTGTAATTAATCGGCTTTTACCACAGTAGTGTAATGCAGCCCAAGAGTCAGGTCAGTTATAATTACTCCATGTGAGTGATTGTTTTCTTCTGAAATGATACTAGCATTATTATTTTATAGTAACAATGGTAAGAATACTAGGCAATTCCCTACTAACATGAATGTTAGCATTTAAAACACACAATCCAATGGTAAACATTAGCTTACTGTTTCATAGCCTGAGTATCACCTCATCTGCCATTCTCTTATTAAATTCTCATTGCTCAAAAGAATTTTTGAGTTCAACAAATGTTTGTTGAATAAATGAGTGATTTGAGTCTTGAATGCCTAATAAAAAGTTTTCCATGCAGAAAAGGGGAATTCAGGAATTCTAGGTTAAGAGAACAGCATGTATGGAACAGAAAGTATGACTGGACTGATTCACCAAAGAGAGAATAGTGGAAAGAGCCTGTGGGTATCTTGGAGGCAAGACATGACATAAAAATAACCAAGAGTTATGCAGAATCAAGGAGTTTGGAGATGATTATTTGTGATATGTCCAGGAGCCCTGGACTGTGTAGGAACCTTGTTTGGTGACATAGGTAAGGGGCTAAATCACTTGAACAGTTGCAGGCATTTTAATCAAAGAGAATCACAGACAATGGATTTGCACTGATAGGTGGGAAGATGATTTAGAAAATGTTTGCATTCTATTTATTATAAAATTACTACTTAGAATCCAAGAGAAGATTAAGGAAAGCTTGAATGATGTCTGTGAGCACAGACAAGGTCCAGGACATTTAGGATGAGGCCTGGCTTCTGTTTTGAGTATCTGTGTGGATTACAATAACAACAACAATAATAATACAATAACAACAATGGACATGGGGAATAGGCAAGGAAAAAACACTGGGCTATGTGGTGGGAAGAGTGGGTAGGAATATGAGTCAGCAAAGGGATTGGAAAAGCCAAACTCTAGGTTTCTTTCTTGATTTGCTACCAGCAAGTCCAGAAAAAAAGGGAAAAAGAATTCATGATTCAGTAAAAAGGCTTTACATAATGTCTTAGATACTGGCCCATTGTCGGGAAGAGACACCACGACTGAGATAACTTATGGAAGAAAGCATTTAATTGGTGGATTGCTTACGGTTTCAGAGGGTTAGTTCATGGTTATCATAGCAGGGATCTTGGCAGGAGGTGGGTACGGTGCTGGCGCAATAGCTGATAGCCTACATCCTGGTGATCTCCAAGCAGGAGGCAGAGACTGGACCTGGTGTGGGCTTTTGAAACTTCAAGCCCCATCCCCTAGTGACACCTGGTCTAACAAGGACATATCCCATAATCCTACCCGAACAGTTTCACTAACTAGGACCAAGTATTCAAACATAGGAGCCTATGGGGACCATTCTCATTCAAACACCACATGTAACCCATGGATTTGACTTTCCAGTCCTTGAACTTTGAAATAACTACTTACCTGAGAATTATATTAACGCATGCCCAGTTGGAACATTTATTTATTAAGTATTTTACGTTAATAATGCTGTCACTATGGTCCTAGAAGTTTATGTCTATCATCTTTGCTAGTTTATGGAGAAGAGATTTACTATGTTTGTTGTTTGACGAAGTTTGTGCCCTGGTTAGGACTTACTCAAGGGCATACCTCTAATGGGTAGAACCAGGGATAGAATTTGGGTCCTCTAATTTATAATCCACATTCTATCACTAGGCTAAAGTTTAAAAACTATGTCACAACTAGTTTCTGTTTGAATCAGTTTAATTTCAGTTCATATTTTAAAACAATGAAAAGAATCTGTATGTATCACATTTTAAAGCCCACACACAGAGCAGAGATTATGCGGTGTGAGTGTCCGTGACTGAAGGAAGAGTGGGGTAGATGTGGTCCCTTAGCCTGGGATAGCAGAAGAATGTTCCAAAGACAAGGAGAGTCTGTTGTACCTTTAAGAAACATAAGATTTGAAGGACAGAGAACCAGGTCATTCTAGGTGTGGCTGTTAGATTTCACGATGAGTGGATATGTCTTGAGTATCAACTTAGTGGTGGTACATGGGGGACTTTATACAAAACCAAAAGATTCAAGAATGGAATGAGACGGGATTTCAGCATAATAGGCACTGGACAGTTTAGGACCATGGGACTTCCTAAAATACTTGCAGAAATCATTGAGAAATTAACAGTTTGAAGGAGAAAGTTAGACACTTGTAAGTCAGTCACGTCTGTCTGTCTAAGGAAGTGCCGTGGGATCAAAGCTGATGGTGATTAATTCCTTCCTTCTCAGGCCTGCTCACTGCAGCTGCTCTACCACTTCTGGAACAGAGTGGCTGCTGTGTGTAGTGATACATTCACCACTGCGCCCCCTCAAACCCTGCACCTGTAGCAATGACTGTGCCCTTTTGGGCAAGGTCACAGGAGACAAGTTAAAAGGAATAGGATTGGGGCTCCGAGCCCCTTCAGGTCGCAGAGAGCATCAGGGTGACAGGGGCTGCATCCTTGGAGCTGGAGCGACGCTATGGCCACTTGTTCTGTGTAAGTTTCTTTTCCCTAAATAAACTACAGTTCATTCTATACTGAGCCTAATGAATCCTGTTTCCCAAGCCCACATCTTTTAAAATTTGTAGTGCAGGCTGGCCTCGAAACTCGTGATCCTCCTGCCTCTGCCTCCTTTAGCAAACCCTACCAGCATGTGCCACCACAGGGCTTCCTTGTCCCTCAGTCAGTCCCTTTTCTCTGCTAGAGAATGCGCTGAAGCTGTCCCCAGCAAAGACCTTCCTTTGTGTTGTCTTATTGAAAGCCTCAGAACTCTCCCATATGCTAAAAGAGTTACAGAAGAGGAATCCGATTCTCAGAGGGAGGCTCTGCCCTGGGAAAGGAACTGGGGTTTGAACCCACTACTGACTGAGAAGAACGTTCTTTATTTTTTCCAACACTGTCTTTCTGAAGATGGTAAAGAGGTTTTGTACTTAGAAGTTTTTATGACCTTAAGGAATCCTCTCAGTTGTTAAAATGGCTTTTAAAAATGTAAACAATGATTTAATACGAAAAAGATGTTTTTCTAAAATAAAACATTTCAAGTTAAACGGAAGTCTAATCAAAATCACTCAGTCAATAAAAAGGTTTCTCCTCCTCTTAGAGTGTTGACTGGGGATTCTTGGCAGGGACATAGGTGATTGAGTGGGTTAAAATGAAAGGATGAAGGGAAGGAAACATTGCCCCAGGAAGAAAGGGAACCAAAGAAACCTGAAAATGTTTCCTGAAAAACAAACAAACAAACAAACAAACAGAAAATGTGAGCAAAGGAAAAAACAAGGGAGACCTAGATTGTAAGAGGAGAGGAATTAAACATTAGGCCGGTTAAAGAGAGAGAGAGGCCAAAGAAAATCTATACACCAAAGAGATGTAATCAAGGTTCATCTGGCTTTAATTTATATCTGTTGTGAAATCCTTGAAAGTCGTTCTACGCATGGAGATCCCTCTGTACATGAGTAACCAAAGCCAGTTCAGGGTGTACCTCTCTCCTCTCCCTAAAGATTCATGTACCCTAAAGACAAAGGCAAACCCAATCACATTCCCTGCCTCTGGCTTCCACGCTCCCTGTCCTCCCCCACCATGCTTCTGTTCCAGATTACAGTTCAGAACTGGTATAATTAGGGGATTAAGGAAGTTCATGAACATAAAATATGTGTGTTTAATTGTGCTGTCAAAACCAAAAAAGACAAGAGGTAGATGAACAAAATTCCTTTCTTGTTTAGTTGAAAACTTTTGATCCTTAAATACTTACCCATTTCAGCTCTTTCCCCCCATGTTGAGGTGAGGGAGGGTCAAAGAAAAATGTTTGCTCAGTGTATTCAAATGTGTTTTTAAAAAGTTGTACTTGTTGAGTTCTGAGAGAATTTAGAGTAGATAAGGTAGGTGTGCTCGGTTCTTGTTTCTACAGAATGAAAACTGTTGGTTGATTTCCATATGCAAATGAATAGACGAGAGTGCTTATGGCAATTAGCTGACAGAAGTTAAAATGATTTCTGTAGCACAATAAAAACATGAACAATCTGGTATGATAGGGCTTCCACAGAAGAAGAGATATAAATGTTGTCACAAACATGTGAGGAGATGCCCAACATAATTGAGATAGTACAAATGGAAACCACAGAAAGACATTTGCACACTCGCCAGCTTGTCATTAATTAAAAATAGAGTCAACACCAAAAGTTGATAGGGATCTAGAACAGCAGAGGCCTTATACAGTGTTGCTATGCTGGCAGATGCTAACAAGTCAAGTTACTTTGGGGAAAGGTTTTGGTATGTTGCAATGATATAAACATATGTATGAAGCCTCCAAATTTAAGAAAATGCATATAGCAGAAAATCTGACAGTAGAAACATTGTTTGTAATGTGAAAAGCAAAGAAAACATTTTGATTTCTGTGAGTGAGCTTTCTGTAATTTGTAACAGATACCTGAGATAAATCAACCTAAAAAGAGGAAAGGTTCAGGGCCTGCAAGGTGACTAATTGGGTAAGGTGCTTGCTGTCCACCTCTGACGCCAGACTTCAATACCTAGAAGACAAGTGAAGGTAGAAGGGGAGATCCCGTTCCACAAAATCCTCTGACCTCAACATGCATGTTGTGGCATGTGCTCCCAACTTCCGTAACTGTGACAGAGTAACCGTTTTTTTAAATAGAAGAAAGGTTTCTTTTGGCTCACAACTTTGGAGATTTTAGTCCATGGTCAAGTAGTTTTGTTGCTTTGGGGCCTTTGGAAAGACAGTGAGCGTATCATAGTAGAACAGAAGAAGATGAGGAAGACATTGGCATCTTCCACCCCAAACGACATAAGACCTCTCTTTAGGTTCTACATCATAGAGTTCCCACCACTTCCCAACAGCACCAAGCTGAGGGCCATGTCTTTGACCCACGGACCTCTGGGAGTCATTTTAGACTGCAATCTGACACAGGACCCAACAATAAACAACGGGTACATGAGCCGTATTCCATGTGATGAAATGTAGCACTGAGCAAAAGTTTCCCACAAGATACCCAAAGCGATTCTATCTACATAAAGTTTATAAACAAAGTTTAAAATAAATGATCAAGGGAAGATGAAAATATAGCCAGATGACAATATAAAGAACAACATGGTACTAATTAACATCCAAGCCAAACTGACGGCCATCTCCAACAGGTAGCAAGGTAGAACCAGGACAGAGGGCACATTTCTCTGAGGTATTATTGTGTTATTGTTAAAATGAGTGCCAGGTGTTTGTCTTTTTGACAATTATCTTTTGGTGTGCTTTATGTTCTCTTTTGCATGTATAAAAATTTCATAATATTTTCACCAGAGAAAAACATAAATAAATATAACATGAAAGCTGTGGTGATTAAAGCGAGTCAGTCAGATTGGAGTTTCTAGAGTGGCGTTGGAGGGCACATCTGTTCAGAAGACTGAGACCCATACAGCTTGACTTGCCTGGGGCCATAGAGACCTAGAGGGCCTGAGGAATTGAACTATCACTACAGGTCACCAGCCCTTGCTTATCCACCTGGTCTTGGTGCCGACTTGAATCTATTAGAAATTCCCTCTGTATTCACAGCGTAGATGAGATGTATGTAGGCCCCATGAGCTTCAGAAAAGGACTAATGTTTTGCCTGTGAGTGAGATGATTCTTGTCCTACAGAGACTGTGGTGAAAACTGGACCATTGCTGAGAAGGTATAGCTTTTCCCATTATTTGGGCTCTCAGAATAAATTGTATACTTAAAATCTTTTTATTGCACCTTAATTGTTATTAATGTGTGTGTGTGTGTGTTTGTGTGTGTGTGTGTGTTTGTTGTAGGGAGGGGTCATTTTTATCATTGGGCATCTGTGGAGGCCACAGGACAATTGGTGGAAGCATTTCTTCTTTCTACCTTTACATAGCTTCCAGGGATTGAACTTGATTTGTCAAGACTGAGTGAGGAGTGCCTCTACCCACTTTCCCATCTCACCAGCAGTATACTTAAAATCTTGAATAAATGACTACTCCTAGTATTTATGAACTACAGTGCAATACAATTGGCATAATCAATATGAGATTTTATTTTCCAAGTTCCGACTGTGTGAGAAAACCATATAATCCTGTCATTGAACTGGCTTTAAGTCACAATGAGTCCCTGTCACTATATGCATCGCTCCATTAGCCTAAATCTTTGCTTTTACCTGTGACAGGCTATGATCTAAAGTTTAGACAAAATTTCATAATGAAATCAACAAGGCTGCTTAAGTAAGATAATGTTACCGGCATCTAGAGACAATTTTGTTGGTTTTTGTTTGTTTGTTTGTTTTTGTTTGTTTTGTCGAGGTAAGGTTTCTCTGTGGCTTTGGAGGCTGTCCTGGAACTAGCTCTTATAGACCAGGCTGGTCTCAAACTCAAGAGTTCCGCCTGCCTCTGCCTCCCCAGTGCTGGGAATAAAGGCATGTGCCACCACTGTCCTTATAAACAGGGTTGAAACCCATGCCAATCACCCTTGCTTGGCTCTGCCAGACAGGAAAACTTGCATAATTGTGGCCAGATCACTTCCCTTCTCCGAATATCAGTTTCTTCATCTATACAATATGTACATGGACTCCCACTTTCAATAAGAATTTTTATGACACATTTCAGTTACATGCAGATTCCTTTAAGTATGACTCATTTATTCTCTTATTAAACTCCAAAAAGATACAAATTAGGATTAATTCACTAAAAAAAAAACAATCCAACCACACTCTGCATTTATTCTTGAAAGGGAACTTTTGCTCTGGTAGGCTTTGTACACTTGTTATTCATTAAATGCTTGTGGCAAACTTGTAAAATTGCATTTACCACTTCAGTGTGGCTTGGAGCCGAAAGCACTTGGCCACCAGTGAGAGGGTGGGCCTGCTTGTGTATGCCTTCCACTACACCGTGCCATCTCCAGCGGGTTTAACCTGTTTGCTTAACGAATTTAAGGGTCTTACTTTTAATGAATGGATCTTGCCCTGGGCTTCCTCAAGTTCTTACCCTCTGATTTCCCTTTTGGAAGTCACAAGGCCTTACAGAGTACCATTATTGATCATGGGGCAGGAGAAGGATGTAGGAGAAGGCTTAGAAACAATACAGTACCCAGGAAAAGCTGCCAAATGTGGTTGGTGTTGAGGGTAGAAACATCACTTTTACATTTCTATTCTGCAGTAATTAGGCTTGTTTCTTAGGTGTTTTGATTGTTTTCTTTTGTCTTGTTTTGTGATGGAGGAAATTCCTTATGATCTCTTATTTAAGAAGCAAGTTGCCTTTTTTCTATCTACAGGTTTGCAGCATCGACTCGCAGGCAAGCTTTATCTTTTTTGAGTTTGTGGGAAGCCTGAAAATATTCTGATCTCAATCCCCTTTCCTCTCCACGAGACAAAAACAGCTGTTTTTCCCATTATACAATCCAGGAAAATATAATCCACAGATTAGTATTTTTCTAATGGCCCATGTATATCAGCTTAACTGTGAGATGAGAAACAAGATCTATCTTCTTTTGAATGTATGATTTGATTACCCCTCTGTGTCTTTTTTTTCACATCAGTTATTTACTTCTATGACATTTAACTTGGTCATTTGAAGAATCGAAAATTAATTCCTTTCTGAATAGTTTTGTTGTGAGTAGGAAACTCACTATACTATGGCTCCTTACAAAACCCCTTCAAAACCCACATACTGACATCTTCATTCCAAGATGATAATAGTGATAGGAGAATGGGTCCCTGGGAAGGGACTAGATCTTGAGCTTCTAACTGTCATAAGTGGATTTATACACTCATAAATGAGAAACCCAGACATGGAGCCTGACCCTTTTATGACATGAGGACACAAGAAGGTACCATTTTAATCAGAAAGTGGCCTCATTGACACTGAATCTGACTTGATTTTGGACTTTCCAGCTGCAAAAATTATGTGATACAACCCCATGTTATTTATAGGTCATCTGGTCGAAGATATTTTGTTGTAGCAACTTGGATGGACACAGCAAATATAAAGCTCATAGTAGATACTCAGTAGATAGTGCTCATGTTTGAGACAAAGGCTGAAAGCATCTGGAGGAGCCCTCAGTGACTATCTCTCAGGGAAGGATCTGAGCTTGTAGCCTTTCTGTGAGCTAGTTTTAATTACTGTGCCAAAATACTTGACATACAATTTAAGCTATGCAAAGTTTATTTTGATTCATGATTTCAGAGGTTTTAGCAAAGAGAGCATAGCCTGGAGAAAGATGGGGGGAGGGAGGGAGGAGAAAGAAGGAGGGAGAGAGAGAGAGGAGAGAAGAGAGAGGGGAAAGAAAGGGGAAGAGGAGAGTGGGGGAGCATCAAGAACTTGTTTATTTGACCTTGAACTCCAGGTTATAGGAGGTGGATGTTCACCCTGGACTCATCTTCCCTGGGAACACCCTCACAGATGAACTCATAGGTTCACTTTACTAATTTCTGTGTGTTTCAATACAATCCAGTTAATAATCAAGATGAATCATCACCGTCAGTACATGACTGTGGAGAATGGTCAAATAAAGGCAAGAAAACTCCCAGAGAGAGAGAGAGAGAGAGAGAGAGAGAGAGAGAGAGAGAGAGAACAACATATGTGTGCATCCAATCTAGAGCAAGAGGAAATGATTTGTGTAGAAGTCAAAGTAGGATAAGTGAAAGATGATGAAACAGACTTTAAAAGAAAAGAAAATGAACCGTCTCCACTGGGATAAAGATGTAATCAAGTGCTCTCTTTCATCTGTCTACTTTTCAGCCAGAGTGAAAGAACAGCTGAACATACAGAGGGTCCTTCAAGGGGAGCTGGCTTCATCAATGAGCAGTTTCCCCTGTGCATAGGGCCCAAGCTCAGAACAACTTCACATTATCGTTGTCTCGAAGTTGTCAATACTTTGGAATAAGGGACCCATATTTTTATTTGATATTTATTCTTCCAAATTATCTAGCCACTCTTATTCAGGTCCTTTACACACCACCTTTCACTGAAAGGCTCTCATTCTAATGAACACAATCCCAGTAGACAGTTGGAATGCTCTGTTATCAGATTTCTTCTTTGCTTTTATTTCAGTTAGCACCAAAATTATAATAATATATTTTGCATATGAATCTTGAGGTATGCAGGAATGAAAGTAATATAGTAAAAAAAGGAACTTTTTTAAGTAGGAAAAAATAACACTACCATGGCCAAAATACATATGTTGAACACAATAGTACTTTTCTTTAGCGGGGAGTTTCAAATTTCTGTTTATGACTAACTTTAAGTAGTGTCTAGGATTTTGTGTTTTCTGAAAACACCCAGCTCTTTTTAATGTGGAGATGAGGTTGAGAACCACCGAATCACACAGCTGCTGGAGAAAGTTCATACTCCTGGCAAGTGTTATGCAGTGTCTTTTAAAACCCTCTGAATAGGTATATGGTATTAACCCTGTATTCCTTTGGTAGCTAGAGCTTTGCATATGGTGAGTGCTCTATCAAATTTAATTGGCACATATGGGATCAAATATGACTTTAATTTCTTTCTTGAAGGACATTGAATGCATTATCTGCCTCAAAGCTTTTGTCCATTTAAAAAATATTTGCCGATCACGGGATAATTATAGATTCTTTAAAAAACAATCTCATTTATAGCCCTAAATAGATCTAACAAAAATTTCTGAGAAATTATACTAGACATGGTATTTTAAAAGATTTGTTTTATCTTTATTTGTATGTATGTGATGTCTATGTGACGGTACTTGCAAAGGCCAGAAGACTGTTGGACACTCTGGTGTTAGAGTTACAGGTGATTGTGAGCCACTTGTCATAGGTGTTGGAAACTGAACTGTGTCCTCTGAAAAAGCAAGTTCTCTTAACCACTGAGGCATCTCTCCATCCCCTGAAAAATATATTTGTGAGAAATATTTATATCTTCTGAGAAGGTTAAAACAAATGAAGTCATACAGTATTCACATTGTTAAGACATCATGATGACAATATGTCAATTATCTCCAAATTGGTCCATAACTTCAATCTACTTCCAGTTTAAATTAATACAGACCTTTTACACAAATTCACAAGGTAAGTCTATATGTAACAAATATGGCCAAAACAATTCTGAGAAGATATAGAGGAAGACAAAAGACTGAAAGAGATATGTTTCCTAATTTCAAGATCTATGAGAAAATTTTAGTAATTTTGACAGTGAAGTGTTGGGTAAAGGTTAGCTGAATATATCCAGAGAAGAGGCTAGAGTTGGCAAAGAGGCCTGTGCACATACTAGTGACTCAGTGGGAAAGAACACTTTACACAGATAGGTTTAGATCTGTTGTGTATCTGACATGGATACTTGCCAGACTTCAAATAAATTTGAAGTGGATCTGAAAATTATTATAAATCTATCCATGAAACCTAAAACTATTTCTAGAAGCACCACAATTTTGGGTTAGAAAAAAGAAATTATTGTTTATTTTTATTTAAATTAAAACTCTCTCTCTCTCTGTGTGTGTGTGTGTGTGTGTGTGTGTGTGTGTGTGTGTGTGTGAGCGCACATGCGCATGCACCACGCACGCAGACATGTGCATGCATGTGTTATGGCACTCGTATGAGGTCAGAAGACAACTTTGTGGGGTCTGTTCTCTCTTTTCAACTTTACAAGTGTGATAATTCTAGCGTCATTGGTTCCCATAAACTTATAGAGAGTGGCACTATTAGGATGTATGGCTTTGTTGGTGGAGGCAGCTTTTCAATGTGGGGCCAGGCTCTGAGGTCTCTTTTACTCAAGCTTTGCTCAGTGTGACAGGCAGACCATTTCCTGCTGACTGCAAGATGTAGGACTCTTAGCTGTTTCTCCAGAACCACACCTGCCTGCATGCTGCCATGCTCCCCACCATGATGATAATAGACTGAACCTCTGAAACTGCAAGTGAGCCACCCCTATTAACTGTTGCCATGGTCATAGGGTCCTTTCACAGCAATAGAAACCCTAACTAAGGCAACAGGTTTGACCTCAGGTTTGTGCAGCAAGCACTTTTGTTCACTGAGTTATCCTGATGGCCCAGACCCCCCCCCCAAAAAAAAAACATCTTAATAGAATGTAAAAGTACTCACTATGAAAGAAAATTATGAGGAATTAATTTAATAAAATAATTTTAAAAATTGCCCTTCAAAAGAAAAAATAAAACTAAGATAGTCAGACTGTAAAAAATATATCTGTGTTTGCAGAATGGTCAGAGAGTTACAATGCTGTGGTGTTTGTGGAGATTTGAATGAGAAATCTTCCTTCATAGGCTCCAGTGATTGAAACTTGGTCCCTAGTAAGTGGTGGTGTTTGAGGGGATGTTATGCAACTTTCAGGCAGTGGAGCCTGGTGTAAAGTAACTCCCTGGGGCTGGGCTTTGAAAGTTATATAACTTCTCTCCACTTCTAGTTTGTCCTCTCTGCTTCTTATGTATGGATGGAAATCTCTGGCAGTAGACGTACAGAGTACGGTCCCAGCTACTATGGACTCTCCTTCCGGAACCATGTGTCAATATAAACTCTTTCTTTGTTGCTTTGGTCATGATATTTTATCACAGCAACAGAAGAGCAATTAATACAGTGTTGAAGATGGAGAAAGTGGATGAAAAATCAGGCATCTGAGCAGTTTTTGGAAGTTAGAACAGACAAGGAAACAATTTCAGCCACATTTTATTTTTAGTCCTGGGAAACTCTTGTCAGAGTTCTAACCTGAAGATAGTACATGTACTGGAGACTTTTATGTCAACTTGACACAAGCTAAAGTCATCTGAGAGGAGAGAACTTCAATTTAAAAAATTCCTCTGTAAGATCAAGCTATAAGCAAGCCTATAGGGCATTTTCTTAATTAGTGATTGATGGGGGAGGGTTCAACCCATTGTGGTTAGTGCCATACCTGGGCTGATGGTCCTGGGTTGTATAAGAAAGCAGGCTGAGAAATCCATGGGGAATAAGCAGCTCCCCTCCATGGCCTCTACATCAGCTCCTGCCTCCAGGATCCTCCCCTGTTTGAGTTCCTGATCTGACTGCCTTCAGCAGTACGATGGAAACTTAATAAACCACTTCCTCCCCAAGTTTCTTTGCTCATGGAATTCCATCGAAGCACTAGTAATACTAAGACAGTATGCTTTAAGTACACTTGCATGTTTTAAGCCACCAAATTTGTGGTGATTTCTACAACAGTGATTTAAAACTGGTGGTGTCCTTAGGATTTCCATGAAAACAACCATGTGCTCTCTGCATGAAAAGTTTTTTTATTTCTTTGTTTAATTTAGAAACAATCTTATTTTACATATCAATCTCAGTTTCCTCTCCCTTCCATCCTCCCATGATCCCCACTGACCCCTCCATCCTACCCCCATTCACGCCCCAGGGAGGGTGAGGCCTTCTATGGGGGATCATAAAAGTCTGTCACATCATTTGGGGGAGGGCTTAGGCCCTCCTCCCTGTATCTGGGCTGAGACAGTATCCCTCAGTGGGAAATGGTCTTCCAAAGCCCATTAATGCACCAGGCATAAATACTAGTTCCACTGTCAGAGGTCCTATAGACTTCCCAGGCCTCCTAACTGACACCACATTGAGAGGGTTTGGTTTGGTCCAATGCTGGTTCCCCCACTTTATGACTGGGGTCTGTGTGCTCTTACTTGGTCAGGTTTGTTGTTTCTGTGGGTTTCTCCAGAACAGTCTTGACCCCTTTGCTCATCCCTCCTCCCTCTCTACAACTGGATTCTAGTTCAGTTCAGTGTTTAGCTGTGTGTGTCTGCGTCTGCTTCCATCAGCTGCTGGATGAAGGCTCTAGGATGGCATATAATATAGCCATCAATCTCATTATATGGGAAGGGCCTTTGAGGTAGCCTCTCCACCATTGCTTAGATTCTTAGTTGGGTCATCGTTGTGGATCTCTGGACATTTCCCTAGTGCCAGATTTCTCTTTAAACCTATAATGGTTCCCTCTATTAAGGTATCTCTTTTCTCACTCTCCTCTATTTGAAAAGTTTTAATTCTTGCCATGTACACCTGTCAACACGGATACTTCTTCAAACCCAGTAAAGAGCATCTCTGTGAGTCTATCAGTAAGATCTAGTCTTACATGATCTCATTAGAGGAGTGACATCCCTCCATCTTTGCCACTTTTTATTGCTTAAAAGCAAGCTGTGAGTTTTTCCTGCAGTCAAGTGGGAGGAGATTACACAAGGACATAAACACCTAGGAATGAGACACACTAGATATATCTATGGCAGCATGAGCTAGTTATTTACTTGTCTTTCAAGTCTCAATCAGATTCTATAGTCAGAATTACGCAGATAATCTTTTAAATACTTTCCATAGTCTTGTGCTGGATTGGGTTTCAGAAGCAATACCATGATAACCTATTGGTAAGAAAATTTATTAACAGAACTATAATTTAAAATTAAAACAAAACAGTGCAATTGTAAACAACACCAAAACTTTTTTCGACTTGAGGAAATGAGTCTACCGTAGTTACCAAAAAGTGGTGGTCATCAATAAAACTTAAGGGTCTCTGGAAGCTTTAGTCATCTGTATATTTTGTTCATTGTTCTTCATAATGTACTAGTTTGTTGACAGAATTTCAGCATAGGTCAACTTGAACAGCTCACAACATTTGCAATTGAGTTTTCACTTCTGTGCAGTGACTGATTTGGGTTGGTAAATCAGCAGTTGGATACTAGAAAGTATTCACTCATAAAGGCAATTGGGTCTTGCTGCATGTTCTTATGTATTAATTTTTGAAAGAAAAGGATTCTTCTTTTAAGTCTTACCAGCTACATACTGGAATAGACAGGCCATGTATAAGCCACCAAACACATACTAAAACCTTAGGGTCAGGAGGTTGACTCACTTCCAGCTTCAGGTAAGGAGAGGGTACTGAACATTCCTTTCGTGACTGCTTAACAATTTAAAGACTGCTCACAGTTAAGCCAAGAGGAGTAGGGCAAAGAGCTCTAGATTCAGTCAGAAACTATTTAAACTGTGACATTGCCTGTTACTAACTCTAAGACCCCCTTTCTTCACTCCTGGGGTGAGTATAACAGTTACTGATTTCAAAGAGATGCTGGGATAATTAAATGAGGTAATTTATTCATAATAGCAGAGGTTTTGACACAGAAGAGATTCATAAATGGTAGCAATTGCTTTCACTATGTCACAAAGAGAGTAAAAGTTTGGACTTTGCAGTTAAGCAGACCTGACACCAGGTAGTTAACTTTTTTGAACTTTAGTGTGCTGACTTCCAAAGAGAGGGTCATGGAAAAGTACATTCTAGCATCATCATCTAGCACAATACCTGCTACATAGTCAGTACCTCATGGAGGTGATTTCTTCTCCTTTCTCAGCCCTCTTTTAGAAAGTATTAAGGTGGAGGCTGACTTATTGTTGCCTTTATAATAGACACAAAGAAAAAGGCTAAGCTGTATAAGAAATCCTTAACTACCCAAACAACAAGACCTTTCATGTGAGGGACTAGTGTGTCACTTGATGTCAGGGATGCAGATTCCTTGCATGCTTTTGCTCCATGCTTCTCCACACTAGTTAGTTCACACATTTTCTGGGGCAGGAAAGAAAAGAAAAAGAGAATACGATGCTGCTTCAAGATATTTCTCCAGAGTCCCATGCCTCACTTCTACCAGTACTCCATTGTCCAGAATCTAGGTATCTGGCTTCTTATGCTTCAAGGGACAGTGATGTTGCTTTTGGCAGGGCACAGTGGTAGAGTGTTTTAGGTGTGGCCATGAGTCACTGACAAACTACATTTCTAGCCTAGTCCTACTAGATGAAATGAAAACAAGAGAATAGATTTCCTTTTCAAATGATGGAGAAGTGTGCTTCCAAGGAAATCAGAGTAGAAAAAGGACTGTGCCAAATTGTTCAATATATACAGACTGACATCCCAATAAAGGCAATGCTGTGTTTGCTAATTAACAAGGTTTAGCTTGGCTCTGCTGTTTGTCCTCTAAGTTCTCTCATGTTTGTGCTTGCTAAGGATGACCCATGTTACTGCTTATCTTCAGCTTTCATTAAGCACAGAGGGAAAAAACCATCTTTTTATTCCGTTCTCTTGCTTCAGGGTCAATGAATTGATGAGCCAGTGGTTGTTGAGCTTGTAGAATGTCAACATTTTAGAGTTTATTAGAGAATACATTAGCTTATTCTCAGTTAGTCTCATTTCTGTAACTATCTTCTGAGGTTTTACTTTGCACTGCATTCTGGGAATAGTAGTGTATGCTAGAAACTATCTCAGTGTTCAAGGGACTCTTATTTATGATTGAGCAAGAACAGCATTGTAAAGGTCACAGTGGACTGAGATGTGAGCCAAGAAAGCTTAAAGCGTGCAGAACCCATCTGAAGGATAAACCTTGGAGGAAGTGGACCATGGACAGAATTTATTGCTTTGATAAAAATGGCAAGACATGGCCATTCTTTCTGGGTTCTCTCTAAAACAACACATAGCACAAAAGGAGTACTCCCTTTGGAACCATGCCTCATTAAGTGCTTAAGAGTTCTAAGCTTGCCAACATTTGTGGGAGAGGGAAGTCAGCAGGCTGACCCACACAGCAAAAGCTTTTGGATAGTAAGTCTGAAGAAGGCCTGCATAGATTTAGTGGGGGTGAGAACGGTATTCCAGGGCGGGAACAGTCATGACAAAGTAAGTGCTGGACTCCTGGAGGGGAAAATGAATGATACATTATCACTAGATTTCCTCCAAATGTCTTAGTTTTTGGTATTGAGACAGCTTGAGAATAAATCTGAGCAGCTTCTATCCTGTCCCATGTGGATTCTTACCAAATGCAGGGCATAGGAATGAACAATGGCTGAGTTGTGTTGAATGGTGCTGAGTTTCCACTCTGAGTTGGCAGCCTCAGGATGTAATTTTCTCAGACAGAAAATCTTCTGGCTTGGGATTTTGATTTTAGCAGAAATTACTGTCTCTCAATTAGATTCTAGATTGATACAATCATCACTTGAAAATTGTCTCAAATTGAAACTATCTAATAGGGAATGTTCAAATGAGAAGATAGAAGGAACTTAACATGATACAGACAGGCCATTCACAGAGTAGGTAATTCAAAAATAGGAAAAAGTGGAACCTTCCACATGTCTGTCCTACCTTGGACAAAGAATTCCACTGAACCCATTAACGAGTTTTCATTGGTTTGGCACCAATCAAATCAAGCTTACCCAGGAAACACAAGATGAGTGCATTTTTGGTAACCAGGTCAGACATGCTTATCAGATGTGTGTCTTTCTTTCTCTTTATCACAGTGTATTCCAGAAATGCTGTTTGGAGGAAGTTATGAAATTGGCCCACATCTGGTTCCCAAATCATGGTTTCAGATCAGCTCTGTGAACATACTAGGGGGAAGAGAGTGACTTTACTAGTTGATTAAAACTTCATAAAGTCTCTGAGTAAAAGCTAAGTGCTCGTTCTGTGTTTGGATGAATTAATGGATTGACACTACTGGACTAAAGCATACCTTCTTTCATGACAGGTGAGCTTTCCTTCTTCTAACACTCACTCCTCAGGTTAGCATGGAGCTCTGTGATGAGCCGTTTCACACATTACGGCAGGTGGTAACAGTTAAGATCCCTGGAGATGGTTTTTCGTTTCCAGTCTTGCTTCTCAACTTTGTTCTCTGAGGCCCGAGAAGACTTTAGAGCTAATTTTACTCTACAGTTAAGATAATTGCTTTCTGAGCACTTTCATCATACCCGGGTATGGAGAGGAATAGATTTTTCCTGGCTGAAAGTAAACGCATGCATGATTTTATGTCCTTCTCCATGTGGCTCTTTCCTTTGTCTCCCAGAGTTTCCTCATTCACACATGGTGTTTGTAGGCAGGGTGGTTTTCTGTGCAGTTTTCCTTCTGTTCAGCTTCCTCCTCTCTGACTTTACCCTGAATGCTCCAGTTACGTGAGTCTGACTTCACCTGTGTTTTCCCTAATGGGGATGCAATTTGGAATCTCCAGGGAAAAAGGACAACCATTGGCTCATAATTTGTTTCTGTTCTCTTGGAGACTATTGTCTCAGGATGTCTGCTGTCCAGTGTCTGAATTCAGTGTTTTGTAATCTTTCTGATTGCTTTAATCGTTTGATGTGGAAAAGTAAATCTGGTCATGGTTACTCCATCTTGACTAAAAGAGGAAGTCGGTGCATAAGAATGTAAGTAAAAGATCAATCATCAAAGCCTTATTGTTTATGAAGAGTAATTGGAAATAGGCAAAAAGCAAGACAAGAAAAAAAAAAGAAAGGAAAAGAAAACAGGAGTTGGGATAATATACTGTGGCATCCATGTAATCTGATACTTAGCAGACATTAAGAACCATGTTTTCTTTCTTCTCTTGAGGCAATGTTAAAGTTTATGAAGACAAGGTTTTAATATAGATGTAAGCATACACATGGTGAGGTTGGGGGGAGCTAGTTAGGAAAAAAGTTATACATTCCCAAGGCTAGAGTGGGTGCCAGGTTTCTCAAGTCACAAAGAGTCACATTTTAAGTCTCTTAACTTATATACAAAACCCCATACTTTCAAAGGATAATTGTTGGCATGAGGATGCAATTATATTTAATTAAAAAGGTATATTGAAAATAAATTAGATGATTTTTAAATTTTAAAAATGTGCACACTCATTATTCTGGTACTACCATGCACAGTGCTCTCTTTACAATGTACTAAACTTTTAATAAAAATAAACATTATAATAAAGCACACTTAATATGTAATTCACATGTATAATAAATATATGATTTCAATATAAAAATAAATTATATGAATATGATACACTTGTGTGATAAAAGGTACATGTGTATAACATGTTTATTTTAATATATAATAATGTTGTCTTCGTTATTTTTTTGTTGCTGTGATAAAACACCATGATCAGAAAATGATTAGTGGAAGAGTTTGTTTGGCTCACTATTCCAGAACAAGAAGAGCCCATTATGGTGTCGAGGCAGGCAGCAGGTGGCAGGCATGGTGGCAGGAGAGGGAATCTGAGAGCTCAGCATGAAGCAGAAAGACAAACTGAAAGTGGCATGATGTTTTAAAGTCTCAAAGCCCACCTCCAGTGGCATATTTCCTCCAGGAAAGGCCTTACCTCCTAAAAACCTCCCCAGACAGTGCTACCAACTAGGAACCCAATGTTCAAATACCTGAGCCTATGGGAGACATTACTCATTCAATCCACCACAAATAGAAAATATACAAATACATAATTATAATAAATTAAATATATGGATACTTATATAAACATATGACTAGACATTTTAATACTTGTGTTTGAGAAAGAAGATATCATTGTCTTTAATGGATATGCATATATTCACATTTCACAAGCATATTTGGGGAAAAGATGCAGAAACAATACATTAACATGCTAATAGTTGTGTACTTCACAAGTTTTTACAACTAATATATAATAATTATCTAGCAAAACATTAAACATTCTCAAAAAGTGAGAATTTCACTGAAGAATGTGGAATGCTAACTTTTGATATGTTAAGATTTATTGGTCAACCTTATATTTGCTGAACATGATGTTCATTGCAATAAATATAAACACATCCATTTATTTGCCAGATATTATTCTAAGTGCTTCAGTTTATTAATCATTTAAAACTGAAAAACAATCTCATTAATAATAGTAATTAGCTTTCCATTGAGGAAACTGGGGCACAAAGAGTTTGTCACTTTCTGAGCTAGCAAGCACAAAGCCAGTATCAACTCTGGGTAGTATGTGGCCAGTGTTTGTCCTTTGTCACCATGCCATGGTACATTGCTTTTAAGAACCATCGATAGTACCATTTGACCATAGGCTGTCTTTTCTCCAGTGTACATTTTTGACATTTTTGTCAAAAAATAGGTGTGTGGGTTTACTTCTGGGGTCATTTATTCTGTTCCATTGGTCTATTTTGTATGTTTTTTCCAAATATAGAAAAATGAAGTTATATCCACATCTTTCACCCCAAATGAAAATCAATTCAAGATTAATCAAAGGTCCTAATTTAATACCCAAATCACCAAAATGTCAGGGAACACACTTCAAGATATAGCATAGGTTAGAACTGCCTGAATTGGGCTCCAGCAGCACAGAAAATAGACCTAAGAATGAACAAATAGGACTACATAAAATTATAAATGCCTTATACAACAAAACAAACTTTAAATAGAGGAAACAGCCTATAGAATGAGAGTAAATTTTTGACAACTGTATTTTAGATAGAGGCTAATATCCAGAATATATGAAAAACTACAAAACTGCATTCAATAAATAAGATGAAGAAATTAATAGATAGTTTTCAAGAGAAGAAACACAAATGGCTAATAAGTAATTATTATAAGTAATAATTACAAGTAATTATTAGCCATCAGAAAAACACGAATTAAAATCATTTGAGATTTCATCTCACTCCAGTCTCTAGCTATGATCAAGAAAACAAATGACAAGAGATACTGACAAGAGAATGTGGGAAAAAGGAACCCTCTTCATTGCTGGTGGGAGTGTAAACAACTACAGAAATTATGGAAGTCGCTATGAAGGTTTTTCAAAAGATTAAAAATAGAGCTATGGCATGACCAAGCTATACCACTCCTGGTCATTTTCCCAAAAGACTTTATATCCTACCTTGGAGACACTTTTATATCCATAATTATTGTAGCACTATACATAATAGTAAGGAAACGGGGACCAGCCTAGCTGTCCAAAAGCAGAAGAATGGGTAATGAAAATGTGATATGTATACACAACGGAATTTTATTCAGCTGTGAAGAAGAGAATAATATGGTAGCAGTATTATAATGAGGGAGTCACCCAGATTCTAATAGACATAGCTGCATCTTTTTTTTTTCATATACAGAGCCTAACCTTTAGTGTTTAGGTGTGTGTTTAACTGGGTGTGAGAGTTACAGGCTATGAAACCAGACAAGATAGCAAAAGGTGAGGAAAGAGGGAGTGAGGAGGAGGGGAGGCAGGCACATGTGGTATGAAAGATTACTGGGGGGAGGGAACAGGAGAGGCAGAGGAATAAAGGAAAGGAATAGGGCAGAGAATCAATAATTGCATGACCATATGAGCTACCTGCTTCACCTGTGTTTACTAACTGTGACCATACACTTCTTGACTCATGAGTCTAAATCCAGGGATTGAAGACCTGTACTTGTCTTCTTGTATTAAGTATAGGAAGAGGTTGCATTATAATTTTATCTCTGTATTGTATTGGACATGAATTTGTGCTTAATTCAGTTTTTCTAAATAAATGGTAAAAACTGTAATTCAATTAAAGACAGTTGTGTCTATGCTACCAGTCACATTTTATTATGTATTTATGATCATCAAGAATATGTCTCAATTATTACATGTTAAAGAGTAGCAAAGTGGTTGAAAAGAAATAAAATGTCAAATGACTAAAGGGCTAGAATAGAGTTGTGCACCTATTTTCTTAAAAAGAATCAAATAACACGTTTGGGAAAAGGGTGAACCAATATATTTAGCCCTTAAGGAACTATTTTTCTCAACTTCACAAAACACACCCATGATAAAAGAAAGAATTTAAAATAAGTGGTTGTATAGTTCCAAATCTGTCATATAGATCCCCCTTCCCAAACCAAGTAATACACCCATTTCCTAATATTACTGTAGTCTGAGTGTATTGGTTCTATGATCAATGAAATTATCATATTAGATTAATTTGTAGTATATTTTCTGATGTTATTTGTATTCTGGAAAAATAAAAATTATATGACATGAAAAAAAAAGAAAGATGTAGTGAGGATGCTGCATTCAGGTTGGGGACTTTAAAAAGACTGACAAGCTAAAATGAGGTGTATGGGCTTCAACCAGCTCCTCTCCTAGAGTCTCAAGAGACCACACCATCACAGCAAATCCAAGCAGGAAACAAGGTGCTGCATGCATCCCATACAATCCAGGGCTATTGGCTCCCTAGTGATGATTGAGAATGAAGAACCTTATTATGGCTTAAATCCAAGCTCCAAATGAAGCATGCCTCATTTAATATGAAGAAATTTTAGATGATTTTTTGAGAACACTTGGCGCAAATGTTGTGCAGTCAGGAGGATGAATAACTGAAGCTTCCTTCCTATGACCATCTTTATCCAGGAAGGGGGCCTTGGGGTCTGTCTATACATACTACATGTCTCATTTTTCCTTTAAAGATGTGAAATGTTTTAAATGGACCAGAAAATTCACAGAGCTCCGGAGCCTCCCTTGGAGTCTCCCTTGCTCTTTGCACAAGATAAGTGTCAAAAATTATCGAGGAATGTGTTCTTAAATTGACTAAATGCTCTTTCTGTCATCCAGGGCTATCTTGTTTACAATTAGTTCTTCACTGCAAATTCCAAACTTCCAGTTTGCAGAGCTAGAAAAATCGATACAAATAGCTTAGTGCTGACAAGTGAAGCTCCAATTACCGATACTTACATCCAATATGGCAGATACTCAGACAGTTAGATCTACTTTTTTAAAGTGATGTTTCACTTAGGTGGATCTAGTTGCTATTCATGACTATATCAGTAAGTAGTGCTTTTCTTCCAAATATGCCACTGATTTAAAATGAAATCATTTCAAAGATGAGAACAAACAACTTTTATATAAGATTTTGTAAGCTTTCTAAATAAGGATGTTTCTATTTAGATATTTAGATATTTCCATTTAGATAGTTCCAAATAATAAATAAATAAAAGAGATGAAGAAGAATTCCCCAGTGGATAAGGAGGACCAGACAGCCAATCTCTTAATAAATCATTGAATGGTGCTAGATTTGATTATATCACTGATATGTTAAGATGGTGTTACTCCAGCTTCATTGTATACCTCTGTCATCTGCAGATCTTCTAGGCTGATTCTGACTTCTTAGGGAAGGGACCCAGCAGTCTTATGTGCTCTCAGCTGCTGCTTCATGAAAACTAAGGGTTAAAGGACATTGAGTCTAGCAAGCTCCTGGTAGACATGGACATAGACTCTAATTGGGAATTTTGAGGAGAAATTAGTAATGGACTTACTTACAAAGGTGTGGGCATCATTTAGGTGTGCAACCTTTAGAGCTGCAGAGACAGCATTAACTCTACATCTCCTGGGGTAAGGTAAAGAAAAAAATCTGGTTGATCTTTTTTTTTTGTTGTTGTTATTCACTAGATACTCTAGCTAACCTTGATCCTGCAGGAAATAAGTAAAGAGTGGGAACAAGCATTCTGTCTCAGGACCTTCCTCCCCTTTGTCTATCTCCTGATAGTGTCTCCCTTTTGCCAAATCAATCCAAATGCAGCAAGGTGACAGACAGCCTTATTGATGCCACCTGTATAAGCTAGATTCTCAGGGAAAGAGGAATTGAAAGTACTACAGAAAAACATCCACTTGGATATTTTACTTAAATTCACACATTCTTTAAGAATTCCCACCAAAGCTCATTTTAAAATTATGCAGAAGAGGCATAATTTCTAAAAGAAAAACCACCACAGGGCAAAGTGCTTCCGATTAAACCACATGGCCTTGATTACTAATGGACCTCAAATCAAAGGATGTTAACACTGGAAAAATATACCTGTCTTAGAATTGGTAAAACATGCTAATAATTTTTCTTTTTCATTAAGCCTTGTCTAAAACCAGTCAGATGAGTGGTTTATAGTTATGATGTGAACTTTTGGGAGACTGAATCAAGAGAAACACCATGAGTTTGAGGCCAGCTGAGATATCCTGGGCTACAGACTGAGACTCTCAAAAATAAATCTTGTCCAAAGCCAAGTATAAAACTGAAATGGGAATGAATGAAATAGCTACCTTTGCTGAAAGTGTTGTCTTGACTTGGGCCCACAGGGTAACTAAAGGCTGAATGAAAGCTTGGTGTCTCATCCTTCATTTGTTTATGTCTACAATACTTCAGGTCACCTACCGAGCTCTGTAGGTCCGAAATTTCATCATTTTGTGGAAAACATCTCATCTGCTCCAAGGCTGAAGGCTCAGAGATAAGTCATTGTACTAAACCTGTACTCACTTTGGATTCCAATAACTACATTTACAGGACAAACCCTGTTTCCAACATGAGGGTAAGTATACAAATTCCCTACAATGTGAGGCTGCACCGACAGTAGAAGTGTCCATCTTTAAGGAACCATATTGATCCCCCCAAGTGATAACAGTGATAGGACTTGAGGACCACCTTCAGATGCAGCTAAGCCAAAGTTGGATAGAACCACACCTTGACTGAGACTGCTCAGTATGTATCTCCTTTGCCCCTTGACCCAATTCTTCCTCTTTTTAAACCTAACAAAACTTCTATCAGTATTCTGAAGACAAAGATAGAGCTGTAGTCACTTGATCCCTTTATCCATTTCTCTTCCCAATGTGGCCACATTGAAGGAAAGCTTCTAATGTGATATATATATATATATATATAATATATATATATATATATATATCTTGCTTTGATATCATAATGTACATTACTGAACATGTTGACTTTATGCTTAGAACTTAAGGGTCTAGAGCATGGGATTCAGCTCCAGGTTTATAGATATTAATGTTGACTGTCAATGATGATAAGATGTCAATGGTGATAAGATGGCTTCTACCACAATGATTTATTCTCCTGTCCTTTTTGGTGAGTTTCTTTTTTTGGGGGGACGGCTATTGGAATATTTATTTAGTCACTTTCTTAAGTGTGTGTGTGTGTGTGTGTGTGTGTGTGTGTGTGTGTGTGTGAGCAACGATAGTTGTTATGAGTTCGAGATGGCTGCAACCCCATCATTACAGAAGATATTGTTTCACCATGAACCACACCTGCATTCCGGCTCTTAAAGTCTTTCTTTTCGCTTTCTATGATGTTTCCTGAGGCTTTGGGATAGGGATGTGATATATAGATGTCTAATTGTGGATGAGAACTCTACAGACACATATTATCTGTGCTTTAATGATTTGTGAGTTTCCATGTTAACCACTGTCCACAAATAAATTAATCTGATCATATCTGAGAACTACACTAATCAATAAGTATAGAAATACAAATTTAGAGGGAAGTTTGATACTATAATCATTCAGAAAAATAATAAGAGTAGGTTCATCCCTGGGGCCTATGAGCTCCCCAACCATGGATTTGGCCAGGGTACCAGGCAAGCATAGCCTCCTATGGAGTGGGCCTTAAATCAAATCATAAAGTGATTGGTTACTCATATAACATTCCTGCCACTATTCCATTCAGGGGTATATCTTGTCACACTGGTCATTACTGTAGCTGGCAGAGTTCACCTGCCCAAGATAAAGCCAGTAAATTTTCCAGCTTGGAGGTAGGAGGTACTCATTAGCCTCATATTCCTAGCTGAGGAGCTATTGACATTGGTGGTTTCTGGGAGTGTGTGTGTGGGGTCAGTTTTCTTTAAAGGTGTGGTCCCTGGTAGGTTAGGATGCTCCAATAGATTACCTCACACTTGTAAGTATATAGGCAGTACAGATTGGATTTGGTGAGTTATAATTAAGAAAAAGGAGAACATGAAGTTTGGAGGGAATTGGGAATGGATCTGGGAAGAATTAGGAGGAATGGGTGGCAAATGATATCAAAATACTTTATGATTCTCCATAAAATTCTCAAAGAATTAATAAAATTATTGTATTAAAGAATATATATATATATATATATATTATATATATATATATTCTGAACCCATGGTGACATAATTTCAAGTTATCAGTAGTTGTGATGCAGTATACCAATCTGTAGATAGTTAGATATCCATTCCTTTCGTTGCAGGAAACTTCTTCTCTTGTTTTAAGTTGGGTCCCTCAAGAGGTGCTGGGTAGGAAAGCATTTCAGAAATCAAGAAAGATCTATCCACCATTCCTCCAAGGCAACAGTTGTCTACTTATGTTTCCCCAACTAAAAGGCTATTCTTGGTCAGCACTCTCTGCTTCAAGGTAAACACTGCCAACTAACACAGACCACAGAGCTGGTGCCAGCACCTCCCCTGTGGTGGCTTCTCTCATGTTAGTGTATAGTCACAATAAGAGGAACATATCTGGGGAGGGTCACAGTTGGATGTCAGCCCAATCTTCAGTGAATTATGATCAGGGACTGTTCCTCTAGTGATTTTCCCTTGGCTCTACCTGCTGCGGAATGCCATCACCATCCTTCAAATGTCTTCACAGAAAACCAGGTGAGAGCTCATTGAGACAGTAAATGAGATTTGGATCAAAGTACTTGTCTCTGGCAAGGATTTATATTTAAAGTCACATTTCTGATTGAAAAACGCATTATCTCACCTGAAAATGAAATTACCAACATCAGAGAGAGGTGGTGAAGGAAAATAAGATTTCTTTAAAATTGCAGAAATGAAGCCAGTTTCAGGGAAAGCTAGCCTTGTCTAACCAGTAGGAAGCACCACAGGGATTTGTGCTGTTGGAACTTTAGCTTCCAGAGAGATGACAGGGTGCCCAGGAAGAGCTCGTCTGTAAGTAATTTCTCTTTCCTAAGATAAAACAGCCAGAAGGACAAGTGGTGGGAAGGAGTGGAAAGGAAACAATAGAAATCATCCTTAAAGACAGAAAGTGACCAATGGAAATTTTAAAATGAACCCTCTTTGTGAATGGAGCGGTGCCAAAGAAATACAGGCAAGAACAGCCATGTCTAAGAGACCTATCCTGCCTGGAACTTCAGTGAAAAATGTCCAAGAAAGGAAGGTTTAAAATGATGGCTGAAAGGTGAGTAGCAGAAAGGAAAGGGAAACTCATCCTAAAAGATGACCCAGGGCTGGAACAGAGTTTGACAGTAGAATATTTGCCTGGCATGAGGAGATCTAGATCCAGGCCCCTGTGTGTGTGTGAGTTACAACATGAGCAGCAGCCAGCATAGCACACTAAGTTTTCGTGACATCCTTGTGGCTGAACAGTTCTTCAGGAAGACATGGGACTGCCAGGAGGGGAAAGATTTGGATATCTTTTGGTAGGAGATGACAGAATGGCAAAGTCCTTATTAACAAGTTGCTGTGTTGCATCACAACATTTTTGTTATAAACAAAATGGACTGATCCCCTAGAACTGACACTCAGAAAGCACAGTTGGGTCCAGCCAGTCCACCCTGGAGGTCAGAACAGCCATAGTTCCAACTCCTGATTGTTTTATGTAGGTCTGGAATTTGGTCTGTCTCTTGAGGAAGCCTGAAAAGAATCCCAGGAAAGCCAAAGGGGCCCAGCCTTTAACTCAAGCACAGAGCAGTTCATCTTCATTTCATTATGCTTAAAACTAGCCCCTCCATTTGTGTAAAGGAAGAGTTCTGGAGTTTTATTACAACTGAAAGGCTTTATGAGGTATACATGCTTTGATCAGCCTGGTAAAAGAACAGAAAAGTCAGTACAGAAAAAAAAATGTGTGAGCAGATTTTTATCTTAGAAAGGGTAATGACCTCATTGCTTAAGGGGGACACAAATAAAGACAAGTGTCCTTTTCAAAGTGGATGAATTATTGTGGTCATGTGATTTATAACCATCGACTAGCAAAGGACAGGCAGGAAACATTATTCAGCAGGTTACCTTTTCCTAGTCTCGGATGAAACTCTATTAACGTGTTTCAAGAAATAGCATTATCAACCTTTCTCTCAAATACCTCATAAGGAAGCCACACAGTCTTCTTCAGGAAGACTGTGCCACATCATTGTCGTTGTCTAATGGGTAATGTCTGGTGTCTTGTTTTCTCTGGTGCCTAACTTAAATTAGTTTGCTGCTACATAGACCTCAATTGTTTTGTTTTGCTGGCATTGGACATAGCAAATGGGTTACTATCTTCATGATGGTGTTCTTGAAAGCTTTTATCCCTCTTTTGACTTTCTTTTCATTAAGCTGTGCATGTGCTAAATCAATGGTTAGAAACTAGAGCAGTATCCACAGTCAGCAGCCAAGTAACAGAGAGTGAGCAAGGAACACTTTTGAAAACACCAGGCAGAGCCACAGTTTGTGTTATGTAACGGATTATGAGAGCTTTCCCCTGCAGGATATTCAGTGGAGTGGAATCTGGTCTTCCCTTCTCTACTCAGGCACAGAGCATGGACTGTCTAGAAATCAATGACAGATTGTCTTCTTACTGGGCTTCCTTACTCAAAGGACATGACAGACAAGATCGTTTCCTCCCACTTGACAGATGAGACAGCCGTCAGTGAAGGTGACCTTGGGGAACCTAATTTGTGGGGAGCAGAGAAAGCCGTGAGTGAGAGAAGTCCTGAGTGAATGTGTATTGTTTGACCTTGGAAAGGCCATGTCAAGGACCCCTGTCTCAGGCTCATGGGAAATGGCAAAGCCTTCCCCAGGGTAGGCTCAGGAATATGACAAATCTTTCCCTCCTGGTCCATGTGAGAATGTTGATAGCATGTGGAGAAAATGTCCACCATAGTTTCCTCCCTACCCCATGTGTATTTATGGCCTGAAGACTGATCTCCTATAGAGACTGCTCCTACTGAGATTAACAAAATCTATCTACTTGATCCAACTGTGTGCACTAAACCCTGTAAATAATAAACACACTGACCCGGGATGCTGCAGCTTCTCCATCAGACAGCTCAGTCTACCCAATGCCAGCCATTTCTGTCTGTGTTTCTCTGTAACTGTCTTTTCTTCTTTGCTTTGCTATCCTAGTTAAGTCTGTCCGGGGGGGGGGGCATATTGAATGCAGCCCTAAAGAGCAAAAGTTAGTTTCCTTTATTTATTTTGCCCTAGATTCAGTTGGTGGTGTTTGTTGAGCAAATAGAGATGGACTGATGGGTTGTATACTATTCCATTGAAACGTCTCATTATTTAGCTGGAGCCTGCTTCTCCTAAATCAGCAACTTCACTATTTACCTTGTTCTGGGTTTCTATGAGTTCTAGGTTTCTTTGTTTTGAGACTAGGCATATGGCTCGCAGTCAATGACTCTTCAAGAATGTACACAGTCAAACAAATGCTCCAGAGTTTCATCACCCATGTCTGGCACTTTGTTCACTTCAGGGTCCTGATTGATAGTAAAGGAGCTTTGTTATCTGCTACAAATGTAATGCAGGTCTAAGTACAGTGGAGACAAATTACCCAGAATTCATGTCATGTTATTACATGTTATGGGGCAAATGCTTTCATGAACAGCTGTCAGTCATCAGATTATATTAATGAGACTAAGGCCAAGAACTGGCCCAGGAGGTAGGTGGTGGACTATGCTGAAAGTTAGATAATTCTCATAAGATGACTTCCTAAGTCAGTGTTGTAGTTAAGATACCATGGATCCTATTTTCCCTTGAATTATATTGGTTCACAGTGGTTGAAATCAAGCTGTGGAGGAAAGAGATAGTATTATTTTGGATTTGAGCTACATGAAGGCACACAGGGAGCCAGGGCAGAACTAGGAAGTAAAGCATGTCTTCAACCTTCTAGATGTATCGTGGAAGAGACAGAATCGTCTCTACAGAAGCAGGGAGAAATGCCAAGGTCTTCACCCAACAAAGTGCTGTGTGAAAACAAGATGAGTAATAAAAATTAAAGAGACCGTCCCAGTGAAGAGATTAGTGAGGAAAAAGATCTAAAAAGAAAAGAGAATTTAGCCTGAGCCAAAGCAAGAAACTGAAGAATCAGAAAAGACTAGATTATTTGAAAAATAGTGTTCACTTATTTAATACAGAAGACTTGGAAAGAACAGAGAATGGAAATGTATTGCCTCTAAGAAAGGCATGGAAAGGAATGAGAAGATAAATGCTACAATATAAAGAGATTGGGGAATGAGGTGGTAGGTAATTGGTGTCCCCTAAAGGACATCACAGATAATATCTGAGAAAAAGAATGATCTGTAGTTGAAGATAGCTTTCCCAGAGTCAGTGGAAGGAGGCTCATCTGTGGTTATAGCTTGACAATACTTTTGAGACAGGAATGCTTAGTATGTATATACTGATAATTATTAACACTTTTGGTCTAACAATCATTATCATATTAAAATTTAAACTGAAGGACTGAAGAGATTCCCAGCAGTTAGAAATGTACACTGTGCCTTTAGAGGACCTAAGTTCAGTTCCCTGGACCCATTTTAGGCTCCTCACAACTGCCTGTAATTCCAGGGATCTGATATGCTTTTCTGGCTTTTTCAGACACACTCACATGTGCACAGACACAAAAAATTAAAAAATAAAAAATAGGCCTTTAATTGAAAATTTAGAGAAAATATTTATTCATTAAAAATAACCCACTACCACACACAAAGCTTTAATCCCAGCACTTAGGAGGTAGAGACAGGCAGATCTCTGAGTTTGACGCCAGCCTAGTCTACAGAGTGAGTTTCAGGACAGTCAGGGCTAGCTACAGAAAGAAACCCTGTTTTGAAAATAAATGTTCATTACATGTTAAAATGAAAGCAATTTTATAAGAACTATATATTTCCAAATGGAAAATTGGAATTGTTTTATAATTTCTCGTATAACCTGGACTTGTAGAATCTGTTGCATTTAATTTGTTTTAAAATGTTATTGTAATTTAAGTATTTTTTAAAAAGTCACACATCACATACACATACTTTATAAGAAAATATTTTAGTAGCCTTCACAGATAATTATGAACATTATCAAAATAGAATTTTCAGGCTGATTATTTTTGGAACTTGCTGGAAGATGAAACAGTGGGAGAGGGAATTGGATGGAGAGGGAGATGGTGATAAAAATGACCATAGTTCATTATACACACTATGGAATTTTCAAAGATAAAATATTCTGAATTATGCAGATCTTCCAAAATTGACAGATCTTCCCATGCATCTTTAAAAATCACCTTAATTAGCATCAGCACCACTCCCATAAGAAAAGTCTAAACTTTGTGGTGTGATTAAAAGTTTTCCAAAATTCTGATCATTATTTGAAAAGTTGAATTTTATCTTTGATCAAAAGTGATGGCCCTTTTTTTCCTTAAAGTGATAAACTCATTTAATTTATTTAAAGAGTACTTGTTTGATTTACCATAGTTGGTCTTTTACAACCATTGGTTGTACTTTAAGATTTAAGATAAAAAAAAGATCATTCTAGTCAGTTAAGCTTTTGACTTGAACAACTTGTCAAGCTGGTTGCATCTTTAGATATGCTGTAGAAGTGCCTCATTCATCACCATGTTAGGACCTTGTGGCACAGTGGTTGCATGTGAATCCATGCTTGCCATGTTGTCAAACATGTTATGCAGTGGCTAAGGTACAGGGGGATTTGTTCATTGTTAAGGCACTATGGCATTAGAGTACCCATTAAAATGCTAACACCACAGAAGGAAATGACATCTCAATATTACAAGTGAAGTCTGATCTCATGGACTCCTAGAGGTCTGCTGAGCACACTCCAAAAAAGTGCTCTGTCAGAACCCTGAGGATGAACATATTTCAAAAAATAATTTTTAAAAACCTGCTTACTTCTATAATACCAAATGTAGGACTAAGTGGAGCTATAGACACCGAGAGACAAACTTTGTGGTCCAAGTTATGCCTATTCTTAGCAGTTTTATTCCTGTGCTTAAGAAAAACACTTTATGGAAAATAAAAATATATTTATATATAACTTTAAATATATAGAGAGATCTTAAAAATAATAAGAAATGTAATCATAAATTGAAAATATCAAAAGTCAAAATGCCATCAAATATTCTTTGTGTGAGAAGTCATTAAGCAAACTCAAACCAATGACTTGCATGGGCTGTGATGTCATCCTGTAAAAAAGCAACTATTGAAACCAACATTACTTCATTTTCCCCAGCAACCAGTCTCTAAAAAACCTATCCTCTTGTCTGTATTCCTGAGTTCAAATTTTGATTAGAAGATGAATTCACAGCCTGGCAGTGGTGGCGCTCACCTTTAATCCCAGCACTCAGGAAGCAGAGGCAGGTAGATCTCTGAGTTTGAAGCCAGCCTGGTCTACAGAGCAAGTTCCAGTACAGGCTCCAAAGCAATACAGAGAAGCCCTGTCTCAAAAAACAAACAAACAAAGAAGATGAATTCATTTCTGGGAACTTAATGTACAGCTTGGTGATTGAAGCTAATAACACTGCACTGCTTATTTGAAACATAATAGGAGCAGATTTTGAGTGTTCTCACCCTTCTTCATCTTCCATGGTAACTGTACTTGTGATGGCTGCATTAATTAATTTAATGTGGTAACCAGTACACAATGCATACGGACACAAAACTACTTTATCATGTGTCTGAAATATATAGTTTTATTAATTAACAAAACAAGTAAAATTAAATTGTCCATTAAATATTTATTGTTAAAAAGAAAGCAGTATTATTCAAAGCATCCCAAAACCAAAATATATCACACATTAAAATAAAACTTATATGTAAAAATAAGTTGCAAGACAGACTACAAATGGGAAACAGGTTATCTGATCACTCTTAGATCAACTATAGAGGAAGAGAGGCAGAACCTGGTACGGCACGTAGATAACACATGTTAACTTTATATCGTTTTTTGCTTGGTGCAGACCATGACAATTTTCAACAATTCAGAAAGGAATTGTTTCTAAGACTTGAGGTCTGTAGATTTGAATACATAGTTTCCAGAATAGTGAGTCTAATATTGATATTGAAATTCCAGATAGGATTGATATAGGAACCTAGAGATTGGGTGTATCTTGAAACCCAGATAAGTTAGAGTCCTTGAGTTCACTCTGTTTATGTCATTTTCTAACACCCATTCTTGTGTAAGTATTCCATTTTCCTGTCAGGTGTACTTCAGGGAAGCTGAAGAGGATCAAAAATCGCCTCCACTACCACCAGCACTCAGACAATACAGGAGGCATATAGTAAGTAATCAATAATCAATAAATATTTATTAAGGAACTGAATGAACAGGACTAGAATCATCTAGCGACTCTTACTTCTATTTCTAAAGCTAGCATATTGCAGTATGGCAGGGTAAGTATTTGCCCTTGTTTGGTCCAGCAGCTACTTCACATGTGGCAAACAATCCCCAAGGACTCCTTTGGCAGAATTGAGCTGTATTGTTTACCGTGGTTACCATTTCTTCACAATGTCATTCTAGGAAAGGGCACACTAGGAGCATGAGTTGGGTCTTGAGTATCAAGTACATAAATAACCTTCTACAAGTGTGGCTCCAGACAATGCTGGAGCATATAACCATAGTCTCTGAGCTTCCCTGCCACTCCATACCACTAAGTTCATTCATGGGCAGGTGAGATGGTTCAGTAGGTAAGACCATTGGCTCTGTGAACATGGGTTCAAATTGGTATCACCTATGACAAAATCCAAACATGACTACATGTGCCTGTGTCCTTAGCAATGAGAGGCAGATGTCTAGCCAGCCTAGTTTCAATAGTGACGAGAAACTCTGTCTCTATATAACAAGGTGGATGACAGAAGAAGATATTCAGCATCCTGTTCTGGCCTCTCCACACATGCACCCAGATGTACATACCTGCATCTTATTCCTGCTCTCTTACATCTCTCTCCCACGCACACATACACACACCCCAATATAAGAATAATATAGCTGTGGTGATATCTCGCTTGTACAAATAAAGCCTGTCAGCGAATGGAGCTTGCCACTAGCTAACCATAGAGGTCTGGAGGTCTGTACACATATGACACTTTCTTAAACAAGTTACCAATGTTTTAGCTTTGGGAACCTGAAAGAAGAAAATGAAAAATCAATAATGGATGACTGATGACCGAAGGCTGAAGACCCAGAAGTAGCTATTCAAGGATGAGAGAGCTAGAAACAGCAGACACTATACTTACGAATGGCAGTGCCATAGTCACAGAGGAGAACCATGGGCACATTCACTTCTTACATGGAAACTGCTCAGAAGTCTGTAACTAATCTAGCAAATTGCGAAAGGGCACTGCAGCAAAATGAGCACTCTTCTATTTTCTGATCAGCTGGAGACAGGCCAAATGGGAAACTACAGCTAGAGTGTAGTTTGGATGTGGCCAAACATGATTTGTGTCTAGTTTTTGTGTGTTGAGTTTCAGAGTTCTGAGACATGGGAATAAGAATCAGGTATCTTGGCAAGATGGGCCATATAGCCCAATAAATGACTGAGAGTGGAAAGCAAGAGGATGAACTATCGGAGGCTGCATCCGGGAAAATCTAGGTTGTTGCTATTGCATTGTCAGAGGGCTGGCGTTATGAACATATTTTGAGATTTCTGAGGACTCTGACTATAGCAGAGAAATCCCTACTCTGAAACAGAAGAGGAACATTTTGTGTTATAGTGCAGTGAACCACGTGTGGTCTTCTGAACCTGCAATTGAAGAATTCTGGGGGCAGAGGCAGAGGCAGAGGCAGGAAGAATGTGATTTCAAGGCCAGCCTGGGCTATGCAGCAAGACCTTACCTCTAAAGTAACCACATAAAGAAATAGCCCAGCACACTGTGATGGGTGTGGGGAGCCAGCAGGCAGCATACTCTGATCATTTCTTTTTAAGTAAAAAGCCACCAGTAGGATTGGAACCAATTCTGGTCTAACTTCTCATGCATTTTACCTATCATATTTGGGTTATGTTGATAGAGTGCTTTCAATGGGAAAGCAGCAAAAACAGAAATTTTAAAATTAATATAGTAAGTTACCTAGTTTAAAGAATATTAATGAACATTGTTCAATGTCAGTATTGCTGAGTAAAGTGTATTTTGGAAAATGTCTGAAAACCGTTGTGTGTTTATATAACGAGTATTTCATAATCAAAGTCATTTGGACTAATTTAAAGATTTTTTTAAAACTCCCATTTATCCCCACTTTGCTGAGCAAACACTGAGGACTGACTATAAGTCAGGCCAAGAAGTCTGCTTTACTCCTGGAAGGTGTCTGGATTGTTTGTGCATACTGTGTCTATAACATGAAGACCACACTATGTTTCTGTTGGCAATAAATAAGGAGAGGCCACTGCTGGGTTCTGAGAAATGAAAACCAAGACTCAGGTGACTCATTGAGGGGTCACAAACCTTGTGCATCCAAACCCTGTTTGATATGTGTGAGAGAGAAGGCTGTACAGTTGGTTCCAGTTTAGAGGGAGAAAGTTGACATGTAGAGCCAGAGGCTCATAGGAACAAGTGTCTTACTCAGTCAGGAAGATAATTCTCAATTTTTTAAACGTGGCTTTTGGAGAGATGGGTGAATGAGGCGTATCTTGGTGGAATAATAGTATGGTAGTCAGAACATGGATGCTTCCTCTCTAGTGTCCTTTATGGTCCTAATTTAACCTGCACTCCAGCTTCAAGGTCAGCAAGGTCCACGGAGGTAGGGAAAGAAGTGAGGCTGGTAACCAAAAGTCAGAGTTGCAATATAGACTGGAAACCTCTGGACATTGCATTCTTTGCTCCTGCCTGGGTATCTGTGACATCCCACTTGTGTTCGGTGGTCATGTACATAAAGTCCTCAGGCTAAAGTTAACAGTACAGATCATCTGCTGGCAAGCAGAAGAAGTTTGAGAATGATAGGGGATTTCATGCCAGAACACTTAGACTGTGAGGGATCACAGATACATGGAAGGGAATAAAGTAAAAAGCTATTCAGAAGGAGCACAGTGGAATGGTGTCTGAGGGTTTGCTCTCCTTTCCCCCTACCCTGCTTGCAACCTTTTGGTCGGTCACTTCACATAAACAACAATAGTTGAACAAATGCCCCTTTCCTGGGCTAAATGATTGATTTAACCCCATGAACAGATGTTGAGCTTATGGGATTTGAACTGTTTGGCTGTGATCTCAATGTTTGTCTTGCTTGAGGAAGCTTTTGGGCTGGTCATTACACCCTTGTCATCCTTAGCATCTGAAGTTCCCAAGAGTAGTGATAAAATAGTTTTGCATCGAGGAAAAAAATTTACTCGTGTGTGTGTGTGTGTGTGTGTGTGTGTGTGTGTGTGTGTGTGTGTGTGTTTGTGTGTGTGTATGAATTATTGTAGGGGTACATGCACACATCAGTGTAGGTGCTCAGGTAGCTCAGGAGAGGACATCAGAGCTCCTGGAGCTAGAGTTTCAGGCAGTTGTAAGCAGATAAACATGGGTTCTGGGTTTCCAACATGGGTCCCCTTCAAGATCAGTGCTTGTTCTTAACTGCTGAGTTATTTATCTCTCCAGCCCAAACAACAATACCAACAAAGGGAGAGGAGCTTTGTTTCGAGAGTTCCATTCTCATGAGCCCGCTTTCTTTTCTACTCCCCTGCCCTACACAGGCTATCTTGTTGATAGTTGTGAGTGTTCAGGATGTGCAGACCCCAAGTGTGATCCCAACACCCTAACAGATGAACAACAAATCATTTTCCTTTATGGTTGGTTATAAATACTGGTAAGTGTTTAAAGAATGAAAATCTGACTCATTAATAATGAAAGCCCTGGGCTAAGAGAATTGCCTAAGAGTTTTTTGTTTGTAGGTTTATTTATTTATTTATTTTTAATTTTTTGGTATCTTTCAAAGCTGACAAGGCTCCTGGCCCTTGCATTCCAGAAATTTTCTGGTATGATCTAAGGCACACAGACATATTCCAGTTTTTAGACCTGGAAAACAGTTTGCATAGAAATCTCTGGCCTAAGGTCAGCAAGAGCATGTGGATAGTCGGCCTCCAGCCATGGATGCTGGGGAACTATTTTACTCTGCAAAGTCCAATGAGGAGATAAGGTATGATACATGCCAAACACTAAGTTTTCTGAGATGGCAGAGAAGAGAAGGAAGGAAGGAAATCAATTCTGATTTGCAATGTTTCTCAATTCAGGCTACCAAGGTGTGAGGGAAGAGATGTGAACCATGAAAGCATTAACATGAGGATCAGTCAACCCTAGCATATAATGAACTTGGGATACTTTGTTGGAATATATATCTACCAATACTGATATTTATATAACTATACTTACTCACCAATATTCTTACATAGCTAAATGATTACTCAACTTTAACACCCAGGAATATGCTGAGAAAGTCATGGGGTTTAAATGTAATGGCATCTTTGTGGAGTATGTTATATGCTTCTGTGTGCCATGAGAAATGAGAATGTTTATAAGATCTCCCCATTATACAAACACCAAGATCAGCTGCCTAACAAGGTATTGTGTTTTGGAGGAAATCAGGTGAGCTCTGGCCACTGGTTTACTATTCTAAATAATATATTGCCCTGGAAAACCACTAATAAAGGAGCAATGGGTATATGCAAAGGAAAAAATGGCTTTGGCAGAGAGCACACAATCTAACGCCACCAAATTGAAGGAAACGGGATGTAGAAGGCTCCGTGTCAATCCGTAGGTAATGAGAGTCTGCATTCCTGAACGAGAAGCCCACAGCAGAGGTCTGCATTAGCATAGGCCAATTTATATCAGGTTCTAATGTAGGCAGGGAGGCTCTGAAATGAATAATTGCTGAAGGGTCAATTGTGGGAATCATCTTTCCAAGAGACACATTTTATATTTTTTCCTAGGTCTCTGCAACTATGAGCTTAATAATCCTTTCAATGGGCATTGCGTTATCATTAAATAATCTAAATGCTGCTAAATGGTATTTAAAATGATTTCCAGACACTGGCAGACTTGCCTGAATGGCAGTCCGGCTGCTAATGCATCTGTAATACAGTGGGTGAGGAGGGGTGAAGCCACATCCCTGGCATCCAACTCCTCTGTGATTTTTTGGCTTCCTCCTTGACTCCACCAACTTTCTGGCACTCTGCTTCATCTCTTACTCACTGCCATCTTTCTTCAGGTCCTGTCTAAATCCTGGCTGAGGATGAAAAAGGAGAGGTCTGGCTACCGTTGCCCCCAATCCCAGCAGCTAGGGAGGTAGGGCACAGCTGTTGGGAAAGGGCACACTGAGATGCACACAGCCTTTCCCACAGCCCCAAAGAGTCACAGATACATTGAAAAGCAAAGAAAAGGAAAGATTAAAATAGAAAAGAAAGGGTCCCAGCAATGCACTTTTGTGCACGATGCCTCCTTCAGAGACGAAAATGCCCAGCTCTGTACAGTAACCCGAGGACAAAAGTTTTAGAAGCTCAGAATTCATGATTCCATTGTGTATTGCTCAAAGAAGACCTGCAGATCAATATGCTTAATGTCCTCACATTGTGGCACACAGGATTGGATGGCTTTTCAGCACCTGGAAGCCACTGCTGTAATGCTAAGTGAAGGTACAATTGCCTTCATGTTTTGCTATTAAGATACATAATGCAGATAGGGATGAGAGGACTTGGGGATCAAAGTTGCACATAAATAAAGGTTGTCTTCAGGCTGGAGAGATGGCCCAGTGGTTAAGAGCACCCAGGTGCTCTTCCAAAGGATCTGGGTTCAATTTCCGTCACCCACATAGTGTTTCACAACCATCTGTAACTCCAGTTCCAGGAAATCTGATATTTTCTTTTGGCTTCCTTGGGCACCAGAAACAGACATGGTACATAGACATAAACACAGGCAAAGCACTCATACACATTAAATAAATAAGTAAGGTCATCTTTATGGAAGGAAAATAATTAAGGTGGTCTCAGTTCTTAGTGTTTATTTATTTTACGATGGTAAAATACATTCAACTAAAATTTTTAATTCGTTCTTAGAGAGAGGATTTTAAGTACATTCCGAGTAGCAACCAGAAGCTCCCTTGCCCTACCCAAAGCATGGCAAATGCAGGTGGGAAACAGAGTGTCTTCTGTCTCTGGTTTCAGATTTCAGAGCATGTCAAGAAGTGGTGAAGGAAGCTGAAACACAAGGCCATTTCCGTCTCTCACCGCTGACAGGCAGCCAGCTGGCCATGTTGTCCAGAGCAGCCATGTAGAGAGAAAAGCAGCGGCAGAGCGTGGAGCCTGGTGGGGGCACAGGCTGCAGCCCTGCTGGCAAGCTTGCCAAGAGAACTATGAGAACGCCATTTGCAAAGACAGCGAGTCTGCTGCCTTGGGTGTCACGGAGAGCTGCAAGCAGACTGTGAATAAACTGGGAGAAGCAGGAGGTGGGGTGGGTGCCTCTATGATACTCCCTGGCATCTGTAGTTTCCGTGGAAAAAGACGTCTGAGCCAAAGTTTTCAGCATCCAAATAAAATAAAGAGAAATAAAAAGAAATGAAATAATAATCCATGGCCTGCCTGCCCCCTACAACTAGGAAGACAAAGACAATGTATGTGTACACAATACTGGTGTCTTCCAAGAAGTGAGTTATCCCAAATAAATACAGCGTTCACCCCTCTAGCTGAAGGTATCAAGTTTGTACCTTAATGTCTAGACTGCTGTCAATCACTGCCAGATGATCACCAAATAAAATCTTAGTCAACTGGAACAGAGACCTAGGGCACAATGTGCTACCAACAACTTTATCCAGCATTAGCCTGATGGAGCAGCATGAATTCATCTGGCATCAAACAGGATTTGAAAAGTCAAAACATTTCTCAGGTCTTGGTGAGTATTCCCCGAATGGTGGAACTATTACTATGGTACATTTTAGGACTAAAGGAACAAAATGATAGCATGGCCACTTAGAGGAGGGGTGTAATGTTAATGTTGTATTTTGAGTATGAACCCTAAGTCCAAGCATCTAAGTTTTCTGTTCCCATTCCCCCTCAGTACTATCAGAAGATTATGAAAAATATGGGCCAGTGACCATTAAAATCATCAGTGATGCCTGGTGAGCCAGACACGGGGAAATTATTCTTCTCAATCCCCCAAGAGGGAAACCTCTGTAATCCCTCTTTTTTTCTTAATTTTTAAAAATGTGTTTTATGCACATGAATTTTTTGTCTTCATGTGTGTCTGCATACCACATATGTGCCTAGTGTCTGTGGAGACCAGAAGAGGGTTCCTGTTCCTCTAGCTCTTGACTTACAGATGTGAGCTGCAATGTGGGTGCTGAGAATTAAACTCAGGTTCTCTGGAAGAGCAAGCAGTGCTCTTAACTACTGATCCATCTCTGCAATTGTTTTTGAGAGTAGTTAGGTAGCACCTGCCTTATGACCTATGGGCCTATTTCCAAGAGTACAGGTCTGCTTGCCAATTACACAAAGATGTATTTATATTATGGTTATTACTCCTTTTTTAAAAATAGCACAGCACCAGACACAATCTAAATGCCCTTATCCAGGGAGAGTTGTGTCAATAGTGGTCTGTATACAATGATAAAACTATGGGCATTCAAAAAATGGGCAAAAGCAGGCTGGAGAGATGGCTCAGTCATTAAGGGCTAAGTTTACAATCCAAAATAAAAGCTGAGCAAATCTGTATGTGGCTGATGTGTAACGTGTTCATGATACAAAAATGGTAGACAGTGAAATAGGACAGTGAGATTTTTGTTAAGAGAATTAGCACAGTGTATGCGTGTTTGTATTTGCACAGTAAATTATACAAAGGGCAATGCGAAACTTCTCTGAGTATATATACATGGAAGAAGTTGCTTGAGTCTTTCTTGTCCTCCCCCAGAGCATTTGATTTGACTCTGGTGCTTACTTTCCAACATATCCATCTCAGACTATACCCAAGAGGCAATGGCATCTCTTTCAATTAGCAGTTCCCTGGAATTGTCATAACACATCACCACAGGCTTTGATGCTTAAAACAGCCTATTCTTGTTTTCTCAATTCTGAAGTTGAGTACCATTCCCTATGCTAATCATCGATTTTGCCTCTGCCAGCTCCTGGTGGCTCCAGGTGCCTCTTGTAAGTACAAAACTATCTTTGCTTGTGGGGCTCCCTTTCTGACTCTTACTAGGATAACTGCTAGATGTAGTTACTAGTATTTAAGGTACAACCTAAGAAGTATGAACACATTGCACCGGTGAGGAAGCATATCTCTGGTTTCATCAACATAGCCGCTGTTCATTTAAATACTCACTGAGATCTGCTGTGGCAGCTGTAGGGATTTGTGTGCAAAGTATGGTTGTTGCTTTGTGATGAGGATGAGGGACATGGACGGATTCTTTTCCCTTAAGACCCTTTTCAGCTGAGGACAGCCAGGATGAGCACAGCTGAATGGTTAGAGCCCATGGTAGAAAGCTTAGCTGAGGACAGCTGACAGACAGCTGAAGAAATGGGGTGAAGGGTGAGATTTTGTGACGTTCACTCAGCTCTTATTATCAAAATCATCTTTGGTTTGTGAAGAGGAAAGGCCATCTTATCCTCATAGCCAATGAGGAGACACAGGTGAGTGGCATTGGGTCAAATAGTCCCATAGACACCCCTTCTGTGCATGGAAACAGGATGGTTGGGGCCTGTGATTAGTTGGCTGAGAGGCGCTCTGATGCTGTCCTCACAGTTCCCTCTGCACCTGCTCTGCTTGGAGGAGCCTGGACCAGTAAGCAGTCCCTGAAGAGTGGAATGAAGAGAGTAAAAAGACTCTGTTCAGAGTCACTTCCTCTAGCAACTGCCAGGTGCCCAGGAAGAGTCTGCCAAGAATTGTGTTTTGGATTTTAAATGTCCCCAAAGCCAATACACTAATCACTGATCACCAGTGAAGGCATCAGTGGAAGAATGGTAGGGTTTTGGTGGTTGCCCTTGAAGGGGATCTTGAGCCTCAGTGTACTCACCTACATTTTTGCTTCCTGGCTTCTGTAAGGCCTTTGTCATGATACACTCTGTTGCAGCTGGTGAAGCAAACATGGATTGAAATTTCTGAAACCACGAGGGAAATATTTCTATTTTTAAAAGTATTTGCCTCAGGTATCCCGTCATAGTGATGGAAAGCTGATCAACACAGAAAAGGTCTACATTGGTACCTGTAAGTGCTCTTCCCATAGACCAAGGACAACAGCTGTTCCCAGGTATTACTAGTGAGACTGTGTGTGAACTGACACTGGAGGGTGTCCCCCTCCCCCACAGCTGAGCTGTGACACCACCCCTGTGCCCCTTTGTTTGTATTTATACACTGCACCCCCACCACAAGAGTAGCTACTCTCTAGACGAGATGCAGTTCCTGCACCCGTGTTACTGATCGTCCCTGGCACTGTTTCACTCTCGGGCAGCATGAGAAGGGAAGCCACTGTGTTGTTTCTCACAATCTGAGAAGAAACAGCAAAGTTAATTGAAAGGATTATAAGGAAGGACTTGAGAATTGAGGGAGTCATGTTCAGTTATAGGAGGCACTCTGGAGCCTTTCCCAGGTCAACACAAGTCTCTTCCTTCCCAGGTCCTTCAGCTGCAAACTGTTAATTCCTTAAAGCAGGAGCAGCAGCACCTCCAGTCAGGCTTAGGGTAAGACTCAGAACATGCTTCTGGGCTTCTCCCCACCCAGCAGCTTCTGGAAAACTTGGGGGAAAGCTGGTGGGAGGGGAGCTTGCTCAGAAGCTAGGCTTCCTATGAACAGAAGCCAGAAGCCCTATGCTTTGTAAAACAGAACACAACTGTTATCAGAATTAAGATTATTTAAATTGTTGTTTATTTGGTGGTGGTGGTGGTGGTGGTGGTGGTGGTGGTGGTGGTGTGTGTGTGTGTGTGTGTGTGTGTGACACGTGTGTAGTTATGCTTGCCCACAACTCTCACTCTCTACCATTTTACTTTGAGACAGGGTCTCTCATTAAACTGAGCTCACAGCTTTGGCTAGACTCCTGGATATTGGCTCCTGGGATCTGTTTCTCTCACCCCCAGCACTGGGGTTAAAGACCAGCTCCTGCACCTGGCTTTATGTAGAAAGGAGTCCAAATTCTGTTTGCTCAGCAAGCACTGCACCCACTGAGACATCTTCATGGCTCCTATTTTATTTATACTTTAAAAATAAGTTTTATTTTGTGTATCTCAGGCTTACAACATGATGCTATTGTAAGATAGTAAGATACTCCAGTTTTTATCATCTCACTTTTGTGTGCATGCGTTGAGACCAACAAAAACTTATTAATTTATGAAAAACTTTGGTTAGTACAGTTTTATGAACTCTAGCCCCACAGTTCTATGTTACAGCTCTACATTTGTGCACCCCACAATCTGCTACTGCGTGTGCATTTTAAAAAATGTACACCTTCCTATTTCCTCTAGGGCTCTGTCCAGCCACTATTAACACTGTTCTAGATTCCATGTATAACTTCAATCTCATAGTGTTTTCCTTTCTGTGTCTAGCTTATTTCATTTAGCGTAACTCTGAGACTGTCCATGTTGCTGCAAATGGCAGAATGTCCTTCTTTTTTGTTTGTTTGGTTTTTCTTGTTTTGTTTTTTGAGACAGGGTTACTCAGTGTAGCTCTGGCTGTCCTGGAACTAGCTCTGTAGATCAGGCTGGCCTTCAACTCACAAAGATCCACCTGGCCTCTGCCTCCCGAGTGCTGAGATTAAAGTCATGCACCACCACCGCCCAGACACGATGTCCTTCTTTATTGAAAGCTGAATAGTAGTCCATTTTATGTATGTATGTAGTTTATTTATCTATGCATCTGCATCTTCATGCCTATGGTGACATTGTTTATAAGAGCTATGGCATAGGAGCAAGCTAACTACTGTCTTTGTACTTTTCTCCCCTATCCCTTTGTGGTTTCCCATTCTCTACTGTATTTTCTTACTGTCTGCTTAGTTCCACATATTAGATTCCTGTAGCTGTCATAGGAAATAGAGTAGCTCAAACAATAAAGAAGTAATCTTCCCACCATTCTGGAGGCTAGAAGTTCTACTTCAAGATGCTGCAGGCTCATGGTCCCTTTGGAACCTGAAGGGAGAACCTGCTTTGCCCTGCCAGCTCCTGCTGGTTTGCTATGGCTCCTTGGAACTCCTTAGGTAGCAGCTGCAATCTCAGACTCCTTCATGTTATCACCACCACCTTTCAGAATTCTCTGGAAGTATAAAATGCAGCTTACCAGATGAGCCAAGAAGCAGCACCAATACCATTTGCCCCTTGTACAGTGAAGCTGTATGATGTTTATGAGTGCAATGATTTCTCTCTTGTTTTTTGTAACCTAGGAAATGAAAACCTGTCTGTCATCTATCTGTGTTTGCTTTGTTCATCTTAAAAATTTTATGCATCATGCATTTATTTTAAAACAATGTCTTTTAGATTCCAACAATTCCAAACCAGTAGGAGTCTTTTGGAAGGCTGAAATGCAAGGCATCTTCAGGATTTTGCAGATAATGAACCACATCCCCTGTGCCTCTTAAAGTCTCCAGGAGGCTGACAAGGGAAGCAGAGATTCTGCCGAAGAATGAACTATTCTAAGGCAAAAGATGGTGGCTTCCTCCCAGTATCAATGTGCTCCAAAGAAGATGAGATCCTTGTGTCCTCTGTGACCCTGGCTCTACTTATATTCCCCTATAATCTAACAGTGTTGGATTGGTGCCAGGTGACCATGATCCTGAGGAGTACACTCTGTGGGGTCTGGTGACATAGGTTCCAATCTGAGCATTATGACTGAGGAACTCAGTAATATGACCTTGGGAAGGGCATCTGACCTCCTCTATCTCTTCTACCTCCAGCTCTGCATCTTCAAAACTGAGGTAATAATCCTGAGAGTTGTCCCAAGAATTAAGCAACATGTGCAGAACATCAGGCATGGCAGTAGGCACATGCTAAGGGTCATTAGATGGTGGCTTTATAAGTAAAGGTAGCAACATCAAAGTAGTGAGAAGTCCTGTTTTGTAACAGAGATCCTGAATTCCGTTTGGACCTAGTTCAACAGAATCAGAGAACTATAGCACCGGCTCCAGCTCCTGCCCCAGGTTTTTGTTCATTGCAGTAGAAACTGGAGGACTACTGAACAATGCAGCATAAACTGTACTGACCCATGTCTCCCTCCAGGAAAGACCCAGAAAAAAAGCACCACAAAAATAACAACACACAACTCCCTCACTCCTTCTTCCCTGATCCTCTTTTCTCTTTCTGGTAACTTCCAAGAGGCTTGAGGTTGTGAATCAATCAGGATTTCAAACTGTAGCTGCAACATAGTCCCCAACAAAACCATTGATTGTCCCAAGTGATCAATTGTTGGACTCTTTGGTTGAGTGCCAGAATAGAAGTCTTATAAATAGTCTGTGTCCATTGAGGCCTGGGTCTGTGTCAATTTCTTAGGCTCACATTCAAGGCAAGAATGTAGTATTAGTGCCTAATTCCTAGTGTTGGGAAATTAAAGCTTCCCTTGGGGGTTGGAGGGAAAACACCAGCAATTGTGACAACTTGTCTGATAGTCTCCTGAGAGAAATTACTAAGGCATATGAATCTAAATTCTAATACTGGGCTTACAATGTGCATTATGACAGGAAAATAGTAGCTATTTTATAGTGCAGTGGGTAGAACTTCAAACAAAATTTCCTGAAGCTTGGATTTTGATGTCAGGCTTTTCTGTCTTATTCTTTTCCTAATTCTAGGTAAACTCTGCTTTTTTCTAAGATCCTTAAGCTGGAAAAAAGAATAATTTCTTCCAAATAAATATATCAATATGAAAATTTAATCTCATTAATATTCTGTATATATACCGAATATAATGTACACATAGATCATGTAGAAAAATCATTTGCTCAATTAGATTTTATTTCCTTAAAAAGGCATGAGAAGTTTAGTTTAGAAACTAAGACTTGATGAGAAAAAGGGTTGGTAAATGAGCTTTGTTACATTTTTGAAAATCAAAGATAAATATTTTAGTGTGCACTAAAATGTTAAAAATGGCATTGAAAGTATAATAAGTGGCCTTTTATGGGTCTGGGGAAGGCAGAGCCTATGATCCTCTGATATTTCCATCCCTGAAGCATGCTAGCAGAATTGCCTCTCTAGGAAAGTGAGCAGGGTTCTTTAGTGACTGGGATATGGCCATGCTGAGAAGACCTTGAAGATGGAATTAAAGCCCCAAACATTTAATCCTAGTTAATCAAAAGAGAGATTGTTCCAAGTGGACTTGGTATGGTCACATGGTCTCTATACAGAGATTTGAGTGTCAGAAGTGGGAGGAGTCATAGGCACTCTCACCAAGGTATCAAAGTCCTGAAGTTTCCAGAAAATGAATTAAAAGAGCATCTGAGTCTCAGGAGATCCAGTCTATGATAACACTGTGGTTACAGCTTTGTGAGATGTTCAGCATAGGTTGCAAGAATATTGTGCCTGAATCCCTGACCCTTGAATAGTATATTGTTTTAATAGTAAAAAGTTAGTGTAGTGTCTTGATTTGGTTAGAAGGGCTGTATATCTTGTATGATTTATTATCTATGGCTATAAAGTGATTTGTTATCAACAGCCATAAAGTTAGTGGTTAAATGAGTGGGGGGAGGGAGAGGGAGAGGGGACTTACATGTGAAACAAGCCTGTTCCCTAACTTGAATTAATAAAAAAAGTTAGTGGTTAAGTAACTTAACCAAAAGTAAGTTAAAATATTCTCTTATAATTCTGGAGGTCAGAACTTCAAAACCAGCCTTCCTAACTCAGAGTTAGACTGTCAGCAAGGATACTTCCTTCTGAATGCAGAGAGGAGGTTCTTGCCTCGTTGGGCTCCTTGTTTTCCTTGACTACTTCTGCCTTTAGTGAGTGTCTCTCCAATCTCCACTTACATCACTCCATTGATTATGTCAAGACAATAGATAGTCTAGGCTTCTCTTCCCATCTCAAGAGCTCTAAATCATGTTTGCATTCTCTTTTGGTTCCAAGGTGACATTCATAAATGCCAGGATCTGGCCTGTATCAGCCCCATGCTACAGATGCCATCTATTTCTGACTGATATCTTTGGGGCTGCAATTGGAACCAGCTGAGCAGCCCTTGTCCGACCCTGAGTCGGGGGGGGGGGGAGTGTGGATGAGGGGAAGCCTAGCTACCCAATGGTGTTAAGGATGAAACAGAGGCATCTTGTCATCTCAGGAGAGCTCTCCGTCCATACTGGAGACCACGATTTATTTCAGCATCGTCTTAAATAGCTTTCCAAAAGTGGAAACTCCAAACCTTCTAACCCCTATAATGAATGGAACTCTATTGCATTCCCAGTTGTGACTGCTTAAAGCATTGGACAATAAGTGTATTGACTAAGACACATGTTTGTCAGATGCCCTGGGGTTTTCTCTCCAGTGTTCTTAGAAAACAAATGTGAGGTCAAGCAGTCTTGTTCTGAATGTCTGTTCTAACTCCTTGGAGTGATGCTGAGAATCATTTATACCTGGTTCTGAGAGTTGATTCTTAGACCTCCTTAATGCCCTTTAAGCATCAGGTCTTCATGAATTGATGTCTTTGGAAGGCTTTGACTCTTTGTTGCTCTTTACACTGTACTGGATACTTTAGCAGCAGCAAGAGTGTTGTGTGAAGTCAAAGATCACTGCATGTCTAACTTAACACTCCACCTGTGGTTTTCTTGTTTTATTTATGAACAATCAAATAGTCAATGATTGCTCCCTGTAAGCAAACTGTAAGAAAAGGCTGGGTTTGTTCTTATTGTGAGAGTGAGATGCTTATGGAGTCATCACCTACTGCTTGGTCAAAGTCTTGGTGCATTTCAAAAGGTAAATTCAAGAGACTTATAGAGGCTTGGATTCTGGTTTAGGGCAGGCTTTTCAATATAAGGCTTGGTTGGAATGGGTAGGAGCCAAGATGTAATTGCTCAGGATTAGTGGATACACCAAAGCAAGATTGAGAGTCAAGGATTTGGAGAATCTTGGAAAGCAAACAAGTATTTTAGTTGCTCAATGATGTCTGTGAAGAGTTGGACAGTTAAATTGTTATTTAAATGTATTTCATAAAAGCTTCCAAAACAAACAATAAAGTTATTTGCAACCTTTATCTTCTTGAAGAATTTTTTCCTGAATAAGTGGGGTCAAGCTGATGAACACAGTGACATAACAAAATTATATACATATATTACACATGCACACACACACACACACACACACACACACACACACATATATATATATATATATATATATAGAGAGAGAGAGAGAGAGAGAGATTGGCACTGTAGATACAGATGTCTTGTTTTCACAACAAATATTTTTAAAGCACATATTCAGAGTTGGTGAGAATAAAATGATGAATAGAAGGGATATAGAGATGAAAGTCCACCATAGGAATAGCTTCAGTTATATACAGAAATAGAGGTTACTCTGACAAATGCAAGCGTTGTGGGATTACTGACAACAAGTGTTGATTATACTATGGTGCACTGGACAGATCTTCAACCAAGAAATCCCAAGATTTAGATTTCCATGCAGGCCTCTACTGACTTGTTATTTGTACACTTCTTAGTAATTATGCTTTCCTCCAAGTTACCTAATTCATAGCATGCCCAAGACCTCAAGGTTACGTCAGGAGCACAAAAAAATGAATAAATAAATTGAAAAACAAAAAAGAATTCATGAAGCATACTCCAATTTGAAAAATGTAAAACTATGCACCTAAGTAAGTCAGTCATGTTACCTAGGAAGCATAAAAATCTGAATACTCTGCTGTGGGAAAGGAAAGAGGTGTGGGTTACTTGGGGATGCCAGTGATGTTCTATTCCTTTATTGGCGTTTTTAATTATGCAAGTATTGGCATCAGGACCATTTTAAAACTGTGCTTGTGCATTTTTCAGTTTTCATATTTACATTTCACAACAAAAATATGGATGGCACAGCCAATACAATATGCTATCATCTGATGAGTGCTGTGACAGAAAGAGCTAAAAGAACAGTGGCAATCGCTACAACATTTTATGGCAGATTGAAAGTCAATGTGGAAGGCAAAAATGTGCTTTTGGTCAAAATTTCTTAAAACCTACTAAATGATGTGTTATAATGTTACAAGCATCTCTTACTAAATCCAACAAAAAGCATAGAATTAGATTTCCATAATTTTAAAACATGACATTAAATATCCCAGGAAAGAGATGATAAACTTGGTAAGGATGATATCATTGAAACCAAAGCAATATCAGTGGTAATAAGAAATAGGGAAGATAGAAAAAGAATATCCTGAGTGTGGTATCTTGGACACCCCCAATATGGTATATATTCAGTTATGTGGACATTAGCTTTTAAGCCTTCAATGGTCATGGTGTAGTCCATATAACCACAGAGGTTAGGTACAGAGTAAGGGACTAAAGGTGGAGGAGAGGATCTCCCAAAGAAGGGGAAATAGGATATATAGTTATAGAAAGTTAGGGAGAGACTGGAGCAGGAGGACTAAATGGAGGAGGGAGGGGAAGAGAGGATGAGAGAGAAGATATGGGAAGGGATAATTAACATTAGAGGGTCATTTGAGGGATCATATGGAAACCTACTATAGTAGAAAATTATATATATGAAAGAAATTTAAATGATGGAGTCACCAAATAATGGAGCCAACAAAACCCCAAATAAACATCTTTCACCACCAAGAGAAACCTCCAGTACCACAAATGGGTTGCATCTAATTGAGTTGTTGGCCAAGGGGGCTCCATGGAAACCCTCAAATAACCCCAGGCTATTTCCATGGCTATTGGTTGCTGATAGTAAGGCCCTATTGCTGAAGACAACACCTATATTACTCACTGAATACAGAGAAGTCAAGCTGGTGCCTACCTAGAGCCTTTACCCTTACTAACTAGTGTTCATGGTACTGGAAGTTACTGTGCATACCACCAGAAGAGAAAGGTAACACCAACCTAACTACAAACACTTTAACCTACTGTGGTGCCCTGGCTGACTGATACACTGTTGCAATAGTGGCACAAAGCTTATGGGAGTAACCAACCACTAATCACCTGGAAATAAGGCCCACTCAATTCAATGGAACCCATGCCTGACACTGTTCTCTGCTGGCCAAGAAACCTGAGACTAAATAGCTCAAGGACCTAGGGGAAAACCAAATAGTATTGTTCTGCTAAAGGAACATAGCAATAAAAAGACTCCTGAGAACATTTTGCAATACCCATAGATCAGTGTCTTGTTCAGCCATCATCAGAGACACTTCCTCCTGTAGTAAATGGGAATTAATACAGAGACCAACAATTGGACATTATGTAGAAAGTGAGAGACCTTGGGACACTCAGTCCTAAATGGCATGTTTCCATCAACCCCCCCCCACACACACACAAAGGCTCAGGAAGCTATGCAGAAGAGAAGATTGTAAGAGCCAGGGGGGATAGATGACACCAAGGAAACAGTGTCTTCCAGACAGAACAGAACTGACACACATACGAATTCAGAGCCTGCACAGGTCCATGCCAGATGGGGTCCCGGTGCTGAGAGAGGGAAGTGGACATGAGTTCCTGTCTCTAACCAAGAAGCTATCTAAAACTAACAACCACTTACAAAGGGAAGATTAGATTTCTCCAATGGAATCTCCATGGGTATATAAACTACACTTAAGTGCAAGCCTCATTCCAAACACTAGTTGGCCAACACAAAGTGAACTCAAAGGTATTTTTGAAGTTTTTTTTTTTTTTATCTTATATTACTTTCTTTGCCCCCCCCCCTTACTGGTCTTTTGCTTGTACATTACGTTGTCAGGTCTTGTGTCTTTATAGGTTTTTTTTTTTTTTTTTTTTTTTGTGTGTGTGTGTGTGTGTGTGTGTGTGTGTGTCTGTGTGTCTGTGTGTGTGTGTGTGTGTGTGTGTGTGTGTGTTGTGCCTTTTTCTTTAAATTCTAATTTGTTTGCTTATTTGATTTGTCTGTTTTTGTTTGTTTAAGAGAAAAAAAGAGGGTTGGAGTTGCATGGATGGGAAGGTTGGGAGGACCTGGGAAGGGATAAGGGAGTGGAAACCATCATCAGATATATTGTATGAAAAGAAATGTGTGAAACTGGAAATACGCCTAACACAAATATATATTTCTCAGAAAATATCTTTATGTAACACAGTACAATGAGTATATATATATATATATATATATATATATATATATATATATCAATGAACACAATATATAAAGAAAACCATGTGTACATAGGAAGAAAAAATAAATCACCCAAAACAGAATTAAACAGAAAAAAAGTCAACCAATTTGGTAGTTACTTGGAAACACAATATTCTTGACTCTCCACATGACCCGTGTTTATGTTAGATGATAAAATTCTCTCTAGCCATAGTTTAATTACCAAAATCACAAAATTGAATATTGCTGTACTATTTTTCCATCCTGAATCTATATGTACATTTCATCAGGTGTCCCAAATGGAATCCATTCTGTGTTTATGAGGAGCCATCAAGATTATGCTTTTGCTTATTGTCATGTCTCACTGGTGTTTCCCATCTGGGAGACTCATGAGATTTTGCTCCCCTTAGTCTTGATACTTTAGAACAATACAGGACAATCAGTTTGGATGTGCCTATTTTCTCATGAGTACATAGGGAGTCTACACTTCGATTGGCACTTCAGATGTACCAGCCTGTCCACATTTGTGTGTTAAGGTGGAGACTCTTAAGGATGCGTTTGTTCTGTTCCATGCCAACATGTTTTCCTTGACAGATCCTACCTACTAGCTCAGCTGTTTCTCCTGGAATATCCTCAATAACCAAAAAGGAAAGTGAAGCATAGCATCTTCATTCCAATCAGAGGATGTCCTCATGACTTGATGGTGATGAGCATTATGGGCATTTGGGGGTGGTGAATTAAGTCACTGAGTTTGTGCCAATATAATCTCTTGTTGGAGGACTTTGGTATCTTCCTGATTTGGGCAGTGTCTTGGATTAAAATGAATCAGTTTAAATGATTAAGCTGGATTAGGCTTCTTTAAATAGTTTTAAATTAGAAGAATATCCAACTTAGGCACAAGAAAATCAGCACCATCTAGGGGAAACACAAAGAATCCAGCTACGTGCCCCAGGAGTTTCTCCTTCAGCCACACAGTGTTTTCATCAAGAAGGCAGAAGAAAATGGAGAGGAACTGAGATTGACATAAGAATTGGGATGAGAGGACATCTTTATTAACTGCCATTTTAAAATGTCATTTGTCTATGAATATTTTTGTTGTCTTAATGGCTGTGGTTTAGGAACTCTTTGAGAACCATCTGAGGTCAACAGTACTGGTCACTGTAATCAAAAACCCAAAAGCCACAGTAGCTGAGGCCACACCTCTTAGATAGAATTTTCAGGTCTAACAAATGAAAACATGAAATGGACTATTTAAATTTAAGTTCACATAAACAAAAAATAATTTTCAAACATAAATACATCTCACATTGTGGGTGAGGACTTTACCTATCTATCCTAGTCAGGGAAAACTATTCCATCTTACTTTTCTCCCCCACCGTCCCTACTCTGCCCACCCCCCTCAGCTACTCTAGATAGCTCTCAAGTATAGCTGTAAGCATCCTAGAAAATCCTTTCTAGAGTCCTAACTTAACATTCCAGTGAGTCGTGGGGTGTCCATGATTGTAGAATCTGAAAGGCTTTACTTTGTAGGATAGAGACCTGCAAGAGACCACACTGTAACATGAACCATCGAGTTGCTCAGGAGCAAGAGAAGAAAACAACTACTTAAAAGAAATCAGACAAGAATCAAAGCTCTAGCTACCAAAGACTTAAGAGATCCAACAATTTGTATTTTCCCAAGTGTATTGTCTCATCACAACTACCCATTGCCACTGTTGTTTTACAGGAAGACCCCAGCACAGCCAGAAGCCAACTTTGTGTATAGACTATTATTTAATAGTTTTATTCCCTTGAAGTAATACTAGACTAAATCATAATCAAATAAACACCATCAAACAATGTTTGGCTGTTTCATAGAAGGAAAACCCTCCTTGTGTGAGGAAAATCCATCTGGAACAAATCGTTCCCGAGACTTCCAAACCACATTTTCCTGCGGTTACTTTTAGTGATGGTATGTTTCAGGTGTGCATGGTAACTAAGGATAGTTTCCTTAATGTCTTATTTTCCTTGGTACTTGGAGACCCAGTTCTCTCTAAACAATTAGACTTTGAGGTCATAGCTTCAAGGGACTCAAATGATACCTGTTGCTTTGAGTAAGAGTTGAACAAGCTTTTAGAATCCCTGGGATTCATATATGTCATCTAAGCCACTTTGCTGGGGGTAGGGAGGGAGTGTGGGCTATTTCGTGGAAAGAGTATGTCTTTAAAAGACAGTGGTTTCTAGGGGTCCTTTTAACCTTCAGCCCTTTCCTGAACCGAAGTGTCATTTAATTAATACCCATGTTCTATAAATTTCCATGCCTCCTTTTCACAAAGCTGGGTTGTGCAGATGGACATAACTCTCTTAAAGCAGGTCTTTAAAAAGTGGAATATGGATAAAGACACAGAGTGAGACAGTCAAGTGTCAAAAGAAATCTGTCGGCTTTTTGGTGGTTGAATAATTCAGAAGATTCATGGTAAACCAACTTCTTAATTTCCCGCTCTCCTTTCTAATTCTTTCCTATTCATCCTGTGATCTTTCTTTCCTCTCCCTCAAAGCTATTTGTTGTAGATATACTCTGGGAAGCAGGTGGCCTTCCTTATATGACAGCATCTGCTGCTCCAAATGAGAGAAGGAAGATCTAAAGGCTGAGGAAGTGAAGCCCATACCCCTACAAATGCTTTTTAAAAGCACAGCTTTTGTTTTTAGTTATTTTGTTGTTGTTGAATTGATTGCAACACTTTTATTGTTCACAATAAAACAAATTGTCTAAAGACAATGATCCTGCTACTTTCTATTTCTGATACCGGAGGTTGCTTCTTTCCAGTTTTTTTTTTTTTTTTTTTTTGGCTCAGGTCTCTTCCCTAGGATTTATAAATGGTGTGGGCGGCTGCAAATGCTTGAAGGATTTTCTTACTCCATTTGTTAATAATATTCCCACACTGAATCTAACCTTTGTAGTTGTGATTGCTAGTGACGTTTCAAGGGCACAGTGGTGATTTTTGTTTTGGGTTTTTTCTTCTTCATTCTTTCAGCTTGGAGGAAAAAAGAATTCCCAGGATGACTTCTGGCTGCTTATTATCACACCAAAACGAGAAACCAGAAAGCATAAGCCGGAAGGCTGAAATTAAAAAAAAAAAAAAGTCTCCCTTGAATGGATAGTGAGGTATGGCATCTAGAACAACATTCATATGGATCTGAAATCTAATCACAGTTCTGTCGTGTACTAAATTTGACGTTTTGCATTTTAGAGTCTTGCAGAGTCTTTGCATTTAGAGTAGGTGTGATGGATAATGTCACCTGCTTTACAAGAAGCAATGAGAGTTTTGAGATCTCATTTTCCTCACATGGATATATTAGTGCCAGTACCACAGGGTTGCAGGAGAGACTAAGTGAAAGTACCTTTTAGCACTTGTCTTGTAGGCTCTTAAGTGTCGGCTTTCGATGGGGCACACCACCCATTTCCCTGTCTCTCTGCCAAGCTCACACAAGCCCAGGTAAATATTCATGTGCAATTCCATAACAGTGAAGCCAGGATTCTTAATGAGTTCCCTGCCATGTACGAGAAAGACCTGTCCCAGCCTGTCACTGCTGCAGTGAACTTTGACTTATGAATAACTTCTTTTGTCTCATTCTGGAGACCCTTGAGGGCAGGGCCAGATTCAAGCCTACTCTTGGCAGCCCCTGCACAGAAAGGAAGTCCGGACTCATTTTGGCATAAGGCGTTTCTGTTTTGAACCTCTGCCATTTTGTCCCATTTTCTGGTTTATCGCAAAGCTATGAAATGTGATTGCACATTCCTGGAACTATGGCCTCATTCAGCCTTGGCATCAACAAAAGTTATTTGTCAACATTGTGGTCTCTTTTCTTGTTTTCCTGACCTATCTTTTCTACTCTAGACTGGTATTTCCATGCCCCAGGCTGGCTGGCTGACTCCTTAAGAGTAACTGATGTGGGACCCCACATCCTCGTGGAGCACAAATTCAACGTTTCTTGAGTAAAGTTCTAAAGATGATCAACTCAGTACAGCCTAAGTTTAGAAACTTTTATCATGCTCCAATTCTTTACAAATCTGCTTGCAATCAATTCTCAAGCTCTAGAGGACATCAATCTACTTTCTGCTTGTATCAGTTTATATTTTACATAAGTAGAACATCATAGTACATAGCCTAGTGGTTCTGGCATCTTTCACTTAAACTGCTTTCAGTTCATTCCCATCTCAGCATGCACTGGTGCTTTCTTTCTCTTGTTAGAAAGCATTCTACTATTCTTGTGGTGTCTTTGACCCCACTGGATCCTACAATCCTTCCTCCTCCTCTTCTGCAGGGTTACCCAAGTTCCACCTGATATTTGGCTGTGGGTCTGCATCTGTTTCCATTAATTGCTGTATGAAGCCTCTCTGACAATGACTGGACTAGGCCCCTATCTGTAAGTATAACAGACTATCATTAGAAATCATTTCATTGACTTTTTCCCCCTCAGTCCTGTTCGGTTCTATCTGAGGTCTCTGGGCTATCCAACCTCTCTAGTTCCTGGCCATCCAGGGAGTATCAGGTATGGGTTCCCTCTCATGGTGTGGACCTCGAGTTGGACCAGTCATTGGTTGGCCACTCCCACAAGTTCTCTACCACCATCACCCTAGCACATCTTGCAGGCAGAACAAATTGTAGGTCAAAACTTGTGGCGGGGTTGATATCCCAGTCCTACCACTGGAAAACTTGCTGGGTTACAGAAAATGGTGGGTATACTCCCCATTACTAGGGGCCTTTATTAGGGTCACCCTCATGAATTCCAGGGAGTTTCCACTGCACTAGGTTTTCACATTGCCTCCCATGTGCCCCCCAGTCCCAGTCCTCTCTCCCAGGACTTTCTCCCTCCACCCACCCTGCCTGACCCCCACCTCCATGCCCATCTCCACCCACCTTCAGTCCACCTATAAAATCTATTTCCCCTTCTTACAGTGGTCCATGTGCTCCCCCTTGAACCCTCCTTGTTACTTAGCTTCTCTGGGTCTGTGGATTGTAGCATGATTGTTCTTTACTTAACAGCTAACATCTACTTACAAGTAAGTACATAGTATGTTTGTCTTTCTGGGTCTGAGTTACCTCACTCTGGATGAGTTTTCCTAGTTCCATCCATTTGCCTGCAAATTTCACAGTGCCGTTTGTTTTTAACAGCTGAGTAATCCTCCATTGTGTAAATGTACCACATTTTCTTTATCCATTCTTCATTTGAGGTGCATCTAGGTTGTTCCACTGTCTGGCTATTATGAGAAACACTGCTACGGACATAGTTAAGCAAGTGTCTTCATGGTAGGATGGGGCATCCTTTGAGTATATTCCCAAGAGTGGTATAGCTGCATCTTGAAGTAGATCGATTCCCAATTTTCTGAGGAAATGCCATATTGATTTTTATAGTGGCTGTGCAAGTTTGTGCTCCCACCAGCAATGGAGCAGTGTTCTTCATCCAAATCCTGGAAGCATGAGCTGTCACTTGTAGTTTTGATCTTAGCCATTCTGACAGGTGTGTATAAGATGGAATCTCAAAGTAGAACACAGCCCACAGAATCAATCAAGCTGAGCTCATAGAGGCTCACAGAGACTAAACTGACAATTGTGGAGCCTGCATGGGTCTGACCTAGGCCCTCTGCATATACATTATGGTTGTGCAGCTTGGTGTTCCTGTGGGACTCCTAACAGTGGGTTTGGGGAGTGTCTCTGACTCTTTTGCCTGCTCTTGACACCCCTTTCCTCTTACTAGGTTGCCTTGTCCAGTCTTGGCATGAGAGTTTATGCTTAGACTTAATGTATCTTGTTATGCTGTGTTAGGTTGATATCCCTGGGAGGCCTGCTCTTTTCTAAAGGGAGATGGGAGGAGTGAATCTGGGGGAGAGGAGAAGTGGGGAGGACTGGGAGAGTGGAGGGGAGGGAAACTGTGGTTGGGTTGTAATGCATGAGAGAAAAATAACAAGAAAGTGTTCTACTGTACTGTGTACCATACTTCACATATGCCTTCATCAGCTCTCAGGAACTTAAACGATTTCCAAGTTTGAGTTATTAATGTTTCTGTGAACATTATACTCAAGTCTTTGCTTTTCTTTTTCAGATAGGTTTTTAAGATGGATCCTTTGCTAAAATCTGAGTGTAACTGTTTAAAGAATTTGCTAAGCTGCTTTGCAAAATGCATGGGTCAATTTGCATTTCTGTGAGCAAGGGTGAGGGTGCAGTTTCTACACATACTCTACCATACTTTACGTTGCTTTTCTTTTTTATTATAGCTATTTGAGTTGCTAGTGGTGATAACTCCATGAAGTTTTGATTTCCCCAATGCCTGCTGATATTAAGTAGTTCTAAATGTACTTGTTAGCTATTCATATGCCACTTTGCTGATTTTTTTCAACTTTTTTGTTTGAATTAGAAACAGGATTGTTTTACATGACAATCCCAGTTCCCTTCTCCCTTCTGTCCTCCCCTACCACCCCCCCCAACTAAAACCTTATATATCACATATCCTTTCTGCTCCCCCTGGATGGTGAGGCCTTCCATAGGGTATCTTCAAAGTCTATCGTATCCTTTGGGATAGGGCCTAGGCCCAACCCCGTGTGTCTTGGCTCAGGGAGTATCCCTCCATGTGGAATGGGCTCCCAAAGTCCACACCTATGTTAGGGATAAATACTGAACTTCTACAGGAGGCCCTGTAGATTTCTGAGGTTTCCTCACAGAAACCCATGTTCCTGGGGTCTGGATCAGTCCCATGCTGGTATCCCAGCTATCAGTCTGGAGAGCAAGAGTTCCCCAATATTCAGGTCAGCTGATTCTGTGGGTTTCACCAGCCTTGTCTGGACCCCTTTGCTCTTCACTAGTCTTTCTCTGCATCTGGATTCCAGTTCAGATCGGTGATTAGTTGTGGGTGTCTGCTTCTACTTCCACCAGCTGCTGGATGAAGGCTATAGGATGGCATATAAGTTAGTCATCAATCTCATTATCAGGGGAGGGCATTTAAAGTAGCCTCTCCTCTGTTGCTTAGATTGTTAGCTGGTATCATCTTTGTAGATCTCCAGACATTTCCCTAGTGCCTGATTTCTCTGCAAAACTAAAATGTCTCCCTCTATTATGATATCTCCATTCTTGTTATCATCTATTCTTCCCCTGACTCAACCTTTCTGCTCCCTCATGTCCTCTGCATCCCTCCTCTCCTCCCCTTCTCATTCTCCCAGCTCCCTCCCCCCTCCTCCCATGCTCCCAATTTTCTCAGGAGGTCTTGACCCTTTCCCCTTCTCCAGGGGACCATGTATGTCTCTCTTAGGGTCCTCCTTGTTTATTAGTTTCTTTGGCAGTGTGGATTGTAGGCTGGTAATCCTTTACTCTATGTCTAAAATCCGCATATGAGTGAGTACATACCATGTTTGTCTTTTTGCGATTGGGTTACCTCGCTCAGAATGGTTTCTTCTAGTCCCATGCATTTTCCACCAAATTTCAAGATTCCATTGTTTTTTGCCACTGAGTAGTACTCCAATGTGTAAATGTACCACACTTTCTCTATCCATTCTTCAGTTGAGGGGCATTTAGGCTGCTTCCAGTTTCTGTCTATTACAAATAGTGCTGCTATGAACATCGTTGAACAGATGTCTTTGTTGTATGAATGTGCTTCTTTTGGGTATATGCCTAAGAGTGGATCTTGTGCTAGGCTGATTCCCATTTTCTTGAGGAGTCACCATACTGATTTCCAAAGTGGCTGTACAAGTTGGCACTCCCACCAGCAGTGGAGAATTGTTCCCCTTTCTCCACATCCTCTCCAGCATGAACTGTCGTTGGTGTTTTCGATGTTGGCCATTCTGACAGGAGTAAGATGGTATCTCAGAGTTGTTTTGATTTGCATTTCCTTGATGGTTAAGGATGTTGAACACTTTCTTATGTGTCTTTCAGCCATTTTAGATTCCTCTATTGAGAATTGTCTATTTAGTTCTGTATCCCACTTTTTAATTAGATTGTTTGGTGTTTTAGAGACTAGCTTCTTGAGTTCTTTGTATATTTTGGAGATCAGCCCTCTGTCAGATGTGGAGTTGGTGAACATCTTTTCCAAGTCTGTGGGCTGCCATTTTGTCTTAGATGGGAGACACTTTGCTGATTTTTTAAACTGGGATGTTTTATTATTATTGAGAATGGGGTTCATTTATATTCTGGATGTAATTGCATCACCCCAAAAACTAATAAGTACTTTTACCTGTCTTAAAGCTTGCCTTCCTTCCTTTCTTTTTAATATAATATTTTTGTTTATTTGTGAATTTCATAAAATGTACCCCTTCACTTTTGCTTTTCATTCCACCTTCCCACCCTTGTGTCCTCCCCCTCCAAAAGAAGAAAAAAATACAGTAAGTCCAATTTGTGTTGCCCATATAATTGGAGTATGGTCAAATTCTCAGTGGCCAGCCCCTTAAAGATAACTAAGTCCATGTCATCATGTCCCCCACACCCACAAAAGCCATCAACTGTGAATAGGTGCACTTCAGCATCTTATCATAATTTTTAAGGACTCTCTTCAATGGCTTCCTGCCTGGACTGTTTCTTCTGGGCAGGGAGGTTGTCTCATTCTCAATTATGAGTCTGTAGTCATTGATATCACTACCAAAAAAAGCTTCTTTCCCAAAACAGCCAGCAGCACCAGAATCATGCACTTCCACATGGTTTCTGTCTGCACCCTGACCACAGACATCCACATGGCCTCCAGTGCCAGTATAGGAACAAGGACTTCAACATGGTCCCCAGTGGCAGCAATGGCCACTGACCTCAACATGACTTCCAGTGGTAGCACAGACCATGAACATCAACATGGCCTCTGTAGCAGCATAGACCACCATCATCAACACAGCCTGGGGCAGCCACTTGGACCATGGATACCAACATGGCTTCTGGAGGCAGCACCAATCATGGAGGTCTTTGGAGGAGGCTTAATCCAGAAAAATGAACATTTCTTCATCTCAGATATCTTGTTGTTGCTCAGAGCCAGGGCGATCATGCAACTGGGCAGTGTATTCAGAGCCTGGGTGAGTTCCAGACTTTTGCATACCACACTGCCAGCCCTATTCAGCAACAACATGCTCCTGTCTCCACTGCTACTTCATATATATATATATATATATATATATATATATATATATATTATATCCAATACACAAATACATATTATATATAATATATATGCTATATATTATATAAATATATTTGTAATAAATACATACTTATCCATAATATATAAATATGTGTATATAAAATGTACATTTATATATATAATATATAAATACACTTGCCATATATATTATATACACACACCCAAACAGCTTTACATGTGAATATTTATTTCAGTGAGTTGTTGGTCTGGCTCAAGTTTTCTTGTTTCTGAAGCACCATAAATACTGGACTATCATGGAGACTCATCTTAGACATCCTGTTGCTGCCCAGAGTCAGGGACATCTTTTGGCTAGGCAGTGGGTGCAGGGGCAGGAATCCCGAAAGCTCCAGGCCATTGCATATCTCCTGCCCTGGGCACCGGCCAACCCACTGCCTCACTAGGCAAGGTGCAGCCCAGAACTCTCCTCTTTCCAGCAGGGCAAGCTGTGCAAACTCCAGCAGCAGAGGCACTATGCCAAAGTGGCCCAAGTCTGCCAGCAGAACTGTCCTACTTAGCCATGATATGCTCCTCCGTCTACATTAGCCATGATATGCTCCTCCGTCTACCTCAGCACTCCCATACCTGCTGCTGCTGTGTCTCTAGTCTCCATCTCTTCTCTCTGCTGTGAGCCAGGCTCTGATCTGCCATCTTTTTTTTTTCTTTTCAATTTCATGAGACCGCCTTTAAAAAGTATCTTTCCCATAAGACCCGTCTTTTATAGTTATTCCTGAGATACTATGCACTCTGCAGCCTTATCCTCCACTGCCTGTAAGCCTCCAGTGGGTCTCCTAGGTTCATTAGAGCGCCTCTGTGGCCCATTGAGGGGGCTGGCAGCTGCCACTGTCTTCACTCCCCTAAAGACAGATTCTTACTTTTTGTTTTTCATTATTTCCTATTTATACATGTATTTCCTATTTATACATTTATGCATGCATGCCACAGTATGGCATGGTGAAGTTTCTGAACTCACCCAAAAAACTCTCAGCAGTAGCTCTCAAGGTACAGCACACCCCCAACTCCGGCCTCCCTCAGACTCAGAGCACAGCAAGTGCTCTTAGTTGCTGAGCCATCTCTCCATCCCTGCTAAGGGAAGGCTATGATGGGATAACGTAATCAGAATTACAAGTGGTATTTGTACAGTTTCACCTTGACTTTTCTAAACCTCTAAAATTAAAATTGGTTCAGAGCTGTCTTAGCAGGTTCAGTTCTCAATGGATGATCACGGTGGGGAGTCACACCAGGAAGTGGCAGGTATGGCATTAGGCGTGGGAAGCTGAGCCAGACAGAGTCCATCTTCTTGTGTAAAGATCTTCAAATGCTTGGGCTCAGGGCTCCAGGATGCATGTTCAGTGATAAACATGCTATTTCACAACATGCCTTCCATTGCAGAGCAGTGCCTTAGGATGCAGAGGGACATGAGCAGGTTCCAGTCTTATTGAAGGAAAAAGATAAAGTGAAAATTCTAACTGGAGGGAAATAAAACTTGGCTGTGGCATGGTTCAGCTTCCAGACAGACTTCAGGCCCAGGTTCCTTGAAGGTCTTGCTGCTGCCTTGACCTCAGGTTCTGCTATAGCTCCAGGCACAGGCACAGGGTGGGCAGGTGAATGAACTTTGAGGTCTTGGTTGCATTTATTGTTGGGTTTTGCATCTTAAATTCCAGGTCAGGAGGTTACATCCTTCTATTCCTTCCAAGATCAGAATCCTGGCAGGAGCTCTACACTCCTGAAGACTGGGAAGAGGGAGAGGATGAGTTTCCTCTCTACTCATGGAAACACTCTTTCTTTCAGAAATGCTTTGTGATTTTTATTGTGCAAATTCTAAATTCCTTTTGTTAGATTTGTGGTCATATATGTGAGTCTGTCTCACTTTTGTCAGTGGGTTAGATTGATTGTTGCTAGTTTGAACACATACAGTTAAGTTCTGAATGTTGATCTTGCATCTTGTGAACCTAAGAAGGTTGTCTTAGTAGTTTGACATTGGCCATGTACATCAGTGTTCCTGAAGCATGCACACGATGAAGATCATGTCACCCCTGAATACAGATGGGCCCACTTCTTCCTTTATGCTCTTTATGGCTGACTTTAATTTCTTACATAGAGAAGATTCTATCATTCGCCATTAACAACAATGTTAGCTGAAGAGTTCTTGGCTATCCTTTGAGCTGGCTAGTTTTTTTCTTAACTTGACACAAGTTAGTATCACCTAGGAAGAGGAAACTTCAGTTGAGAAAATGCTTCCATCCAACTGACCTGTCTGTTCAGCATTTCCTTGATTAATGACTGATGTAGGAGGTTCCTAGGCACTGTGGGTAGTGGCACCCAAAGGTCCAGTATTGTATAAAATACAGGCTGAGTGAATCATGGAAATCAACTCCTTTGTGCTCTCTGCTTCAGTTCTTCCCTCTAGGTTCCTGCCTTGAGATCCTGCCTGAACGTCCCTCAAGGATGCCCTGTGATCAGGATGTGTCAGCCAAATAAACTCTTTTGTTCCCAAGATGATTTTGGTTGGTGTTTATCACAGCCATAGAAAGAAAACTAGAACACCATTCAAGGGTATAATAGATTCCCACTGACAGGACATCAGGGCTGAGAGAACAAATGTAGACAGTATATCTCCACGTTTGGAATGAATCTCTCTCTACTCTTTAGCCACGTCACTGACTCTCCCCAGACATCTCACAAGGATCTAGTATGTTGTTACAGAGATTTAGACAGGCTTGGTGGATTTAGGCCTTACCAGAGAAGGGAAACTGCTCCTTGGGTAGTCAGACGTGTAACTTTATCGCAGTGAACTAAAATGCTTAGGTACATTGAAATGGCAGAAGTTGGGTCAGTAATATTCAGAGAAAAATTAAAAATTGTAAATGTAACTCATCACACACTCAAATTTAGTCTTTAAGAATGATTCCATAAATTATTTAGGAGGAAATTCACCGACAATATGAACTCTCTGACCAAATATAATTTACACATACTCACACTCACACACACACACACACACACACACACACACACACACACACACACACACACACACACAGTCTTTTGTATGTCAACTAAGTGAACACAAATGTCCTTGTGCTGTAAATACTGGACTTTTAACCTTTACTATAATGTAATAAACAGAATGTGTGTATCTTTTGAGCTAAGGGAAAGCTCTTTATCAAAATAGTTTAAAATTATTTGGATAATGCAGATTTTAAAAATTGTTTAGAGAAAGGAAAAACAGGAAGGAGAGTTTCTCGGCTCGTTGGTATCATTGAGTGCATCAAGTATGCATACTGCTTTCCTTACATTCCACTGCTGCAACAGTCAAATAGCCACATTTACCCTTCTATTGGCTTACCCCACTTCGTGTGTGTGTGTGTGTGTGTGTGTGTGTGTGTGTGTGTGTGTGTGTGTGTGTGTTGATTCTTATTATAATTTAGAGACACTAAATCTTAACTTCTAAACCTTTAGCCGGGCATTGCTGGTGCACGCCTTTAATCCCAGCACTCGGGATGCAGAGGCAGGTGGATCTCTGTGAGTTCAAGGCCAGTCTGGTCTCCAGAGAGAGTGCCAAGATAGGCTTCAAAGCTACACAGAGAAACCCTGTCTCGAAAAAACAAAAACAAACAAACAAAAAAACCAAAACCAAAACAAAAACTTCTAAACCTTTAAATACTCCACATTTCTGTTATTTCTTCCACATTAGACTATGTATCTACTACATAGAATATACATTGATGGGTTTCAGTGAGGAGACCTTGGAAATCTACGGGACCTCCTGTAGTAGTTCAGTACTTCTCCCTAGCATGGGTGTGGACTTTGGGAGCCCATTCCACATATAGGGATACTCTCTGCGCCAAGACACACGGGGGTGGGCTTAGGCCCTATCCCAAAGGACATGATAGACTCTGATGACACCCTATGGAAGGCCTCACCCTTCCTGGGGAGCAGAAAGGATATGTGATAGGGTTTTAGTTGGGGGGCGGTAGGGGAGCAGGGGAGGGAGAGGGAACTGGGATTGACATGTAAAACAATCTTGTTTCTAATTCAAATAAAAAAGTCAGAAAAAAAAGAATATTGGCTGTGGGTCTGGTATGACCAGATTTAAATTCTGGCCCTGGTCCTTAAATATGTGATCAAGCACAAATCATTTAATCTTCTATGCCTGAGTTTTCTTATTTATAAATTACAGATAATCATATCACATGCACTGAAAAATTGCTATGTAAATTATATTAGATTAATATTTGTAAAATGCTTAGAATCAGTGCCTGGCAAATAGTTAAAAACTACATTAATAATTATAGTGGGATAAAATATGAAAAATAATACATTTCAATTCCAAGTATTTTTCCCTTCAATTTTTACATGTATTTATGTGTGTGTTGTTTACATGTGTGTGCATTCATGTGTGCATTCAGAAGCAAGAGAAGAACATGGGATGTCCTGATCTACCACTCTCCACATTATTCTTCTCAGGCAGAATCCCTCACAGAATCTGGGGCTTGACTAGCGATGAGCAAGCCCCAGGAATCCTCCTTTCCGGCCTCTACTACCCCCTGTAATACTGGGTTTACAGGTGTGTACACAACCATGCTCAGCTATTTTATACAGGTTCTGAGGTTTTGAACTCAGGCCCTCATACTTGCACAACAAGCATTCTTACCTGTTGAACCATCACCCAAGTCCTTCAGTTAAACCTAAATGTTGTGAATAATGGAAAGTTTGAAAATAGCATCTCTGTTACTCTCCTCTCTTCCCTGAAAATACTTAATGTGCAGATCACAAATAATTGGTTTATTCTGAGATGATAAAACTTTGACACAGCAAGAGGTTATATATGTAGATGCAAAAGATACCTATAAGTCTTCAATATTTATATCTATAATATTCTTGGCCCTTAAATATCTCCTTTCTTGCGTCACATGTTCATAACCGATAAAAAAGTATGCTATTTTTTTGCAGAGCAGTTTAAAATGCAGAACCATTGAACAGAAATGACACAAATTCACCAAAGTCATTAAAAAGAATAATTTTCAGGGTTACCTTATGTTTTTTTATGGGCATGGGGACCACATGCCCATGAGATGCAGATGCCTGCAATCTCAGCCCTCTGGAGTCAAAGACAGGCAGATCTCTGTGAGTTTAAAGCCAACGTGGTCTTCATAATGAATTCCAGGACAGCCAGGGATCCATAGAGAAACCCTATCTCAAAATAACAAAAATTAAAAAAAAATAAGTTAATACAATTGTGAAGAATGTGGAGATAATGTTAATCAGTGTCTGGGTGCCATATGGACTATATCCGTTAAATTGTCTATTTATAAATGCAGATCAACACTCAGTTCTGTTTTTGTAATCATGATAGAATTTTATCTCTCTTGTGCAGTGCTGGTCACCTAGTTTGTGCTTTCAATTAGAGCTTTTAGTTCAGCCACTTAGCTGATGTCCTTCCAGGAGCTGTCTCTGGTCTCTCAAGGCCAACAGTAAGTTGGGAGCTGTCTAAGGGCAGCAGAAGGCTCAGATAGTAGATATTCTACAGTACATGCAAGTCAGAAAGAGGGGCCCACCAAACCCCTCATGCATATGCAACACCAAATGGAGAGAAAAGATTTTCACAACAGGGAAATGGAAAGCAGCTAATATAGTCATAGAAAATTCAGGTGGGAGTCTCGATCTGTTCAGGCTACTGTAGCAAAATGCCATATACTTGGGAGGACTGTAAGATGCGAAACCTATTAGTTAAAAGGTCCAGAGGCTGGAGATAGGGAAACCGAGGCACCTGCAGATTCACAGTCGATGAATTCTGGGGTGGGTGCTAGTGTTCTCAATCAGCTGGCTGAGATCCTATTGTTCCACCTGGTTAAAAACTGTATACCCACAAGAAGCTATTCAAGCACTGGGGCTCAGCAGCTTTTGTAGTCCTCCCTGTCTGACACTAGGATGCAGAGGTGGTAGGGAGGTGGGAACAGCAGCAGGCTGTAGACTTTAGCACTCGGTTTTCCTGCACACCAGGAGTGTTGAGACCCTTGACTCCATAGCTCTCATAGTTATTCTGTCATCCTGGGCACTGGTTTCCTTAGCTCTAGGCAGCAGTTGGCCTCATAGCTTCTGGGAAGGCCTGACCATCGGGATTCCCTAACCCTTAACAATATCCAATGCTGTAGTTCCAGACTTGTGGTGTCTGAGGTCCCTGGCTCTAGGGCTTGGCAACCTTCTGAACCTTTTGCAGTGACCAGAGCCTGCAGTTTCTCTCCTCTGATTATATAGCCTTTTAGCTTCTTTCGGCTCCAGACTTCTGTCCTCTACTTCTGCCACCGCCTTGTTCTGTCTGCCCCTGCCCTGGCTGCTGTTTTGAAAGGTTCATTAGCCTCTTCTTCAGCTGTCACACAACCGGCTAGCTGCCTTGCCACTTCTGCAGCTTAGCAAGCAAAGCCTTCAGTTGCTGCAACACCAGGAGAGGCAGCATAGCAGTCTCCCAGTCAACTCACTAAGAAAGCCTGAACAGTCTGCTTGCATAGATGATGCTTGTACCAATCAGCACATTTCACATGGAAATGAAGGTTTGTTGCACCAATCACAGCCTTGCCTTTTTAATACCAGTCACAGCAGTGGCTCTACCGTGACACCAGGAGAAACACACCCCATCTGACCTACATGGAAATGGTTGCAGGGTCATGCAGAGTTCATCAAAGCTTGTAATAGCTAAAGGTCTGGCACAAATTATTAAAAATGGTCTTGGCTGAGGCTGGGCCTTCAGAAGCTGGGCAATCAGTTGTGGTCATTGTGTAGTTTTCTCAAGATATCCATGGAGTATTCAAAATGACTGGTGCTGGTACAACTGTGGTCCATGTGACTGACTGACAATACTCAAGGCAGTAGAGGAGAGTCTTACAGTTGCTTATCAGGGAGTCAAATTTACCCTCCTCCAACATGTTTGCTTATTTGCAGGAAAATAAACATGAGAAGGAGCACTTATAACGAGATCTGAACTTATTACTAACACTAATGATTTTGGCATTATCTTTAACAAGTCTTAACATCTCAGTGCCCTGGGGAGATGTAGTCCCTTATACATCTCCCTGCTTCAAAAGCAGCCATCTTTTTCTTTCTTTCTTTTTTTTCAGTAACTACACATGCAGATAGTGAGGGAGTTCTCTGGGGTCTCTTTTAAAGGACATTAATCCCATTCATGAAGGCTCTGCCCTTGTGACTGTAACACTGACTACTGGATTTCAGCCTATGAATTTTAAAGGACCATAGTGCAGGGATGGGGTGGGGGTTGGACATGGAGACCAGCATAAGGAAATAAGTCAAAACAAAAATGCCTTTTTGAAAAGACTGAGAAGGAAAGCAAACAAAAGGAAGTAAAATACAAACTGCATGAAAAATCTGCCCTTCCCCCAAACTCCTTTTATGCCTCTCTTCACTGTGTGGTAGAATGCCCTGGTGACCCTTTGTCATCTCTCTAGGGCATGAACAGTTCAGTGGCCAACAGTTAGCCACTTATCAGACTGGTGGCTAAGGGAAGGAAGAAGATATCTAGGGGCTCATGGGAAGGAAAGAACATCTAAAGGCAAGGAGAGTGAAGCTGAACAAAGATGAGCCTTACACATCACAAGATGTATATCCTTTACAAGATGGCCATTAAGGAAGGGCAGGCAGGCAGGAATGGAGCTCAGCGGTGGAGTACTTGCTTAGCATTCACAAGGCCCCAGGTTCAATCTCTAGTTCTGTGAAAATACTTTTTTAAATGAAATAGAAAAGCCTGTCTCGTTTTGATTTGCCATATCTCAGTTTTAAACATTTTAATTTGGCAAAACCCAAATGCGGAGTTCCTGCTTTTAAAACAGTGGAGGTAGCGAGGGAGGATGAAATCCATATGTTTCCGATTCATTTACACAAACTCATTGAAATTCAGCTCAGTGTAGGGCGATTGAATGTCACTTAGGCAACACACAGCACAGTGATCGTTTTTAAGCCATTTTTGACGCTCCAGGAAGTCTCCAAGAATAAACAGCACGAAGCCCCAAAGGCCTCACAGAGCAGCCTGAAAGGGAAAGCCAAGAATATCTGAACCAGAGTCTCCATTTCCAGATTCAACAGTCAACTGTGAAGAATCCAAGGATATTTTACGATGCCCAGGAGGCAGGGAAACAGCAGTCGGGCCATGACAGAGAGGCTCACTAGCAAACGAGATGAAAAGACCGCACCAAATTCAAATGGAGGAGACAGTGGGATTCTGTGTGGGGGTGCGTGGAGGTGGATGGAAGAAGAAAAGGTGCCACAGTGAAAAAGAGACCAGAAGACAATCAAAGGGCTAGAAACAAGCCCCATCATTAAAGAACAAAATTTTAGGGCTGAAATGTTAATGGGGTCCCTTGACTCCCTATGTCAGGGTTCTGTTGCGTTTTTATGTCTTGACTTAGTAGTCCCCGAGACACTCTCCATAAACGCAGGATTGCAGGTGACCAGGCAGCTTCCACGGTAGTAGAGGAGAAAGGCTGAAAACAGAGAACTGAGGCGAGGTAAGATTCTGCTTTGTACAGTGGGGAAGGTGATGGTGATGATGCTGATACTGGGATCTGTTGGGCTTGAGGAGGCTCAGACATACCCATGGGGCAACATGAAGGAAGTGATCGGATCTCTATATTCTGGCATCATCGACAATACTGAAATCTGAGAGGAGTTGAAACTTGCGAATAATAATAGGTAATATAAAGTGAATGCTTCCATGTCCCAGGGACTATTTTGAGTGTTTCATAAAAATCCTCCAATTTATTCTTAGAATGCCCTGTGAATCAGGAACAATAATTATCTAGAACATTTATAAGAAGATAAGGCACTAAAAAAATTCTGTGTGAAAATGAACACACCCAGAGCAAAGCCTACACTCAAGTAATGTGAGAGGTCCCCAGTAAACCATGAAAGCATAGCACCCAATACTTGGAGCTTTGAACTAGGCCTGCAGTGTTCCACACCATCAAACGTCATCAAGGATAAGCACACATTGTTTAAAAACGCTTCTAAACTATAGTACAAAGACCACAAGCAGATGGACAAAACAACAATCAAAAACTTCAAACCCAGTGCTAACACAGTAACAGATGTGAAGAATGACTTTGTCTTCATCTGGGGTTCAGTAAAGGTAACTTAGTGAAGGCTATACCCACAGCACAGTGGCTGGCAGTACTGTCCTATGCAAGTCCACAAAGTCAAACTCTTTAATCATAGGCATAGCTTCTCAACTCATACTGCTTTATCTCCTATTAATCCTTCTGAGGTATCTAAGACATCCTAGATTAATGTGATTATTATTGCTTGTTTTAGCTTGCATGGAGGTCAAATTTCATGTATTCTAAAAATCTTAAGTTAAACATACCCAAGTTAGACTGGTCTCTGTCTCTAGGTCTCTGTCTCCCCCTCCTCTTATCCTCTATATATACTAGGGATCAAACTGAGGCTCATGAGGGTCTTGCACAGGCTGCTGTATCACATAACATCAGCCCCAGGTAAGAATTTTAAACATCAAGTATAATTTTATCATTATAAAACCATCTTTATTATTTTTAGCAGGGTTTTGTCTGACAGTTTGATAGTCATAAAAACATAGTCTTGTTTTTATTTTGTTTTATCTTCACATAGCATTGCTTTTCCTACCTTCATAATCTAAATTAACTCTAGTTTTTTCTAAAAGTACATAGTTGCATTTGTATTATTTACTTATATATTTGTTTTATTATTTGTTTTGATTTCTCTGTGTGGCTCTGACTATCCTGGAAGTTGCTCTGTAGACCAGGCTAGCCTAAAACTCAGAGATCTGCTTGCCTCTGCTTCCTCCTGAGTTCTGGGATTAAAGACATGCACCACCACACCCAGCCTTGTATATGTATTGTTATCCATTCAGATATTGATATTTTAAATATGTGAATATTTATAAAACCAAAAATGTTTATATTTTCAGCTGTTGCATTTAGTCCATTTATATTCAGTATAACTAGAGATACATTTACAGTAAAATTTGTGAAATTTTAAGTTGTATACTGATGGGGGGTGTCTTTCTGTATATATTTTTTTCTTATTGGCTGATGAATAAAACACTGATTGGCTAGTAGAGGCAGGAAGATAGTCAGGACTAGGAGATGAGGAGGAGAATGCTGGGGAGAGAGAAGAGAGAAGCTATGGAGAGACACCAGGTAGAGACTGGGAAAAATGTGCCTGGTCTTCTTTGATAAGATAAGGCCACATAGAAATATATAGATTAGTAGTTATGGGTTAATAATTGAGAGAGAGCAAGCCAGTAAGAAGCCCTAGCCATCGGCCAACAGTTTTATAATTAATATAGTGTCTGTGTGTTTATTTGTGGCAAAGTGGCTGTGGGACCAGGTGGGACAAGAACCTCTGCCAACAGTATACCTTAATTGAGTTGCTCTTTTCCATCTTTCTAGTTGTGACATCATTGCAACAGACAACAAACTACAATGCAATGAACTATGCTAGCATCTCACTAGCATAACCTGTCATGTCCAGGTTATGTTGTCTATGAAATTTTAAAACCTGACTCACCATTATATTAATTCAAGTTCAAACACAAGCTTTCTCTACTATCCTAGGTACTGTGCTTGCTTCACTGAGGTTCTTTTAAAACTGAAATGAACTTAATGTATTATTATGTCCTTTTATGCATTTATGAAGATGCTTTGAAGACAAATTCAAATTTATGAAGATGCCTGAAAAGCACCAGGCCACAGACCTTACCCCAGGTCTTCCTTGTCTTCTTCTAAGATGAACATGTTGGGCAGATTGAAAAACACTCTGGATTCTTAGAGTCTCATAGACTTAGAAACTTCAATTGGCTTGCAAGTAGCTAGCCTTATTTATTTGTGTGTGTGTGTGTGTGTGTGTGTGTGTGTGTGTGTGTGTGTGTGTGTTTCCTTGGTCTGTTGAAACCAGGTACCTTTCATTTCCTTGTCCCCACTCTGATGAGTTCTGTAGTGTAACTGGGACCTGGAATGTGTGTCTCAGGGCCTCCCATCAGCTACTCTCCTACTAGAGCTCCCACATTTCTTTCTCACAACAGCAAAATCTGTACTCCTTTGTTCATTTTCCTGAGTGGCTGCTTGCTCCATTGCTGATTTCCTTGAGCAGATTTGCTATATGTCTAACTTTCATTCAGGGACTTCTGCAAACCTCCCCAGTCCCTCCATTTTATCAGTGACAGCAACTCCTTCATGGTTGGGTTGCCTCTATGTCTCCCTCATGATTTGCCAGTGTTGACCATCATTGTAACCAACCACCCATGCTAAATGCTTACTGTAGCTTAAATGTTTTTTGCCGTGTTTTTGTGTGTGTGTGTGTGTGTGTGTGTGTGTGTGTGTGTGTGTGTGTGTGTGTGTTAAGGAGTGAATTAAAGATTAAAATGATGTGTTTCCACTTTTGTGACTGTAGTCCTCTAAACTGCTTGGGAATGGTTAACTATTAAACTAGAGCCAACTAGATGCTCCAGGATAAGAGGCCGTTGAAGTCACTGAGTAACTTAAAATACTCAGGGGTATGACACTATGAATTATAGAAACACTTTGTGGGTGTTCAGAGATAGTTGTTGGTTGAATAATGTTTTAGTTCTGAAACAATAAACATCATAAAGTAAAAACCAATTCTTTTCTTGCTTGAGGTACTTACTCATTCTCGGAAATAAAGCAGAGCTGTCTCCCATTTGACTATCTTCCTATTGTTAATCCCAGAGAAGTCCCTTCTACATATACTTGTTCTTTAGTATCTGTCATCCAAATGGGATAAGATTCCTGAAGAATGAGTTGCTGGGACTGCTGTTAAAATATCATCTAAGAGCTAAAATAAAATGTGGGGAGCAGCCAGTTCTGGGCCTAAATTATTCTGGGGGGTGTCTGAAGCTTAGTTTTCATATAGAATTGATTCCCCTTAGAAATATTGAGGTCCCTGAAGAAAATGGAGCAAGAGAAATGACTCCAGAGTGCTCCGGCTTTTCTTAGAGATGGTTCAGCTCTTTGGCGCTTGCCTTCCCAGCTGAAGCTGCGCTCTTGTTTTATTTGTCTCAATGCCTGTTTCAGATTTTCACTTCCTTGTTTTGAATGTTGTATCCTTTAATTACTTTGTTATACATGTGCCAAGAAGAATATTTTTCAGTCTAACTCTGTGTGCCTGAAAAACACGAAGCAATTTCTCTAAATAATATCCCACTTGACACATTATTGGCATGTGCTGCTTTCCTTTAATGTAGGCCAATGTAAAAAAAGCTTTTCACCAATGTAGACAGCTCTTCATACCAGATTTGATCACATATGCATGCTCTACTATGCTTCAGGTGGTTAAAAGTGAGATGCTGATAAAGCTGTCTCCAGGTTTAAATCGCCCAGAAAATTACTTGTATTTGAAAGGGATAGCCTAGGAATGTTCAAAATATTTCAATGTCAACAAATATTTACTAGACATCTACTATGTGACAGACTCCCCTCTAAGCAGTACGTGGTTTTAACAACTAATGTCACAGTTATATGTGGGGATTAAAATGAAACAAGTTATTAAAGCACTTAGTGTTGCCTTTGGCATGTAGTAATACTCAATACATGGAATTTAGTCTTCATCATCAGGCATCCTGTATTGAAATCTCATGCTTTAAGTGTAGGTCAACTGGTCATTTGCTTCAGGATCCTGACCTTGCCTTTTTTACTTCCCATATTATCAGCTTGAACCTAACTTCTGACTCATCTGCTTTGCGCACCTGCTGTTGCTATTATCTATATGTTGATAATATGTGAGCTTGGCTCCTGCCATGTTTTGATGGTGCTCCCACCTAACAACTGCCGAAATTCTAATTCCTGACATGATGGGTATTAGGAAGTGAGACCATTGTTAGGTGACTAGACCACGAGAACTGAGACCAGGTGACCTCATGAAGGAGACCCCACAGAGTTAGCTCTTCTTCTGCTACTGTAATTACTGTGAAATTACAGGAAGAAGACAGCAATCTAAGAGGATACAGGGCTCCTGTGTCCTTACCTTATAGTGGGAAATTACCAATACAGAGTCAGGTAGAAATATAAGGGTATTTAATAGGGAAAAGCCTTACTTACAGAGCAACCTAGCCAGCCGGCGTGGTAGTGGTCTGTACAGCAAGAAGCAAAGAGAGAGCGAAAGGGCAAAATGCAGTCACACTACGTCACTCTGACCACGCTCTCACAAGCGTGGTCAGGCACACCTGTAGCCAGCCCCTAAGTAGGCATGGCTACAGCTTCCCCTACAACTTACCTGACACTCAATTGGCCAGTATCTTGACCATGGACTTGATAGACTCAAATTTCTGTTATTTATAAGCTACCCAGTAGCCAAAATTGACTAAACCAATTCTAATTTCTGCTTTTCATTCCTTACTTTAGTAATGCAACTGCTCATATTTAATCTGGGTTTCACTTTAGCCTAGAACTACACTAAATGCTTTGCCAGTATCCATTCAACCTTATTGCTCTCCTTTTTTCACTCTTTAATAACTAGGGCTTAGTATTGTAGGCATCTCACTGGGACTTAGAAAGGGGGAGGGCTAGGATTTGCTTCCAGATGACTTAAGGCCAAGTCTGTGATCTTAAGTGCTAGGTCCCATCACCAGAGCCTTGGAGCTTCCATGTCACTTACTTGTCCTAACTCCAGGCCATGCAGAAAGTGTTACCCACCCATGTTCTTATGGATTTTTCAGACCCTAGCATCTCAAAGTTCTAGTGTAAAAAGCTGAAGAGTTGTGTAAGTTAGGGTTAGGGTTATTATTACTATTGGACACAGAGAAGAGGAACTTGAAAAATAAAATCACGCTTGGTGTGGTGCTACACTCTTTAAGGTCAGCATTCAAGAAGCTAAGACAGGAGAATTACAAGCTGAAGTCCAACCTGGGCTACAAAATGAGACCCTAACCCACAATTCATTACTTAAAGAAAATAAAAAAGAATAGGTAGATAAAAAGAGGCATTGCTTTTATGAGAAAATTGAAGCAGTACCCTGGAGGTTTACTGTGAAGATAAACAGTTTTAAGGTGGACACTTTTTGATTAAAAAAAAAATAAAAGGGAGCCAGCAGGAAAATGGGAATAAGTCTACCACAATATCCAGCAATCCCACTCTTAGGCATATACCCAAAAGAAGCACAGTCATACAATAAGGACATCTGTTCAACGATGTTCATAGCAGCACTATTTGTAATAGACAGAAACTGGGAGCAGCCTAGATGCCCCTCAACTGAAGAATGGATAAAGAAAATGTGGTACATTTACATAGTACTACTCAGCAGAAAAAAACAATAGAATCTTGAAATTTGCAGGAAAATGCATGGAACTAGAAGACACCATTCTGAGCGAGGTAACCCAATCACAAAAAGACAAACGTGGTATGTACTCACTCATATGTGGATTTTAGACATAGAGTAAAGGAATACCAGCCTACAATCCACACTGCCAGAGAAGCTAGTAAACAAGGAGGACCCTAAGAGAGACATACATGGTCCCCTGGAGAAAGGGAAAGGGACAAGATTTCCTGGGAACAAGGGAGGAGGGGGAAGGGAGCTAGAGAATGAGAAGGGGAGGAGAAGAGGGGTGAGGAGGACATGAGGGAGCCAAAAGGTTGAGTTGGAGGAAGAATAGAAGAAAACAAGAAAGGAGATACCATAATAGAGGGAGGCATTTTAGGTTTACAGAGAAATCAGGAGCTAGGGAAATATCTGGAGATCTACAAAGATGACACCAGCTAACAATCTAAGCAACAGAGGAGAGGCTACCTTAAATGCCCTCCCCTGATAGTGAGATTGATGACTGAGTTATATGCCACCTGATAGCCCTCATCCAGCAGCTGGTGGAAGTAGAAGCAGACACCCACAACTAATCACTGTACTGAACTGGAATCCAGTTGCAGAGAAGAACGAGTGATGAGCAAAGGGGTCCAGACCAGGCTGGTGAAACCCACAGAAACAGCTGACCTGAATATCCGGGAACTCTTGCTCCCCAGGCTGATAGCTGGGATACCAGCATGGGACTGATCCAGACCCCAGGAACATGGGCTTCAGTGAGGAGACCTTGGAAATCTACGGGACCTCCTGTAGTAGTTCAGTACTTATCCCTAGCATAGGTGTGGACTTTGGGAGCCCATTCCATTTAGAGGAATACTCCCTGAGCCAAGACACATGGGTGTGGGCCTAGGCCCTATCCCAAAGGATATGATAGACTGTGATGACCCCCCTATGGAAGGCCTCACCCTCCCTGGGGAGCAGAAAGGATATGTGATAGGTATGGTTTTAGTTTGAGGGGGATGGTAGGGGAGGAGGAAGAGTGAGGGAACTGGGATTGACATATAAAACAATCTTCTTTCTAATTAAAAAAAAAAAAGATGGCTCGGCAGATAGAGGAACTTGCGTACAGACTTGACAATCTGAGTTTTATCTGCAAATACCATAAGTGACAGGAGGTAACTGATTCCTGAGGGTTGTCTTCTGACCTCCACAAGCCTGCCATGGCATGCACAGAGGTTCATGCATACATACACACCCACACACATATACACATACACACACAGATACACACATGCATACACACAGAGATACACTTACATACACACACTACAACTAGTGATACTACTACTACTACTACTACTACTACTAATAATAATAATAATAATAATAATAATAGTAATAATAATAAAGTAGAAAAGGCCATAAGCAAAACCATGTAGTAAGGGAGATTCCTCAGGGAAAGGACCACAGGCAGGGACTGCAGTGCAGCCTTCCTTCCTATCACTGTAAGCAATAGGCTGCATCTAAATGTATTATACATCCTCTCCTCTCTGAAGATGTCCAGGCTCCACTGCAGCTCCCTCTCATTTTCCTCTCACTGCTCCCTGGACCACCACATAGCATGCTCTGAGCTGTAAGCAAGCCAACCCTGCCCAGCATCCTCCACATGAAATAGTGTTTCTATCCCCGAGGACATATGGCTTCAAGACAAAGATGGGCTTAATTTGCATTTTTGATGACAAAACCAATTTTAAATGTCCATGACAAATGCTTGGTGCTTCATTGTGGCTTAAGGTTGGGCAGTGTCCCCATAAGTACTTCTTTATGCTGTAAGTTCCAGCCCCCAGATGGAACAGAAAAGCCTATAGTAACAAAGTAATTCCTTTTGCATTTCTTTCCTGCATCCCTCTTTCTTTATTTCTTTTCCTTCCCTCCCTCCTTCCCTCTCCCTCCTTCTTCTCTTCCTGTCTTTCCTCTTTATCCTCTTCCTTTTTTATTTTGTTTCTCTCCTCCCTTTTTCCAGAAGTGCTTAGATGTTATGAAGGATGAGTGCCAGCAAGTGTCGGGACACTTGGTGGCCACCCCTCTCAGGGAACACTTGTGTCCCCTTTATTCTGGGCCATTCATCCCCAATATCTTGTCTTCCAAAGCATGTATGTGTTGGCCCCATGAAGGTACTTTATAGATGAAACAAAATGGAGGACATCCTGCCCATCAGAATTCTTTGCAAAGGAGAGTTTCCAGGGCTCAGAAAGACTTTCTCTCTCTCTCTCTTTTTTTTTAAGATTATAATATAATTATATAATTTCCCTCTTTCCTTTTCTCCCTCCAAACCCTCCCATATACTCCTCCTTGTTCACTTTCAACATCATGGCCTCTTTTAAAATTGTTACATACATATGTAAGTATATATGTACCTTTATATTCCTAAATACCTAAGTACAGCTTGCTCAGTCTGCATGATGTTATTTGTAGGTATGTTTTCCATGTTGACCATTCGGTACTGGATAACCAGTTGATGTGCTCTTCCTTGCAGAAGACTATTTCTCCAGCTCTCAGCATTCCTTAGTTGCCTGTAATTTTTTTGTGTAAGCCTGAGGCCTCGTGGGCTTTCTATTCCACATTTGCATGTCTATTGTTGTTCTTGTCCAGACCATGTTGAGGCAGTCATGTTGGAGAGACATTATGGGTGTAGCCTCTGACATTCCTAGAAGACATAATCTCACAGGAAACTTCCTGGTTCTCTGGCTCTTAGAATCTTCCCTCCCCTCTTCCACATTGTTCCTTGGGCCTTAGGTACAAGAGTTGTATTGTCGATGTATCCACTGGGACTGGGCTGGACAGCTCTGCATTTTGATTGGCTGTGGTTTTCTCTAATCGTCTCCATCTGTTATGAAGAGAAGTTTCCTTGATGAAGGGTGAGAACTGTATTTTTCCATGAGTCTAAGTACAAATATTTAGAATATAGTTAGGGATTATGCTGGTTTAGTAAAGTGGTGGTTATAAGTTTTCTCCCAAGATCCATGACTTCACATGACTCTAAAGCCAGCCTACCAAATTCAAAGAGCATTTACTAGTTCTGCAATCCTGGTCACATCATTTGACCAGTGGCACCTTGGTTTCTACTCCAGTGTAATTAGTCACAATGAAGGTAATTTCACTGCAGAGTTATGAAAAAGCTAATATATAAATAAAGCCAGAAGAAAATTGTATGTACATAGTAATTATATGTAAGTGTCTTCTTTTTATGTCTTACTGGAGTATATTAATCCTCACCATTCTTTCACTTTGAATATACTGTCAGAGAAGTCCATACTTCTGCAATAACGTGTCCACTGGTGTGACTACCTGATGACTTCTGTGTTCCCTTAATGCTGGAAACAACCCTTTCATATGACACATCCAGTGTTGCAAACTCATTCAGAGTAAGTCCTCAGTACAGTTTTGCCAAATGCACAAATGACTGTCCTGAATAGAAATGTTAAAAGCAACTAAATTATTTATTGAATACAATGCAAACATTCTAAGTACTGACTCTGTGCCAGACTTTGTACTAGGATCTTATTGAGCTAAGATTTTAAAAAAAGATAAGAAAGAAAAAGTTCCAGAGAAGTCTCTGGTTAGAGTTTGACAGCTCTGTACCATCCATCATGGATGATGGATGAAGCCTGGTTAAGCCATGTGTCCACTCAGTGCTGAGTTACCCCAACAACAACCAAGAATGAGTGGTTGAAATCATTTTGGCTTTACCAAATATTATGGAAGCACAGTGAGTAGATGTCTGCATGATATACTATTAAAGACTATATTTTTAAAGAAAATAGGATGATCAAAACTCTAATTCTGTAGAAAATAATTTATTTACATTTCTTTGGGGCTTTATAGCCTTTGTAGTGCTTTATCAATGCTCTTTTGTGCTATTCTGGATTATCACATGGCTTTATCCCCAGTTCGCTAAACAAGAGGAAATCTGCAGTTATTCCAAGAGCCCAGTGAGGACCCATACCTGTTCCTAGATACCCTTGCCTCCTATGGCCCAGCCAAAGGGATGGCATGGGGGATGACTCTGCATCCCTGTCCCCCCAAATCCTGTGGAAACACCAAGTTTTCTCTTGTTCATTCAAAGTCCCTTTGGCTGAGTCTTATCATGTATCTTCCCCTACAGAAATGGGGGTCCTGGGAGACTCCAAAAGCATGTTCATCATCAGCGAGGTCCAGGAGTCAGAAGGAAGATTCCCTCACTTTGTGCATTGTGAGAGAGGGGCTTCTCTAGGCCCCATTTCTAGAATTTGACAATTCTTCAGCAATCTTGATTTCAAGGATTGTAGGATCTAGACTTAAGCCCTTAAATTCCTTGTTACTGTTTTCTTCAGAAGACTCAGATGCCATTGTACAAATGGAATCCTAGATGTACTCTCAGGTATGCTGGAGTTCCTCAGGGCACAGAAGGAGAGACTTTAAAATTAAAAATGTCTCCATTTTTAATGTGACTGTACCTTTTTTTTGCCTTCTCCAAGCACCATTGATTTCCCTCATCTCTTCCTTGCCTATCATATGACTGCACTGAGAGGCTGCCCTCCAGAAAGTGAGAGATTGACAAGCTAGAGAACCACCCCAGGGCCGAGCTCTGTTGGCCCCGGCTGAATGCTGTCACAGCCTGCCCACCAAGGACAGTGTCTCCCTATGCCACATTTTCCATGCCAAGAAACACCAAACAAATGGCCTGCCATGATATGACAGACTCCCTATTCCAGGTGTCAGCTTCCTGTCCTGTTTCATGGTAACTCTAGGAGCTGGTATGGCCACAGAGCAGAGTCTGGCACCTGACTGGCATGAGGCAGAATTGCTCTCAGCAGCAAGTCTACCTGTCAAGTGCCTCTGGGATTAGGAATACCCATTGCCAGCTCACCCTTTTGGAAGAAATGATGGGTGGGCCTCTTGCCAAGAGGCAGAGCTCAAAGCCCTCCTGTGCATGTGCTTCTCAGACCCCCAATTGGCTACTTAGCTGTTTGGCTAGATCCCAACTCTTTCTGCAGTGTTTCCAAACCCAACCCATCTTTAGTTTGGCTGGATTGAGCAGACCCACCGTCAAATGCTATCAATTTTCCTTCATACATATGAGGCAGACTCTGAGCAGTTTGTTGGGTTGGGTCCATGTCTTCCCTTTACCCTAACTGCCAGTCCCCCCGCCTTTCCTGCACCAATGCTTTGGATGCTACAATACTGGTTTTGTCCTTCTGAAACAAAGCCCCTGTTCTGAGTGGATGTTCCAAGTCAGAAAGGCTGGTTGTGTTTATCCCAGGACACTGGCTGCATATTCACATGCTTTTTGTATTTGGTAAGTGACAGTATTTGCAAAAGCTGATTGCCACAGCAGGCAGAACAGAGACCAGACCAGTGAAAACATGTGTCGGAAACATATGCTGGAGGCTTTTCTTCTTTGCTTGATGGACTGACACTTCCTACAGGAAGAATTAATTATTTTACATGTGCATAGATTATATTGGGGTGAAAAGGAGGGCCCTGCCCCTTTGTAACCTGAAGGAGGAAACACAGACACTTCTTTCTCCCCTTATCACAGATTGTGTGACCTGCAAGATTCATCCAGCCTCTCCACTCCATCTGCCACAAGAGCATAGAAATCTCAACTCTGGTTTGTTTTGAGAACTAAGTTACAAAGTGCAGGGGTGAGGGGAACACTTTCTACAGCCTGGGATGGGGTGGAGGTATGTGCTCCCCTCTCTTTCCCCACATCAACTTGCCTTGCTAGATGGTTGCAATAGGTATGACACTTCCCTTTAATTGCATCATCTTTGACCAGTGGCAACCATGGTGACCCTGGGCAATCTAGCATAGTTCTGGAACTACTTAGAACCTAGCAATTCACTTCATGTATTTTCATGTAGCCACACACACAAAAAAATGAATCTGAAAGTGGATCTTGGGGAAGCAGAACCAAATGGAACTCAGATTCCTGCATTTTAAGGAATTTTGCCTTTGTCATGGGTGGAAGTTCAAAAGAAGTGGGTGACGCACTTTGGGATGGAGTTGGCAAGGACCTCTTGTGTCTTTCTGGAAGTTCAGAAGCATCAGCAATGACACAACCACCATTTATTTTTTCTCTTTCTTTTTATTTTTTCTTTTCTTTCTTTCTCTTTTAAGATGGGGTTTCTCTGTGTAACATCCCTGGCCATTGTAGAACTCACACTGTAGACCAGGCTGGCCTCAAATTCAGAGATCTGCCTGCTTCTGTTTCCCAAGTGCAGGGATTAAAGGCATGTGCCACTACCGCCTGTCTTGGATTCTTTCTTCCTTTGTATCCAGATCTCTTACCTATCTGAAAACTACAATCACTATGGCTGAATGGCTTACCTGAGTTTCTCCAGCCACTTTCCACATTCCTCAGAGAAAACCATCTCTCACCCAGCTCCCAGATCACTGCTTTTCTCTTGATGTAGACCAACAAGACAGTGCACATGGAGACATGTTGAATGAGTAAAGGAGCTGCTTCTTATTGGGCACATACTCTGTTCTTGGGATTATGCCAAGCATGCACTGTTAATGTAATTTAGAGCTACCCTGGAGACACCCTCAACCTTACTCTAGAACTGAAAGTTAGACAAGTTTCATTACTTACACAATACCATGAGGCCTAGAAGTAAATATGATACTTGACCACAAGTTAACACAACTTTAGAGCCTAACATTTGATCTCTGTTTATACCTACCCAATGGGCATTAGAATTTCAGAGAACTTGGTCTACAGCTCTGTGTCTGGAACCTCTGCTTACGGCTGTCTGTCTCTTCCCTGCAGCTTCAGTCCTGGCTTCCCCCCAACATAGGAGCCATCTTCTAGCTCTTTTTCCTGATTGGCTACATTCCACCATCTCTGTTTTTTACAGCTAGATCTCTGTTGGTTTCCTCTGTGGACTTTCCTTTCACATCTCCAGCACTGAGTTCCAAGCTGCCTAGCCAGGGAGCCATCCCTGGGCAGTGAAGATGGAAACCAGGATCTTGCTGTCAATCACCACATTGCTAACCTCTTTCCTTTCTGCTTGGTTCACCTCCTTCTAAATTCTCACTATTGCAGTTGGGCTACTTATTTCAAAAATGTTCTTAGCACAGCTTCTGCACTCCACTGTCCTTCCTTGATCTTACTTTCTGTCCTTTGCCTGATGACCCATGCCACTGTTTCATTGCCCCTTATGCCAAGTTGTCCCTCCTTAGTGGCAGGCCCCACTCCAGGCTGTAAGTACCTCCAGATCTATCGCACACCCTGGTCATTAACCAGGACAAGCCCTCTGTGTCTTGGACATCACAGAACATGTCTTACTTACTCAGGCCTCCATGGAGTCATTCAAGGCTCAGGAATGTTTATGGTATTGTCAAGATCACAGATGAGACACACCAGAGCTAAGACACAGAGCCAAACCCTAGCTCACTGTCTCACAGTTCCTCCTGCGCCCCTCCTGCCCCCCTTTTTTACCCTTGCTTTTCTTTCTTTGCTCCTTCACCCACACCTTTTTAATTTAAGTTTTCACATCTGTTCTCTCTTAGCCCGTTATTTCTGCGACATTTTGTATTATGTTGAATTTCCATTTCAGACCATTTTTCTTACTTAAAAAACACATTTCAGCCTGTTTTTAAATGTTTTTATAGAACTTTCAGAATTGCTATGGCTCTTTCTAGCACCTTTCTTGTCTTCTCTTTCCTGCTTTCTTAGCAGGAGAAACTGTTTGCTGCCTCCCTGTAGCTGTTCTCCTTTTATTCTCTATGCACTATAATGTCCGCTCTGTAATCTAGTAATCCATTCTTGCTTCTTGCTTCTTATTTGTGAAACTAGTACCTTTCAAATGCAAATGAAGATACTGGTGGTGTTAGAGTCCTGATTTTTATCTTTGGGGGAAAAAGAGAAGACTCCCTTCATACTTTTATTGATTCACTGGCGGGGGGTGAGGGGATGGAGGAGGGAATGGGGGAGCATCATGTGTAAAAGGGACTCTTGCTCAGCATGGCAATGGTATTACTGCAATATTTTACCTTTTCTTTTTGTTTCTTTTGAGTCAGGCCACCTGCAAAGAGCACCCCAATGAGAGTCAATCACCCTCCCCTCAGGCCTCCCACATCTGACATTCCTTGAACAGTTGACATCCTGACCAGGTTTCTGGGAATAAAGACCCAAGTCACCAGAGAGAAAGCAATCCTAACACTGAAAGGGAGGATGCTCAATGATTCGGGAACACTTGTACTGTGCCAGCCAGGCATCAGGCTTGCTCTTCCTTTATGAAGCCAGTCTTCTCATGAGCGCCACCTAACAGAGAAGGCAGAAGAGGAAATGGAAGCTCACAGTACTTAAAGCTCGCTGAAGTACTTGCCCAAGCATACCCAGCTAGCCATAGAGATAATACATGTAATTTATGTTGGACTATATGGGGGAGACTTAATTGCAAAACATTTGCCATACATTAGAACTAAAATGAACCCAATGGGTCCAACATCCATACTGTTAGACAATGGAATATAGTCCTTGTCTGTCTAAACTCTGCCAGCTACAATATTTTCAGACCTAGTCACCCAAAGGGGTAGGTAACATTGTGATCACAATCCAAAAGCAGCATTTGGCGATTATATCTAGCTGGGTTCCAATTTTCATACTTTTAACTTGGATGCTAGACCATCTTTGGTTGTGGAGAGCTGGATAGACTGTTCATTGTGAGAGGTTTCCTGGGACCATGGCCTCTGCCCACTACACCTTTTTTCTTGCCTTTCCTTCCTAACAGTCCTGAGATCAAGACAACCAAAATTGTATCCAGATATAACCTAAGGTACAGAACTCCTCCCTAGCTGAAAACCAGTCTGTAAGACTTCACCCAAATCATAAGCACCTGGCTTGTGACACGCTTGTAAAGGGGCCACACTGTGCACTCTTTCGCCGGCACTCCAAAGCTTAACCAGAAATGTTGTTGCCACTTGAGAGATGGTTACACAACTCCCTGAAGCCACATATCTTGCTTTCAGAATTTTCTGTCCAGCAAAAACCATCAATTCCTAGATATCCACATTCTCAATTTTCTGTTCTTTTTTTTACTGTTATTTCATATAAATAATTTTATTCCTCTACCTTCCATTTTGTTCCCAATTACTCGTATCTAGGCCAAATTATAAGTATAGTAATTTCCAATAAGGCATAAAACTTCTGCTATTGTTAATTTTTCCAAGGAGAATAAAAGGCAGTTATTTTGCCATGAAATTGACTGGTAAGAAAACTCTTTAAACTTTCCTAAATATGAAAAGATGTTTCTCTCCGATCTTGATAGAAGTTTTCTTGGGTGACTCCATGTTTTCATTGCAAACCTTCATTTTCCCTAGGAGTTAGCACATTCCAAGCAAACCTATACGTCTTTGTTAAGTTTCCAACAATTCAAAATGAATAGCACTGGTAATAACAGCTAATATTTATTGAGCACTCACTATATGACGAGCTCTCTAAGTGCTTTACAAATATTGTCTCATTCAATCACCACATTTAACACATTTATCTAGAGCTTCATTGCAGGCATCAAGTTAAAGATTTGCATGCCTAAGCATTGCAGAGGTTCTAAAAGCTTGAATGATTTCCCCAAAGTCAATACAACCAGAACAAGGACTCAAGCCCTTATCATCAGTCTTTTGCTACATCCATTATTCTGGCCCTCCCTCCTCAATTTCTAAAGACTGAATAACACCTTTTCTTGCATATATTTTCTCAGTGTAATTATGCACCACATTTCAACTACATTCTAGTCAAAAGGGTTTCTTTTATGTCTTGGGAAGTTCACAATATATGACATTCCTATAAAAGAAGTGCGGCTTGAATTTCATTCACTCATGTTCACCAATATAATTTTGTAATATAATCTCCTTTAAAATGGAAATGACTTTGCCACTCACTGTTAATTATGCTATTGGGTATGATTCTATTTTAAATAGTATCAATTAGCTCTTGAGCTTTAAAAGACCAAAGTACTTAGGAATGAGTATTTTTTTCTCAGTAGTTGAGTGTATTTATAAAATATCTTCAAGAACACATTCGAGACAAACGTAATATGGACCTTAAAAAAATACAGCAAGCCCATGACCTGAGACCAGACAGGCCATGGGCCTATCGGTAAACCCATTATTCTACTAAAGAAACAAAGCAATAAAATGACTCATAATGACATATTGTTACACACATAGACCAGAGCACAGCTCAACACCCATCAGAGAAGATTCTTCTTGCAGTAAATGGTGATTAACAAAGAGATCCACAACTGGACAATGTGCAGAGAATTACAGACTTTGGAGCACTCAGTCCTAAATAAGATGTCTTTATCAAGCCTCTTCCCTCAAGGCTTGGGGATCTATGCAGAAAAGGAAGTGGAAAGACTGTAAGAGCCAGAAGTGGTGACCAAATCTCAGGAAACAGCATCTTCAGAAACAATAGAACTGATACCCAAACAAACACACCAACACTGAGATTGTGACAGCACATCCAAGACCTGTGCAGGTGCAAACCAGACAAAACCGCAGCACTGAGAACGGGAAGTAGACAAAAAGTCCCACTCCTAACCAAGAAGCTGTTTGTAATTGATACCTCCTGGGAAAGGGGAAATCAGTTTCTGCAATGGAGTGTTGCTTTGTATATTAAGCGCAGTCCAGGACCCAGTGTTCAGGGGTAGTGTGTGTGTGTGTGTGTGTGTGGTTTGTTTGTTTTTGTCTTACTGGTTTTCTCCTCCTCTTCTTCTGTTTGTTTGCACTGAATTTTTTGCTGTTTGTCCTGTCTTGGGAGCTTGTTAATATTTTTTATAGAGAGAGTAAGAGAAAGAATGTGAAGTTGGTAGGTGGATAGGTGGGAATGATCTGAGAGGAGGGAAGGAAAAGTGAAAGTGTATGATAAATATATTGTATAACAAAAATGTTTCAAACAATTTTTTTAAAAGACAGCAAGTATTAAAAGAATCTTTTATTATATCTGAGATGAATCCCCCAAAGAAAATTGATATCAATCAAATCATAAATTATGTTTTGACTTTAATTTCTATTTTTAAAAAATTGGGAATAGATTCCTACAATAAAGATGTATTTTTAGTGAGGTTGGAAGTCTTTTGAAAGGAAGGGGCAATGTTGCTTGCCATGCATGGGAGAAGCAATTATAGAGCTGAAAGGGCTTTGGGGAAGTTCCCAGTTCTCAGCAGATCTCTGCTAAAACTTTGCCTTGTCTAAAGCTCTCCAAGTTTCAATATTACTACTCCAGTCCACTTTAAAAACTCGTATTCTCTTTGTTTAGACTTATATCCTGCTTCCTTGGTCTAGGTACTTATACTTTACTAAGGTCAAGTGTGTAATTGCTTTGACAGTAGATACTACATGTCAAGTGTTTTTCTAGTAATTGTTTAGGTTTTCCTGCTTAGAATATGAAATCTGTCCAATATTTCATTTTTTTCTAAAATGTGTCCATCTTGTGCTAAAATCCAAACTTCCATAATCTTCTGATTACTTTTTCATGTTTTTCTTTTAGCAACCCTTCAGATTAGGTGTTATATACATTTCACAGATGAAGGGATGGTGACAGATCAACTTAAAGCCCAATTGGAGTCTGTGACCAGCTCTTCCAGAGCCAAAATGCTCTTCTTTTCACCTTTCCATGCTGCTTGGGGCTTTTAGAAACACTAAGAGAGAATTCCAACTTAGGAAGCCACAGGGTCATGTTCTTTGGACATAGGAATACTTCCTGCAGAGCTCATTAACACAAAATTTTAAACACAGAGAATCTTGACCTGTGGGTTCATACCTAGACTTCAGAAGTCCCTGAATTCTGACATTATTTGAACCATTTTATGCAACTGTCATGGGGTATGCTACCCAGAGAGTATCTTTCATTGGATTCTCAAAGGAGTCACTGGTCCATAAAAGGGAAACAGCATCTGCTGTAGGGGAGAATGCCGGAACCATGTGTTTGATGGGGAATGTACTTCTGTGTTTGTTAGTCTTATTGATTGTTGAATATAGTACTGGTTGGCCAATGAGGCAGCAAGTTAGGCAGGACTAGGAGTCAAGGAGGATTCTGGGAAATGTAGTAAAGAAGTCTGGTGATCCAGGTAGGAAGTGACATAGCAGGTAGACGCATATATAAGCAAGGACAAGAAGGAAGTGTTTCTCTCTTCCACCTGGACTCTGCTCTGGAGTCTCCATGTGATCCGCCAGCAAGAGAGGCATCCTTGATAAGATAAATCTTATAAAATATATAGATTGATGATATTTAAGACTGAGCTAGCAGATGAGAAATCCTAATCATTCGCCATGCAGCATTTGTACCTAATATAAATCTCTGTGTATTACTTGGGACCTTAACATGGCGGCAGGTAGAACTCGGGTGGCTTGGCAGAAAGCGTCCATGTGGCAGCAGGACTTGGGCAGTTTGGTGGAAAGACTTATTGTTACATGTGTTGTTATTGCCTATGTTTATTTTAGATCAGCTGCTAGGAGAGAGGAATGGTGAAGTCAGTTTTAAGAGGAAGTCATCTTCACAACTATAACCTGTAGGCAGAGTTTCTCTGTGTCTCTGTACTGCTTCATAATAACCACACTGAGCCTTTGTAATTATAAATGCTTGGCCAATAGCTCAGGCTTGTTCTTTGCTATCTCTTACAACTTAACCCATTTCTATTCATCTATGTGCTGCCCCAAGGCTCTTGGCTTTTACCTCTATCCCATTTTGTGTGTCTGACTCACTCTCTGGCTGGATGGCGACTCCTCTTTTTGCTCTTCTTCCTCCCAGAATTCTCCTAGTCTGGCTTTCCTGCCTAACTTTATCCTGTTCAGCTATTGGTCAGTCAGCTTCTTTATTAAACAAATTACAGTGACAAATCTTCATAGTGTACAAAAGGATTGTTCTACAGAAATAACCTCTGCTGCCTTCTCTTGTCCTCACTTCTAGATTCATTTCTTCCTGTCCTCTACCAGAACTTGTGACAATCGCTGTCCTGTGAACAGAACTCCTCTGACAAATGATGAGGAGGTGTCTGTTTTCTTGTGTGTTAACTGAAGAATGAGCAATGGATGATCCAAGTTGTGAAACATGTTACTGTAAACAGGATAGAATTTTTGTGACAGAAAACAATTAGAGTATTCTCTGTTGTCTGAAGTCTACAGAGAACAAAAACCAATAGAAACATGACCCTTGGGCAACTTAGCAGATAATTATAAAACATAGTTCCATATTAAAATACAAATGATGTAATTATTGCACTTTATAAACTAATTAATGAACACAAACTCAATTCAATAATTAATAATTCATTATTTAACCTCTAATTAAATAACCATCCTTTTCCCTGCAAACTTTGCTGGTGGTTTAATTACTCTGGGCTAAATATACAAGCAAGCATTCCTTCTCTGTCAATTAACCAGTGAAGAGACGTGAAATCATTGTAACAGGGAGAATAAGGGAATTTACACGAAAGTGCCTCTCACCTGAAAAAGACAAGTTCAAGGATCTAAATGATCCAAGGTAAACTCCAGGTGAAGACCTGAGTAAGATGGTCATTTAGTGGGAGATGTTTACAGTACAGGGCAGGCTCCAGAGGCAATGTGGGAGCCCATCAGACTATCAGAAAAGCATCAGTTCCCTGGAGGGCTCATGGATAGGAAACAGTGGGGACAGGCTCAGCTGATCCAGATGCTCATACACCTGTCACTCTGTGTTTTCTGACCTCATGTTGCTATTGTGAATCAGACATCATGGGAGTTTAGTAGATACACTCCTACTGCAGCCCGTTTTCCTCCCCTCTCTAGATGGAATCATCCAGACAAACACACACCGGAAGTGGTTCACAAACCAGGGCTCCTTTCTGCTCCTCTCTCCCCGTATCTTCCTGTTCTTTCCTTCTGCCCTCCCTCCCTTTGTTTCTTCCCCATTCCCTCCCAATTCAAACATTCACCATCACACTTTCCACAACAATAGAGATGACTTGCACCTGAGTTCTGGGCCTTCTCCCTAAAAATATCAAAATCTCAAGACTGAGGCTAGCCTGCAGACTGCTGTTTCATCCTTGGGCCCCTGGGAACAGAATGGTGTTTCCTGCATCTGTGCTGTATGTCCAATCTTGTGATTCATCTCAGAGAATTTTCAAACAGTGCAGTGAAAGACATTATTATTCCTAGTGACTTTCTGACTAGATAGTGTCTTAGTTAGGCTTTCTATTGCTGTGAGGAGACACCATGACCAAGGCAACTCTTATAATGAAAACATTTAATTGGAGTGACTCGATCACAGTTTCATAAGTTCAATTAATTATCATCATGGTGGGGAGCATGGCACCATGCAGGCAGACGTGGTGCTGGAGCAGCTGAGAGTTCTACATCTTGCAGGCAACAGGAAGTCGACTGACTGTGACACTGAACAAAGCTTAAGCAAAAGGCCTCAAAACCCGCCCCCACAGTGACACACTTCCTCCAACAAGGTCAAACCTCCTAATAGTGCCACTCCCTTTGGGGGCCATTTTCTTTCAAACCACCACCACCACCACACACACACACACACACACACACACACACCTACCTTCTGGGCATAGTGGCACATGCTATTAATCCTAGCATTCAGGAAGTAGATTCAGGTGGCTCTCTGTTAGTTCAAGGTTAGCTTGCTCTACATAGCAAGTTTTAGACAAGGCAGAACTGCATAGTGAGACCCTATCTTAAAAGAGAGGTCGCAGAGCAGATTCTTCCCTGACAGTTATTGTTCATTAATTGTAACCCATTATCAGTGTTCTACTCTTTAATGAATTCTTAACATTTCATCAAACAACAAACAAAAAAGTCTTTTCTTCTTGAGATAAGGTTGCACAAATACCGGGCTGACTCCATCCTCACTGTAACCAGTGAGGTTCTTGAACTCCCAGTTTTCCTGCCTTTGCCTCTTAGAGTACTGGTGTTCCAGGCATATGCTACCAGGCCTATTTAATATGATGTAGTGCTAGGAATCAAATCCAGGGCTTCATGCATGCTAGGCAAGGACTATGTCAGTTGAGCCACATCCTTTGCCCTTGTTTTCTACTTTTAAAGTGTGTGTGTGTGTGTGTGTGTGTGTGTGTGTGTGTGTGTGTGTGTGATCTTCTGAATAACATTTATGTCTTGGATTGTTTTGTATTTATTGAAGGCAGGGTGAAATTGAAGGCACACATCACATGATGTTTTGTGTAGAGGCCAAGGAACAACAGACTGACCTAAGGAATGGTGTCCTCACAGAGGGCTTTCCTGTGGCAAGAAGTGTTGGGGGGAGTGTGGAGCATTCTGACTGGCTGAAGTCATCAATTAGTGCCATGACATAAGATACCAATATATAACACACCTGCTGTTTCCCTTTCTCTCTTCCTTTGTGGTTTCCTAAAAGAGCTTATCTTAACAATTACTACTAGGCTCCTCATTTTTAAATGTCATTTTTATTTTATTTTATCCCTTTTTATTTTATGTGTATGGGTGTTTTGCCTGGATGAATGTCTGTGCACCATGTATGTACAATGCACATAGAAACTAGAAGAGGGCATTAGGTCCCCTGGAACTGGGGTTAATGGCAGTTGTTGGTAGTTCAATGTTACAACCACTGTAGGATCTTAAAACATCCCTTGGGATCAGGTACCACTCACCATTACAGTATCAGCACTGTAGGTCTAGTGTAGCATAGCCTAAGGAAAACTACTCATAAGGTCAAGGACTCAGCACTTAGCTGGGCATCTTCAATTTCACATTGTAGCATCTACAAAAACTGATTAAAATGAGTTCTTAGCTCACACAGTTGTTGGGAATAAATGAAATCAAACAACTCACTTCTCCATATTTTTAAGTCAATATTTTTTAAAGTTAGGTATCATTATTAATTGGCAGCTACTTAGGATTACAGATGAATGACAAGCCAGGCAAGATGGACATACTGGTCCATTGCAAGTGATTGCCTGGGACATGGATGGCTGCTCTCTCCCAGCCAGGCCTTGACCCATGGGCATTACCTTGACCAGTGTGCTCAGTCTGAGACCATAATGTTTGGCTCCTTTGTCTCCTCAATAGCTTTGGTGGCAAAGATCTGGCTCTTGCTACAGTTGCTCCTCAGGCCCCATACTAAATCACAGCAAGTGATAAATTGCTGGGACGTGGGAGCAAGAGTGATGGAGGGGTTGTACAGTCTGGCCTGAGAGGCTTGCTCGAACTTTCAAGTAGCTTCAACCATAAATCCAGGACTGTCGCTTGGTGATTAGTTAGAGGAAACAGAAACTGCAGGACAAAGCCAGGAAATGACCTTAGAGACTAAACACGGTGTATTTTATTTTAGGGCTTTTTCTCACTTAGAAGTGCTGCCAGGTTGTTTAAAGAGAATGAGGGCTATCAGGGAAGGATTTGGGGGATCTGCCAGGCTTTGACAACATGTGGTAAAAGATTTACAAAGCCTGGAATCAAAGGAGGAGGATGGACAGGAGGATGTGGACACAAGAGATGCCGCAGGTGGGCTGAAGATTCACAGGCTTTTTATTGCCCTCCAGGGAGTTTTCTAGTAAGGCTGATGGACTCTGGGGGGTGCAGGAGGAGTAGACAATCAAGTTTCTGTGAAAGTCAGAAGGCAGAGAGAAAGGTGTGAACCATTTGAACCCATGAGAGTTAATCAGGGAAGGAGTGGAGGGTGAGGAAGAGTCAGGGCAAGCGAGACTTTGGGCATGGTCTTACTCCCACTTTATGGCAGATGGAAATTGAGGAGATGCTTGAGCAAGAGCAATAAGACAATAATTAAAAACCAGTCACAGGAAATGGAACAGAAGAAATGTGAAGACATTGAGCTCGCCATTCTGCTTGGAGCTGGGTTACCCTTCGAAGTTAATCCATGACTGCCCCAACATGACAGAGGAGACCTGAGTTGTGGGCACTCACAGACTCCAGACAGACAGCTAGGCAGCTGATATGGGATTGACTGCATTTGAGTGACAGTTGTGTAGCTTGGTCTTTTGTGGGACCCCTACCAGTGGGACCAGGGCCTGTCCCTGAGGCATGAGCTGGCTCTTTGGAACTTATTCCCTATGGTGGGTTGCCTTGCCCAGCCTTGATGCATGGGGCAGGAGCTTGGTCCTGCCTCAACTTGATATGCCATGCTTTGTTGACTCCCATGGGAGGCCTTACCTCTTCTGAATGGAGACAGAGGAGCAGTGCAGGGGAGGGGTGAAAGGAGGTAGGGAGAGGGAAGAAGAAGAGAGGACAGAGGGGAAACTTTGGTTGGTATGTAAAAACAAAATAAAACAAACAACAACAAGAAGCCACTCAGTCTAGTTACATTCATTGCATACACTGCAAGTAGGAGAATGAGTTTAGTGTGCAGGATCCTCTGACTCCAAAGCCTTCTGTTGCTCTGCTCAGATAAACAGAGAGAGGTGAACACCAGCTGGCAAAAACCTGCCTCTCTCAGCTTCTTTAACAACTGCCTTGCCACATACCTTAGGAATGGTGTAAGATTCCCTGGAGTACATGGCCAGAATTCTCCCCTGCAGATTCCCCACAACCCCAGGATGTTTCTGGCTTTCCAAACATGAGATTATTTATATTCTTTCATTTGTAGACAACTGTCCACAAGCTTCTGTTTATTATATAGCTAGATTGACCCAAGTCTGTTTATAGTTAATGGGACAATTAACTGATATGTACTGTCCTAGTTAAGTTTCTCTTATTTCATCTTAAAACCTCCAGGTCACAGTTCATCATGGGAAAAGACAAGGTAGAAACTCAAGGTAGGAACTCAGGGGGTAGGGACTGAAACAGAGGCCCTTGAGGAGTGCTCCTTATTGGCTTGCTTGGTCTGCTTTCTTATACAACCCCGGACCACCTGCTCAAGGTTGGCATCATTCACAATGAGATGTGCCTTCCCACATTAATCACGGAAATGCTGCCACAGATTCACCCATAGGCCAGTCTGACAGCATTTTCTCAATTAAGGTTCCCTTCTGCTAAATGACCTCAGCTTGTGTCAAGATGACCAAACAAACAAACAACAATAAAAATAAACAAAAAACACAACACATCCAAAGGAAATATTCTGGAGTGTTTTATTTTTTATATTAAAGACACCATGTGACTCATGCCATAGATTTTAAAATATGACAAAAAAGCTAATAATTGATCTAATTTATAGAGTGCTTACTATATGCTCAAACTGTGAGGAACATTTTATGATCACTATCTTGTTTAATTGCAAGCTGCTGAGCACATAGACAAAGTACAACCCTGAAAGTCTTCAAATGGAGCCTGTCCCACCCCCACCCACCCACTCACTGAAGCTATCACTAGGGTAAAGTAAGTGGTTGCATACATTAACTTCTATTGCACAGTGGCCTGGTAACAGATTCCTAATGTTTTACTCCTGAGGCCAAGAAATAATGTACAACCTGGCTGATGTCACCCAGTGAGAAAGTGACCAGTTAGAATTCAAAGACACATTCTTCTGACCAGTTAGAATGATCTTTTTATATTCTATTCCTTGACAGTCACAGTGAGGTTTCCATGGTATGGTACAGTGTCTTTTATAAAGACAAGGAAAGTAGCCTGGATTGTTTCCTTTAGTGGTTTCAAACTTATGGGTCTTAAAATTAATTTCTTTTTAAAACCCATTTTGAGCTAAGTTTTGTATAAGGTGAGAGGTAGAGATCTAGTTTCAGTCTCCTATATGTAGCTATCCAGTTTTCCCAGCACCACTTTTTATAAAGGTTTCTTCCTAATAAGTGTTTGGCACTGTTTTTAAGAGTCAGATTGCTGTATCTGCATGGACCTATTATTTCTAGTTGGTCTGTAACATTTGTCTATGTGGCATAGTTATTACTGTTATTATTACTATCAGTGATAAAGTAATGTTTACCCAGTTGTCTAAAACAGAAGGATTATAATTGACTTTTGTTCTATCATTATATTTTTCTGGTTTAATTTGTAAATTAAATAATTGTGTCCTCCTTGGCCAATATTCTTGTTTTGGGTGGTGACCATAGAATATTAGGTTCAATTTATTCATTTACTACTAATTTATTCACCAAATACTTATCAAGTGACCAAGTGTTAGGAACAGAGAGAGTGATTAAAATTCTTGCCCTCAAGGTTAATGCATTTTAGTGTAGTACTTTCAAACAGCAGGATGCAATTCATTAGTGAGACATAGAATTAATTTAGTGGGTCATGACAAGCACTAAGGAAATAAAATGGAATAGAAAATACCAGAGTGAACTTCGGGTACTATTTGATGAGATTATGGAAATGTGGCAAATATCATGAGTTTCTATTTCTTACAGCAGACTGAGATAAAAAATCATCAAACACGAGCATCACTGGCCTTGGGGTCTAGGAAGAGGGCACACAAGAACAGATGCTTGCATAAGAAGGTGACCAGATGGCTGAGTTACAGGGTTTTCTTCCCCCTTAGGTGTTGCTCAGTAAGTCAGCAGATGTCCATAGCCTGAAAAGCACTGGAAAGCATAGTCCAGAATCTCTCCGGGCATCAATGCTTCATGCTTTGTGACTAGACCTCTTTCTTGGTCTTAAAACCTCCCTGCTCCCCCAGTCTTAGGGCTAACATTAGTGACCCATTCTTGCAGAAATCTGGAAATGTACAACATACACACGTAGTCTCACATTCTTTCTATATCTGTAGACCCAGAATCTTTCCTTATCAGAGAGTCCATGAGTTCTAATTATACAATCACCCAACCAATGCCACAGATAGCTGAGATATTTACAGGATTGGGTGAGGAACAATGAGTGTAGCGAAGCTGTCAGTCTTGGCAGCCTTCTTAGACTCTTAGTAGTATCCTACTTGAAGAAGACCCCAAAGCCAGGAAAAAACCAACGCCTGTGCCAAATATGGGCTCAGTAAAGTTCACATTTCTATTGCACTCCCATTGCTTGTGTGTTTCAGGATGTGAACAGCTATTGTTTATTTTTCTTAAGCTCTTTGTCAGGTTTCTCACAAATCTTTTGCCACATCTGTGCTTGGAAATTTTTTTGTCTCCCATTCTCCAGAGTTTCAAATGAATCCAGACAACGTAGTCTCATTTTGTTTAGATTTGTTTTCCTTTAAGTAATCTTCCAACACGGCTTTGATGCAAGTACCCTAGGATGATAGATGAGAGCAGCTCACACCTCTTTGAAGGTCTGTGATTCCACTCTGCCTGCCTGGAGCCCATCCCAAGCAGCTCTAAACTGATTTACAAAGACAACTGAGAAGCCAGGAGAGCGTTTCTGTGGAAGTGTCACTGGTTAAAGGCTAGATTCACTGACTCTGTTTTGGTTTTACTTAATCTGTGTTTCTTGAGAACCACACTCCAGCTCAGAAGTTCCTTGGCTCTGGGATGCACACAGAGCTTTAACTCATTGTAAACTAGATTCCTCAGCATAGAGGCAGGCACTCCTTTGAGGTGAACCATTTGCCTGCATCTAGTGGGGGCTGGGCAAGAGGAATGACCATTTTTTCTTTGCAGTTTGTTTTGGAGACACAGTTGCTTCCCTGGACAGATAGCTAACTCTTCTCTGAACCTGAAGAAAATTACTAACAAGAACTGAGCAAATAACAAAAAAGTAGGTGCCCTAAGGCTAAACAAATAGTGCAGTTTGTCTCAGATAGGTGTTATCTATCTAGCAACATGGGAGAAAGGTACTTGACATAGTTCAGGATTGATAGGAAACAAAGGGCTTGAAGACAATGGAATGTATTAAGCCTTTTGGCTTCTAAATGAAACGTGACACTCAGATGAGTGGCTACAAACATCATATAATCTCCAAAAGTAGCAATTGCTACCCAGGTAATTATTGACAATAACCAAGGCTGCCAATTTTCTTCCCCTTTCTCTGTTATCTCCTGCTCACTTCAGTGAGAGTTCCCTTTTTGTTTCCATGGAAACAGAATAGTTTATATGAAATATTTCTTAAAAGCAACCATGGGAAACCCATCCTTTGTGTATTAATCTTATTAACTGCATTCTGTTGCACCACTTTGATATCAGATCAGATGGATCATGTCAAACTTTTAGACCATGGATTTTGCTGCCATGTCCTCACTTGGCTCTATTTTAAAGACAAGGAGTGGCTGTGATGTGAGACTTTAGTGTGTTGTAGCCTTCTAAACTGAGTGAACAAATTCTTCACCCTGATTAGTGTATAAATAGCAATAGGCATGAGGCATGCAGTGTCATTTCTATTGTTTCAGCAATAGAAGCATTAATTTCCATTTAAACCTAATTTCAAATTCTCTTTGCATGCCATTGCCATTGTTGACCCAAGATCTCTACTCTGCCTATGCCTATATCTCTTTTACAGATCTTCCAGAATCAAATAAATTAATGAAGGCAAACCTGTCTAGAATAATATCTGGCATATACTACAAATTTCACCACATGCATCTTAGTCCTCAGAGGGTCTGTAATGTGATCACTCTTATGAGCAAATAGATGGCTCTTCAAGGGAATGTTTACCATTCAAGCCAAGATAATAGCTAAGGACCAGGTTTGTTTGATTAGCCTAAGGTGTGGCTACTTGATGTCTTGCTCCTCAAGACACAATTACAAGGTGTTTGACTAAGGGCATGGTTATCAGATGCTTTGATATTGGGAAGGTAATTATATTTGTTTGTTCCTTGTATCATGGTAAAGAAGTCTTTTGCTTGGGGTGTATAAGGGTGATGTGATATATACTTGGGGGTCTGCAGTATTCACTGAATGCCCTCCTGACTATCTTCTTTTCTCAATCCTTACTCCTCTTTTCAGGCACATTAGAACTGGTCGACTGGACCCAACATGAATCCCTCCCTCAACCAAAGAGTGGAAGGAATGACTGACATTACCAATTTAAAGAGCTGACATTTAGTAGATTTTCAAAACCCTGTTACGATTATTGTTATTATTGCCTATTATTTACTTTTTATGCTTGTAGCCTTTTTTTTTGAGACAAGTTGTCACCATATAACTCTAACTAGCTTAGAACTCTCCCTGTAGACCAGGCTGGCGTCAAATTCACAAAGACCCACTTGCTTCTGCCTCCTGAGTGGTAGGATTAAGGTACTGTGTCCCCATACCCCCCACCCCAGTGTTTATAACTTTTAAACCACAAACATCATTTTTAAGTAATAAAATATAGATAAATGAGTATGGGGGAAAAGGATAAAGTAAGGGATGAGGAGGAAGAAGCGGAGGAGGAAGTCAATGAATCAAAAATGGAAGCAGAAACATAGGAAGAGAAGAAAGTCCTTCTGCACCTCTACCTAGTAATGGCCATGCCGGTTTTTTTTTTTTTTTACAAAAAAACAAAAACAAAGCAAGGTCTTGCCACATAGCCTTGGCTAGCCTGAAACTCTGAGAGATCACTTGCCTCTGCCTCTAAAAGCCTGCTATGCTTTTTAATGTATGGATTATCTTGTGCAAATTTCTCTACATTCATATGTAAAACACAGATGTAGGTTCAAGCTAAACATATAGATAGAAGACAGAGGGCACATTTTATAAAACTGTAACCATCCAAGGTATACTTTTAAATATCTTTATTTTTCACATTTGTATATAAAAATCTTTTCATGCCCCAAATAGGAAAGTTCATTAAAGCTAAAATCCATACAGTGCTGTGAATATTTCCAATGATTTATCTTCATTCATGATCCTTGTCTTTTACAATAAAATGTATGTCATCTTTTAATTCAAATCACATTTGTTTCCATAAATACTCAAACATTTATTTTAAAAAATCTGTGAAAAATTTTTTAATCCCCTCTAGTGCTGAGCTGTGCCCCTCTTTCTGCCTTCCTTGTACCCATTCTTTTCTTCAGAGAGAACTGCTGTTCACAGTTGGTTATATCCTCCTCCTCCCATACCCTGTCCCCTCTCTTTCCCTCCCTTTCTTCCCCTCCTGTGTGTGTGTGTGTGTGTGTGTGTGTGTGTGTGTCTATATGTGTGTGTGTGTCTATGTGTGTGTGTGTAAGTTTTGTTCCATTTTATTTCAATCAGCTTATGTACTTAAACATATTTTCTAATTACTGAAAATATTTATTCCTTAGAGAAAATATTACATTGCTTTAGTTTTAAAAACTAAAACAAATCACAAATATTTCATAGTTTATTTATCATGAACTATGAATAGGTTAAACTATAAATTAGGTTGAATCTAGAAAATTAGTCATCTCAAAAATTTTGGGCAGTGGGTGAAATAGAGCATTCTAACTAAGAAAATCATGGTTGGAAAATCATGCAGGGGTGAGTGAAAACATTCTACAGGCAGTTCATTTAACCTCATGAACTTTTTCACACTATAATAAATCTACATTTGTATCTTGAGAGTGTCTCTTTCCAATCTCAGTCCTGAAACTGGAACTCGTATATACAAATCATTAAGAATGTATTACATTGCCATGTTTTTCCTAGTAACAATATCCCATGGAAAGAACCCTGACTTCTTTAATACTATAATAAAATCAAGCAAAAAATAACATGACACAGTATTTTAACATAATATTTCTAAGAAGAGAGATGGATTATACAGATAAAATAAACAACATTCTATGGTTGTCATTTGGTACACTCTTTTCACAATTTAAAAGATGCTGGCCTAAGAGATGAGGAAAGAGTTCCTTGGGTAAAGTGTGGAGAACTAGACATGTACCTGTATGTCCAGCCTTGGCAACTTGAGAGACAGAGGGAGAGATAAAGGTAAGTGAATTCCTGAAGCCTTCTGACAGCCTAGCTGAAGTGATGTGCTTTAGCTTCAGTGAGAGACTTTGTCTCAGAAAAAAGTAAAGGTGGAGTGTGATCAAGAAAAAAGAATCTGACTTTGACCTCAGGTCTCCACACATATGTACACACACACTTATTCCCACATGAGCACAGCACACACACACACACACACACACACACACACACACACACACACACACACACACACACATTAAAAAAGTAAAGTCACTGACCTAGGTTTTTCCAAGTGATGATGGGAATGCTTAGTTAGCTACACTAGAATGACAATATGGATCCATTTCCTTCCTCAAGATTCATCCAATATGTCATTTTTACATAATTTGCACCATTAAACAGTTCTTGGAATTGGTAGCTTGCAACTAAAAAGTTGAAACAGAAAGAATGAAGGAATCTGTCCAATACTTTAAAGTGATTCTCTGAAACTACACTAGATCCCACTCATGGCCACTAAGAGGTTAACTCTGTGGTCATTATCCACTTTCCAATACCTCTTGCCAAGTCTATGTGAGAAGGCTGCAATGGATAGAGGAGGAGGAGGGAATCACTGCAGTAAAAGCTGTGTCCAACTGTGTGGTATATTTGTACTATGTCAATTAGCAGGAACTATTTCACAGAATTCCCTTTTCTTTATGGTCCCTGTGTTTGGAATTGGAAGTTAGCAGGTGGAGAGAGCCTGACCTGGGTTCCTGCTTATTTTCCCTTTTATATCCATCTGACCTTTCTGACTACCTGTACCTGTGGGGGTTGGGTTCAACCCCAGATGCAGAAGCAACAACAGCTGCAAATAAACCATATGCAGTTAAATAGGCCCTCTACATGTATAGAGTAAATAGATCATGGATTTAAATGTCTAATAAAATGTATCTGAATACATATGTGTTGATGTATACAGATGTTTTCTTGTCTTTATTCACATATACTCATCACACCTGTTTACAAAGCATTTACATTGCAATTAAGTGATTGAAGAATACACATAGATTGTATGCAAATATGTAAATTCATGTTTTATATAAGGGACTTTAGCATCCTAGAGTTGGTGTCTGGAAGTTGTGGAAATGGGAGAACTCTGGAACCAATTCTCCAGCCCCAACATATGACTATGTCAGTAAAGAAGGAACAATCACTCACAGACTGAGGATTTAAGCAAATAGGGGCAAATACTTTCCTTTGCCAGTTAACTTTCTTGTGATCTGGGAACCAGATGAAGGCTCTTCTTAATGCAACAAGTGTGGTTGCAGTAGCGGAAATAACTTAATGACTTCTCCAGAGTTTATAGCATGGGGCAACATAGAACCTGGAGATTTCTGTGAACAGCAAGACAGTCCACAAGGATGTAGTGCACTTGGGAAGAAGATGGGAACAATTCCCAGCCATTCTACTTATGAGGGTGACTAAAGAACCTATTTCATGGTCTAGTATAGGAGTCAGAAGCCATGGGATTCGGCCTTTCAGGTGACTACCAAGTAAAGACTATTTTATTAGGAAAGGGGGATAAAGGCACAGAACTGCCAGTGGAGACAATGGTAGACACAATCTCCCTTCAGAATAGTGGCGTAAAGGTGGCCACTATCCCTTAAAACCACGCTTAGATTACACATTCATAGATACCACTGACAGCAGAATTGGGCTATGCTGGGATACTATCAAAGATGCCTCTCCTCCCCCGTTATCAGCAACTGGAGACTAATCTTTTCCCCACTCCCAGGATATCAGAGATGACATGGGTGAGGCAGAGAGAGAGATAGTATCCAGACTCAGACCTGAGCAAGGGATGAAGAAGGGGAATTGAGAGAAGTGTTCTTGCCCACTTGTACTGATTTCTGAGGATCCTGACCAGCCTGGGCTCCAGAAGAGGTTTTCAGTAACTGAAGGACTGGCTGTTTAAACCTTTCTAAAATAATTTTTAAACAAATCATATCTTAGAGAATCTCTGATATATCTAAGAAGAGTGATTAGTGCAGTATAAAAACATATCATGTCACAATCCACACTGCATTCAGACTTTGCAACAAAGTGCATACTTTACATGGAGATGAATTTATATGTGCATATATTCACACATATATAGAGTTATATAAAAATAAGTAAAAGCTTGATATCCTAGAATAAGTCTAGCAAATGTATGACACATGTCCCAAATATCTCATCCTGCACCCTCTTCCACACAAGGCAAACATCACTAATCACTCTACTCTTTCACACAGACCCAGATCTCAGATGTACAGTTCTTTTCAACCCAACATTTTAGCCAGGTTGTTGATCAATCTCATTCAAGATTCTTGAACACAGCTCAGGAGTTGAAACTATAATTTCAAGCTATTAAAATTGCTCTCAGGAAAACAATGCCTTGCATTGCTTCTGAGTCCATTTATTCTCACTAGGTACAAAATTCTAGTATATTTTACCAGAAGTCATCTGGTTCATCAGGCCCAAGCATAATGAAGCTGGCTAATTAGAAACTAGGAAAACAATGCTGGCAATAGAAAGCTAGGATTCTATCAGGGAAAAAAAGCAACACAAAAATAATGTCTACTTACTAAACATTAATAGTGCCCCCATTAATAGTACCTTTAGAAAGGCTTAAAAGGTATTCCTATCTTGGAGACCCATCAATATGTGCTAAGAAGGAAAAGATTCACTTTCACTCAACACAGTGATCAGCTGTGGATAAAGGGAATGATTACCATTTTTCTTTAAGGAAAAAATCAGATGCATGAATATTAAAATTAAACACACACATATAGAAACAGACAGGAAGGCAGACAGGCAGGCAGACAGACAGACAGACAGACAGACAGACAGACAGATGGATATGGAACTTTATTGCATAGCTTTAATGCTCCATAACCAGTAAAAAGAGGCATAGTTTGGGAAAATATTTCTTTGTAACAATTAACAGGCTGGTGTAGTAAACGGAAAAAAATCTCATTTTAAGTATCAGATTCTTGAAAGGGAGAGATAACTGTACTGCCCCCACCCTCTCAAACGCCACAAGTGGGGTTGGATTCAAGTTTGTGGCATTCAGAACTCTTCCATTTGCATCAACTCAGTTTCAGTTAGGGAAGAAAACCATTGTCTTCCCAGCTCGTTGTTGGACTTTCTAATAGAAGAATGTCTGATTGTTTTGTTATAATCCCTCATTCTTTGGCATGTAATGAGACAAGATACTGTATTTTTGAAATAACACAAATACAAAACCAAGTTGATTTCTTATGGAGATAAATCCTTTATAAAACTCCAGCTCTACAAATCTAAATATAATAATGGCTTTGACTAGATCTGTACATGGCGAAATCTGCCAATGACGACCACCCCATAGTTCAATAAAGAAAAACATTGAAAAGGGTCTCTTAGGCAGGTGGTCCTGTGTACAAATTCATAGTAGTTCATATTCAATTATTCACTGGGAGGATTCTTGGTAATCTAGAGTCAGCTCTATTCTTTTTCCTTCCTAAGGAATGTCACTGCTTTTTCTTCCTCTACCCTGATTCTGGGGTGCTTCCATAGGAGCTGAGCCTCCCTGAAAAGGGCCAAATAAAATGATGTCATGAGCTTAGCTGAGCTCTGGTCAACAAAACTGCCCTGCTCCTCTCTACTGTTAGCCCAGAGACAGGACACTCAAAGAAAAGGGACGAAAGATGTGGAAAGCAAAGCTATTGTGCAAATGGAGGCTGCCTGAATGTAATCCATGCTCCTTTCTCTTCTTTTGGCTGCTTGATGAAGCCTGTTTTGAAGGCTTCTGCATCCAAATCTATTTTATACATGTTTAGCATTAATGTTTGAAAAAATATCAAAGCTGAGAAAAATCTTTTTCAGAGCAAAGAAAATAAAACAACCCTTCTCAGCCCAGCCACTACTTGTTTCTCAATGTTTTCTTCCCACAGTTTTGCATAGACACACACACACATGCACACACATGTACATATACACACAGTTGACATTATTGAGGATAGTTTTATCTGACTCCTTTACATTGAACATTTGATTTCCCTCTACAGTCACTGACTAGATGACAGTACTAGGATTTGGTAAACTTTCTTACACGTCTGCATGTTTGTAAGCAAAGTTTTGTTGAAACACAGACCATCCATTTCTGTGTTGCTTTAGGCTGCTTTCAAGTGACGACAGGGTTGGCAGTTATGACAGCCCTGTAGGCTGCAAAGCCTAAAATAGTGTTGCATGGCCCTCGTTATCCACAAAGTCCCAGCTTATTTTTCATTATGTATATACTTGGGGACTTTTTAATCTATGATCTTTTTTTTTCTGAATATTTAGATGACCTACTCTTGAGTTCTTGCTAGGACCTCAAAGAATTTCAGAGTTCTTGTTTTAATTTTAGAGTATTTTCTGGTCTGGGGAGATGGTTCAGTGGGTAACAACAATTTCTGTGCAAGCAAGAAGACCTGAGTTCATGTCCCAGGTACCCATAGAAAATGCCAGACATGGTCGGTCACCTGTGCCTGTAGCCCCATTGCTGGTGTGTGTCCGTGGGGGGGGGGGAGGAGGTATGGAGTCCCTAGATCATGAAGACTTGCTAGCTGTGCATAAACCTAGCCAAAATGTGGTTAGTTCTAAGTTCAGCAGGAAACCCTGTCTCAAGGGAATAGGCAGAGAGCAATAAGGAGGACACCTGGTGTCCTTCTCTAGTTTCTGCATACACATAAGCACATGCAACAGCACATGTGGGCGTGTGTGTGTGTGCAGGTGCGTCCGTGCGTGCCTAATTATACCATATACACTTACATACATATCACAAACACGAGATTTCCATGGTATAAATACTATAAAGAACCAAATTCCTGAATACCTTTAGAGTCTGTTAGAGCTAAGTAAAATTTCATTGAACAAAGCAGTTCTTCCTATCATGGATGTTTCTCCCTAATGATAGGTCACTCACCTTGTGGGCATGGAACAAAAAATGTGCTTTTATTGACTGGTTTCCAATTCAACAAAGATAAAATAAATATTAACCAGGCAGATTGAAGCATATTCCTCATCTTTGGAGCCTTAGCACAAAAGGAATTGAGCCGGCTCACTTTTTAAATCAGGGAAGACTTCAAGATAGTGGCAAAGAATAATGAAGCAACAAGAGGGCCCTTCTAAGCACGTGAGAGGATGCTGTGTGTGGAGGTCACAACTATCAATGACCTAGCTCAGCAGAAGGTCCACCAAACAAAGTCAGTGGTTGGAGAAGAGGAAAACATCTTGAGGAAATATTTGTCTGCTCCTCATCTGGGTGCTATTGTGGCTTTTAGTGACAGTTACTCAGAGTATACCAACCTCAAGTCTCAATTGCCTGCCTGTCAACTCTGTAGCTGACAATGTGAGCTCTCAGTTCTGACTTCCTGAATTAGCTCTGTGGTGTTCCACCTGTGAGATCTTGAAAAAGTTGTTGTCAACTTTCTCATCTGAAAAATGGGTCTAATAAAAGTTCTTGTTCATGGGGTCTTTGAGCAAGTCACCTGTGGGTTTTCTTCTGTCTTTCTAAGGGATACCAAACTGGTTGTTTTTACTAGAAAAAAATAGCCTGATAGCTTTCAGTATAAAAACATCTCTATGTTTTTCTCCTGTGGAAGTCATGTGTGCTGCTCAGGGTCACATTCCAGCTCCAGGTGAGGCCATTGTGGCTTTGCAGCATGGTGTGGTGTTGGTATTCCTGTTTTGCTTCTGTTCGAAGAGGCAAAGTGCTACCTGGAAAGGGTGGCATGAAAGTAATCCTTCTTAATTCCATTGGTATTCATCTAAGAGTGTCCCACTAAAGGAGATTGCCTCTACAATCAGAAAAATCCAAATATTCCTTGAACAGGTAATGATATTTCAGATTATACAATTTAATATGCTAGTATATGTTACATATACATATATATTTAACACCTTTATTTCATGTTTCCCACAAGATATGTTTCTCTGTAAATGAGCCATGGGGATAATATTCTAAACCCCATCTTTGCTGAGATATTGCCTTTCTAAATAATTTTATGCTGAATTAAAATAGAGCTGTGTCTTGAAACTTCATTTATTGGGAGAAAGGTCAAAGATAGAGACCTCAAGAACAAGTGACACCTCAAGCTAATATGTAACTCCTTGTACCAAATATCATCTTCCCTAAAGATGCCATATGAGAATGCTTTAAAAGTCTCAGGCATGGAGCAAAGAGGTGAGTTTCCCTCAAGTCCAGCTGTTGCTGGGGGGGTGGGGCTGAGGGCATGGACAGAGATAGCTAAGCTGATTGTTTTCAGCAATTGCAGGGTGGATTTGTTTCTGATTCCCCGTGGTTTAAGGGAGGGAAGTTGGGTTCCAATGTTCTAGGAACAGCTGTGCTTATTCTCAGCATAGATGGTTGGAAGAGAGTAGCCTGTAGCAGAGGAAAACTGGCGCTGCCCTCTTCCTACTGAATTTAACAGCTTTCTTCTGGGGAGTGATAGCTCCCTTCCCCAAGCAGACCTGAGCTGACACAGACCACTCCAGGACCAATGGCAGCTTCTCAGAAAGGAGGGTGTATTCTTTCTGACTGTTCATGCTCCAATTACTGCCAGATAGAAGGACAAGTTTTCTTGTATACCAGGGACAAGGTAGGCTCCACCCTTAGACATAAAGAGCTGATTGTCTGGGTTTCAGCTTGCTCTTTGGTGACCTACTTGGTAGATCTGCTACCAACTTTTCACCTGCTTAATTGTCCATTGCCATCAGACCCAATGGATTCAGATAGAGAAGGGCTCAAAACATGCCTTCTGCTCTTGGATACCAAGACATCATAACATTCATCTTATTGTCTAATAAGGTCACAGAACTTGAACTTTAAAATCAATATTACAACTTATGCTCCCCCATTTCTGTCTCTAAACCCTCTCAAGTATAACTTCCTTGTATCAACAGTTTTTCTGTTTTTCCATGAAAAGTTTTCTTGTGTTTAAAAGAGGAAAAGTATCACATTTTATCCTGAACTGTGTCTCTAGCATGTGTATTTTCCTCTTTTTTATTTGTTCCAAAGCCATATTCTATCATTTAGTTCAAAATCAGAGCCTTAAGGTAACAAAATCACCTACATAGATCCTATCTTGTTCCTGCTACTTCCATACTCCAAACTCTTTCTAAGAACCAATCGGTGAAGTTCTCCATGCCATTTCCTTGTATGCAAATGGGGAACTGTGAAGAAAGTCTATCAATGTGTTTAACGTGGTTTCCCGGAACACTTCATAAATGTCAGCCATCATTAATATCAAATGTACATTATGCTAAAATATTTTAAGTAGGGACCATCGCCCACCATTTTACATCTAGAAAACACCATGCCACAGAAATACAGTTTACTTGTACAGCTAGATCACACAATGAGCACCAGCACGAGTCAACCAGTCCATCTGTCCCCTCCACCCAGAATCTGCATGTTTCTTCACTTTCAAGCATTCAGATCATCAGCTTCCCGAACTGAGAAACCCCAAGATAGCTCTTCCACCACCTGACTAAATTTCCACTCATGTCCAGAATAAAGAGATGGAAAATGAGTCCTTTCCTGTGGCTCCTGAATCTCTCTGATGACCACCTTCTGTGACCCTGGCTCAGAAAGTGAAGGGCAGTAGTCAGGAGGTCAGCTCTGTGACTCTGTAACTGCTCAAGCACTCACTGCTTAGTAAGAAGCCATGATTACAGCAGGGATCCTTTCCATGAGGAGTAAATGCACCATCATATAAATCTACTTAGACCACATCCTTCTGGGATGCAACCACCAGTTGATTTAAAATGCAAACCTTGTGTAGATTCTTGCCAGAAGGGTGAAATATGAAGTTTACCTAGACTTTTCTTTGCTGAAGCATTTATCAGAAATCATGAGTTACTGGGAGTTGCTATCCACACATTGAACAATTCCTATCCAGCTTCAGGTGCTGAAAGAATTTTCTGTACTTTTCCAACAAAAATGTACTATTTTTTCCAAGAATATAATTGCTAGGTTTGTTTTAAGTCCCAGCTAAGATTTTTGTGTGGAGAAACTCAGGCCCAGGGACACTCAATTAGCTGGGAACAGTAAGTGTGGTTTCTAATGCAAGAATCTTAAGTCTTTAGGGATGTTTATGAACACAGATAGCAAATACCTCACCTACCATTCAGGCTTGCAAGCTGAGAGGTAAGGGAGTAGGCAGGCAGAACACAGAGCATCCTCATGTTCCAGACCATATATTAAACACTTCGTGTGGCACTTAATTCTCCTGACAACCCCTTTGGGTTAGTTTTATCATCTTCATTCTGCAGATGAATAAATTGGGATTCACTGTCTCATGCCACAAAACAGTAGAAATAATTAACTTATCCAAAATCCCAGTTAGATCACCACGTAGAAAGTCCTACCGCCCCAAATGGCTTCTGTGGGTGGCTTTATCGGAGATAGGATAGCTAAGGGTCTCCATTATCAGCACTGCCCCTGAATATCAAGAAGGAAGGCTTCTATATGTAGCGAGCATTTTCATCTTGGCCACCAACAAAGATCAAGCATATGAAAGCAGAACCCCCCCTGAGGTAGGAGAAAGAGCCAGGTCCTCTTCTGCCCTGAGCATTCTACCCAGAGCATGCGGCAATATGGACAGGCAATTAATATGAATGGATTTGATCAAAACACCAAATCTGATTGATGCTAAAAGCACACCCATGTGGGAACACACAAAGGGGTGGAGGAGAGGGCTGGCCATATGAAGCCAGTCCTGCTTAAAAATTCTAATCCTCATAAGCTGTTCTTTTCACTGCGTGGTTTTTTAATATTTATTGGCAAAGGCTTTTTAATCCTGATGAAAATAACATGTCCCGAGGAAAAGAAGTGTTGTAGCTAGAATGTATGAACGTGGCCTTGGCATTTAAAATGTTCCGTGGAGATCAGCAGAAATACAGTGGGGCCTAGCAAAGGATAAGGTGACCCAGAAATGAATCGTGGCAAAAGACAGGAAATATTACCTCCAGTAAGAAGTTGAGTTCAAAAAGGAATAGAAGTTGGCCAGCTCTGGCTGAGTTACTTCCTGAGTGAAAGGCCCAAACTTCTGACAGGAGAGAAGTCAATATAATGTAGAGGTGAGGAGGAACAGTCAAAATTCATCTGCCAGGGTTCGAATCCCAGCTCTGCTATCTCTTCAATGAAAATGGAAAGAGTGATAAGTACAAATCTTCTTATCTTGATATTAGTTGAGATAATAAATGTAAATCACTAAGTATCAATGCTGAGTTCTTACCACTGAGCCATTGTTCTAGCTCTGAAGTTATAATATTTAATTGACATAAACTTTACATACTAGATCATAATCTTCAGTGTAGAAGATATGTGCAGAAGAAAAAGGAAAGAATGAAACCAATATTTGTTGCAAAAGCCAACTTTTGATGTGCAATTCCCCATAGTAGTCTTGCATAAAGGGAATAATTATCATTGATGGGAGAAAAAAAATGAAACCCTAAAGAGCTGATATGAGTTCACAGAGTTGTTAAATCCCTTCACTATCCTGCAAGTTAATACCTGTTGGCATTTCCTTCTGCTGAAATTCAAAAGAACAAAAGGCATTATTTTAGTTAACTTTAATTTTAGATTAATGAAGTGCCTCTTCACTTGGAAACTGACCCTTCAAATCTCCACTTCTGCATATTGGATGGACTTCTAAGTAAAGCATGATTCTCTCTGCTGATTGGAGAAGAGCATTAGCAACAGGCTGAGGTTCAAGGTAAGAATACAAGAAGAGACCTGGAGTCCTGGGAGAGATGTTGAGGCTGTATCCATGGAACTACACCATCTTCAGGACAACAGATGATAACTGGTGTCCCATCCTCACACAGGCGCCCCTAAGAATACACTCTGCTTTCTCTTCCCATATTGGCATTCTCTTATAGCACAGCAGCTCCAACTCTCAGTTCCAGTCTCTGAGACTGGACTTGAACAAAGTCAAGGGCATCACCATCATTCCTCTTGGGCATGATTTCTTCATCCACTGTGAATGAGCCAAATGGGAAAACATAAACAACTATCCAGTCTCTAGACACACAGAAGTCCAACCCAATTGGAAACCGACCAATTGGTCATGTTCTAGCTGAGATTTTTGTGGCTCAGAGTAGAGGTTGAGAGGTCTTAAATATTGCCCACAGAGTTTGATGTGTGGATAGATAATTATTCTGGTTATTCATCCTTGGGCTTTCTTCCCAGAGACTTTGCCAATGCCACAGTTTGCTATTGTCTTTTAATTTAACAGTTGGCAACAGAAGCTCCTATTTGGTGATAATGAGAAATAGGTGTCTTTCTCCCACTGGAAGGGATTGTTCTCACTCCTCTTAACAAGTTCTTTTCCACTAGAGACAAGGCACAATAGGCTCCTTCCTGCAGCTCACCTGGAGTCAGTTGGGTCTCTGTTCTGCTCCAAGCTCTGCCACCTGCAAGTGTATGAACCTCTGCAATATACTTAGTCTCTCCACAGCTTCCTTATCACATGGGGTTGCTGGAGAGGTTCATTACAAATAAATAAGTTAATTATGGAAGGATGCATGATTACGGAATCTTAGTTATGGAATCTTAATATGTTATATTTTTCTCTTCTCTTCCTATGCTTAGAATTGGGTATTTTCACCATGAGCATTAGTAATTGTACCTTGTTAATAGCTAATAATTAAGTTCATGGACTAGCCATTAGTGATAATCAGAGATAATGGAATATTCTAGAAGGATTGATGTCTTTGTTAGGGAGAAGACACAATCTAAAAATAGGGAAATACACCCTAAAATGCTCATTTACGTTGTGTACACTGTCTAGCCAGGTTAAGGTGATATCTGTCTGGGCTCTGGCTTTTCAGTTTCAGCTTCTTGGAGGAAATTATATGGAATGAAGAATTAGCATCCCCCACTATGAAAATTGTAAGAGGTACTCTACACAGTAAAAGAATGGAATGGATTTCTAGTTTGTGATGTAAATTGTTTACAGGAAAAGAATGCTCATGGATGATAAGAGAGATGTATTTTAGGAAAGACAGAGACAAAATTTTCAAATCATAATGAGTTTATTTTCATGTGTATTTAAAAGAAAAATTTAACTGAATTCTATTATTTGGGGAAAAGCAAAAGTTGTAAAGTGCATTGCTTTTTGAGATATGTTAGATATTAAAGATGATATGTGGATAGGGAGCATGTGGGAAATTCAGGAAGTTTGGTTGGAAGTACCATGGTCCATTATCTTTGTTCCATCTCCCCTATTTCTTAAGGGATAATTATGGAGCTACTTAAGGAGTTGAAGATGAATATCCGTAAAGCTTTAAAAACTAACTGGCATGTATTGACATGAAACTAGAATGAGAAAGAAAACATAGATAGATGTAAGGTTGGTTTGGAGTCTGTCTCTAAGAGAATCATAGTGGCACTGAGTGTGACAGCAGGTCTTTGATAAGTAGGTGAACCGCTACCCACACTAATGAAAATGAATAGGTCAAGAGACTTGACTGTGGTTCTCATGAATAGACTTGCAGTAGGGGATTCCCAGCTCTACTTTCTATGTCCTTATGAGTTACTTAAGGTCACAAATATATTACTGTATGACTGAGAAACCACACACTTGGAGAGCTGGGACCATACTCCTGCCAAAGTACAAAGAGCTGAGGAAATAATGGCACAGTGATTTCTCTTTTGGGACATGTAAGTACTAATCGAGTGGGATGACTTTTCTCAGAGTCTTTGTGCATCTCCTCCAGTCATGTTCTAGGCTCCCCAGAGCCTCCCAGAGGCATATGAAACAATTAACTAAATCCTGCATTTTTTCATTCTATCTATGAATATTTTATTCCATTGGCTCCAAATGCTCAATGTTTTGAACTTAATGATTCACAATTTGTACATAAAGCTATCTAGTTCCACCCAGACATGGATACATTTTAGTTTTGATCCACATCACTTTTCTAACTAATGTCTCATGGCTATTGGCTTATAATTTTTAATGTATCTTTATTGAACAACAAATATCAAGTAAAAAGGCACTGTGGTAGATTCAGAAATACTGCTACCAAACATCTTACAAAAAATATTTCTCAAACTTCCATTTCCAGGCCACCTCTCTTGAGCCCAAAATGTTTGGCCCCACCCAGGATTCCTAAGTATATATGGAATTGTGTGTGTGTGTGTGTGTGTGTGTGTGTGTGTGTGTGTGTGTTTATACAATAGCACTTAAAGATAACAAGGATCCCTATATCAAATAATTCATTTAACCTAATCATGTTTAATGATAGGCCTCTTTGATATGTGTATGTTCATGTATGTGTGGGTGCGTGTGAGCACACATGTATCATCTTCATGTGGAGGTCGGAGGTCACTCTTGAATGTCATTCCCGAAGAGCTATTTGGTTTTGTTTTGAGACAGAGTCTGTTACTGGCCTGGTACAGTCTAGGATGGCTGGCCATTGAACCCTCAGGGTTTACATGTCTCTGCTTCCCCAACATTATGACTACAAGCATGTGCCACTATGCTTGGTTTTTTTTTTTTTTTAGAGGGTTGAGGAATCAAAGTCACACTATCATGCTTGTACTAGCCTCAATGATGGGCCCTTTAAAAAAATTATAACACTCAAATTTTTTTCCTAAAAGGCAAAATAGGGCATACTGCCCCCATAAAGACAGTGACCATAGCATCACCTATTCATCAGTCCAGGAACTCAAGGGGTGTACTCTACTTCTTTTCATTCACCCAGACAGCCTTCCAGGCATGACACTTCGGCTTTGGAAATGTTTCTCCAATTCCCTCCAATCTCTCCATCTACCAGAGCTTGAGCCTTACCTGTGTCTACATGTTAAGTCAGCTTTCCCTCCCTTCAGCAGCAGAGATAACCTCTGTCTGCAGTGCAGATTAAAGTAAATATCACATAGCTTATTTATTTCTCTATGCAGCCAAGTGCTGAAGCCTTGGTCTTCATACTCAGAACCAGGGAGAGTTGGGGATCTCCTAAGTTAGCAAAACTGATTGCTTAACCTCCTCCCTAAGTAGAATCAGAGATCTTAGTTGATAGAGAGATTGAATTAAATTCAGCAAGGGAAAGACTCTAAACGTTTACATGCCAAGAAGCAAAAGTTAAGAAAGAAGGGGGCCAGTTACAGTGACAGATCATTTACCATGAACCATATTTTTCAAGGACATTACAGAATCCATGTGAGCTTTAACTCCAAGGACTGTATGGACTAGACAGAGATAACTGATATTCTTTATGATAACTCCAAATCAGCAAAGATTGTCATAATAATGATAATAATAATAATAATAATAATAATAATAATAATAATAATAAGCACATACCTCACTTTAATAAGATCTTGAGAAGTGACTGCATTATGCTTTGCTTTTAAAAAGAGCCTGTGTGTACACATATGTGTGCATGCATGTGCACAATGCACCCTCATAAAGGTCAGAAGACAAAAATGGGTGTTGGTCCTTACTACGCACCTTGTATTAGACAGATGGTCTACAAACCACTAGGGAGTATCCTGTCTTCCCTCTCCTCTCAGCTATGCTGTGCTTTTCATGTTGCCTGTTTCGATTCACTGTCATTGTAATATTATTATGTGAATCATGCATATTACAATGAGAAAGTAAGGTACTGAGAGGCAAAGAAACTCTTGCTAAGAAAGGTCAGGGAGTTGAAGAGTTCCAGTGATGTTAGAGTCAGTTGTCCACTGATGAGCTCTGCATACACAGCCATGGAAAACTATTGATGTATATTTCTATAATTAATGTGTATAATTAAAATGTTTTATTTAAAATATTAAACAGCATTACCTATATTCTTAAACATGGCCATATTGGTGAACTTTAGAAATCAATTAAGTAGGATATCATGTATTTCACTGACAAGTGAAAAAATAGCCTGCCAGATGAAAACTCTAAGGGCAGAGGCCATCTTTGAGCTGCACAGGACTATTGTGATAAAAGTTACATTTTACATCCTCACCGGATGTTTTCCTTAGATCTCGAGTCATGAGGTCATGTAAGAATCGGGAGGAGTGGGTACATTCAGTGTTCCGATCATTCCACTTCTGTTTCAGAGCTGGTTAACTTGCTTGTCTCGTGCCTGTCTTGGTCCCTCCACAAAAGCTGAACCACCTTTGTGGAGGCCACCGCCTATCCCCCGTCCCCTCAAGCTTGTCCTTAGTGTGTCACCTTTTAAAACCAGCCCTTGTTTCTCTTCTTATTCAAGTCAGATCCTCCCTCCCTTGTCTAATTCTTAGCCAAGCATAGCAAGGCCAGCTGGTGAGAGTCTTGTGAGAGACAATGGCGCCAGCCCTGCTTAATGGAACACTGCCTTGCCAGCCGAAGCTTCCTGGATCAGAGCAGTTGGTTTTGAGTTGTAGCCCATCCTCTGACCCATATTGAAGTGCTTGTTCAGTGGGGATTAAAGCCTTGTGAACTGGAGTAAGAAGAGGTAGAAGAAAGAGGGCATTGTGGGTCTAGAGGGAATCAATATTGTGTCTTTGAAAAGGCATGTGTTTATTCCCAGACTGACCATCTGGGCCGTGTGGCCCCAAATCAACCATAAAAAAGGGAAAGAGAATGAAATTGGCACAAGAGCACTTTGTGAAGGGCAGGTCTGCAAGGTAGCTTGTCTGGGAAGATGAAGGACCTGCCAAAGTCACTATATAGCAGTGCATTCAAGTAAAGGAAGAAAAGCTTCATTCTAGCATTTACCTGCTGGCCACCTGTCCTTCCCTGCACCCTACCAAATGTTCTCCAGGTGTGAATAAAGATCTGTTTCTTCAGCACTCATCATTTCTTCCTATGTTCTCAATTGCACTTACACACGTTTACAACAGGGGTTTGTTTACAACACAACTGACGCTTTAAATGGCTTCCAAACTTAAAATTTAGGAGGCATACTCAGAGAAAGGGGAGTGGTAAAAATTTAGAGATCGTGGCTGGTCGTTGGTGGCCCACGCCTTTAATCCCAGCACTTGGGAGGCAGAGGCAGGCGGATCTCTGTGAGTTTGAGGCCAGCCTGGTCTCCAGAGCGAGTGCCAGGATAGGCTCCAAAGCTACACAAAGAAACCCTGTCTCAAACCCGCCCCCCCCCAAAAAAATTAGAGATCGTGTCTGCTCCAGTACCTCGAGAGTATAGGAAGTATTCCCTCTACTTCCGGACCCATGACTTAACTGTGCACTGGGGAAGGGAGTTGAGTGAAGACAGGGCAGCAAAAGTGGGTAGGAGAAGCTGACAGTGCAGGGGTGGGGGAGGCAGAAAGCAGCCCAGGCTATCTCTGAGTTTGCTCAGAGCAACAACTTTTGTCTGTCCTGCAGACAACCAGGAAACCTGGTGAGTGTCTTAGGGAAACATATGTATTTTCTGGGATATTAACTGGCCAAATCCTGCCATCAGTACCCATAGACAATGTTTAAGCTGGAAAGGTAAGAGTGTGCATATAAGACAAAGTCTGGCTCACATGAGTTTGCTATGTTCCAGAACAAACCCTGAACATATAGTTCTCAACCTTTTATGAACCAATTAAAATAGCAACTTTTAACTTACAAGATGAATTCCAGGTAGAGAAGTAGAAAGGTAGGAAGTTGGTAGTTTTGTGTCTGTTCAAAAGGAAGGCGTTATTTTTACTTGGAATAGTTGGTTAGTTAATTTAGTGCCAATATGTGTGTGCTGAGGAGGGGTGTACCACAGTGGGTATGTGGAGGTCCAAGGGCAGAGTTGGTTCTCTTTGTCCACCAGGAGAGTCTGGGGGATGGTCAAACTCAGTTTGTTAGGCTTGGTAGCAAGCACCTTTACCCACTGAGTGATCCTCCCTGCTGCATAAGAGACTCTGCCCAAGGTTTGTCTACTAGAGCCTCCTGTATATCCTCTCTCCAGTTATATCCCAGTGGCTAGAAGCCACCTGACTGTGACATGGTTGTATCCAAATTCCTCTAAAGGTATTTTCAGTCCCTGTGATCCAAATAACTTTACTGTCTCTACTTGTCAAACCCCATCAGTGTCAACAGAGTGTCAGCAATTCCAAGGAAGGGCTTCAGCCTTTCCCTGCCTTCTCTGTCCTGTCCCCCACCTCCACCACCCTTCTCAAGGCCTGCTTCTCTTCTTCCTTTGTCACTGCCTCTGCTTGAGTGCAGGCACGTGATTCCTAAGGACTTGGTCATTTCCATCTTTTAATTATAATCATCCTTGGGGTAGATGTAGTTCATTATTGTGGGTTTAACTTGTATTCCCATAATAATTAATGGCATTGAATGTCTTTTCCTAAACAAATTGACTCTTTGTATAACTTATTTGGAGAAATGTCCCTTTAAGTCCTTTGCCTATTTAAAAAATAAAAGTCAAAATGTGATGGCTTTTTATATAGTCTGGATACTAAACTCATACTAGATATATGATGTAAAGTATTTTTATAAAAGCTGTCTTTTACTTTTCTTGATGATATACTTTGATACACAAAAGCTGTGAGTTTTTATAAAGTCCATGTGTTATTATTTTTCTTTTGTTGTTTGCACTTTCAGTGTCAGTCTTACATCCACAGCCAAATCCAAGGCCAAGGAGAGTAACCCCTGTGGTTTCTTCCATGAGTTGTGTAGTGCTAACTCTTGTATTTAAGTCATCCATTTTTACTTAAAAAAAAAAAAACCTTATATGAGGCTTTGGGGGCTTTTTCTCAGCTCTTTAGTCCACCTTCACACATGGAATTCCTTTTCCCTTTGTGCTGTCTCTGTTTTTGCCTGTGCCTAACTTATTAGGCAGGACTTTTTCTTCATCTCTGGTCCTGGCAACTGCCAGGATTTGTACCTAAACTGTACTGTGTTTTTCTTTTAAATTCTAATAAATTCAACTTCAAACTTCAAAAAAAATTCTTTAAAATCATTTTGTAAAAGTACAATTTTTACACCGCCAATTTTTACAACTTGCTGAGTTTTGACATTGCCTTTTAAATGCTGAATAGTTTCTTGTTATAGTCGATCGAATCCTGGCTCCTGGTAATCATTAAATTGGTGTATGTCAAATTAGTTTTTTTGTCTAGAATTTTAGATAAATGAAGTAATATGGCAATTGGTATTTAAAGATTTGGGTTTTAGTTATTCGTGTGTGTGTGTGTGTGTGTGTGTGTGTGTGTGTGTGTGTGTGTGAGTGTGTGTGTGTGTGTGTGTGTGTGTGTGTGTGTGTGTGTTGTGCATGTGGGTACAGTATCCACAGAAAACAGAAGAGAGCATCAGATTCCCCAGAGTCGGAGTTATTGTAGTTGTGAACCAATCAGGATGAGTACTGGGAATTGAAATGGGATCCTCTGACAGAGTAGTGTGGACTTTTGACAGCTAAGCCATCTCTCCAGTGCCTCTGTTTAATTTTTAAAACTTTTGAGATTTGTGTAAGTTGTTATACATATTGGTAATTTATTTCTTTTTTATGTCTGCATTGTATTCCCACTGTATGCTTTTATACCAATCTTTTATATCTAGTACTAAGCTACTGTGAATGAAGTTGCTATGCACAAGCCTTTTGTGGACATACATTTTTACTTTTCTTGGCTAAATTTCCAGAAGTGGAATTACTGGGCCATATGGCAAAGGAATGTTTAACTTTATTAAAACAAAGTTGTCAATATATTTCCCTAAAGTGGCTGTTATTTTTTTCCAGTTCTCCAGAGCAATGTGTGTGATTCTCAGATTATCCACAGCCCCAACAGCACTTGTAGTAGTCTTTCTCCAGTTTAACTATTTTAGTAATCTACATTAATGCCTCATTTTTTCCTTTGAACGTTTATTTTTACATTAGAGTTTAGGGCAAAATAGGAAAACTGACATTAGGTTACAATGGGAAAGTTCTCAGAAAAGGTAGAGAGTTCCTTCATGCATCTCTCTTAGCCCCCTAAGCATGTCATATGGTGTGAGACAGGAATACAGCAGCATTATTTTGGATAAAGATATCCCAACGATCATCCAGCACCATGGTTGGGGAAATGATTCTTTGCCTATTCAATGATATTGGTCATAGACACCTGAGTTCATTTTGGAACTTTGAATTTGTTGCCTTGCTCTCTGTTTCTATTTTATACCAGTACCAAACTGGTTATTGTAGCTTTCTGACAAAATTTGAAAACAGAAATCACTAAGTCTCCTACAGTTATTTTACAACTTTGATTTGGCTATTTAATACCATTTGTACTATTATATGAATTAAAAATAAGCGTTTCTATCTCTTCCACACCAAAAAAGTATTTGAAATTTTGAAAAGATTTTATTGAACAAGTATTCAGCTTTGGTATTTTCATCAAAATATAGATTCTTCCAATCCATAAACATGGGATTTAGTAGGCCTTTCTTGTTGGGCTTTCTTTTGGGGACTGCCAGTTCCCAAATAATGACATGAAGACTTTATTAATTATAAAAACTTGGCCTTTAGCTTAGACTTGTTCCCAATATCTCTTATAATTTAATTAACTTGCTTCTATTAATCTATGCTCTGCCATGTGGCTTTTTACCTCCCCTCTATTCTGTGTGTGCAACTCCCTCTGTATCTCTCTGGTGTCTCTCATTCTGTCTAGTAGTGCACCACTCAAGTGCTCATATGTATAACAAGGCCTTTTAAAGGAACCACGCCTCTGTACTCCGTGAGCAGTGAGCTCTGTTTATATGCCTCATATTGGACACCAATTGCAGTTGGACTTCTTTGTTGGATTTTCTTTGGACCAGCAGCCCCCAATATTGTCTACTAAATCCCATTTACTTTTTCTCATCAGCAAAGACTAATTTGAAAAAGAAATTAAGATCAAGAGTCAACTTACAATTCCAAGCAATCTATGGGTTGGAAGAGTCTGAGAATGATTTATGTTAATTCCTTAATGTTTGGTGGTACTCACCAGTGAAGCCAGGCCAACTGCATCTTTGCCATACTCCTCATCAACACTTCCTAATCCATTCTTCCTCTTGTAGCCATAGTGATTTCCCAAAATATTAATCATCTCACATCATGCCACTCCAAATAAACTCTCTATTAGTCCAAATTTCTCACATGATTAAATGTATCCTCTATTTCTCTATATACATAGCTGCCTTTACCTGCCTCTACAGTTCTTCTGCTGCCATGTTAGAAACCAAGTGTCCTACACACACACACACACACACACACCATGCACATGCTTTCACTTCTAGCCACAAAAAGAAATTTGCTTTTGGTTTTCCACTATGAATCTAAATCTTTGAGACTTCAGGCATTTATTTTTTTTACTCTAATTCTTTACTTGCTACACCATTGCCCATTTATATACCTGGAAAATACTTCTCATCCTTCAAGGTCTAGCAGAAATATAACCTCTGTGAATACTTCCCAGACTTCCTAATTCTCCCCACTCAGGTAATTCTGTATTCTGAAGTATTTTTCATTGCTATCTTTTAAGATCTTTTTTGTAGTTTCCCCATTGTTTAGATAATGTGATAGGTATTTCTAAAATATTCACCCCTTTCATTCTTAGTCCTCCTTTGATATGATCCTCCACCTGTGGTAGTTTAGCTTTGTTGTTGATAAATAAAATGTATTCCTTTCCCTATGCCATTGAGCTTAAGCTTGTATCTTTTATGCAATGGAAGATTAGCAGCCTCACAATGCAGAGACATGAAATATGTGTTTGAATGCCCACTGACCTGAAAAAAATCCTTCTCCTAGGTAGCTGCTGCCCTTTTATCCTGAGTCCAGAATGAGCATGCATGACCCATATCCAACTTAGTACAACTGTTTGGCACAGTTTGTACAGAGTCACCATGAGGCCACACCTAGATTGCATGCAATTGTCTGTCACACAGCTTTATTGTAACAATAGCTGACATGGGAGATTCTTTTTGACCATGTACTTTTTAAGATTCCAAATTTTTTTTTTAAAAAATGCCAAAAATGCTAACACAAATATTCCATACATGGACAAATGAAAACTTGATAATTCATATGATTTGCCATATTTGCTTGAATCTTTTTGCTTCTTCTTTTTTTTAACCAAAGAAACAAAATACCATGGTTTTTGTAATATCATTAATAGAAACTTCAAGTTTGACTTTCTATTATGTTCTTTGTATCTTTATATTCTGGTAGCAAGAACAATGTTTGGCATACATTAAATGATTAAATAAATGTTTATTGTGTGCATGTATGTGTTTGTGTGGATGCAGGTGTACACATGCTTACAGCTGCTCACATATGTGTGTGAAGGTCAGAGGACAACCTTGGAATTTTGTTCCTCAGGGTTGTCCATACTTTCCTGAGATGAGACAGGGTTTCTCACTGTCTTGAAGCTCAGCAAGTAGGGTAGGCTGGATGGCTGGTGAGCATGAAGAATCTGCTTGTCTCTACCTCCCCAGTGCTAGGATTACAAACAAAGAGTTCCATGTCTAGCTTCCTCCTCCTCTCTCTCCTCTTCTTTCATCCTACATTTTTCTTTCTTTTTAATATGAGTTCTGGGGACTGAACTCAGATTAATAAATTTTCTTTTAATAGAATGAGTGGAGTGTATATGATGAAAGCCACCTAGATATATAATTTTAAGGTTTTTTTGTGGATCATTAATATATTTTGCTAATGCTTTTAGGGTACCTACTGTTGGTGTTTTTTAAAAATATGATAAAGCAAGAAATTCTGTCCTCATAAGTTTTAAATGTTTGTTAGTGATTTAGCCCTTACCTCCATGTGTCAGTGAGGTCTCTTTACTGAGGTAAAGTTCATTTATTCATCAATGGGAAACTATGTCAACAAATTTTACACTCTTAGAAATGTTTTATTTTTAAGAGAGTTTTAATCAACAACATTTTTTAGTGTGAAGTGGTTAAGAGTAGGGTTTTAATATGAGAATATAAGTCATCTGGTATACCCAAAGATAGGAATCATGACCCACACTATGCCCCTCCCTCAAAGTAAGAGATTAATTAAACGAATATGTCATGCTAAGGTTGTGTTATCATATTTAATTTTGAGTAATTTTGTCCTGATGCAGTCTGTTCAGCTTTCTGTATGAATTGGTCACAAATTAGCCTGGAAATTAGCTTCTCTCTCCAGGGCAGGTAAAACAATCACTGCAGGTTCTTGCAGCTAAAGCTGCCCATGAACTAAGCAAACCTAGGACTTGAAGATCTTGCTGCCTCCCATTGAGCATTCCCTTTATTCCCTTTATTTGGTAGAATTTCAAGCCACATAGGTGAGAGTCCACTAAGTGGCAGGAAAGATCATTTGTAATTCTCACTTATCCAACTGTGCCTACTTCCCAACACCTTCCACACCATATCCTCCTTTGTACTTGATGGTAAAAACATCATGAACTGCTGGTGGTCTTCAAACACATTATGCTACTTCTCATACTCACCTTTATGCTGGTATTTTTTTAACTCAGTATTTCCTGTTTTCCTGTTTCCTCAAGTGCTGTTCTAAAATCAATAATATCAGCATTATAGGAGCTTATCAGGAATGTGGAATCACATGCCCCATCCCAGATGCTGAGTCAGGATCTGTCATTCCAATAATATGAGTCTATGTTACATTTGAAAAACATGACACTAGTCTTTCCTTTCTACCAGATACCTTGTCCTGTCTTCAAAGTCAGCCAAGCTCTTATCTCTTCTGGGAAACTTTTGCTCCTACCAATAGGTAAGATATTTATAGTTACTTCCTCCCCATGTAACTTCCTTTTAACACTTCTATTCTGTCTGTTTCTAAACTGACTTCCTTGAGTTAATAAATAATCAACTCCATTTCCAAGTCCTTTGTAGGCAAACAACCCAGAACAGATACTGAATTAGGTGAGCAGCCATCCCCATGAGAGATAGTTCAATGTCATCGTGTATCCATATACTGTCATGGCACATGCATTCATACATACATGTACTTGCACACTCACAAGCACATGAATAATTAAAAGTTAAAAATTGAAATTGGAGTTGAAGGAATTTAAAAATGTGTTGTAAGTGGCAGAATCCAGATTTGAGCTCAGATCTGATTTCACTATGTTCTAGCCTCTATATCATTAATTAATTTTTTTCTTTTTTCTTTAGAAACAATCATTTTACATATCAATCCCCCCATTCCTTCTCCCACCCATTCTCCCATGTCCCCTACCAACCCATCCCTCCCGCTCCCCAAGGACAGTGAGGCCTTCTATGGTGGATCATCAAAGTCTGTCACATCATTTGGGGGAGGGCCTAGGCCCTCCTCTATGTATCTGGGATGAAATAGTATGCCTCCATAGCAAATGGGCTCCCGAAGTCCATTTGTGTACTAGGGATAAATACTGGTTCCACTGTTAGAGATCCCATAGACTGCGCAGGCCTCCTAACTGGATCATTCATTAATTTTAACGTTTTCAGAAAAAGGAGAGAAGTATGTTAGAATATTTAGTTCACCCCCAACACTTAAATGGCATCAGGTGGGCTGCTGCTCATTCAGAAGGCAATGGGTAGCTTGAATAGAGCAGCAAAGTTATTCATAAAAATTGATGATAGTGAATAATGACATGCCTTGTCGGAGCAAAGAAATCCTATGATTTTGAAGGTTCACTTCCAAAGGTAAGTTCTAATACATGATCTATGTATACATCCCTATGTATGCAGTGCCTAGCCTAACAAAATACGCTGAAAAAAAATTTGTCTGAACAAATGTGTGAATATCTTCTTTTGTAACTGAATGTGCCCAGATTAGTATGTGTATCTTTGAATATATTTGTATGACTGTAGTTTCATGGGTGGTGTCAAAGGACTTAGATGTCTCTTCCAGCTTAGCTGCCTACAACACACATTCCCATTGGTTTAGATAGTGTGGTAGGTATTTTTAAGATATTCACATATTCTCTTCTCAGTCCTCCTTTGATATCAACCTTGACCAAATATTGTAAGAGCCAGAGGGGATGGAGGGCACGGAAGAATCTAGGAGTTCTAGACACAACTGGCTGGTGCACATATGAACTCACACAGAGCGTGGCATTCATGCACAGGGCCTTTATCATGGGTCTGCACCAAATGGGATTGTAGAGCAGAGAGGAAAGGTGGATATACACCCCCATCCCTAACCCAGAGGCTATCTCTAACTGATAGCCACTAGCAGATAAAAAAAAAATGAGTTTTCTCCAAGAGAGTCTCATTGAGGAAACTACTCTTAATGGTAGGCCCTTTGCCCAGCAGCAGATGGTCAATAGAAAATAGCTCCCATTCAGACCTCTTTGACCAATAAATAGGTAAGATGTAACTTATTCCCAGAACTAACAACTTCATTTGGTAGCAAAAAAATGTCTAGCTGAGGTTTCTTATGTCTCTCCCATTAGTTTGTGATTTTGTTTAGAAGACCACCAAATATATATTATATATTATAGAAAGTTTCTACTGTTTTGGTTTCCATATGAATCTTCAAATGGCCCTTAGTTTTAGCTATCCCTTCCTGCATTCCCTCCCTTGCCCCTATCTTCTCTACTCCTCCCTGTTTGATCCTCCTATTCCAGTCTTCCCACCCACCTCATCCATCTATTACTACCTAGTCAATTTTCCCTTCCTAGGGAGATCCATTCCTCCCAGGTAATCCCCTACTCTCTATATAACCTCTGTAGTTTTGTGGATTGTAGCTTGCTTATCATTGACTTGCCTGCTAACATCCACATATAAGCAAACATATGCCATATTCTTCTTTTAGGGTCCGAGTTACCTCGTTCAGGATGATATTTTTTTAGTTTAATCATTTACCTGCTAATATCATGATATCATATTTTAATAACTGAGTTATATTTCCATTGTATAAACATACCATATAATTTTTATTCATTCACTTCTTGATGGACATCTAGAGTATTTTTCCAATTTCTGGTTTTTATAAATACAGCAGCAATGAACATGGTTGAGCAAGTGTCTCTGTGGTAAGATGAAACATTTTGGGTATATGCCCAAGAATGGCACAGCCCGGTCTTGAGATAGAGCTTCCCCCATTGTTCTGATGAGCTTCCACACTGATTTCTATAGAGGCTGTATAAGTTTGCATCCACACCAGTAATGGATGACTGTCCCCCTTATGCCACATCCTTGTCAGCATAAACTGTCTTTCATTATATTGATCTCTGTGATTGGTATAAGAGGAAATTTCAAAATAGTTTTGATTTGCATTTTCTTGATGACTAGGGATGTTGAACAGTTCTTTAAATATTTCTCAGCCATTTGAATTTTCTCTTTGAAAATTCTGTTTGTATCTGTGTCACATGTTTTAACTGGGTTATTTGTTTTCTTGATGTCCAATTTTTTAGTTCTTTATATATTTTAGATATTAGCCCTCTACACAATATGCATTTCAAGAAAATTATTTCCGATTCTGTAGGCTGCTGCTTTGTCCAAATGATGGCATCCTTTGGCACACAGACACTTAGTGGTTTCATGAGGTTCCATTTAGTGCTTGTTCTTAATGTCTGGGCATTACTGTTCAGAAACTCTTTTCCTATGCCAATAAGTTCAAAGCTATCCCCCACTTTCTATTCTTTCAGGTTAAGCTTAACTGGTTTTAAGTTGAGGTCTTTGATACATTTGGAGTTGAGTTTTGTTCAGAGTGGTAAGTATGGATCTATTTGCATTCTTCTGCATGCAGCCATCCAATTTGACAAGCACCATTTGTTAAAGATGTTGTCTTTTTTTCCAGTGTGAATTTCTGTGTGTGTGTGTGTGTGTGTGTGTGTGTGTGTGTGTGTGTGTGTGTGTGTGTGTGTGTGTGTGTGTGCGCGCGCGCGCACGCGCGCGCGCTGATAGGTGTATAGGCTTATTTCTGGGTCTTCAAATCTAATCCATTGATCAACATGACTGTTTTAGTGTCGTTGCCATGCTGTTTTTATTACCATAGTTTTTTAATTGGGAATGGTGATTCCCAGCAGTTCTTTTATTTTTCAGGATTGTTTTAGCTATCCTTGGTTATTGTGTTTCCATTTGAAGCTGCAAATTGTCCTTTCAGGTTCTATGCAGACTACTCTCTGTGTAAGACACTTGTGATCCCACCTCTCTACCATTGTCCGACCTTGATGCAGAAAGAAAAAGCTATCACTGTCTTTAGTTTATGGTCTACAACCACAATTAGCTAAAGCAAGCCTACTCTGGTTTTATTTCATCATTTTCTCCTTTATTCCCATGTCATTTCCCACCCATCTACTTGCCCAAGATACCCACTCTAATGTAGTCATTATAAAACTCTTTTTAAAAATATTAACTGGGATGGAGAGATGGCTCAGAGGTTAAGAGCACTGACAGCTCTTTCAGAGGTCCTGAGTTCAATTCCCAGAAACCCCATGGTGGCTCACAACCATCCATTATAAGATCTGGTGACCTCTTCTGGAGTGCAGATATACATGGAAGCAGAATATTGTGTATATAATAAATAAATAAATAATCTTAAAAAGAGACATTGTTAGATAACAGCTTAAAACGGCGGGGGGGGGGGGGGGGGGCTGGAGAGATGGCTCAGCAGTTAGGAGCACTGACTGTTCTTCCAGAGCTCCTGAGTTCAATTCCCCAACTACCACATGGTGGCTCACAACCATCTGTAATGAGATAAGGTGCCCTCTGCTGACCTGCAGGCAGAAGACTGCATACATAAGAAATAAATAAAATCTTAAAAAAAATTATCCATTTTATGTACCTCAAATGTATAACCAATTATCCAAATCAGAAATTTAACATTGATAGAACAGTTATCTAGTTCTCACATGTTATTCTGATTTCATTCAACTTCTCAGTATTTCTTTTTATTGCAATTTTCTGGTTTAAGATCTGGTTCGTGTATGCTCTTCAACACCTCTGTTTCTTTGCTTTTGTTCATTTTATTATTTTTAACTTCCTTCAATTAGGAAGTTTCTCATCCTTACTTTTGCTTTCATTACACTGAAAAAAATTTAAAAGCAAAGAAAAGGGACTTGTTCAAAGTGGTCACACTGGGCAAAGGAACAAATAAAGAGTGATCTCCCAAGCTAATCTGTTTTTATAGTGTGGGGCAATCATCTTGTCAAGGTCTTTGAGTTTGTATTTGCCTGATGCTGCCACAAGAATAACCCTGCTGGAATCAGACAAAAGCAACACTGAGTTAATAATGTAGGGTTTCATGGACCATGTTCAGGTCCTATAATGTGGCCCGGCCCCCAAATCGGTGATATTTTCCTCTGTGTTGTAATTTGTAAGTAATTTATGTGGGAATGTTTTGGATTGTATAAATAATGCTGGCCCATTGCCAACTTCATCCATCAAAATTAGTTCTAATGATCATTTCTAATGTCATCTGTGAACGTGTTTGTGATTTGCATAAATTTTACACTTTACGTCTTATTTTTTTTAATTTAAGATTTCTTCATATCAATATGCCTATCTCTGTTTGCTGCTTTTAGCTAGGTCATAGTACCAAATGAATCTTCCCCATTTTACTCATCTTACCCTCTGGTAAGCATCCCACTAATGTAGAGAGAGCTTCCTTCAACACAATGAATCACTGACTGCTTTCCTCTACTGAACAGACTCAGTATTTATCTATGATATAAACCTAGAAACAGGACTGGTGGGTATGAAAAACACACATATTAATTTCCCCGGGAACAGCTTACCTGGATGGCCGTTTTGCTGATTCACGCTGGCCGATGTGCATGCAGACCTCCCTTCCAGCATTCCCAGCAGCAGGAGTATCATGCAATTCCTTTCTTGCTGGCGGGGCACCATATCTCAGAACATGCTACTCATTAGAAGTTTCCTCATTTGAATTGTTACTTGAAGCCTTTTGCTATTTCCCTATCAAGGGTCCTGTATTTTTACTCTTATTCCTAGTTTCTGCTGTCTGTTCACCCATGTTTATTCTGCATTGAAAGTAGTTCTTATTTGCCTCACATTTAGTAAATCAGTGTTACATACTCTACTGACCAGAAGGTGAAAATAGGCACTACAAGGTGGAGGATGGGGTGCAGGATACTTAACAATGAACAACTCCTGCTTTCAGGCTTAGTTTAGGCCATTGATATTCATATTACTCTATTTTATTTTCTAAATATTAAAATCTCCCCTAAGTTCTATTCTGTGAAGGCTCCAATCATAAGATATGGACTAAGAGTTTGTGGCTTCGAAATTAATCCTGATGCCATCATCCATTATTGATGGAGTGTAGACAAGCCATTAATTTCATTTTAATCTTAGGTTTGCTTATTAAATTAAATTGACTGTTTGCCTTGTTGTTTTTGCAAATGTCAATGACAAGGATAAAATAGAAAAAAATTCACATAAATATGTTTTTAAAACCATAAAGAACCTTATGACTGTTATTAGCTGTCATAACAATTTTTGAAAACATTGCTGGGAAGAGCTGGCATTAAAACCTGCATTGTACACTTACCCCTCTACTTGTTCCCTTACAATTTCTCCTTCAAGGGACTATGGAGATGCCTTTACACTTTTTTTCAAGTATGGGACTAGCATACATTCTCATAGCATTATAACACTTCCCTGTGCATCTTTCATGGGATTAACAGAGAAATTACCTATTTTATATGCAAAATACTTTTCAATTTCCACCAAGCATTTTAAGACAATCCCCTGTCAAAATATACTGAGATGGCTCAGTGGGTAAAGATGACTGCTGACAAACTAGATTAATTTAATTCTCAGAATCCACACCGTGGAAGGGGAAAACCAACTCCCTCAAGTTGTTCTATGAAAGAAACACCATAGGATGTGCATCCCACCACCTATAAATAAATTAAAATACTCAATTGTATATTCACTAATAATGAACTATATATACTAAATACCCCAACAAAGATATAAAAGTGGGTGACATAATAGCTAAAAACTCATAATCTGAATGTAGAATGTATGTTGGAATTATTTGACTATCTGCTGAGTGATCTTGGACTAGTTGCTTTATTATTTCTAAGTTTCTTATTCTTTATAGTACAAGTAAAAATAATGATACTTCGTGGTGTTGATATGAAAAGTACATTAGCTAACACAACTAAGCATTAGATACAGGTTTGCTGTCATTGTTTTGTGTTTTTTCCTGGGCAATCTATTTTATTTACCCTGGAAGAAAGGGCAATGGCAGACAAAAGAAATGATTCCACTAATGTCCAGCAAGGTGGCCTACAGAGTTTATTGGGATTAGTTATAGGAGCGTGAATGATGGGTTTCTTGCAGAAGCATGGGTGACTTGGGCAGGTGTACCAAAGAAAAGCCCACCCCAGTATGGGTGAAAACTCACTAAAACTGAACTGAGAAATACCACTTTTGATTCCTATGCAACTTGGAGGCAACTACATCACCAAAGACCTTAAATACATTAGATCATACAGAGCAGAGTTTCAGAAAACCAGTAATCTAGATCAGTCAAAGTCAAGAGTTCACTGAATAGGCTTGGCAATTGGCATGTGCAGAATCCAAGCAGGCAGTCTATAATACAAATGAAAATACTCAACAATGACCCATTATACACCAAGAAGCATCTGATACTGGGGTCTTCAGTTAATCTCTGAATTCAAGGTTTCCACAACAGATACAAGTAAGCAACCCTGTGTGATACATTCCCTCTATCCCATCCTCCAGTAGGTAAGGTTGTAGTGAATTCAAAAGGGTTTGTCAGTGGCTAAGAGTTAAACGCCACTAACATCAGAGAAATAGCACTGGTTTCATCTAACAACCTATGTCCATGATTGAAATAAAATAAAAATAACTACTCATTATAACCATAAACATACCAATAAAAGAAATGTTGTAAACTGACTATATCTAGACTACCCAAACACAACTAAGTATTTATTTATATTTCATTTCTTATGCTTATATTTCAAAACAATGCACTTCAATACTGGTGGTTTTGGATTTCTAAGGGTTTTCTTCAAGAGTTCATTTATCAGAATATCTGGAGTCATGTAGAGTCCGACTCTCTTTTGACTTGCTGCTTTCTCTTGATTGCTGTTTGTTTCTGCTCTCTCTAGTAATGTTCTTATTGCTATTCATATGATGAGGCCTATGGTGACCATAGCAGTTACTACATAGGCAATCACTGTAACTGTAATTGAACTTTGCTGATGCTTCTTGCATTTATTTTATCCATTCACTCTGTTTACTTCGTTTCACAGTAGTTTATTGTTATTGTATATTTTCTCCATGATTATGTTAGACTCAACACACTGATGACAATATTAGAAGCAATGAGCATGTTCTGATAGGATCTAAGATTGAAATCTGAAAAGGTACACACACACACACACACACACACACACACACACACACACACACACACACCAGTTTCCAATAGAAATGAACCAAATGAAAGAGATAGAAGCATCCTTAGATAGAGAACAATCAAATGAATGAATGTGTGCCATATTAATGAAAATTAATATATGCAGATTATCTTTCTTAGCTACCATATACCAGGAACTTTTAGATTTTTGTATTAATCGTGTACATTTACCATGAGTAAACTGATGAGACAGATATTTTTATCTTCCCTTTGCAGGGAAAATGATGTTGCAAAGATGTTCAATGAGTTAACAAAGCTCAAATGTGATGGAGCTATACTTCAAACTCAGTAACATCTGATTCCAAAACTCCTCCCTCCCTCCCACTTCATGTTGTTATGTGTGATTAAGAGGTACAAAGGGGGAGAAGGATATGGGAAATTTCATGCATCAGGGTTCTACACGCTTGGAGATCTTCATGGAGATGATAATAAGTTCAAGAGTGAAAATAAAATTCATATTCAGGATGTCTGGAGAGTGTTAATGTGGAAGTATCTATAGGGAGAAGGCTAGGAGCTAACCAGTAAGACCCCTTTCCCAAGCTAAGCCAGGCTTTTGGAAACAGAGTCTGGATATAAGAGACCTTTGAATCACACTGAGTTGTGCTATTTTGATCTAAGCCAATGATGATAACCGCATTTCTGCTTGTCTGACACCAATAATTCCATTATTTTTCCCTTGGAATATTCATGTGTCCCAGTTTTTGTCTATGAAAACTTAAGAGAAATCTGTTTAGATTAGGGCACCTGGGAAATAAAAAAGAAAATTGTGGGAGGGGAAATCTCCCCTCTTTCCTTCTTGCTGCCCAGGTGAGTATGTGGCATTTGGGTAAATAGCAGCCATCTTTTGACCATGGGACTGTAAAGAAGTAAAATGGTCCTTATAAAATGCCCACACCTGACTCTAACTGGAGGCTTGGCCCATTTGCAAAGCACTTTCCCAAGTCAATCTCATTTACTTCTTAAGAAACACCTTAAGCTGGTTAACATGTTTGTTCTGAAAGGGTCTAAAAATCAGTAAGTTTAACCTCCGGGACACCAGCAGGAACGAAGTTACCAAATGTTTCCAAGTGGTTTTCCAACTAAACATTGAAGGAGGATTTAGACTACAGCTCCTCAGGGTGTTGCAAGGAAAATCAATCAGTTTGCTGAAACCATTTGTGTTCTGTTGAAAAAAGAACTGGGAGCTAGGCAAAGCTGAAAAGAGCACACAGGCACTTGTTGATACAACATTGGAGCCAACTGCTAGGGAGATGCTGAGGGCACCATGCTGCTTCAGAAACTCACTAGAGTGTGCACTTGAAAATCGTCTATCAGACAGATTTTATTATTGTTCATTTTGAGAGATTTCATTCTAGGAGTTGGGTACAAATTCACTGGAGTTGCAAATATTCAAAACTCATAATTCTATCCTTCCATTTGGGAACAGTTTATAGTTCTCTTAAGTCTGAAGGAGCATACAAAGTGAAATCATTGTACATAATTAAGCGCTATAAGGTGACACTGATGTAAAAAACCATAACACTTTTAACTGCAATAAAGGGAAGACTATATTTCAGTGTTTATTGTGTCCCCACACGATATTTCATAACCTAACTTGACTATCCCACTATACTTACAAGATTATCAATAACTCATAATGTGAACAAATCATAAATTAAATGGAACTAGTTTTCAGTACAAGACAAGAGGGTATCATTAAGAATTATTAGACTCTGGCAAGAAACAAAAACATGCAAACTATTGTTAATTCAAGGTTTTTTAGTTGAGTCAAATAACCTTATTTCTTGTTGGAAAAACAGTACCAGATGTATAATTAAAGTTTTTAAAAATTAGTTAATTATTTTGAAATTGAGCAATCACAGCATTTGAAAATCTCTCAAATACGTTCAATTCATCTGGTTGCAGGCTTTCCGGTATAATTATTCCCTCCACTTCATATTTAATAAAAGTATGTACCTTATTCAATTATCCCCAGTCCCCTCAAGCATAATTCACATTTAAAAAATGAGAAAAAAGTTAAGAGATATTAGCATTATGCCAATGTTAGAGAGCATGAAAATGAATAAAGCAAGACCCAAGTCCAAGAGCATCTTGCTTAGAAACCCACTCCTCACTCTTGCCTTGAGCTGTTTTTGTAATGTGTACTGCTATCTCACAGGTGACAGGAGGAAATACCTTTGGCTTTTAAACCACATAACAAGCCACTTCACTACATAGAGCATCTATCAGATCATTTTTTTCTTGGATGAGAATTTTATGAATTTCCTATATTGCTCCTCTAGAGAGTTATCTAAGGAACAGATGAGAAGTCTACACTTCTTGTCCCTGGGTGGATCTTTATGGATCATGGCCTTAGTAAAAGCCATGGCTGTGTCTACTACATAAACCTCATGACAGTGTCATTTTGGGATGTGTATGCACGTGCACTCACACATGTGGGTGTGTTTATAGTGCTGGCAATAAAGCTTAAGAGCCCACACACAGGACTTGCTCTACCACCGGGTTACACCCCTACACCCATTCTCTTTGATATTTAAAGTCCTATTTCTAGGCTCTGTGATGGCTTTAGTGATGATCAGTGGGGATGCCCGGTGCCCAACACACTGCTTATTCTGTCCAAATTAGTCAGGTTGGACATACACAATCTTTGTCAAACTGAAAAGTTTTTAGTTGAAGTCAATTTTTTTGATGGGTGGTAGAGTCAGAAAACTTGAATTTGAGCCCAGTCTTGGATCTTAGTTGAATGACTCTTGGGAGTTTATTGGGTTTCTCCAAGAATCATTTCCATTATCTAGAATGCTCGTCTCAGACCATCATTCTCCTCTCCTTCTCTTCTCTTCTCTTCTCTTCTCTTCTCTTCTCTTCTCTTCTCTTTTCTTCTCTTCCTTCCTTCCTTTCTTGATGACTATTTACTTTCAAGACATGGTCTCTTCATGAAGTCCTTGCTGTCCTGGAACACACTATGTAGACTAGGCTGGCCTCAAGATTCACCTGCCTCTGTTCTCAGAGTCCTGGGATTAAAAGTGTGCTCCACTATACCCCACCTTAAACTGTCTTTCTTAAATATTCAATCTACTTGAGGAAGAATATTTTGTAAAATATAGAATAAATTTCCATGGAAATTAAATAAAAAGCAAAGACATAATAGCCAGAACCTGGAAGCAACCTAAATGCCCCTCATCTGTGGAATGGATGAAGAAAATGTGGGACATTTACACAATGGAGTACTACTCAGTGGAAAAAACAATGGAATCTTGAAATTCCCAGGCAAATGGATAGAACTAGAGTTCCATCCTGAGTGAGGTAACCCAGTCACAAAAGGACAAACATGGTATGTACTCACTCATCTATGGATATTAGACATAGAGCAAAGGATTACCATCCTACAATCCACACCACCAGAGAAGCTAGGAAACAAAGAGGCCCCTAAGAGACATATATGGTCCCCCAGAGAAGGGAAAAGGGACAAGTTCTCCTGAGCAAATTGGGAGCATAGGGGAGGGGAGAGGGAGTTAAGAGAAAGAGAGAGGGAGAAGAGGAGAGAGGAGGACATGAGTGAACAGGAAGATCTAGTCAGGGAAGAATAGAGGAGAGCAAGAAAATAGATACCATAATAGAGGGAGCCAATTGGAAAATGTCTAGAGATCTACAAGGATGACCCCCAACTAAGAATCTAAGCAATAGTAGAGAGGCTACCTTAAATGCCCTTCTCCGATAATGAGACTGATGACTAGCTTATATGCCATCATAGAGCCTTCATCCAGTAGCTGATGGAAGCAGAAGCAGACACCGACAGCTAAACACTGAGCCAAATTCCTGGAATCCGGTTGCAGAGAGGGAGGAAGAATGAGCAAAGGGGTCAAGACCAGGCTGGAGAAACCCACAGAAACAGCTGATCTGAACAAGGGGAGCTCATGGACCCCAGACTGATAGCTGGGAAACCAGCATAGGACCGACCCAGAACCCCTGAATGTGGGTGTCAGTTAGGAGGCCTGGGCAATCTATGGGGCCTCTAGTAGTGGATCAGTATTTATCCCCAGTATATGAATAGACTTTGAGAGCCCATTCCACATAGAGGGAGACATCTGGGGAGGGTCTAGGCCCAGCTCCAAATGATATGACAGACTTTGAAGATCCTCCATGGAAGGTCTGCTCCCTGGGGAGCAGAAAGGGGGTGGAATAGAGGGTCGGTGGTGGGCAGGGGAGGATGGAAAGGAGAGAGAACTGGGATTGACATTTAAAATAAGATTGTTTCTAATTTAAATAAATAAAATATAAAAAGAAAATAAATGAAGTACACACTTTGTTTGTGTGGTTTTACTTCTGATTATTATATTTGCCATGTAGAAAATTACTCTGGTTCTAAAAGTTTCTAAAAACTTACCTTTGTTTCTGTGACATCTCATCGTGGTCTGGACAGATAATGCTCATAGTCTACCCCTGGTACAGGGACCACACACTATTAATAGTACTGGCCTTTAAAACCAAGAATAAAAACATCCTTATTCCTTGGAAAGTGGCTTCTAGAATTCAGTGCCTAATGTATGTGAAAAGCTTGAGGGGGTTACATATTCTGGCACATATGAAACATGACCAAATGTCAGTCTTGGAAAAAATTAAACCAGACCCTCTAAAGAAATAACATCAGTACAGATAATCTGAGAAATGGGAAAAAAGGTAAAGTCTGTGACTGAAAGCATCAGACTTTGTTCATAGCTGTGGCTTCCTGCCTTCTCATCAAGCTCCCTCATATCCCAGTACTTACACACATCAGCTCTTGGCCTATTCCCTTCTTATTCTGCTGTGGTAATAGCCTGAATAGAAAAAGCATTCCTATTCCTCAGCATAGCAGGTCAAGGTTAATCCACAACTTACCTTACAAAGAAGAAACTCTTGTACTAATTCAGTTCATCTACTGTTTGGTTCTATAAGCTTTTGGTGCAAAATGCCTGAGCCAGAGTGGTGACAAGTCAACTCTATAGTTGTCTGTTCCTACAAAATTTTAATGTCTCTGGGCTTAAGTTTCCTCAAGTATAAAATGGAGGAAAAGCAATAAAAAAAAAGTTGAGTTGTTAAGGAGGATAAATAAGCTGATATATTGATAGCCGGGTGTAGTACTTGGGACATAATAAGCAACTTGGCCATTAAGTGTCAACCACCAGCTTCTATATCATGTACACTTTGGCTCACAGTCTCAGGAAACACAGTTCATTATGGCAGGGAGGGCAGAGTGGAGCCATGTGGTCCATGGTGGTGTGAGCTTTTAGCTGCTACTTCTTATCTTAGCAAATCAAAAAACAGACAGCAGAACCAGAAGCAGAGCCACAGAGTCCTGCCTCTAGTGACCTACATCCACAGGCTAGACACAACTACATCCACAGGTTAGACACAACCACATCCACAGGCTAGACACAACCACATCCACAGGCTGGTCACAACCACATCCACAGGCTACACACAACAACACAAAGGTTTCAGGCATTAGCTAGGGACCCTGCACATGAGTTTATGGGGGACATTTCAGATTCAGACCATAACATGTAATGTTCTAGGTTCTTAAACTATTAGTTCCCAATAGTCCCCACACAGCAGAAGTGAGCTTTAAAGAAACCTCTTGACAGAGGCTTCTGCCCAGGAGAAACTCAGCTCTATGTTTTACCTAAGATCCATACTCTCAGATTGTCTATTTATAGAAAACATCATTTTTTATGAGCGATTGGCACCACAAATGATCTTACCTCCCAAATGCAAATATTTCACTTACTTGTTACAATTTGCCTTTATAGACCCATCAGTTCATCTGAACATATATGCCTGCTGAATCTTTCCTAAAGCAAGTAATATAGCCTATACATTTTGATACCTAGATATCATATCCTCACTGAAGTCTTATCTCCATTATCTAACGTTTTCTTTATCCCAGTAGTGCTATGTAAGAAACCACCACAAACCCAAATTACACAATAAACATCTCTTTCTCTTGCATGTGGTAAGTACACGAGGAGATATGACTGATCTTCCTTGAATTTGCTCATGCATGTGAAGGATGGCTGGTTGTACTCTCATTAGGATGATGTTCTAACTTGACTATTGAAGGTCCCCAAAAGGCCTGTGTGCTGGTTGCCTTATTTGGAAGTTGTGGAGCCTTTAGGAAGTGATGCCTGGTGGACCATCTTGCAGTTGTTGGGAGCACACTCTGGAAGGGGATTATGATGCCCTCTCATGTCATGGTCAAAGATGAGGGGCTTTGCTCTACCACACACTCTTGACACAATGCTGCATTGCCACATGCCCCAAAACAACAGGACCAACCAAGCATGGACCAAAACCTCCAAACTCAGCTAAAATAAATTTATTTTTCTCTTTATAAGTTATTATTGCCAGGCAGTGGTGGCACACGCCTTTAATCCCAGCATTCAGGAGGCAGAGGCAGGTGGATATCTGTGAGTTTGAAGCCAGCCTGGTCTACAGAGTGAGTGCCAGGACAGGCTCCAAAACTACACAGAGAAACCCTGTCTCAAAACAACAACAATAACAAAAAAGGTTGATTATTCCAGGTATTTTGTCATAGTGATAGAAGGATGGTTGATACAGACAGTCTCAGCTAGAATGACTAAGGTGGTTTGGCTCTCCTCTGTGTGTCTTTCATCCCCTAGCAGTCTATTGAAGATGTGTGTTCTTGGGGGTGTAATACAATGAAAGTGTGAGTATAAACTCATAAGCACTTTGCAGAACATTTGGTATTATCCCACTGGTCAAATTAGGTCCCAAGGCTGAACACAGAGTAAGAGTGGAAGAACATAATGAAGCTTGATGACAGTGACCCTGGGTATTGCATGAATAAACTATTAATTCTGCCCTCCATTCCCCAGTATTCCTTCACTATATCAGAAAATCTACTTGGTGATTCAGATTCATATAAGAATTCAGAATCATATAGGAAGACAAGAGGCTGTGCATGTCCATATAGAAGGACTATGTACTCAGGATTTGTTTGGCTCATTTGTTTAATGGAATCTGTACTTTTCTTTCTCCTACTGGGCAGAAAACAGACCCATTTTTAATAATGGATATGTGAATGTTTCTTGTCATAATCCCTAGAATAGCTCATAATTCCTACTGGGACCAGTCTTCATCCCATGGTATTATGGTATTCTCAACAAATGAATTTAACATTCAAGAAATAATACTAAAATAACTACTTATTATAGTTAAATGCTTTCCTGGTAAAACCCGTAAAATATAAAATAAGCTTTCTTACTGGAGGTAGACTCTTGGGAGATTTCCTGTTTTAGAAATTTGATATCTTCCTTTATTTCATTTCAAATAAAAAAGAAGCCATACCACTGTATTTTTCATTTCTTGATGGGTTAACTAAGGAGCAGATTGGTAATTCCATTTCTTAAGAAAACTGAATAAAAGTATTTTCATTTGCATAAATCTTCTCCGATGACATCTTAAAGGGGAATGTGATGTCTGCCCCTCTGCTATCAGCTAACCGCAGGCAGTTACTTTATGGAAGGGATCCTAAGGAATACCAATGATTCAGAATGGATTCATCACAATAAGGGCAAAACTCATCCCCCTGTTTATAAAGGTGGTCCCTGAACATTCTTGAGATTCTGCATGGAAGAATCTTGTATTGATGAGAGATCTGGGGTCACTGTCTACTTTTACTGGCAGTTGCTTTGGGACCATTATTTGGGCTGAATAATGTCATATGGGTAATTCCTCATAAATATGTGAAGAGCAAGCCAGTAAGTATGTAAAGGTGGGACTATGATGTATAGAGCTTGTCTTTCCACTGCTGTACCACTGACTTCACACTCCTAGGACCCCAGGACTAGGACCCCAATGTCAGACAGCTTGGCATCAGTATTTTAACTAGAACATTTACAAGCTCTGGAAATAATCCTAAAATTTGGAATTATTTTCATGAATTTAAGATTACTCATACAGATAATGAAAACATAGTTCTTATATCTACAGTTATGCTTAAAGCATACAAAGTCACAATGACTTCTTGTCATTCCCACTTCATCACTGCTCCTTTCACAGCACAAATTTGTAAACTCTTAGTTTTTGGTGCTAGTCTCTTTATCATCATCTCAAGTCCCATAGAAATCACTTAACCAGAAAAGCCAGGAGCTGGAGACGGGGAGGGAGAGGAAGAAGTAACTAAGTCTTGAGTTTTACGTTGCAATTTTCTGTAAATATCTCTAAGTAAAGCAGTGGTGTGTCTGAGTGACAAGAAGCAGAAGAGAAGGAATAGAAGAGTGCGTGGCGTTTCATCTTGAGAGGAGGAGGGGGTTAGAAATTTAGTGTTTTGCTGGCATGAGACCCAGGCTTTCAGTGAGAAAGGGAACAGAGACTGAAATGATTTTGGCTTTCATGGAAATTATTATTTGACTTTGATCTTGAGAGAATGTCATTGAGCCAAGTTCTGGTGTTTATGTTTGGGGGAGGGAGTAGAGGTTGTGAGTTGGGGGATGGAAAAGCCAAATACACTTCATTCTGGGAGAATAAGTGAATAAGTGGTGTGTGTGTGTGTGTGTGTGTGTGTGTGTGTGTGTGTGTGTGTGTGTGTGTGTTAATAGGGTGGTGGATGTAAAGCATAGGGAATTCCCTTTTGCCCTCAGGAATTCAAGTTTAAAACAGAAGTCTCAGAGAAGATGAAAGATGACTGTTTTTAATTCCCTCAGTTCCGTGCTAGTTATAAACACAGAAAAAAAATGAGATTGAAGAACGTCTGGGGAAACGGGCCCCATAAACCATTTATTATCATATTTGTGGCTTCTGGGGGATGACTTTAAAGTCATCTTTTAAGATGTTGCTTACTTGAAGTAATTGAATTTAATTTTAAATTAAATTTTAAAAACTATCTAAAGTATTTTTCTTCTTGCAATCTATTTTCCGTTTTCATCTATGGTTTTCTTGCTAAGAAGAATACATACATTTAAATATATTTGGGAAGGGCATTTGAAGAGAACTATCAATTAGGAAAAAAAAAACAGTATGAAGAAAAAACAGCAGAGCCTTGTTGTGGCAGGAATGCTTGCAAATGTCCTGCTTCTGCGAGGTCACAGCCTGCTGCGTGATCTAGGAGGCATCGTGGACTTCTCTGAGGTAGACTTTTTCTTTTTGTGTAGAACTGCCACTCCAGCTTGATACATTTGTACCATAATTAGTCTTGAGGTAATTACAAAACGAGGTTAGTATAAAGCACGATATGTGCACCCACTTAGCATCGACAGATGTCAAATCAATAAACAAATTAGCTACTGCAAACTCCAAATTTACTGACCTATAAAAATTTAGATGTAAGTTTGCCCATCATACGAAACTTGTGAAGTCTGCATGATAAAGTGTGGAACTGCCCCACGGATGAAGATTTAAAAGAGAAGAATAAGAAAAGCTGTCATCTTTCAGAATCAAATCCCCCTCTGCGGTCACGTAACTCACTGTAGGTGTTGTCTGCATCAGCCGGTTCTTTCCCCATGCCACACCTAGGATAAACCATGCCTCGTTTAGCTGAAAACATGGTTATGGAACTTGCTCATTGCCACAGGCTAGGAAAAAGTGTTGTCTGTACTTTCCTTAGTCAGTCTGGAAGCTGACACTTTCCCTGAAATATGTGAGGGAGGGGAAAGCCAGGAAAGTCTATTCCTTATATTTGGGGGTGAGGGATAGACTGGGGGGGGGAGGTGTCCGCAAGGATGATGGTGTGGACTGAATAATGTGCAGGCCTGAGATCAGCCCCAAAAGTTCCCCTCCGGCTTGGTCCCAACTGACTATCTTGAACACACTCATGGAGGCGACACATTTGTCTAATGAAGTTAACTACTGCTGCCCCCTGCATGCGGATTATGAGGGGAGCTGTGCTGTGGCTTCAACAAGCAGGTGGTGGAAATACTTAATGAAGATTGCATTCAGATTACAGCATTTCAGTGCACTCCTTGATGAGATCCGCCAAGAGTTCAAAACCTTTTCCAATTGGCTCACTTATCCTCCCGCTAACAGGACGCGGAGCACAGGAAGAACTAAATATAAATTACATTGGAGCTGCCCCCACAGCAGAGGGCTGACTCAGTATGCTCATGAATACAGAACTTCTGCGTGCTCTTTATGAGGGAAAGCTCATAGGAGACAAAAAACGAGGGCTCGGAAGAGCAATTCTGACTAAAGAGTACTGGAGTGGATTGTGAGCTATGACCTCTGCTGGAGAAAGAGAAATGTGCTAAAAATTAAGAGCTATTTCCACCTGGCTGTACGTGTAAATGATCAAGTGGTATTGTTACAGAAGTTGAAGGGGTGGCCAGCAGCTTCCTACACTGAGGAGAAATGCATTGGTGCTGCCATTGGGAGCTGAGCTATTGACAAATGGTCACTAGCAGTGGAAATGCTGCTTCCAGAGGAAATAGACTGAGGAAGAAAACGTCTCAGTGCAAGCTGTTTTCCATGCCTCACAAGGTTGTGCTAAATGTGTAGGTTAATATTGTCACCCACAGGTAAAGGAAATACATTCACATTCACTAACATATACATGCAGAGCAGGAAAATAAACCACACAAAAAGGATGGAAGATTTACCCCATCTCTGTTTTTAAACAATTCTCCCCACCTACAAGAACGCTCATAGTAACCAAAAAAGCCTTGCAACTTCTGTTTGTTTGTGATCATCTCTGTTTAGCTTGTTTGTAGTATTTTTTCAGATAGCCTAATTGTTTGAAAAGGATTTGTACTCAAAATTCTCAACAGTCACATGCAGATACCACTGTGAGGGTCTGCCTACCTTCTTTTATGGGGATTTAGAAGCTTAGATTTTTATTTGTTTGGTTTTTTTTTGTTTTGTTTTTCTTTTAAACAGCAGTATTGGCATCTTCTTTGTTTTGATTTTCCCCAACAGAGTATTCAACCTGACCTTCTCACTTACCCAAAGGACAATGAGTTAATAGCGACATTATTAGTAAGACTGTGAAATTTAATCAATCGGCTCTCACTCTCCAAACACAGACATAGCTAAAATGTCTCAAAATGCACTGCATAGATTCATTTTCCATTTAAGATTTGAATTTACTGTTAATGAAAATTACTAGGTTTTTGTTTTGATAGCTAGAACTTGACTAAGAGACAACCGTAGCTCTCAGGATGCTCAAGTGGATTTTGTGTCCATACCTACTCACAATTAAACAAGGTTGGCTTTCCATATAGAGCAAAAGGAGTTCTTTCACACATCGTCATGCACATGAATACTATTATTGGCTTTCGCACACACAAAGATTCAACTCTAAATTGTTCATGAAAAAAGAAACAGTGCAGACCTGTACACAATCCAGAACCCTCAATATTTTCATTTAGAATGTCCTGTTTCACTCTTATTTGAAAGACGAAAATTTACAAAAATGATCTATAAATGCTCGAGAACTTACTAGGTGCCTTCTGTATTCAGACTTCTAGACAACAAGGCACAGCATGAATTAGTAAATCATGCATCTACTGTAAGACCAAGACATTCAAAAGGAGGGCTGGACTGATAAAGTGCACACTTGTGAAACATGAAGAGAGCAGAATAATAATGGATCAGCTAACAGTGACTATCTAAAAAAATCTTGATACTGATCCAAGAGGTACATAGTCGCAGGACTTGGGGGCTCTAGTTTTAGGGAGTAAAGCATTACTTCAGGACTCCAGAAGACTACAGATAGACCACAGCTATCTGGTCCAGGATAGCTCTAGATAGTGATTTGCCAGCAGTGACAAAGAACAGAAGCCATATACCTGCTTTCTGATTCTTCTTTAAGTGAAAAATGTTACCCAGTCCTTTGCAATTACATTTTTAAAAGAAAGGTAACATGCTTCTAGAGAACAGCCTTAATTACTGTTTTGTCTATGGCCACATAAGGGGAAAAATGCATTGAGTGGGCTAAGGCTTAAAGTGATAGCCACACACCAAAGCAGCCATGCCCCAGTGGTGTTAAACAGCTCATTCTTCACACATTGCACACATTCCTCACATTTCCTCAGAGCTTACATCCATCTGGAACACATCGTACAATAGTACAAACTAATTTAAAATATTTCTGTGGTTGTGGTAAGTAGTCACACTTCATGCCCCCATCCCGATCCATATGACCCTCGGAAGCCACCCACGTCTCTCCTTCAACAGCTTACTACAATCAGCTGAGTAAAAGGCACTCCAGAACACATCTTGACTGATCAGTTCTTGGCTACTGTTCATTGTGAGTCTCCTCTAGAAGCTGTGGTCTTCAGCCCCAGAGGCAAATGTGCCCCTGGCCCTGGCTGGTGTCTCTCTTCATTGATGGGATCTCCCTTGTGGCTCACTGCTTTGGTTTGAATGAGCAATATCTCTCATTTGCTCAAGCGCAGAATGTTTAGTCCCCAGCAAGTGTTACTATTTGGGAAGGCTCTGCAGTCTTAAGGAGTTGGACCTAGGTAGGGGAAGTAGATGATTGAAAGTGGTTTTGAGGGTTATAGCCAGTCTCCAGTTGTTTCCTTACTCTCGGTGTCATGTCTCCAAGCTCTTTCCATATGCTCACTTCCACAGAGTTCTGCCTCACTGATGACAGGCTCAATGATTCAACCCCGCCAAAGACAGCACACTGAAACTCCTAGGGCTGTGAATTAAGATAAATATTGTTTTCTTTTTAATTGTCCTCTCATATTTTTTTTTTGCTCACAGCAATGCAAAGGTAGTTAACTAGAAACCGACCAAGGGGGATCTTAGAGAATATAGTTTAGCCCAACCGAATGGAAACTTCACACTTGGATATCAAGTCACAGGTCGCATGTCAGCACCTCCGGTGTCTTTATGTATCTACATGGCAAGTCTGATGCATCCATAAGGCCCTCCATCAAAGCCTGATGGGCTGATAAGGTAACTCAGTTGGTAAAGTTGCTTCCTCCCAAACCTGATGACCTGAGTCTGATTCCTGGACCCCACATGTTGGAAGAAAAAAACCTAACATGGCAAATTGTCCCCTGACCTCCACATGTGCACCACGGCATCCCAGTGCATGCATGTGTGTGGACATGCACATACACAATATAAAAATTGCAAAAATAAAAAAAATCTACATGATGAAATCCAGCATGTATCTACCATTTTAATCATCAACCTGTTCTCCATGAGACCAAAAGCTTCCTCAAAGTAGGGTCTGAAGATCTGACACATGGCAAGAAGTTGGCAAGAGTTCATGGATGTGTGAGAGAATAAGCTGAGTAAGTAAATAAATCACTAACCTAAACACTGCTGTGGGAAGTGAGATCCATGAGCTCTGGGTTAGGTGCCTGCTGTGATGTAGCAAGTTATTCCCTGAAACTGGCCAACTAGAAACAACATTTATTATTCTGGATTCTGAGGGTCACAATTCTGGGAGTGGATTATCTGGGGGAGATTTTCTCTACTGAAATTGCAGTCAAGTCATTGGCTAGCACTATAGCCAATGTACACTGAATTTTGAGGCTTTGATGCTCACTCACAGGGCTGTAGGCAGGCTTCCTTTTTTTTTTTTTTAAACCACACAGTCCTCTCTGTGTGACTGCCCTCACATGGTAGCTTCCACAGAGCAAGTTCCAGAAGCAAGGCAAGGCTGTGCAATCTTTTATGACTTATTCTCTGTGTCGTATATTGCTGTCTCCACTTTATTAGTTAGAAGTGAATCACCAAGTCTAGTCCACATGCAGCAGCAGGAGGGGATTTTATAGACCCTGAAAGCCAGTAATGGATAGTGAAGGGAGTCTTCTGCCAGACTGTCTGGCATAGATGATTAGAAGGAAGGCTTTAAGGAAAGGAGGGAGCTACCATGAAGTTCTTCCGTCACCCTCAAAAGAATTAAACTCCCTTTCCTCTATCTTGTGGGTAGGGTCTTGTTTCTTCTTCCTTTATTAATAGTATTGTTCATATTGTTGGTCAGGAAAGCATTCTCACTCCAAGCAATCTTTCACATCAAGCCAAGGATTTGGTGATGTGGAAACATAGAGGAAGTCGAAGGAGGAAGACAGTTTGTATCAAATCTTACTTCACTAAAACAATTTCTTCTCAATCCATGGTTGATTTGGCCCACTGAGAGTTGTGAAACAAGCGGAGCAATGCTGATGTTACAATGCACCCTAAGCAGGAGTTTCTTTCACTGCAATGAACCCTGTAACTCCAGGAACTTGGGCAGTAAAAGCAGATAGGTTTTCTGGAGAGTAGATACGACTGATAATTTACAGAGTACCCAGAACCACACATTGTGTCAAGGGTTTCCCATGTATTATTTCACCTACAACAAGCCCCAAGAGGTAGGTCCTGCTATTTCCCCATCTTTCTACATGGGTATAAACTGAAGCTCTGAGGTTTGTAAGTGGCCTAAAGGGGCAAAACTGTTAGGGCTAGGGCAGGCACTCTAAACTTCTATCCTCCTTATGCTGTTTGTCACTATGTTTCAGGGAAACAAATGCTACAGTTGCTACAGGTGCAATGTTCATTACTCTTCTGTGCAGTACCTAGGAGTAGGTATTAATACCCCATTCTGCAGATAATTAACTAAGGTTCAAAGACATTTCTTGATTTAACCCACACAGTGTAAAAGCAACCTAAGGTCCATTTCTCTTCTACGACCTTTGTGGTCACCTAGTTTGGTGGTTTGCAAAGTGTGAATCGTGAGCTGAAAGGGAAGAGAAGAAACTGTGAAGGGGTATGAAATGTTAATAGCACTGCACTCAGTGAGAGTAAACACAGCTTAGTCCAAGCATGATCTAAGTACAACCATGCATATGTACAGGGGAGAGAAAATTGATTTGCAAGGTACATTTCTTACTTGTTTGCCCACAAAAGCAACCAATTGTCCCTGCTATAGCTACTCCTGTTCTTAAGGTCACTGCCAGTAGCTTACCATTAAATGTATACATTCTCAGGCCTTAGCAATGTAGGCAAGGGAAAGTATAATTCTTTTAAAATATATTAATGGTGTTATTTCTTTCACAAAGTAAGAAATTTCATTATGATGTTTTCATAAATGGTAATTAAAACTCTTGAACTATTTCCTGCTACCTTTTCTATAAAATATGATTAATAGGAGAAATAAGTGTGACTGGTTAATCCAATCCCAGATAACCCAGGTAAATGAGCTTTGTCAAGTCACTTGACTAAGGATAGGTTAAGGACTCTAAGAGTGGCTTCCTTAAATCTTTTTCTGTTCTCAAAGTTGGATGGTCATGTGCTCCCTGGCTGTTTGGGGGACTGGGTGATATTTTTAATTTATTTTGAAAATTATGTATACATGTATACATACATCTGTATGGGAAATGGGCTATGTGCATGAGTGTGAATGCCTGCTGAGGCCAGAAGAGGGTGTGGAGCCCCTAGAGTTGGAGTTATAGGTGGCTGTGAGCCAGCCTACATGCGTGCTGGGAATCATACTTAGTTCTCTGCAAGAGGAACAAACTCTCTTAATTACTGGCTCCCTGAACAAGATCTTGAATGCCTCTCATCTCAGCCTTTGACACAGTCACTGTTCAGGAAGTGCCAATAATAAATAAGCAGAGAGGAAATGCATTCTTCAGTTTCGGACCTTCCAACGTCACGAAAACATAGATTGACATCAGGTCTGTCTGCATTGGTGAAGCTCATTTATTCATCATACATTTATTCATTATGCCTTTATTGAATGCCTACTGTGTGCCAGATGCTGGGATGATCTACAGTGACACAGAGTTTTTCTAAAGATGGGACCCACATTTATCAACAGTTCTTGAAGTTGAGTGTGTGAGAGGAGCACAGTGATACATCACCGTGGCACTGTTTTCATGATTGTGGGTGAGAGTGCTCATCACGTGGTGGCTTTTACACCTGAGCTCTGTCAAATGAACTTCAGTGGTAATAGCCTCATTCTTTAAAGCCCTGTCTGCCTGGCATCTGATTGATTGGACCTGAGGTGCCCACTTTCCATTTTTATAGCTTGGTTCCTTCTTTCTACATGGGACTTTCAGGACGATTGATTTCCCGTGTACATTGTCATTTCCACTCTCCAAGTCCCAGGGCACCCCCCTATACACACACCTTTCTCTCCCACCTTCTTCGATCACTGGTGCCATTGCTGTGTTTTGCTGATCTCTGGCTCTGAGGTTTGTGTTTCACATGTTTCCCACACACATTTGCAGTAAGAGGTGAATTAGAATAAGGCAAGATACTATGTTGGGGTGGAAGACCATGACAAACTAAGGCACTGGTTTCTTTTCTCTTTTGTTTTGATTCTTAAATTAACTCCATAAAACAATCTATTCATGCATGTAAAGCCATAATGAACTCTATTATTTTTATTTAAATTCTTTAATTACTGCTCATATTTATATATCTATCCCCCCATTCCCTTGCCCTCCCATTCTCCCATGTTCCCCACCAATCCCCCCAACCCATCCTCCAACTCCTCCCCAGGGATAGTGAGGCCCTCCACGGGGGGACCTTCAAAGTCCTTCATATCTTTTGGGGGAGAGCCTAGACCCTCCTTGCTGTATCTGGGCTGCAATAGTATCCCTCCATGGGGAATGGGCTCCCAAAGTCCATTTATGCTCTATGAATAAACACTGGCTCTACTGTTAGAGATCACATAGACTGCTTTGGCCTCCTAGCTGGCACCCACATTGAGAGGGCCTGGTTTGGTTCAATGCTGTTTCCGAAGCCTCATGACTAGGGTCTCCATGCTCTCAGTAGGTCAGAACAACTCTTTCTGTGGGTTTCTCTAGCACCATCTTGGCTCCTTTGTTAAGCCATCCTCCCTCTCTACAACTAGATTGCAGGAGTATGGTTCAGTGCTTACCCGTGGGTGCCTGTTTCTGCTTCTAACAGCTACTGGATGAAGGCTCTAGGAATGGTAACCAAGGTAGACATCAATCTCATTATAGGGGAAGGGCATCAATGGCATCCTCTCCACCACTGCCTGGATTCTTAGTTGGGGTTCATCCCTGTGGATGCCCTAACATTTCCCCTGAAGGCACTGATTTCTAATCCTTTGCCATACCTTCTTGGGTTTTGTCAGGGGATGAGGAACTTACACACCAACAGTGGTGTGTATCTATGGTGCATGGAATAGTAGCACTGTGTCTCAGAGAAGCATGTACTAAATAAAACAAGGCCTCAAAAATGGCATGAAAATGATACTTTACCCCATATTTACTGTTTAAGTGCCTCAAAGCTCGTTTTCAGTTGTATACCCTGTATACTTTACTCTGTCATCACATCGTGGTCTTTTACTTCATCCACTTATCTTACATCTCCACAGAATCTTAAAGTGAGGGTTTGGATGTGAGGAGGATGGAAAGTAGACAGAGTAGGTATTTGGTCTTCATTGTGCAGTTAAGAGAATCAATTAGAGGTTCACGGTGTGCTGTGCCCAATATTACTTAGCTAGCAAAGTGTTAACACTGGAATCTGAGAGTTGTACATCCCGTGCCTGGCCAGCATGTGTTTGAGACACAGACATGTCTGGTGTCCAGCATACCACAATGTCTCAACTCTGGAAGGTTGAGTCACAGGCAGTCCAATGACAATGGAGAAACAGTCCTCTGGACAGACTCTCCCAGGGAGCTTCATGAACATTTAGGGGCTGGACAATGTTTGTTACTAAGATCTGCTGGTATACTGTCATACCATTTCCCTTTGGTGGCTGAAAGGTGAGATTTGTGAATCCACCTTTCAATGGCTTCAAAACAACCAGCAGAAGTAGTTGGATTTAAGGCAAGGTATTCCTGCCAGCAATGCAAACGTCCAGATGTCCAATGATGACCATGCCCTCAAGAACCCAGTAAGGGCTGGGGAGATGACTTGGAGGTAAAGAGTGCTTTCTTGTAAAGCATTTTATTACCCAGGTGTCTCTAGAGTAATAGAACTTATAGAATTAATCTATATATAGACCGTAAGCTGAAACTTCAATGTCCTCATACCTACTGGGTCCTAGAGATCTTTTTGTTGCAGGGATTGTGGGTAATATTCTGTTGTCTGTTCCCTTTTCATCTCAGCACAGACATAGGAAATGTATTATGCCTTGGTATATGTTAGACACACCTTAGGCATACTGACCTTTCTTCATTTTGGTTTTTGAGACAGTGTCTTGTCATACAATCCCAGCTGGCCTAGAACTAGCTATGTAGGCAGGGCAGCATAAGCGGGCTTTGAACTTAGAATGATTCTTCTGTTTCAGCCTCTTGGGTGTTGACAATTGGCTTTGTGTGTATTGCTGTGTTGCTTGAATGTGAGTGCATTGGGTACACATGTGTGTGGCATGAGCATGTTTATTTTTGCACAAGACTTGGAGGTCAAATGTCAGTCTCTGGTGTCATTCCTCAGGTGTTATCCATCTTGTTCTCATAGGCCTGAAGCTTGCCCTTTCCAAGACTAGGCTGGATGACCCAAGAGTCCCAGGGATCCATCTATGTCTATATGGCCAATGCTAGAATTACAACACCAACTAGGGTTTTTCTGTGGGTTCTAGGGAGCTGAGTCCTCATAGCCCTTTACCAATTGAATTTTCCCCTGCCTGATAATTGGCTTTTAAGAAATACTAGTGCAAGTGTATCCTCCTCGTATGGAAGAAGTCATTTTGCTCTACTTAAGTTTAAAATCAGAATGCCTCAGCAGTAATCTACGACACTTTGTTCTGCTCACCTAGACAAGGACTTTTATTATGCTTACTAGGCAAGTAATGTTCTCTCAGTCACTCCAGACAGCTGTAACAGAACACCATAAACTAAGCAAGTAGCATATAATTACTCTTCACAATTCTGAAGGACAGCAAGTCCAAGATGAAGGCACCAGAGACAGTGTCTAGGAGGGCCCACTTCCTGGCCTTAGCTTTTTTATTACTGGGCTCTCACATGACAGAAAAAGCAGACAAATGTTCCTAATAAGGCATTACTTACACTCACAAGGGCTAGCCTTCATGAGTTAATTACTGCCAAAATCCCACCTCCAGACACTACCACAGTGCAGACGGGGTTTCCACATGAGCACTTGAGGACAGAAGCATTTGATCTACAGCAATGAGCTTACTGCTTCAAAACCCAGGCTCCCTGATGCCCTTATCACTGAAGATGTGAGCATGACAAATCTCAGAGAATTGTTCTTTGCAATGGAAAGATGTTCAGCTTCTGCCTCCGGCACCTTGCTTGCATGTCCTCTGGCCCTGTCTCCTAGGAGACCAATGGTCCATTGAAGATCTGGCAACAATCAAAAGCCAGATATTGCAGGTTCCTCCTTTCTGCCAACTCTTCTCTACCTGCCCTCTTGGTAGACTGTTGATCACTTTGTCCTGCAGTCGGTTCTTAGCACAGTACCCCTCGAGCCAGCACTGTCTGAAGCATGCTTCACTTGTATGTGCCACAGAGGGCTAACTGGTGTATTTTTTCTTACATTTTAAAGTAAGATTGACTAAGTCCATTTTGGTGGAAAATTGTGAGAAAACTTGGTGTAGTAGTTGGTATACTGGTTCCTTTTCTTGCTGCTGTGGGGTTATTTTGACTGATATTCAAAGGTGAGAAAGTCATGGCTACAAGAACTGGAAGTAGCTAGTTGTATCCACAATCAGAAAACAGAAAGTGGACAGGAAATGGGACTCTGCTATAAAATATCAAGATTTTGTAGCCTAAGGGTTTCATAGGTTTGCAAAGCAGTGTCACCAGCCAGAGACCGAATGTTCAAACACATGAACCTTAAGGGGACAATTCACATTCAAACCAAACTTTTTGAAAAGGCATGACTGGTAATTATGGGTAGATTGCAGTTGTAGGTTTCACACATGATCTAGTGTCACCCTGTTCTGACATTTTTCATCTTCCCAGGATTTGAAAACGTCCCCCTCTGGGGAATGGAGGAAATTAAGGTTTTTCTGTACAGAGATATTTTTTCTGCTCCAAAGAGTCTTTGTGCACTCTGTATATTACTAAGGAAAGGAGTCGGAAGACTGCCTTTTCATTTTCCTCACTGCGTCATGTTCAGTCACGAATTGAACCCTGTCTCAAATACTTGCTTTTTGTGTAGGTAAAGTGTTTTAGCTATATAAATATGTGGCATTCCTATAAAGAGAAACTAGGGTCTAAAATGATCAAAGTAATTCATTTATTCATGTCTTTTGTCATACTTATATAGATTATTTTAACAACAAAAATCATACTACCTTGTTATTTTTAGAGATGTATTTTATTTTTGTTTTATGTGTATAGGTGAGTACCTGTACATATGCAGGTAAAGCATACAAATATTTAGTGACTGTTGTAGTTTGAAGGAAAGTGACCCATAGGCTCATAGGGAGTGACACTATTAGGAAATGTGGCCTTGTTGAAAGAATCCTGTCATGAGGGTGAGCTTTGAGGTTTTAAAGCTCAAGTCAGGCCCAGCGTGTCCTCTCTTCCTGCTGCCTGCTGGCCTGGATATAGAACTCTCTGCTCCTTCTCCAGCACTATGACAATGGATTAAACCTCTGAACTATAAGGGAACCCCAATTAAATGCTTTCCTTTATAAGAGCTGCTGTGGTATGGTGTCTCTTCACAAGAATAAAACCCTAACTAAGACAGTGTTTATGGAGGCCAGAAGAGAATATTGGGTCCCCTAGAAGTACAGACAGTTTTGAGTTGTCATGTGGGTGCTGGGAACTGAACCAGATCCTCTGCAAGAGAAAATGGTGCTCTTTTTTTTTTTTTTTTTTTTTTAATGTCTCAGCTCTCTCTTCAGCTCCCTTATTATCTTTCTGATGAGGAAAAAAAGAACCTGAGACTTTCTGCTCTTACTCATGGTTTTTATCCACTCTGCAGTACTTCCTACCCAGAAAACAAAGTCCATTGTTGAATATCTGCATCCTCCAGCCTTATAAAGGAACAACTTAGCTCTTCAAATCGAAATGATAAATACTAACCAGAATTTTATATATCAATGTGTCCAACCAACACAGCAAATTCATTATGATATGCCATTGATTGTAAGACCTATAATGAATTCAGAGAGAATAAAGTGAAGACCTTAGCATCTTAGAATTGATAAAAGTCTCTAACTGAAAGCAGGATTTAAAAGGTATGTAATTAAAGTCGTATTAGCTCAACTACCACAGAGAGCCATAGCAAATTTCTCTGTTTCCTTGGTCTTTAATTTGCTAATTTACAAATAGTGGTCATTGACTTACAGGTTTACTGATGGAACTGTTTGCAAACTTCAAGGCACAGGAATCACCATTCTTACTGTGACTGGGGGCAGGAGAGGCTTCCATTTTCACAACTAGCAATTGAAGCCTCAAGACATGGGCTTTAGAGAAAACTTGTGTCTTGCTGTGAAAGTCTTGAGCATTCATTTCTTTTTCTCTAAAATAAGGATAATGATTTCTAACTCAGACAAGCATGTCAGGGGCTTCACATGTTGATAAATGCAAATTATGTGGTGTCTGGTGCTTACTTCTGCAATGTTAAGTAATCCCAAAGGTCTGCCCTCACTCTCCAAGGGGACACAGGAAGTGGGAAGGGGCATGATCCTTTCGGTTCTAGTTTCAGCCAAGTGAGAGCAGAGGATTTTGTCATCTCGACCTGGCATCTAGAAAAATGCAGGAGACTTAGAGTGTACCGAATGAATATTTGTGGAACATTAATGGATTTTCCTGTAAAACAGACAAAAACATGATTTTCCTCAAGATGATGAAATTTCTTCCTTTCTCCAACTCTCCATTTATGCCTATTATTTTAACAGTAGTTTGACAGCTTCATCAGCCATCACATGGCTTAAACAGATTAGAAGTTAATTTCCACAGTAACAGTAGCAAGGTGTATACCACTTTATTTACATATATGAGATTACATACACACCCTATGAGGGAGCTTTCACCTTCTGTTCTAAGATCCAGAAAACTGAGCCACAAAGAGGTTTAACAGTTTTCCCAAAGTGATATCATTAAGTTATCAATTTAGATTTAAATGCAGCATCCACCTAGAATCTATGCTGTTAATCACTATATGTATACATACATACATGAGTTTCAACCTGTCTACAAATCTTCTGGAAAGAAATTTAAAGCGAGCTCTAATTAAGCAGGTCTGAGATTCTGTGCTTCTCATACGCTCTCAGATGCTGCCGCTGACCTGAGGTCCACACTGATTGACCAGGCATTCCACTCCACACCTCTCTCATGAGAATCAAAATTGATAAGCAGGTCAGAATGTAGGAGAGATGCAACCGTGTCAATATCCAGGTGCCTTCTTCCTTTTCATCATGTATTTAGGTTGCCCCAATCCACACACATGGTAAGGAACCATCCACACTGCATCTCAACCCCTGAGAAGAATAGAAAGTAAGGAGTCACTACCTTCCTTTTTAGGGCATGACCAAACCCTGTATGTCTGCTCTGTGCTCTACTCTTGAGCTAGCACCTTGCTGCTGAGGAGGAGACACACAGTCTCTAACTACACCTCCTTTCAGAATAAACAGGAAGTCCTATAACTTGATAGTCTTCTTGAAGGGAAGAATGGCAACTGGGGAGACAGCTGCAAGTCGCCACCACAGCAGATCCGGAAGCCTCGGCTGTCTCATCACACCTCATCATGCCTTTTCTCTTGGACTCATCACACATTCCCTCTAGCCCTCCCCTTTCCCTTTTGCTGACTGGTACAGGAATTCCTTTGTCTTTAAGAAAGCCAAGTTTACAACCGAGTCACTTCCTTTAATTCGATTCCTCCAAATCACTAATCAAATGGAAAGAGGCAGTTACTTTTTGTATAGCCCAAAGCCAATAGTTTCAGATGATAAATAGTAAACATTTTAAATTCCCGAGAGCCCACCTTTTACCCACATTTCCTCGGTGACCCACCTCTTCTTTAATCACTACCATCGTCAAGGCAGCTCAATGAAGTTGGAAACAGTGTCCTCCAAGAGATTTATTTTGCTTAAATTCTCCCTTTTCTCTCTAACTGCAAGTGCTGATAAGCAGCTTTTGTTTTCTTATCTCTATTACGGCCAGAGAGGTTCCCTGGAGAAAAGATTGTGAAGGTAATTCATTCTACACAGATGTGATTTGAATCAAGTGCAGGCAAAGACTAGGAGGCTCTGTTCATTTTTAATGGAGCACCTTGGCCTAAACCTAGCAGCCCAGAGACATTTGGATTAGACAACTCACACAATGCTCTTATCCTACCAGCAGTCACGGATGAGCTGGCTAGATGTAAAGAATGCACTCAGCAACTGTGCTCACACAATGCATCCAGTCACTGGTGCAAGTCAAAAGAAAGGGCATTGGAAGTCGCCATCTTACTTTTAGAACTTGGGTATTATTTTTTTAAAAAGAAAGTTATCTTCACAGTTACAAACTGATTTGATGAGATTGAGTGTGTTCAAAGTGGTATGGCTACAGACAAGGAAATATATTTGAGAGGATGGCTGTTTCTTTATCCCCTTTTGAATTAAGCACAAAAAAATAAAAAAATAAAAGTTTTAAGAAAGAAAATCATCCAAAGAACAACAACAAAGGGACACAAGATAAGATGACATAGAAATGATCCTTGCTTGTGACCTGCCACCTAAGCTTATAAACTTTTGTTTCTGACATGGGTCAGTCTGAAAATATACCCAACAAAGTTTATTGGAATACAGTGTACAAATCCTTCTTCTCGTTCATTCTTTCTTTGTTTCCTCTTTGGCAGCCAGAGCAAGGCTCACTTTTGGAAGGACCTGAGTTATTTCCAATATCCTTGGTTTTCAAAAGATGGCACCCATCTGTATCTTGACAGTGGTTTAGCTATTGGAAGAGCTCTGGCAGACTTCGAGGCGAATGCATTTGCACTAGCTTTCTCAGCAATCAGTGAGCATCTCTGCAGGCTCAGTTGGTCTGACTGATTGATTGTAAAGACAGCCAAAATGAACAGCTCAACCATCTCACAGCCTGATTTCCCCACCAAGTATTGACCCATCCCAAGTTACATATGTTACAGTATTTGCAAAGCTGTCACTGTTGTACTACACTTACTGGGAACTCACTATTGACAGAGGTTTTAGGAGAACCCATTAAAATTTGAAACCAGATATCCCTGGCCTGTTTTACATTTTAACAATTCTTTTGTATAGGGAAAGGGAAGCCATTTATTAGATATCTACACATTCACACAAACAACACAGCAGTAAGAACAATGAAAAGATAGCTTTTCCTTTGATGTGATTAACTGGGCAGATACTTGGGATGAAAGCAGAGAGAGAGAGAGAGAGAGAGAGAGAGAGAGTTGTTTTTGTTTATCTTGCTTATAATTGTTGTTTTTCAACTTTTAGAATGTGAGGAGTCCGAACCTCAAGCCCTTTCTCATCCAAAGGAAGGAGGTGCTGGCATCGATGGCAAAGGTAAGCAGTGTTTATTTATGTGAACACATGCCATCTCATTAACTCAGAAGATGACCTGGCCTGTCTGGAAACTGTCTGCATTTGAGACCTCTTGGCTGATTTATGGTTAAAGTAAAACAGGCCATTTGAAATTGTGGAGCCAGTGGTTTGCTTTCATTCATCTTTAAAGCCTTCAGTCAAATTCAGGACAGATCAGAGCATTCGCTCCTTGTGCTGAGTAAACTTCTGATGGTAATAATTGAACTCTTCAGATGGGACACTATGGGAATGGGGGAAACTCAAGGCCCATTCAGTCACTGAGCACACTTGGTTGAAATTATGATACCCTGGTCACCATGGCTAAATGAAGAGCTGAAGTTTAATGAGTTTACCAGGTTAAAATGAGCCTGTGTTAGGCAGGAGTCAGACTCATTAATTAGAGCTCCACTTAAACCATTGATCAGTTCTCCCTAACAACAGAACTGGGCATGGGGTTAAAACTGGGGGTAAGTGTCTTTGTTCTCAGCCAATCATGAATCACCAAATGGAGGCTGACAGTGGGAACGGGTTAGGGAGCAATTTTAACTAGTTTTACTACTGACCACAAAACACTGTGGATGTCCCAGATCCTAGCTGCTTTATTTTGAAACTTGTCAGTACCCAAGGGGGATAGTCTTCCCTACCTGATGAAATTCCCAGACCAGAGATGGCTCCTATAATCTTGCACTCTTTCCAAAGGTGCAGCTGGTGTGGAATAGAGACTTAGCAGTCTCTTTCAGGAAAGATGGGCTTTTCTTAGTGCCCAAGTCCCTGGGGAGGGCAGGGTGAATAGATTAAAACCAGTCTATTCTTACAGTGACGGGGATGGGGGGTGGGGGTGGAGAATCTTCCATTGCCACAACTAGTATGAAAACTCAAGACATGGGTTTTAGAGAAAACTTGTGTCTTGCTATGAAAGTCTTGATCACTCATTTCTTTTTCTGTAAAATAAGGATAATGATTTCTAAATCAGAGGAGCATGTCAGGGATTCCACATGTTGATAGATGCAAATTATTTGGTGTCTGGTACTTACTTCTGCAGTGTTAAATAATCCCCAAGGTCTGCTTTCACCTTCAAAGGGAACACAAGCAAGGGAGGGGGCATCATCCTTTCCAATTCTAGTGATAGTCGAATATACCAATGAATACAGAAAAGAGAAGAAAAGTAGGATGGCTGTAAAATGCTTTGTGGTGTTTAGTCTGGTGGATGGGATGCAGACATTGATTAATTCTTATGTGAGGGGAGTCCATTCCTACAAACTGTGTCACTTTACCATATCTTGTCCCATCTCTCTTTTTCTCTCTCCCCTTCTTCTTTCCCTCTACTTGTTTTTGTACTAGAAGACCTCAGACCTTAGAAGGCAAAGGCATCCTACTTCTGATTGATAGAAATTGCTGATGACATTGGATTACCCAAATTAGCAACCTAATGTCTTTTATGTCCATTTGTCACAATTCAATGCCATTTCCAACATGCTACTGTTTTGATTTAGGCATCTTGATTTTTTTTATTTAAAGAGGAGCAGCTAAGCTGGATGTAGATGTGCACAAGTTGACTGATTAGGCACCTTCTGCATACATTAAGGGAATGTGTGCACAGAAAGGCCAGGTCATCCACATTGGATGGAGATTACTGAAAGGATATGGAAGGGTAGATCAAGTGGAAATGAGATAACCTTTTCTTTCAATGGAAACCTGCATTTTTAAGGCCAGTTCTTCAGAATACACTTTGCTTTGAAACTATAGAGCATATTTCACCCCCCTTGTGTATGTATCTATTGGGAGGAGAGGCATAAGGGAAGTGAAGCACCTAGCTTTGGATTCACATGTGACTTCTTGGCTGACCGTATGTATATAGTGCTGGAGTGGACATGCCTCCTTGTTTACCAGAAACATAGGAGCTCTAAAGCTTCAGATAAACCCTGGCTCACAGAGCATGCTACCAACAGGAGAGGCTTAAGGAAAATGACACCCATAGCTCAATATACCTACATATCAAAGAGAAGGGAGTCTGATTATAAGTAAAAAGTTCTTTCAAACATTGATTAGACAAAGATTCCCAAGTTCTACTTGTCTCAATACGTTGAGTCATTCCTTCTCAGTTTCCTCTTCCATTAAATCACATACTCATTAAACTGTTTAGGAAAATATGGTGATGGGATTAAACAACCTAAGAGTAGACATTTAAGAAAATTACCATTGTATTCTTAAACCACTGCTTCATTTCATTCACCAACTAGGACTTTAATCTCATTTTGATGAATGAACAATGAGTAGTAGCTTTTGCATATCAATGATTAGAATAGGGTAAACTTTCTTAAAAGAGAAGATACCATCTTTCTCTCCTGTGATGCTGAAAAACATAGAATATTTAAATAACACTGTTCTGCAGCTTGGGTCAGTCACACATATTACACACATATGTCATCAGAGAGCTACATGCAGAGTTGTCCTCTATTTCATTTCGAGAAGAGATAAGATGGTCCTCTCAAGCTTTTGGTCTGATTCACACTAGCAACTAACTGTGTTTTTGATCGTTTGGGGGCTCAAAAGCACTGTATATGCTGTGGAACAAACAAACAAACAAACAAACAAACAAAAAAGATGGCTAGAGCCACAGTGAAGAAAGAGAGCAAATGAAAAGAGACCTGAGCAATATAATGAAAATAAATAGTTCTCTCTGAAAGGCTCCCTCCTGGGAGCAGGTTATGAAAGAGAGTTAGAATCACAGACTCTGAAATAAAATTATCCAGGGTAGAAAGTAATTAGGGGTGAGTACATGAAAGCCCAGGTTTAATTGTTCTTTTTAATGTAGTGAAAGAAGGCATTCATCATATAACTTTAAGTGAATGTCCCATTAATGGAGTATTTCCCCAGTGGGATACTATAAATTAATATTTTTATATACTCTGTAATTATTTTGTGAGTAGCACATTTGTGGTGCACTGTACTTGGGGTATGTGTTAAAAAGCATTAGTCAGGTAAATGTCATCATTTAAGATACCCCATAACAGTCAACACTCTATTTGTGTGTTTCTTATTTATTTTTCAGTGTCCCAAGATGTTCTCAAAGATGGTTGATGGTCGTTTCAGCTTCTAAAAGGATCTATTTCTCATTCCGATTCTAATTTACTTCCTGATAATTTTGTTTAGATTTCTCTAGGAAGCACACTTGGGATCATTCTTGGGTTCTGACCAGTGACTGAGATAGTTAATTTTACTTGCAACTTCAAGTTTCTCTAGACCCATCTGTTCCTACAGCTGGAACATGAAAAGTCAGGGCTTCTCTGCTGCAAAATCCACTTCACTTTCTCCCACATCTGAATCTTCTTGGGAATATGAAGGAGCTTTGAGGGGCAGATGACTTTGACCTGGTATAGTTCCATGTGGACATAAAAGGTGGCCTTAGGATACTTACAAATACTCAGATGAAAAGATAATTGTGTTAGCTAGGTTAGATTGAAAAACACAGCATGCTATTTAACCATGTTAATCTGCCTTGCCTCAAGAAATTCCTATATCCTTTTGAAGCTGATGCAAAGGTACCCATGCCCTGTATTGTGATTCAGAATACAGTTGCTTTTTTAATCCATATAAGGGAAATTATGGACTCCAGAATCCTAAGTCAGCCACTAACTCTCCAAGTGACCTTGGACAAGTCACTTAGCCTGCTTGCATGCCAGTTTCCTTATCTCTAAAATGGCAATGATCATAGAACCTGCATCTGAGACTTACTGGGCCATTGGTGGACTGTGCCTAGTAGGACTCAGCCACTTACAAAGGCATGGCCATGGCTTACTATCCTTCCTTTCCCAGCTTTGGTGCGTGAGTTATTCAATAAGATGTTTGCTCTTACTGAGTTTCAGATTCTCAGAGGATTGAGAAAATTATATAAAATATGCACGCACCTTGGAAAACTACTCAGAGATATGTGAAGGATTGTAAAACCCCATCCAAACAATAATTAAACACAGGGCAAGAATTTTTAAGCCCCTGAAGTAATTATCCTTTGTTTCAAATCCCAATAATTTCACATTTCAACTTTTGAAGTAAATCTTTATTGTTTGCATAAACACACACACACACACACACACACACACACACACACACACACAAATGAACTATTGCTTGTGGGACTAAACTTCTGACCACCAATTCCTTATTAGTGGTTTCTTGTGTTTATCAGTCATGTTGTGGAAATGGAAATAGACCTCTACAGTAGCTCCATATCTCCTCACCCACAATGTCCTCACTCATTTTTTATTTTTAAAAACATTAATCATGTGCTTCCGGTGAAGACAATGTCATACATGTTGTATGATAGTAACTCTAGTCAAATGTGTTTATAAGAAATAACACCATCTCTCAATTCCATTGCATATACTCTTCTTCTTACACACACACACACACACACACACACACACACACACACACACACACACCTGAATGTACAGCTGTAAACACCCTCTCGCCATCCTCCATAAAAACTGAGAAATAAACCCAAAGGCTTCCAAAATCAGGTGTTTAGGGGGCATTGGAAAGAATGGGAGTAAATGATCGTCTTATACTAACATGATGCCTAAAGCAGACGCTAAGAACCAAGTTAAAATCTCAGATAAGATGAAAGTGTTCTGGAGCTGTGACATCAAACTAGGAGTCTGCTCGTTAACACTTAAGACACTCATTGAACTAGCCAATCAAAGAAGGAGGTTTCAAGTTTCCATCTCAAGGGATGAACTGACCTCCAGGATTTATTTTCAGATCTTTTTTATTAGTCTTTGTTGCAAAGTAAAACTTGGGTGGGCAGAATTCTCCCCATTCCAGGGGTCCCGTACAGACTGTGTCAGGATTTTATAGAACTGATACTGTTCTTTGTAAAGGGCCATTTCTACCCAGTGTCTTTCCCCCTCTCATGTACACCAGTGTCTAAATCCTCTTCCCCCACCTTTGAAAATTTACTGCATCTTTTGGCCAGGCTTGGCTTAAAGCCATTGACCTCTGTGGCCTGCGTTATTGACCAGAACACAGCATCTTCTGCCCACATAATATATGTCTCTTTATCTCCCTGAAAGGAAAGGAAATGACTCTTGAAATGGCCAGGAACACAATAAAAATGGCAGGTTTTCCCACTTTTTTGTCAGTGGCACTTGCTTTAGAAACAACCATAGTGGGATTAACATGAACATTGAATTGTGTTTGGAATGGAACAAGGGGTGGGGGGCACGCTTGTGAGCAGGCTCTAAAGGTCAGAAGATCCAGCCTAGATAAAGACATGTTTTCTCAACTTTTCACCTTCATGTGCTTGAAATCAGTGGCTTTTTACCAGCAGTTCCTCAGGATTAAATCTCTAGACAGACACCTGACTGGGTAAACCTAAAGAGACAGTCATGAAAATACAGTAGAATTACCACCTCATTGGCACTGGGGCATGCACTTCGCTGAATATCTGAAGAGTTAGAGGTGAGAGAGAGTTTGTGCTTGTCTGACACCCAACATGTCCAGGGTCCCAGAGCAAGTTAACGAGGGAGTCCATCACTAGGCTAGTGTGTGAAGCACAGTTAGACCTGAAGACCCTGTCCTGAGGAGTACATCTCAGCAACTAATCCTAAGAAAAATTCTGTCTGGCCAGGCTTGCCTGCAACAATCACTAACAGTCCTTTGCATTCCCTGTCAGGTATTAGTCTCAAAAGCCCAGGCTGGAGAGCTCTCAGAGACTTGGTGATATCACATTCAGTCAGGAACTTGGAGTAGCCCAGAGAAAAATCCTTAAAAACAGCAATTCAGAAAGCAGCACTTAGAGCTTTACAGCCATGGATGAAACCCTCGTCCTCTATGCCTTCACTTTCCCATGGACACAGCAGAGTGGCAGCACATCAACCAGGATCTTGAGAAGTGAGATAGCTGGTGCAGGGAAATATTGCACCTGTGAAGCACTATTGCTGTAGCCTGAGGTTTAGAAAAGGTATGTGCCACTGTAAAACACTCTACAGGGCTTTGAGCATCTTATTAAAACATGCCAGTGCTTTGTGGAGAAGGCCTTTGGTCAAAGTCCTGAATTTTTAGCAGAGCTGTAACTCATTAAAAGCTAGCCACACTTGGTCTCCTTCGAGTTTAGTTATCAGTAGAGAGGAACCTGCACCTAGGTGGCGCCATTGCACCCCACCAGATAACAGGATAGACTATGTTTCTGTAGTCAGGCTTATGAACTTGAATCTCTATAGATTTCTAGAAGACATGTTGCCACCTTTATGTACCCATAGGCTACCACAGAGAGAAATGTCCAGTTAAGATGAGTCATTAAGGAAACTTCTCTTTGCAACAAATGGAGACCATTACAGAAAACCATAACTGATCAAAATTAGTCCTAACCAACATCTACAAAACAACTTCTTCACTGAAGGCTCAGGGATCATTGTGGAAGAAAGGATGGAAACATTGTAAGAACCAGAGGAAAAGGAAGTTTTCTGTGAGACCGTCTCCCAGAAATGTCAGAGAAGCTACATCCATCTAAGTCTATCTAAACATGGCCATCTAAATATGACCTGAACAAGAACAACACTGTGACACAAACAGATATGGTAATGTGGAGAGGGAAACTCTCTTGGAGCCTCAACCCTTGACAAAAAACTACAGACAACTAAGAAATACTGCAAGTGGGAGAAATAGTCTTCCCCAGGGTAAAGCATACTAGTTGGTTATCCAATACCAAATGTTCATCTTTGAAAACATACATGCAAATAACATTATGTGCATTATGTGGACTGAGCAGGTTGTAATTATATATTTAGTAATATACATATCTATTCATTATATATATATATATATATATATATATATATATATTTGTAACAACAAATAAAGAAAAAGAGGCCACAAATTTGAAAGAGAGCAAGGTACATTGGAGAAACCGGATGAGGAAATGGAAGGAGGGAAATGATCTCATTATGCTATAATCTCAAAAAAATTATAATAAAAATAGTAATAAAACCAGAACAGAAGTTTCTCATGAAGTTTTCCATTCCACCACCAGTTATTCATTGCTTATCTGTAAGATTTATTTATTTATTTATTTAGGAGAAAAGCTTTAGCAAATGCCAAAGGTTCAAGTAAATATAGAACAAAACTTTTAGCGAAAAAAAATTCTACTCTTCCCCTGTAAACTTGAAAGCACTTGCATTATAGAACTCTATAAACAGAGCATCTCCCAGCTTGTAGCACAGTGAGGATGCAAGAACAGTTTTAAAATGACTGTACCTAAGGGCTAATAGCCAGGAAAGCCACTGTCCCTGGTCATCTCAGTGCTGGAACCAGGGAGAGAAGCAGTCAGTTGCAGGTCAGCTGACTTAGTGCCTTTTAAGAAATGTGAAAGAGAATGAAACCAATTCAGGGTGTGTAGTCAATTACTTAGTTTATTTTAAAAAACCATACCTCAGTCACCACAAAATTTCTCCTCCAAACCTGGATGTTCATGTCTGAGTTCCTGGGTGTGAGCAGGAATCTAAAATCCTGTCCCATCCCGGGCAATCAAGTAGAACATAAAATATGTCTGCCCCTCCTGAAATCCCTTGGTTTCCTCAGAGTTCCCTAAATGGGCACAACATATTAAAGAGCCTAGAAACTCACCTTTTAAAACAGTTTCTGTTATGTTTCAGAAACTGAACTCTCCAGCCTGGTCTACAAAGGGAATTATATGGCAGCCAGAGCTGTTTTACACAGAGAAACCCTGTCTCAAAAACAAATAACAACAGCTGAACACTTGGCCAGGTGTAGTGCTGCACACTTTTAATTATTACAAAACGGAAATCTTCTTTTCCAAATAAACTGTCCTAAATTCCATCTGTAGATTGCACAGGGAGCAGAAGTCTCATAGAATTATTTATCTAATTTGTACTTGCATGTGACACTGGCATTCCTGATTGACAATGTTTCTAGTGAGAAGGAAAGCTACTATTTAATGCATTTCAAAGATATTAATAAGGTTGCAATCACACCGCACCATATTTAAAAACTTTCAGGAGAAATCACACTCTGAGTTCAGTAGTAAAGAACAGCCAAGATTCTTCCACAGAGTTGATACCATGAAAGCCAAATATGTGGCCGAACTGCAACAGATGGTTGAGCCTATGTGAGTGAGCTATGGAAGTCCATGTGAGGTGTGTTTTTAAACCTAACTCCTAATATTCCTCCTTCTTGCTTAGAAAAAAATTCTACTACAGCCATGCATATGAGTGGGAACAAATCAATAAGGACAAGTGAAGGGCCTAGGGACAGGGGCCCCCTATCCCTTGCCTTCTACCTCCACCCTCACAGAGATTAAGCTTCATTTATCTGTTTGTTTTGGGTTCTCGTAGCACTTCCCTCCATAAATCTAGATAAGAGGCTTAACCTCCTTTCTCCATCTTTCAATCTCAGATAACATGTCTAGACACCTTAATATGGGAAAGGGAAGATTTAGTACCCTTATTCAAGCTTCCTTCTCCACGGAGTACTTTATATTTATTATTTTTAGTTCTTCTATGATTCCCACCTTTGAAAGTTCAAATAATATATAAGCCTTTTCATTAGCAGTTCAAACTCCCTGATCTTTAATCATTTCTACAATCATGAGCTGTTGCTTTTAAAGATAAAAACAACAGCACAAATGATCCACAGTGAGTAGACACAGACTCTAAACTATTCGGCACCAGCCACGTACCACAGTGAGTTGATGTGGACTCTCTACAATTCAGTATCAGCCATGTACCACAGTGAGCGGACACAGACCCTGTACCATTCACATCAGTCATGCACCACAGTGAGCTAGGTCCTATAGCACAAGCCCAAGACTGAAAATCATACAGAATTAATCCTGTCCCCAGAGGCAAACAAATAATTGGAGTAGTGACTGAGTGATAGGGTCAGATGGTAGGGTGTTTTTGACTTTCTAGTTTTCAAGAATAGAATGAATTTGGGCAGGTTGGTTGGCTCAGTGAGTAAAGCATGAGGGTCAGAGTTTGCATCCACAGCAGCCACCTGAATGCCGGGCAGGCATGTAATCTCTGGATACTGAACTGGCTAGCTAGACTAGCCAAACCGGAAAGCTCTGGATTCAAGTGAGAGACCTGGCCTCAATATATAAGGTAAACACAATCCAGAAAGATACCAGAAGTCTACTCTTGACCTTTACTAATACACACACACACACACACACACACACACACACACACACACACACCACATACACACACCCCACACACATCCTCACACACACTCATACCACATACACACGCTCACCACACACATTCTCACACACACTCATATTATCTACACACACACACACATACACACACATCCTTATATACACTAATACCACACATACACCCACACACATACCCCACACATCCTCACACATACTCGTACTACATATACACACACACAAACACATGCTCACATACACACAAACCACACACATATGCACACATACACACATACTTATACACTGATACACACCACACACACTTAAAGAAAAACAGAAAAAATAGAATGAACCTATAGTTCATATTTTTCACACAACATTTGTATTCTCTCTCAACCTTGTTGCTCCTCAGGGCTAGGTTTGTGGTTGGTAGTTGGTTTTGCTACTGTTTTCCCTTCGTTGGTTGATTTTAGTTCCTTTAGACACCCTGGAGTATCCTATCCTTCCCAGAACCTAATGTCGGGCTCTTGTTCTTGTCTGCATAATAATCTCATCTGGTAGTGTTCTTAAAAACACACTGGTGATGAGCCTGACCCCATGATTCCCAGTGCAGTAACTAAATGATCATTGGGGTAGCTGCTTGTGCACACACCCCACGTGGTAAGAATTCAGGTAGGATTTGACTCAACATCTTTAAATATTTCCCACCTACCTTAGCCCAGTTTCGTCCCCATTACTAAAGGGGGAGCCAAAACAGTAAGTTGTTCTTACTATTATGTTAACGACCCCTCAAAGAAACACATCTTTCCTATACCACTAAAGACACTAGGAATCACAAATCTCAACTTCTTTTGACTCTGTCGGTTCTTTCTTCTGCTCCCCACACTTCCTTTAAGACACTCCCGCCCCCTCCCTTCACCATCAACCAAGCCCACAGCTGCCCCAGGATAGCTATGAATGCCTGTGGCCCAACAAAAGTCGTAAACTAGTTTAAAGGACAGCTTTTGTTTGTCCAATCTCCTTCCTGAGGTTCTGCAATGTGAAGTCTGCCTTTGGCAGAGCCCTTGTGCCACCGTCAAAAGGTTTGGGGAGTCTGGGAGGCCTGTACTCCTGCCAGGGTTAATCAGCTGTCCCCAGGGCCCTCTTGGAGCAAAAAGGAAAGTTCCGGGTCTTTAAAGCGCTCCTGGGAAGTCCAGGGTAACATTTCCTCTCAAAAGCTCTTCGCCACGGGTCCTCTCAGGGCTACACTTGAGTGAAACCCCCAAAGGAAATTACTACTTAAATTAGGCAGGATGTGCAGGCTGCTGGCCTGGCCTGCTCCATCACCATCGCTGCAGGAGCCTGGGGCTGGCCAAGCAGAGGGCAGCCAGGCTATGCTGGACACTGCTGGCTGCCAGAACCCTGGCTCGGGGAGAGCCGACCTGGGGAAAAGCTGGTCGGAGATGGAACTCGCTGCTCCTTTCCTGCCAAGACTTTCATTGAAGAAAAGGGAGTGGTGCTGGCTAGGGTGGAGCCCGGACATGACACTTTACTTCTGTCCTTACAACCCTGGTAGGTGCCCAGCCTCACTGACAGCCAGATGGAGAGCTTTCTGAAGGCAAAAATGCTCAGGTTTTCTTTTCCTTTAAACGTCTATTTGGTTGGATTTTTTTTTTCAAATGTGAGGATAATTTAAGTATTGTAAAATTCACCTCTTTAAAGTGCACCACCACTCAGCAGCTCTTAACAGCCATCGCCTGGAGTGGCCATCACAATCAAGTCTAGAACATTCTTGGCACCACCGAATGACCACCCCAGCTGCCCCCACAACCTTTTACTCCCTCTTGTTCTCTGTCAGCAGCAGGAGGTCCCTAGTCCTCCCTGTCCCCAGCTCCTTGTTACTCTTCTACTGTCTGCCTCCATGGGTCTGCCTGTTGGAAACCTTGAGCTTTTTGTAGCCAGGTTCATATCCCCAAAGTTCCCCCACCTTGCAGTAGGAGGTACTCTATTCCTTTTATTGTGAGATGTTACATTGTGTGGTTATACACACTTTATCACTTCATCAGTTGCTCAACACAGATGTTGCTTCTACTTTTTAGTTGTACTAAAAAACGCTGTTGTAAAGAGTTACATATATTTTAAGTTGCTGTGTGTTTGTGCTTATAACTAGGAGTGTAGTTATCTAGTCCTATGAGGACATGCCGTTGAGCCTTCCGAGAGGCTCTGTTTTGCTTAGCCCAGGTGGCAGTCCAGTCCCTGGTACTTTCACCAGATGAGTAAATCAGATGGATGGGTGGACGGATGGGTATGCTTATGACCCTTTGCATGTGGCAGTATTACATTTCAATTATAAATGACATATACTACTATTCTTAAGTAATTGTAATTTTCTAATCTGAGGTCTATGGAAAGGCAATTAGATGACTGGAATTTCAAAAACTATATATAGGGAGAGTAGTGCAAATAGCCAAATAAATCTTCATCAAAAAGAACAAAATAAGAGATATTAAACTACCTGGCTTCAAAACATAGTACAGGGCTAAAGTGATGGCTCAGCTAGTGAAGGCACGTGCTGCCAAGTCTAACAGCCTGAGTCCAGTCCCTGCAACATGCTTTAATGATGGAAAGACCCCTATACGTTGTCCTCTGCCCTCCACACATGCATCATGGAAGCCCTGTGCTTGCTTCCCCACAAACGTTAAAATGTGATAAACTCTCTCTCTCTCTCTCTCTCTCTCTCTCTCTCTCTCTCTCTCTGTGTGTGTGTGTGTGTGTGTGTAGTGTTTATCATATCTCTCTGTATATATATTTCAAAGCTATAGTAATGCAATCAATACTGAGGATCTGAGGGCATGGTTGCTTAAGCATGACGACCTGAGTTCAAATCCCCTGGACTCAGGTTGAGGAAGAAGCAAACACACCTGGACATGCTTATGAACATCTATAACTCTAGTGCAAAGGAGCAAAGAGAAGCATATCCCTGGAGCTCCCTGTCCAGCCTAGTCAAAAAGACAACCTCCAGGTCCACTGAGAGATCCAGGTCTCAAATAATAAGAAAAAGAGCTACTGAGAAGGACCTCCTGATACGAGCTTCCAGCCTACACACACACACACACACACACACACACACACACACACACACACACACACGCCCACACACATCCCAAAACTGCATGGGATTGACATAAAAACCTTAACACAGAACATATACATGGAGTACAGTGATTGGAAGTAAACCCAGACATCTGCAGCCAACTGAATTTTGACAAGTATGCTAAGAACATGAGTTAGCAAAAGGACTGTTGTTTTAGAAAAGAATGCAGAGAAAATCAGATACCTACGTGCAAGAGAATGAAACTAGACTCCATCTCTCACGGAAAAAAAATAGAAGTTACTAACAATATTTTAAACACCACTGTCATAACACCCAGCACCCCCTTTCAGAGTGTGTGCTGTCCCTAACTGTGACTTCAGCAGAGGAAGGCAGGGCTCACACCACTCACACCCATGCTCTGGCTCTCACAGGATTTCTTCCCCGTCTTCATTTATTGTCCTGCCTGCCTTATAGAAGCACTTCAAAGATTAAATGTAATTAATATAAAGTGCTTGACTCACTTCGATGGCCACCATGATTATAAACCCAGTGGTCGCCTGAGAAGAACTCAGAATGCTTTGAGTCTGATGGGTGACTTGGAGAAGATGGGCAGCCTCAGTAAAAGCACCTTCGAGGAATCAAATTACTTTGCCCAGCTGGCTCAGCGCTGACCAGGATGGACCAGGACAGACAACCCAGGTCTGTCTGGCTCCGAAGGCCATGCTTTTAGCCCTGTATCCTAGTTATAAACTTTCCCCTCTAGTTTTGTGCTGAGTATGTCATTTTAGAAATTTCTAGAAATCCTGTTGGCTTTTCACAGACATTAATCACATCTCTTTTAACAGCATCCACATGTTCTAGCTCAAACTTTGAGTATGCCCAGCTTCTCAGTTTAGAAGATTATCGAGGATGTGAAAAAAAAAAAAAAAAAGGCTACAAAGGCTAGCCATCCTCCCAGAGACTTCCAGCCAAGCCTCACTTTCTCTGTGTAACCAGCTCAGAGTCCTTAGGACAAAGCCTGCCTGGCTTCTGAGGCCTCTGGCACAGGGCCAATTCCAGGGGTGAGCAGGGGGCCCACCTCTAGAAAACAATAGCCCCTTGCCCCTGGCCAGGTGCAGCAGGCCCTTCCCAGCACAGTGTGGAGCTGAGAGGAAGGCTCTTTGTGAGCTCCTCGGAGGCCCAGAGGGAGGGGCTCTCTGATTAGACTGCTCCTGGAGCTCCTAGCAGTCCACTTCCAGGAGACTTTCTTCGGATTCAAGTCACACCCCATTGGATTTCACTTCGACCCGAAAACTCACAGCGAAGGTCAGCTGAAACAGCTGATTTTGGCTGGCTCTCCCTTCAGAGCCATAAATCATACTGGTGCCACTGTGTAACAAGAAGCAAGACAAGAAACTAGGCCCATCCTCGTCTAATTTGCCCCAAGTATGGGGAGGAGTCGAGGTGGGGAAGGGCAGTGTGTGTTTGCTTCGGTTTCCACCATGAAATGTTTTCATCACAGCGTTGAAAAGTGCTCCTTTAGACTTGAAAGGTGTTGGTACCGAACACAAATAAGCAGTGATAAGCAGTTGTGTAGACTGCACAGGGGCCTTTCTATCTATGAGGGATCCTCTTCTCTCCAGCTTTTGATAGCAGGCCCTGGAAGGTGGAAGTATGATGAAAGCCACCAGCTGAGGTCCCTTCTGATTTTCTGGCAGATCTAACTGGAGACTTAGTTCCTCTAGGGTGGATGGCCCCTCTCGGACCCCAACCCTGGTGTCTACCCTTTCTTGGTGAGCATAAATCCCATTAGCTTTATTGGCGCCATCTGCCGCAGGAGGATCCTAGACCTCTAATTGGTGTGAAAAGAGGTTTGGGATACCCAACTCGCCTCTGCTACACATGACTGGGGGATCCCTCCCCACTGTTCTCCACTGGGGGGCGGGCTACGGCTCATCCCCCAGCTTCTGCAGGCCAGTTTGTGTGCAATATAAAGAAGGTTAAGTGCAGCATAAAACTGATGCAATCTTTAGGATGCTGTAGGAAGACTACTGGCCGCTAGCATTTTCAGTGGCCTCTGCATTGTTTTCTGCGTTCGATTCAATGACGTGCCAGTCCGGATGCAGCACGGGAAGGTACGGCTAGTCTGGACAACCTGTCTAGCCTTCATTTTCACAACGGAGCATTTCTCTTAAACCAGTCTCCCATGGGAGATTATTCTGATTTACACGTCTGAAGCTGCCTGCACTAACCGCGGTCATATCTGTACGCACATCACTCCTAAGTTACTCATAGCTGAGCTGCAGTCTAAGGATGAAAAGAACACCTGGCCAGTGGCAGGATGACATTTAAAAAATGTGGGAAGGACCTGAAAGGAGATACCTGCGCTGGGCAATAAAACTGCTGGCGCGGGACAGCCAGAATCCTTTCAAAAAGAACTGCGAGATCCCAAACCTGGCGTCGCAAGACAAGACTTTCCTTGGACAAAGGTGTTGAAAGCGACACGTAACTATCGCGGAAAGAAAGGGAGATAGAAAATGATGAAGTCAAACAAAGGGGCAGGAAGAAAAGGCAGAGAAACAAAAGTGGTCCTCCGGCTGGGGGAAAAAGAGCCGCCTCCAGGGCTAACCCGGTCCTCTCCCGCCATCTAGTGTCCACAGTTTGCGGCTGCAGCTCCGGCTGCTACGGGTGATGTGCGGGAGATGTAGGGTATGTCTGAAAGCTACCTCCCAGTCTGAAGAGGAGACTTACTCTCCAACACAAAGGGTAACCTGATCCTTTTCCGCGAGGAAGAGTTTGTTTTGATTTGAAATACTGAGCAATTAAAGAACAGATGTGTGACTTGCTCAAACTGCAGGCCAACGGAAGTTGAGCTTGGAAATTCCCCAGCCCCCAGCAAGTTCTTTAAAAGGGTTCATGTGTGTAACTCATGATCAGCTGTCCCTCAGGGAAAGCTGGTTCTTCACTAATAAAGACTATTTGTTACTTCCGTTTTCTGACACTGTCCAGAAGGCAGACAGTCTTTGTTTCTGAGCGGAGCTAGCAGGGACTATGTCATCAGGTAACCTCTAAGAATTAGTTTTCTGTGAACAAAGTACACAACGTAGTTTCTGGGCATCACCCCTCCTAACCTGGAGGTATTCCCATGTCAAATAAATATTTCCGGTTCCAAATAACCAAATCCAGCATCCACTGGTTAATATTTAAAAGCAGTAGCAGGATTCAATGGTTAATATTATAACTTCAGAACTCTACAGAAGCAGGGACTGAAGCGTTAGAATTAAAACGCATGTGTGCATGGTTATACTTTTAGAAGTCAAACATTTATCCTTAGTGATTGTACTTGCCAATGTCAGAAGTTCTCGTGTGTGTTAGATCGTAAGAAATGACAAAAAGGAGGTAAATACAGTCTCTCAAAATTTCATGTCTCTGTGCTTCTACATACAACATAAACAACCCTGTATGTCTAAATAGCAGCCTACTTTCTCCCGGACTCCTCTGTGATCTTTCTGGATTACTACACACGTGTATGCCCTTGTCTGACTGAATAGGTACAGATGAAGCCCAGGGGAGTTTAGATACTTCCTATGTCCCACCTCTGCATGTATCTCTGCAGGCCAGAAGAGGGCACCAGACCTCATTACAGATGGTTGTGAGTCACCATGTGGTTGCAGGGTATTGAATTCAGGACCTCTAGATGGACAGACGATGCCCTTAACCACCGAGCCATCCATCCAGCCCCATTGACACCTGCTCTTTATATGCTTTATTTGGAGGCTGGGGATCAAAGTACTAGGGCTATTTCTTAAATGTCCCATTTGATGCATCAGCGTGTTCTGAGACCCAATCCCCCGGGGAACTGAGTCTCCATGGCCTCGGAGGCCTACATGAAGGCTGAACCTGGAACAGTCAGAGGAAAACAGGTTGGTTTTACTCCTACTGCTCTCATAGGCCTGATTCTTTCCCTTAGACAAGTGAAGGGGGATGAAGAGAAGACAGACCACAGTCTCCGTGGACATGGAGAGTAACAACATTGGGGGAGGGGGGAGGGGGTGGGTGTTCCTGTGAGGACATAGCTTCACTGAACTGTGTCCTAGCCTTAGTGTTGTGTCCAGATTTCAGAACCCCAAAAGAACCCGCCAACAAGGAGACTACTCACTGAATGAAAGGACAAAGGTTTCTTTATTGACTCGAGGATACGAGCTGCAGCAAGAACCCCATTCGTTCAGGAACAAATGGAGTACCCACTTTGGACTGAGGGGTGTTTTTATCAGGGAAAATTGTAGGGCTGGAAGCCCCAAGATTACCGTGGTTACACAGGTATTCGAAATGGTTGTATGCTTCAGGCAAGGTGCAATTAAGCAGGATGCTGCAGAGGAAATGAGTTTGTTAATTATCTCCTGGGCTGGGGACTTCTACAATTGATAACTATCTGATCTGATCCTCTTTGGACCAGAGGAATGTGGACACCATTCTAGGGTGTGATAACTGGTCTAAGGGCTTGAGTCCTGTGGACCTTTGTTTAACCTTGTCTACTGAGTTGCCTTTTGGGAACTCAAGTTTTCTTTTTGGGATTTGGAGTCTGGGTTTTAGACTTTTATTAAATTTCCCCTTTCACTTAGAAAATCAATTTTCTTCTCTCCCTATTTATTCACCCTGAGCCCAACCTAAAAGGATTATCTTCTTCAGGCAATGAAAGGCGGTTACTTGAAATAAGTTACATGGAATCCTTACAACTCTTGAGGAGGAGCGGTGGGGGCTCCTCTTTGAAGCAGTGATGTGCATAATAGCGGATTAGTTTCATAACCGCATCTAATAGGGCCTTTTGCAAATCCCTCTTCTAAAATTTCAGCTCCAAAAGTCAGGGAGGCTGAGTCAGGAGGATTGCCACAAGTTTGAGGCCAGCACACTACACCAGTATGAGTAACATCGTGTCTAAATAATTAAATAAAGATTAAAAGCAAACTAAATCCTAGCCAAATGGGTTCTAATAGGACTTGCTCTGGAATAACCCTTGAAATGAGCAAAGGGAGCTAATGATGCCTTGCACCATCATCCAAGGTGCCCCCACTCACTGTTAAAATCAATATTCTCAAAGGCTGGGAACACAGCTCAGTCAAGTGCTTGCTATACAAGCATGAGGACCTGTGTTCCAATCCCTAGCAGCTGTGTAAAAATCTGGGCACTGCAGCATCTGACTGTAATCCCATCATGGGAAGGAGGAGATAAGCAGATCCTCAAAACTCACTAGCAGCTAGTCTAGTCTAATTGTTTGCTCCAGGTTGAGAGACACTGTCTCAAAAAACAAACAACTCACATCTTAAAATACCTCATGTCCACCTCTGGCCTCCCCCCCACCCCGACACACACACACACACACACACACTCATGCATGCACACAAATACAATGAGTTTTACAATCACAGTGTCCAGTTCGAGACTGAGCAAAGCTGACTAAAGCAGCGATGATGGTCTGATTAAGGCAACATTCTAGAAACTCAAGGCCCAAAGACATGGAAAGCAAAGGAGCAAGAAGCAGGACAACTGGTAACTGCAAGAAACTGGACAGGCAGAGCCTCTTGAGAGCGGCCATCATGGCAAAGCCCTGGAAAAGAGCCTGACAAGTGTGTGAGGCGGGTGTGACACAACCATGTCCCTCCCCTCGATGAGCTCTCTGGTGAAAGAGCACGTCTTCTCGGATGCTGTCTTTTCTATTATGCTGGCTCCTCTCCAAATAGTTTGACACACCTCTCCCTGCTAGAGCACAGGGATCCCCAGTTCCTCTGCTGCCTTGCCCCGGATGACTGTGGCACAGCAACGTGACTGGGAGCTCATTTCCCTTCATCTTCAGCTTTGCTACCACCTTCCTTTTGAGAGACGATCCAACCTCTATTAATGTGATGACGAGCAATCGGCAACGTCCAACTGTAGCCACCGCAGGATTCTTCATTCCAAGAGTTCTACTACCCGACTTCACCATCCCTATGTGAATGAGGCTGAGCTTGTGACTGCTCCAACCAAGGACAGCAGAAGTGATGTGATGCATCTTCCAAAGTCAGAGCAATGGCAAAGGACTCTCCCCTTGGTGCCTGGTGAGGTGAACAGGAAGCTGGGTCAGGGAACGGGTCCGAGTTACAAGAGGGCTAACTGCTTTTCTTCCTCTCAGCTGGGGTGCCACTTGACTGCAAGATGTTACATGTTACACGAGGACTGAGGATATGGCTCAGCAGGAAGTGGTGATGTGGCACTTGGGAGGCTGTCAGCTCAGGCCCAGTGCCACAGAACAGAGACAGAAAGACAAAGGTATCAGCAATTCAGTGAAGATGTTTAGCAGCGATGTATTATCAGATGTTTAATGTGACATCATCTATTGTACAATGTATTCAAACTTTTGAGACAAAGGGGAGGAGAGTAGAATGGTTCTGACTCCTCAGTGTGCAGGGATAAGGGATTTACAAACCCTGGCTTCCATCGTTTGCCAGCCAGCAAGACTGACTTATTCACTAGTCATGGTACCTAAGGCCCACCAAACTTTCAGGACTTTTCAAAAATATTTCCATTTCTTCTATGATGTATAAAAAATTAACTCCCAAACTGAATATTATGCTTTAATATATTCATCTTTAGAACAACATTCTCAGAAAACAGGAAAGTTAATAGTTAATATCACTCACATTTTTATAGAGGTTTCACTTAACGTGGTTTATAAAGGAAAAGTCATCGTGTAGTTGAGCTGTCTTTGGTCACCTGCTAAAGAAACTCAGATGAGCAATCTTACCTTTTTTTTTTTTTTTATCTCAATACTAGATCTCAGGGAACCTGTAAGGCAAATCCTGGATGGGCCTTTTCTGTTCAGTACTTCCCTGTTTGGAGTCTAGATGGCCCCATTGCTCTAAAGTTAGCTGTGCCAAGTGCCTATTCCAACAGACTGTCAGGATGGTCTAGATGCCTCCTGTGGAGCAGCCCAGGGTACTTTGCTAGAGATAGCATTCTGTGTGCACAGCTGGAGGGAGGCCTGGGATTCTTCATGGCTGTCATTCTTTTAAACCCCTAGTCCCCAAGGGTAATCTATGGAAAGCGAAAACTGGCCATTTAAAAATCTATTTGAATTATTGAGCATGTAGGCATGAAAAATTTAAATGTCTAGGAAAATAAATAGGACACATAAAAAGATTTTATTGAGTTTCTCCAAATCAAAACAGAATAGTAAGTAGCTGCTCTCTAAAGAGCAGCCTAGGAAGTCTCTGCAATTGTTAGGAGAGCTCTCAGCTCCCTTGGCAGCCGAGGATCCTGAGGCTTGGAGACACACTATCAGGAAAAAAAAAATACTACCCCCTTCACTGATTTCCTACTTACAGAGATAGTCTACAAATGTTTTAGTGGCACAAGTAAATTTTCCACTTTCAGAATTCTTAGCCTAGCTCAGGCATTCGTGAAACACAGATGCAAGAAGTATTTGATTTTATTTTCTTTGGCTGGAAATGCTATTCTATTTATTGTGTCATACCCTTCCAATTATGATGTAATATATCTACATTGTTGATGCCATATCCTGGCAATTATGATGTAATATACCTACATTGATGATGCCATATCCTGGCAATTATGATGTCATAACCTTCCAATTATTATGCCATAGCATTCTATTGATGCTATTGTAGCCTCCCAATTATGATGTCATGGTCTTCAAATTATTATGTCATGACATTCTACTTATGACGTCATACCCTTTCTATCCAAGTAAAAGCTGATGAATCAAGTTTATTTAAAACCCATGCTTGCCACTCTTGGGTAAGAGGGTCACTCTGCTTTTATTTTGTTGTTTTGTCTGTGGAATCTTTGCCCTCTGCCTTTCTTTCCACCATTTAAAAATTATTTGCTCCTATCACACTAAATTCTAGCTCTGCATAAATAATAGATGTCCTTCTATAATGTGACTTGCCAGAAAGAGAGGCTTGAAGATTTTTGTCTGCATGGTAACCAAAATGACAGTACAGAACAGGTTCTGCCAGAGCAGAAGAGGCCTGCCTGGCCTTGTTGCCCTAGAGTTCCCTGAAGGAAATGTGATCTTATGCATTGCTATCTCTAGGGGAAAACAGGCTCAAACTTGATCAAGACATGTTCAGGCACCAACTTAGGTGCCCGTCAATTGAATGAATAAAGAAACACAGTTCATATGTACAAAAGAGTTTTATGCAGCTGTAAAGAAAAAATGAAAGCATGACATTTTCAGGCAAACAGGTGCAACTGGAAGTCATTATACTGAGTGAAATAAGCCAGACCCAGAAAGACAAATGCTGCATGTTTTTCTCTCATATGTGGAATTTACATTTAAAATAATATGTGTGTGAGAGTGTAGATTATTGAAACAAGGAGATCATGAGAGGGGAGACGAGACTTTAAGGGCAGTGATAATCAGAGTACTGGAATATATATGACACTAAGCCAGCAGGACTAGCTAGAGGGAGGAACCAGTGAGAGGAGGCACAAGGGAGGACAGTGGGAAGGGGAATCAATGAAAGCAAAGAGATGCCATGATGAATCCCATCACTTTGTGTGTTAAGCTAAAAGCTATTACACACATAAACATACTCAGGTGAGCCAGGTTGTGGTGTTGTACACCTTTAATCTCAGCATTTGGGAGTCAGAGGCAGGTAGATCTGTGTGAGCCAGGTCAGCCTGGTCTATAGAACGAGTTCCAAGACAGCCAAGGCTATACAGAGAAACCCTGTCTCAAAACAAAACAACATGTTCTGGGGAGAGACTTAAACCACTTCCTCAAAGTGATAAGTGTATGTTTATCTGAACAAATATAAAACCTGACATAATGATAATCATGCTGTTTGAGGCTCCAAATCAGGACCTTGTATGGATTGGAAAAATGCTCTGCTACCTCACTCAAGTTTAACATTCACTTTAAAAGTTTATTAATACTTTAGTTAGCATGCAGAATGGATTTCATATGACCCTTTTACACACATGCCATTATACTGTGCATTCAAAATTTTATTGAAAATATTTTAGCCCTAAACATCTATCATTAAAATGCACATGAAGGACACAGAGGTAGGTGGTGGTTGATGAACTGTGGAAAGCCAGTAGATAATTTGCTTTGCACGGGGATTCCAGATAATAAATATGAAGGAACAAACAGCCCTTGATATGTGTCTACACTCTCCCAAACTTGTTATCTACATTAACTTAACCCTAGAGCAATCCTACCAAGGTAGGGTCATTGTTACTTCTTTGAAAATGAGGAAACAGCAGCTTTGAGAGTTTTAATAACTTGCCAGAAGTCACAGAAAGGGGATCGTGAGAGGGGAGAAAGAGATCTTAAGGGAGGTGGGAAATAGAATAATCAAATACGTATGGTGAGAAAGCAGACAGGGTGGCTACAGGGGGGAGGGAAAGGAAGGAGGAGCACAAGTAGAGGCTTATCTAATTTGAACCAAGGTTTTTTTTTTTTTGACCCAATCCCACCAAGACGGCACTTTGTTTTCTAAGTCTAGTGTGGTACTATATTGTTTATGATCGAATAAAGCCACCAAGGATCAAAATGCAAACACTAGTTAGCTGTAGAAGCTGGGCAATGGTGGCACATACCTGCAATCCCCGGTCTCAGGAGATAAAGGGGAATGGATGTCTGTGATTTCAAGACTACCCAAGGCTACATTAGAGTGAAGCAGCCTAAAATGGAATTAGAGCTCATGCCTTTAATCCCAGCCCTAGAGAGGTATATAAAAGACAGGAGCCCAGTGTCTTGGCTGCATTCTGATATTTATTCTCCAGCCACACTGAGGAGAGGCAGCAATCTGAAGATTGGAGGAGAGCTCGTGGAGTCAGGATCAACCGTTTCAGTCTGAGGCAGAGGTAAGAGCCAGTGGCTGGGCTGCTTTGCTTTTCTGATCTTCAGCTTGAAGCTTGAATCTCAATAGCAGTCACTGGGTTTTTATTTTCATATTACAGTCTAGTTTCAAAATGTTGCAGATTCTGTACACATTCTGCTTCTCTCCCTGTTGAACTTACCTTATAGCACCTAACAGTTCTTGAGTGCCTGTGTTGTCTCCAGAGGACCCAGGAATTGAGTCCATAGTAGCAACCTAGACTTCAGTGTCCCATGACCTGTCTTCCTTCCTTCCTTTCCTGTCTCACTTCATTGTTGACACAGCAATACTTCCTGTGATCTCCTCCAAATAACATGTTTGTACTTGAAGAATCTTGCCTTGAGGGTTATGTCTGGAGGATCCAGCCAGAGGCATGGACTTCATAGACTGAAAGTCACAAGTGCTAAATGAATCACCGACTGCTGTAGCATTATCTTAAAACTTATTGTTTTTATATACCATGTTGATTGGATTAAAAGATGAACCCATCTGCAAGAAATATCAAGTCTATCAGATGATTTTCCAAATGTTTATTTCATTAGCATAAATTAATTGGACAAAGATATATTCATTTAAGTATATAGTGTGTTTCATTAGAGGAGAGAATTTATCCCAAAACTACATGACTTAATAAATTTGGAAAATTGTTAAATATAACCTTGGCCTTGGATACAGCTTTTAAAAATATTCCACATTGCATAACTGTGTTACTGATTCCAAATTACTTTCCAGGTCTGATATGAAAGCTAGTAGTACAAATAAATAGACTATTGAAAATACACAGCTAAATACACATTGCATTATATTTCCTGCAACATACTGGACACTAGTAAAAGGTTTTCTTATAAATTTTTCTTAAATATATCTTAGCATCCTCATTTTCTTTTTACCCAAATCTCACAAGTCATTTGACTGCACTCCTAGCTCTTTCCCCGTCCTTCCATTTATTTTCAATGAGAGACTTACATCAATAACAATTAATCACAATCCCTGAGACTTAGGTTAAGCCGTGCATCATCATTACCTTCTGAAGGACAGGGAGGGAAGACCTTCTAAAAAGACTGTGTGAGGGAAGGGGTGCAGTTGCCCTTCACATGTCTCTCTTTGGGCCTTCCTACCAATGTAGCTGAATCCCCAGGGAACCAGCAGAAAACAGTATCATTTCCAGTCACTTCCCTGTAACCCTGATGCATGGTGAAATCACTCCCCTCTCGGAAGCTCCAATAGTGTCCATTGTCTTCTGAGACCTCTCAGGTATTAAAAGTGCTCTTATAACTCTTAAAAACCCCTCTGTCCCCATGTGAGAACAAAGCTCCAACCTTTACTTGATGTAAATGTTTTCCCCTTCTCCAATGCTGACCTTTGTTGGGCAAAAAGGTGTGAATGACTTCCTTCAACAGAACACTCAGGCCCTGAGCAAGGGCTAAGGGAACTTAAAAATCTAAATGATGCTCCTTGCCCAGGATAGCTCCTGTGGCAGCAGAACCTCCGTGTGGTGTGATTGGCTCCTTTAAAGGATTTTGATGGTTCCCCCTAAGTTTTTCCAATAGACACCTGCAGGGCAGTTCCCCTCAGGCTAATGCTGCAGCATCCTCTGATCTTAGGCTTCCTCTTGGACCACCTGTGACTTTCTTTGCCCTGGATTCATATTGTGCTTTTGGGGAAACACCTTTGAGACAAAAAATTGACAGCTTTTTATGACATTCACAACTGGACTCTTGGGATCTTCGATAGTTACAGGAAGACAGTGTCAGCCTGCATTTCTTCCTTGACTTCTTATGGCCTGACAGAGCAACATGGGTGAAAAGGGAATGACAGCTGGAGTTGTAGAATGGAAAGGGGACAATGTGAGCCAGGGGAGGAAGAAACAGGAGACTTCTTGAATGATGCTAAACTCACAAACTCTGTCAGAGGTGAGGAAATGAAAGGATGTGTCTCTGTGTTCAATAGAGCCAGAAGTGTCATGGCAAGAGTAGATGTCAGTCACTGGCAACACCAGTCCAATGTCTCTTATGAATACAGGTATGAAAAATCCCAAGTACTCTGTGGGAATAGAAAATTTAGCAAGAAACTAATGAAGTGATACATTACAAATGGTTGGACTATCCGCATTAAGAAGCATGAACAACACACACACACACACACACACACACACACAGTGAATCAATTATGGGGAGCAGAAACAATGTGTGATGGTTTCCAAGGACACTATCAAACTTCATTATTTTAAAATATCTTTTAGCAAATGAGGACTAAAAGGGTCCTCCAGTTACATGGGAAGAGTTTATCTTAACAAACAGCCAGTGGTTCTCAATAGCAAAAGGACATGAGGTATTCATTTCACGGTAGCAAGAGAAGCAAGCTAAAGGCCACTGATGTCCCTGCTCTTATGAAATATTGTCTCTAAAGCATTCCTTAATATTTGAAAAAGGAGGCATAGTTATTGGAAATGAAGAAACAGCAAGATGACAATATGCAAATAACATCATGTAACTATAACACTCCAAAGCATCAGAGGAAGTAACCAAGGTACATATGTGAAACAAAATGCATTAGAATATTTGTTGCAAATCAGTGAGAATACATTTGGAAGAGAGAAACAATGAGATTGTCTCATTTGCAATGTGGACAAGACACAAGAATTCAAGAGTCATACTTAACCAGCAAGACCCACATGAAGAAAATCATAAAACCTGACTGTGGTTCGTAAAATAGAGACATGTGACCTTATAAGTGGGAAATTAGTATCATAAAGCTGCCAAGTATCATAAAGCTGCCAAATCAACTTATAGGTCTAATGCAATCTAAACACCAGTGGTAGTTTTAAATTGACCATGAGAAGAGATGGAGGCAAAAAGGTGCACATTAAAAGTAAAAGAGATCACCAAAAGAAAGCATGGTTGATAAAGATTGGCCTTGCTGGATATTAATTTAAAGTCAGTTGTATATGAAATGGTATGGCTAAATTACCAGGAACAAAATCAAATTAGATGTTTCTCAAAAGACAGAGCATTAAAGTAAACACCAAATGAGATCACACAAGCAAAGTCCAAGAGAAAAGAGAGATGGATATCTTTGTGGTGCCTTTGTAGATAAGGGTGTTCCAAACTTAAAGGAAGTTAAAGAAAATGCAAAATGGAAACTGATATGTGATCTAATGGAAAATCTGAAGCATCTGTAAGAAAAAAGTGTCAAATCGGAACCAAAAAAATGAGAAAAATTTTCTCCAAATAAAACAGGCAAGGTATTTGCATCTGATGAAAAAGACCCAGAATTCACACAGCTCCCCCAGGAAACAGGAGTATAGAAAAAAAAATGAAGGGTCCTTGATGACACTTGATGCAGTAATTTTACTTCTAGTCATCTAGCCTAAAAAGATACTAAGGTGTACGAAAAGCAAATTTATTACTGATGACAGGAAATTGCTCAAAATTGCCTTTCTCTCCAGTTGGAGGGAAAGAACTAATAATCATGCTTCTGCTAAAGTGATGTTTTCCAAGAATATCTAGAAACAGCTAAAACTTATTATTATATGTTGTGTGGGGAAAGGCAAGGTATAATACATATACCAGTTTATATGTATGGCTGTATATATTGTATATATTTACATATATACATAATGGATACACTTGTAAAACTTAAAGGAAGCACTTCAAAACATTAGCGGTGGGTTGTGAATACATGGGGATGCTTCTCCCTTCACTTTCTCCTTAAATTACTAACTGTAATTTTAGTTTGTACAAAATAAGCATGTACTACTTCAACTACTTTAAAAGATATGCATATACCTTATGATTGTTAAACTAAGCAAGAGCAAAGTTTGATGGCTCACACTTTTAAATTTCACAACTTACTACAGAAGTGTGGTAATTAAAAATATAGCACTGTTTATATATAGACAAACATGTCAGTGGAATATGATTGAAAGTTCAGTAATAAAAAATACGTGCTCCACAAAAGTTCTAAGGCTATTTAAAGGAGCAAAGGAGAGTCTTTTCAGCATGGTGCTGGCATAATTGAATTATATACAGGAGAATGGTCAGACCTCCCCATGATATACAGCAATTTTCTCTAAGTGGATCAGATGATGTCCTAAAAGTAAAGGGCTAAGTCTGTAAAATTCAGAAAGAAACAGCTGTGGTATTGCTTCATGTTAGGTGGCAATTTCTTTCGTTTTATTTTATTTTATGTGTATGAGTATTTTGCCTGCCTGTCTGTGTATCGGGCATGCCTGGTGCTCTAGAGGCACAAGAGGGTGACAGATCTCCTCAGAGGCCAAAATATGGTGTCAGATACCCTGGAAGTAGAGTTCAAACAGTTGTGAGTTGCCATGTGGGTGCTGGAAACTAAACCCAGGTCCTCTGGAAAAGTAACCAATATTCTTAGCCACTGAGCAATCTCTCGAGTCCAGGTGACAATTTCTTATATGTGTCATCAATAACACAAGCATCAAAGCAAAGAGCAGGCAAGGCAGGTTACCTAAGTTCTAATCTTATATGCATCAAGGAAACTATAAAGAGAGTGAGAAGTCAACTCATAGAACGAGAGACAACAAATGCAACTGGTCTATGTGGTTAAGATGTGGCATTCAGAACACATAGAGAACTTTCACAAGTCAAGAAGAGAGCAAATAATCCCACCAAAAGCTAGACAAAAAGTGCAAGCCTGAGGACCTGACTGACTCCTAATTCCCATATTGTAAAAAGCCAAGCATGGCAGTGCAAGCTTTTTATTATTATTATTAAATGTATTTTTTAATTTCATTTTATATTCCAACCAAAGTTCTCCCTCCCACTCCTTCTCCCCCTCCTCACCTCCCCTCGGCCTACTCCCCCATCCACTCCTCCTAACAGGAAAGGGCTCCCATGGGGAGTCGGCACACTAAGCTGGGGCAGGACCAAGCCCCTGGCCCCCACATTAAGGCTGGGCATTCCCTCATAGGGAATGGGCTACAAAAAGTAGCTCATGCACCACATATATAGATCCTGGTCCTACTGCCAGGGGCCCCTCAGATAGCACAAGCTTCACAACTGTCTCCCACACACGGAGGGCCTAGATAGGTTTCATGGAATCTCCACAGTTGTCAGTCCATAGTTCATGAGTTTCCACAAGCCTGGTTCAACTGTCTCTGTAGATTTCGTCATCATGATCTTGACCTCCCTTGCTCATATATTCCCTCCTGGTAGTGCAAGTCTTTAATGCCAGCACAGGGAAAGCAGAGGCAAGAGGGTCTCTGGGGCTTACTGGCCAGGTTCAGAGTGAGCCCCTGTCCTAAAAATCAAGTCAGATGGACCTGAGGGATATCACCTCAGATTGGCTTTTGACCTCTACATTTCCATGAACACACATGTACATTCAGCCACCCACGCCCACCCATTTGCTCACCCTAGCAAACACGCACACAAAATAAGCTAATAATATTGATAGGTCTTTCTCAAAAAAGAAAGATAGGTACATAAATAAAAACTTTGGGTATGAAAAAAAAAAAAAACATGCTACTCCCAGTAGAATGTCGTTACTATCATCATCAACTGGAAACACCACAGCTGCTGGTAAATATGTAAAGTTGAAACCCTTATGTGATAATGGCAAGAATAGAGAATGATGCAATACTCTGGGGGGTAATTTGCCAGTTCTTCAAAAATCCCAGATTTACAATATTATCTATCCCACAGCTTTGTTCCTTGGCCTATACCAAAGATAACCTCAAACTCCCATTCATATAAAATATACATATAAATATTCATAGCAGTATTATTTGCAATAGCCAGAGTGGAAACACCTGCAAATGTCTACTGAAGAATGAGAAAACAAATGGGATATAGCATTGCTGAATGGTATTATACCTGTTGGCTTTGTTTGTTTGCTTTTCATTTTATTTGGGTTGTGGGGGTTGAGACAGAGTCTCATATGTAGACCATACTGACCTTGAACTCACAGTGATCTGGCTGTCTCTGCCATCTGAGTCTTGGGATTAAAGGCATGCACCACCACACCAGGCTTTTTATAGAATCATTAAAAAGAACAAGTTACTGATAGATGCTATCACATGGATGATTCTTGGAAACAGTTTGCTAAGTGCAATAGTTCTCAACCTGGGGTGGTGACCCCCTTGGGTGTCACGTATTGGATATCCTGCCTATCTGATATTTACATTACGATTCATAATAATAGCAAAATTACAGTTATGAAGTAGCAATGAAATAATTTTATGGTCAGGACTCATCACAACATGGGGAACTATATTAAAGGGTTGAGGCATTAGAAAGGTTGAGAAACACTGTGCTAAGGAAAAGAAGCCAGTCATAAAGGATCACATATGACTTATCAAAAACTTTAAATCTATCAAGAGACAAAGTAGTACTCAGAGGGCTAGGAGAAAGGGAGAACTGGAACGGTTTCAGGTTTCTTTGAACAAGGAGAGAAATATCCTGGAGTTAAGTAGAGTGTCCCAGTGCATGTGTTCCAGGACAGTTACAAATGTCCAGCAAAACACTAATAGAACTTATTAAAACGTAATGAGATATTTTATAATTATCTGTAACTCCATTGTGCAATTCTCAGTCATTATTTTTGCAAATGACAATAATGTGTCACAGTGTCACTCAATAAATACATGCTTGCTCTGGCTATTTGTATTCATTTATGGCTTCAGTTTACAAGTGTCCAAGCACAGGCAGTTAAAAATTAACACTATCAGATATTTGTGTTTGTGGTGGCCTAGCTCATGCATGTGTAGCAAATAAATAATCAAGTTCATTACCAGAACTTGAAGATGAAAACCAGCTTGTAGATTTAGTGTTTTTACTGGATTAGCCTCTCAGTAAGTAAGTTAAACATATCTCTTTAAGATGGAACCCAATTTATCAATCCTAACGGCATTATCACTCAAGGAAGCTGAAACTATGCAAAGCTCAAATGAAGCCAAGTATTTATGCTTTTCAACACACTGACAAAAAACAGCCCTTGGCAGGGGGAGGGAGAGGGAAAAGGGATTGACATGTGAAACAAGCTTGTTTCTAATTTGAACTAATAAAAAAAATTACAAAAAGGGCTACCTCTTCCCCAATAATGAGACTGATGACTACCTTATATGCCATCCTAGAGCCTTCATCCAGTAGCTGATAGAAGTAGAAACAGACATCCACAGCTAAACACTGAGCTGAACTCTGGAATCCAGTTGCAGAGAGGGAGGAGTGATGAGCAAAGGGGTCAAGACCAGGCTGAAGAAACCCACAGAAACAGCTGACCTGAACAATGGGGAGCTCATGGACCCCAGACTGATAGCTGGGAAACCAGCATAGGACTAATCCAGACCCCCTAAACATGGGTGTCAGTGAGGAGGCCTTGGCAATCTATGGGGCCTCTGGTAGTGATCAGTATTTATTCCTAGCATACAAATAGACTTTGGGAGCTCATTCCACATAGAGGGATGCTCTCTCAGCCTAGACACAAGGGGGAGTGCCTAGGCCCTGCTCCAAATGATATGACAGTCTTTGAAGATCCCACATAGAAGGTCTCATCCTTCCTGGGGAGCAGAAAGGGGATGAGATAGGGGGTTAGTAGGGGACAAGGGAGGAGGGGAGGGAGAAGGAACTGGGATTTACATGTAAAACAAGCTTGTTTCTAATTTAAATGAAAAAAATAGAAAAAAGACAGGTGTTGGTGGCACACACCTTTAATCCCAGCACTCGGGAGGCTGAGGCAGGTGGATCTCTGTGAATTCCAGGCCAGCCTGGTCTCCAGAGCAAGTGCCAGGATAGGCTCCAAAGCTACACAGGGAAACCCTGTCTCAAGAAAAATTAAAAAAAAAAAACAGCCCTTGGAACAATGAAACATGCAGCCTTGCTTTCTGACTTGATATGAAAACTGGAAAACAGATTTTAGGACTTCTTAGACAACGAGTAATGTTTTGGTGTATTTGTGAATCCATTCCATTTGGCATAAACATGTTACAGCTAATGTCCAAATGGAAGACATGGAGCTGCAGCCTGGCATCCTACTTACAGAAGAAACTGATCATGGCTCTTTACTACACCTTCATGCCCTGTCTTCCCTCGCTTTGAAACTGTGCTTCACTCCTGTCATCACTTTGGCAGCACCTACATTTGCAAGCAACTATTTTCAAGGATGAAGCACACTAAGGGTGAAACTAGAGCAAAAATATCTGATAAGCATTATGGGAACTCACTGAGAACTGCAGCTCCCTGTCAAGCCAGATAAAGATGCATTCATTTCTCGAACACAGTGTCAACTTCCTACTAGTTTTATGTTGGCCTCTTTTCTATTATTAATATAAATATCCAAAATTAAATTTTATTACTTAGATGTGTTTAATTTTTATTAGATTTGGGGATCTGTTAATACGATTTTAAATACTTACATCATGCCCTTCAGAGAGCCCAGAGGTCCCTGAGATGGTTCTCACCTGAAAGCCTCTTCATTGAAGGTTAGCTTTCATGGTACTGGAAGATGCCATGCAGCTTCCAAAGGAAGGAAGCAACCAACAGTCCTACCCAGGACTGTTGCTGACAGCTATGAACCCAACAACAAGCAGCATGACAATAACCCTAAGGGTGCAAAAGTTGTATGCATACTTTTGTGGTAACCAACAGCTCTCTATTTGGACTTAAGATTCACTCAACAAGAAGGAAATTATGCCTGGTACTGGAAATCTAGCCAACCATCCAAGATAGTGAAGTCATGGATCTTGGAAGAAATTCTTCAACCACAACTTTACTAAACCAGCATAATCCCCTAAATATTTGTCGTTATATACACATATTAGAATAGTCCTCACCTCTCATCAAGAAACTTGCTTTGTATCAGATGCATACCACTGCAGAAAACCACAACAAATCAAAATGCAGAGTTGTGAAGCCAAGTCCCAGTGGATAAATCTACAAGATAATTCTTGCACTTAAGTCTCAGAGAACATTGTAGAAGAGGGGAGTCAAAAGATTATAAGAGCCAGAGGATCATGGAGTTTGCTGTGAGATTGTGTCTCCTAGTAATGTCATAAGGTACACCCATAAAGTCTGACCAACATGACTGAACATGAGCTGAACAAGGACCACAATAGACAGGCCAAAGTGAATGGGGGAAAGCCCATCAGGCTTCAACTCTATACAAGGAACTACAGGCATCCTAGTAATACTGAGAGTGGGAGCAATAGTCCCCAAGGAAGAGCACACTAATCAGTTGTCCAATACCAAATGATTAGCCCTGAAAACATGTATACAAGTAATATTATACAGACTGAGAAGGTTGTATTAATGTATTCAGAAATAGGTATATATGTGTATATACACACACATATATATAACAACAATTAATGACTATGGATTTGAAAGAGAGCATGGATATATGGGAGGGTGTGGAAGGAGGAAAGAGAAAGAAGAAATGATGAAATCATAATTCAGAAATAAAAAAATAGCAAAGTCTTAATTTTAAAATTATTTGTTGGTGGTTTCTCAAGCCTACAAGTTGAAGAAAAATGTGTACAGTGTTTCTGGATGTCAGTCACACATTTGGCAATCTTTTTAATGATATCATTTGAGGATACAATGAAAAACTAAGGGTTGAATGGAGTTCACATGGAAGAGTGCTTATTTAGCCAAGTAAAGAATCTCATTGGACTGCAAGTTAATAGAACACTGGTCACATCAGAGGCTCTGATGTAATCTAAAGGGCTCCAGTCTAGCCATGTCTTTGTGACATTATAAACTATGAGGATGTACACAATAGCAATTATTTATCTAATTTATGAATAGCATACAGCAGAGAGGAATAGCTAGACTCATATATGATAGAGTGAAGGTCCTTTGTGTATTCAATGGGAAAAAGTAAGAGGATTGTTTACTGTTACATAAATGGAGATAAACCACATGCTGGAAGGTAGAGAGCAAGGGAGCCACATCTTTATTTTGATTATAATAGGATAATTTGTAAATTGACTGACACCAGTGATTTCCAACCTGAGTTAAATCCCTATCAATGGGATAAGAATGGGGAATTTATATGAGTATAGATTTATTCCTCTCACCATTTTATAGACTGAAGGTCCAAGATCAAGCAGATACCTCAGTTCAGCATATGGTGAGGGCCCTGTGGAAGATGGCATCAGAATGCAGGAAGGGATCATGTAAGACAGGAGGCCAGAAGGATTCTGAAGCCAGGTTCATTTGTTTTATAACAATCCACTCTGAAGAACTAAGCATGGTCTTGGTAGATTAACATTTTCTTAATCTCTCACCCACAACTCAATTATCTCTTCATAGAAACCACCTCTTAGTAACTCTACTTCCTTATCATGTCACCATGCTGGAGATCAAGCTTCTGACATGTGTGCTTCTGAGGGGAAACTATATCTGAGACACAGTACTTGTTTTCTACATCTCTAATAAGAGAACTCACAATCATCTCCGAGAACATTGTAACCTTGTCATTTGTGTGTGTGCATGAATAAGAGTGACTTGTGTCTTAACAGAAAAGGGTTTGCCTGACATCTTGCTGCTATCCTGGGTCCTTGTGCTAGGTATTTAAGTACCCACATGATACTGAAACTGCATAGTCATGAAGCATTATTCTATGAGGCCAGTGAAGCTCTATGGTGTTTTTAAAAGGAAGCTGTAGAAGTGACACACATTTATATAAAATTAATTGTGTATGTGGGTGAATAAAACTCTAGCTCTCAAACTCTGACTCAGTGTTGTGTACATTGTCTTTTTCTTCATTGTCTCTAAAACTGTTGTTGAACCCCTAAATTCACCTTCAATGTCTCAATTTAGTCCAAATGCAAAGAGAAGCCAGGTTGCTAGGAAAACATCTAGATAACTGCTAATAAAGTGAATCATGAGTGCTTCTCTACAAGCTATGAGTCAAATACATTTCCCACCACAGAACAGGCTAAGTGGGATAGTGACTGGGAAGCTAAGATGCATCTCTTGATGTGTCCTTGATGGGAGGAAAAGCTGGCTATCAGATGACACTTGAGGGTAAAACTAAAGTTAGGACTAGGCTCTACATCAATATCCCAGGCAATCTCATCAAATCACAGAACAGCCCGGGGCAAGCGCATCTGGCACCTCATTCTGCACACATTAACTCAGCACCCACCAGGTGCCAGTCATCTCCTAAAGGGCTCATTGCCTGTTGGAAAAGAAAAAAAAAAAAAAAACAAGTCCAGACATAATAAAAATGTACCACCAAAGCAGCAAAGACCATTACCCATGCCACTCTGACTTCACACTTCCGTGTTCTAAACCTGAGAAAAATGAATGTTTGTGTTTAAGCTCCTTAGTCTATGGTATTTTGTTCTGGCAGCATAGATCTTAATTCTTCTTTTAGTTTGCTTCCAGTTGCTGTGATAAACACCATGAGCAAAGCAAAAGCAACTTGGAGAGGAAAGTTTTTTTTTTTTTTTTTTTTTTTTTGCGGAATATTCCTTTACACTGTGTGAAGTTGTGTCATTGTGATTGGTTTAATAAAGAGCTGAATGGCCAATAGCTAGGCAGGAAGAGTTAAACAGAACTTCTCGGGACAGACAGGTCTTGGGGAAGAAGAAGTGTGGATTATCAGCTGGACACAGAGGGAGCAAGGAGAGATAAAAGCCACGACTCATGTGGCAGCATGTAGACGAATAGAAATAGGTTAATTTAAGTTATAAGACCTAGTGAGACAACCCTAAGCTACAGGCCTAGTTTTTATAATTAATAATAAGTCTCCATGTTATTTTTTGAACTAACAGCCCCCCCCCCAAAAAAATCCGTCTACAGAGTTTTTTCAGTTTACACTTCCAGGTCATAATTTATCATTGAGGGAAATCAAGAAGGAACTCAATGTCAGAGTTTGAAGCAGAAACCATGGATAAATGCTGCTTATTGGCTGGCTTTCTTGCTTGGTCTCAAGTTCACAATTCAGCTAGCTTTCTTACATATCCTAGGTCCACCTACTGAGGGATAGTTCCAACCACAGTTATTAACAACAAAGAAAATGTCTCCATAGACAGGCAGACAGGCTAACTTAATGGAGGCAATTCTTCATCTGAGGATCCTTCTTAAAGATGTGTTAACTTGACAACCAAGATAGCCATCACAGCTCCCTAAGCATAATTTGTCATTGGAGATGATAGATAGATAGATAGATAGATAGATAGATAGATAGATAGATAGACAGACTTTGAGACCTATGAGTCTTGTCTCTAAATATGTTTTCTTTACCTGGGACAATGAATCTTCTCATTTAGCCATGGAGTAGTAAGGTACAGTGGAACATGATTTGGGTAAAAAAATAAAACTGCATAATATATATTACCATACTGATATTGTAGCTATGAGTGTTAGTTTATATAGCTCACCCATTCTTTTCTGACTGAACTATAATATAGAAATTGTTATAAATCATATTCTGGTCTCCCACTCTACAAAAACAGAGCTGGGGACCACATCTCCAATACAATGTTCACACTGTCTGCTACTGACAGTGGGAATGGTTTCAATGTCTTTCTGAATGAACCACTACTGAAGACACAGAGATACTATTCTCCTAGGGCTGGCCTTGTGAACCTAAACTTAACAGTGTCTGGTACTTCCATTGTTGTTGATAACAATAAGGAATTTATTGTTGATAATAACGATAAGGAATTTGCTGTTGATAATGGTGACAAGGAATTTCTTTGTTGTTAAAGGCTTTTTCCATTAGAAGCATTTGATTAGTGATTATCTAGGTACTTTGATTTATATAAGTCAGGTTATATAAAGAAGCTCTTTCTCTATGTTGAAAAAATCTCAGTATTTAAAATTCAGGTGCAACATTCCTACTTTCTTTACCTGTCATGAGGTCTCCCTTCCACTCAATAAACTTGAATTCCCTTTGAGTATCACTGCGTCTTGTACATATGGCCAGTACTACATCATTTACAGTAGATGGTGATGACTCTGGGTCATTCACACTTGCACAGTCTGGTCATCCCAGCAGTTGATCAGACAATGTTTGTCAGCTAGGTACTGGCTGAATGACTAAATGAGTGTATATCAAACATTAGGGCAAGGTCTGACAGTTAAGGAAGAAAAGAATGCTAGATATCAACACAGGGTCATGATGCCATAGCTCACTTTTGCTCTATATTGCCCTACTGTGCACATTCAGAATTCAAACTAAGGAAGAGTTGTGATGCAGGTATGAACTGCATGAACCTCACATTTTTCAAATGTTTTCCCTTGTCCTTGTCTTTCCCTCAGTGAAGTACAACCTTCCAAGTACTGTCATTTGGACTTGTTTTGGGGGGAGAGTGATAGTAAGAGAATGTAGAAGATAACAGCAGACTAAACCCCAAAGAATGTGAAGCATGACAAGTCACCTTTCCTTCAAACCTTCTGAGTATCACTTTCATATTAGTAGTTACTATGTATTATCTATGCTGATTTATCCCTTGAGCTGAGTCTTGTCTGTTTCTCTGTCTGCCAATTCACAAATGGGCAACTGAAATTCATAAGACACCCCGTGTTCTTCTCCAACCACTTCATGATTTTAATAATAACAGAGCTGGAACCCAAGCCTGACACACAAATCCACTCCCTGGAATAGATCAGCAGGAAGAAGGGGAGTGGACTGATTTAAATGAGAATGGTCCCCATAGGCTTGTATGTTTGAATGTTTGGGAAAGATTAGGAGGTGTGGTCTTGTTGGAAGAGCTGTGTCACTGAGGGATGGGCTTTGAAGTTTCAACCCTTTTGAACACTACACCAGTCTCTCTCTGCTCTCTGTCTCATGGACAAAATGTAAACTCTCAGCTACTGTTCCAGCACCATGCCTGCCTGCCTCCTGCTGTGTCTCTCACCATGATGGTCATGTACTCATATTCTGAAGCTGTAAGTAAGCCCCCAATTAAATGTTTTCTTTTTAAGTTGCTTTGATCATGATGTATCTTCCCAAGAATAGAAAAGTATCTAGGACAGAGGGTGTATTAACTGTGAGCTTATTGAAGTCAACAAGTATCTAACCTGCTTTCTAGGCATTAGCATCTTCAAGCATGTGTCAATATTTGAATACTTCTGTCTACTAAAAAGCCCCACCTCCCACAGATAGAATTCAGGCACTTGTTATTGGACAAGAGGAACAATACTCTTTACCATACATACCAGGACTAGCTCAGTGAATAAATAAATAACTTCCACAGTGACCCAGTTATCATTTAAGACTAAGGGAGTACTAGCTCTTCTTCTAGGATCTAAGACTCATGAAGAACTACTGTATAACTACTTTCCATCAAGTTGCCAAGTATTTTCTAGAAAATATTCTGCTAATAGTGTGTCAAGGGTAAGGTAACCACTATCTCTTACTTTATCAGCCTCTCAGCACAAAGGAGATTTATTTCCCCCCAAAGGACAAAGGACAGGGGATAAGAGACAAAGACAGGAGATAGTGGGTGAGGGAGAAGGGGAAAGGAACAAGGAGCAGGGGATGGATATTTGCTCTTGAAGGACAAAGGACTGCCTCTGGATAGAGAGGAGACAGGTATGGTCCATAGACAAATGGCAGTTTATAAAGGTAAAAGGAGAAACTCATGTTAGGATAAGAAGGTGTTTAATTTTTATTGGACAGTTTAATTAGGTGAGCCAAAAGAGGGCTTTTGATTGCTGGACTTCAATAGTGGACTTTGGTAGTCAGCCTCAGGAGGAGGAAGTGGCCAAATAAGGGAATAAAGCTTGGTGGCTAGCTTTAGAAATGTAATCAGTTTGGGAAAAAACTGCTACACACACACACACACACACACACACACACACACACACACACACACACACACACCATTATTGTGTGACAGAACTTTTCCTGGAGTGCCACAACATACACATCTGTTCACCCCAGATAAGGATGTCGTGACAGACCAAATTTGCAGATACCACTGAGAAGGTCAGGGAGCCAGACCAGAGCCATGACAGGTTTTTAGTGGCCCCTACCACAGCCCAGGCCTTAGTTTCAGTTTACTGGAACCGGTTGGAGCTAAACAAGCAGTTTTTGGGAAAGCTGCAGTCCAGATGCAACCAATCAAAGAGCACCCCACAGCCTTGTGCAAGCTTAAGAGAACTAAAGATAGCTTCTCCCATCCTGCAGCTGAAAAGCTCCTAACCACTGAGTGTACAACCAATCCTATATAGATAATTTGTTTAAAGCCACCAATCAGTTCCTACACTAATCTCTCCTCCCTGGAATTCCCCTAACCCTGTTTAAAAGGAGTTTGTGGGCTTCTCTTGGGGTCACCATGTAATATCCCTACACGTGGGAATTAATAAAGCACTGTTGTTTATTGCATATGTGACTATTGGTCTTTTCTTGGAGGCTTTTCTTAGACCCTAACACCACTAAAGCCTAACTTGGTGAGTTTTATTGAGATTATAGGAATATGGGCAAGGGGTTACTTTCAGGAGCAGAAAGACCAAAGCTCACCCCAGTGCATGTGGCAGCTCACAAAAGCTGGGAACCTGCACATTACATAGCCTTCAGGCAGCTGAACAGGTTGGAGGATGTCCTTCCCAAGATACTCAGTTGGTCTACTAAACACCTTCCAGGCAGCTCCACTGGTTTCTGCTTCTTCCAGGCAGCCAGTCTGATCTGAAAGTCTTCCTTTCAGCTTGGCTCATAGGAACAGTCTTTATTGTTTACTCTTGGGAGGGAGGGGCCTAGTGAATCCCATCAGTTTCAGGAACTTCCTACACTATTTCAGATTGTTTACCTTCTGGCTTAAGGAACTTGCCAGCAGGATGGACTGTTTCAGTCTGGGAGGAAACTGCTACACAACACACACACACACACACAAACATTTTTTAAATCTTTTAAAAATTACTTGATCCTCATCTTTTCAGAGCTTCTCTTTATTAAAAAATGCTTTAAATAATATTTAAATAAAATAATGATAGCTCAGGGTTTGATTCTTCAAATTTTTGTATAAATTTATTTGATATGTAATTATAAATTTATTCAATGTATAATGTGCCTGTTTTAAAACTGGCAATTCAAAGCCCTTCACTGTGCATCAAATGTGTCCTAATTTTTTTTCTACTGAAGTGAAAGACACTGTGACCAAACCATGGGGAGAAAACGGTTTATTTACTTGGCCTACACTTCCTCATCAGAGTCCACCACTAAAGGAAGCTAAGGTAAGAACTAAAGCAGGACAGGGACCTGGAGGCAGTAGCTGAAGCAGAAGCTATGGAGAAACACTTCTTACTGGTTCGCTTCTCTGTGCTTTGCTCAGCCTGCTTTCTTATAGCACCCAGGACCACCTGCATACAGATGGCATCACCCACAGTGGACTGGGCTCTCTCACATCAATGTTAAATCAAGGAAATGCCCTACAAACTTGCCTATAGGTGCATATGATGGAAGTATTTTCCCAGTTGAGGCTCCCTCTTCCCAGATGACACTAACTCAAGTCAAGTTGGCAAATAAACTAACCAGCATACTATACATTTTATAGGCTATGAACTTTAAAATTTTTAGAGGATAAAAATTTAAGTTTTTACTTTTATTGGCACAAGAAATATATAGTGAACTTAACAGTGGTACTCAGTGGGTAACAAAAGAGAGTCATTATGAGCATGGTATCAAATTCAAGCAATTAAATGAAAGCAGTAAGCTTTCACTGTACTCATGCTAGGACACACATGAGTGGCTTTGAACACACTCCTCCCAGTCGGTTCTCCCAGATGGACATCCTAAGATACCTTTGCTCTTTAGATGTCATCAATTACTATGGGAGAAGATTATTGTGAACTTTTCTAATCCACCGTAAATTTCACTTAGTATAATTTCTACTTACCGACTAAGAAAAATAAGTGACATTTCAATTATTCTCAACCCTTGAATTAAACATCTTAACAGAATAATATCTTAGCATGTATGCATATGTCACTGAATATTTTGTGCCCAACATGTAATTTAATATTTATTTTCCCAAAGGTATGAAATTATTTTGCTGTTCTATAGATTAAGAAATCGAGGCATATACTAAATATCTCAAAATGGCATTTGGTTTAGAAAAGCAAAGACTAAGGGAACATTTTAATGTGTGAAAGAAACTGGGTCTGATGGTGTTTATGACAGTGGTTCAAATCCTAGCTCTGCAATTTACCTTTGTGGTCACAGATCAAATTACGAGCCCCACCCCCCACAACTCTTTACTGCAGCCTTCTGTTTAATGGTGATGATATCAGTTGTATTTCCCTCTAAGGGTTGCTATGGGGATTATATGAAATTATTTACTAATCAATAATTGTATCTGTGCTGGAGATGACAATGATTTATACTCCTTCACAAAATGTTTCCTTTTAACAGAACCCAGTAGCCTAAGGAAACAGGCATTTCAAAGCCATGCACTGTGCCTCCATGTCATTTGGCAAATATTCCTCCTTTTGACTGATTAGAAGATTAATGCAAAGGGCCTACTAAACTGTTTCACAGGGTATATGCATCTAGACACCAATTTTAAAGAAGAAAACGACTGACAGAATCGTGTGCATCCTATTTACAGACTCTCATACACACTCACAGGAAGGTACCAGTAACCCACATGTCAGTTAGCGCAGATAATTCATTTTTCTGCATTAAAAAGGTCAAAGGAATGTTTCATGCATCCTCTCTATCAATTAGAAAATACTAGCTAGCACCCTTCACTTGCACTCAGCAGAACTGGCCAGGCCATCAGGATTTATTGGATAATCCTTTTGTTTAAGGGTGAAAAACATCTTGATGTCTTTTGGACTCTGCTGAGCTCATTAGGTACAGAAGGGCCCCAGGAAGCTAGGAAATGTATTCAGATTTCTGTTTGTCTGCAGTTTGATGTAATATTGTTTTATTTTTGGCCCCCAATTGCTCAGCAAAAGAAAAAAAAAAGCCCTTGGTTAAGCTGCTGATTTCCTCTGAATTGCTGAGCACAGGGATTGAAGCTGATGAAGTCATTTAGTGCTGAATGTTTTTATTCAAACCCTGCCAGGGGCTCTGGCTGGGGTTTTGCATGAGGAATATTATGACATTCATTCTTATGGATTCAAAACAGCTATGATTTAACAGGAATGCTATCTTGTAACTAACTTGTAAGGTTTTTTTTTCAACTTTTATTTCAACTTTAGGGCATTAAAATATAAATTTTCAGGTAAGAAGATGGAATGAAGAGAAATCATCTGGACTTTAACTTAGTAAAATCAGTTTCAGTTTCTCCAAATATTCCTAAGTCTTGTAAAAGTGCTTTCATCTTGAGTCTGTAAGGTGACATGGTCAGAAGGACCTTCTGACAATGGTCAGAAGGACCATTGGAAGGGGGGGATACTCATGGTTTTGACATCAACACTAGAGGGAAAACAGGAATGTGATGAAAATACTACTTTAATTATAAACTACATCATCCTCTTTTCCTCCTCTTCTCGCTGACCTTTTCGAATCCTTTCTTCTATCCCTGAAGGGAAAGCAATGAGCCAAGAAAGTAGGTCATACTTACCCAAATGAGAAAAAGCTTGCCAATCAGGAAAGTCATTGGGTCTCCAGCTATCGAAACATCTGCCCACCTATACAGTAGGTGTGTGTTTGCTGAACACATGTAAAGCAAAACAGTTATTCACCAATCACCAATGCAATGAACATTACCAATTAGCCAACATTTGACTTGTAAAAATCAACATATGTGAGAAGGCTATATAGAAGTTCAAAATGCTAAGGGAGCAAACAAAATATGAGGAAGTCATTCAGACGTAGCAAGCAGCTTTCACAAGGCTGAGCTGCAGAGAGGAACAGAGGCCACCAAAGGGTACATGTCCCAACTGCTACCTCCCCTCAGTAGTTCAGGGGGTTAGGAGTCAGTGTGGGATGACAGAGAAGTTATAGTCTCTGGAACCACACAATCTTGGGCTCTCATCTTCATGGTGGATTCCAATGAAAACATTGTCCTTTCAACACCTACATCTCCTTCTTCCACAGTGGCATAAACTTTGGATGTATCTGGGTAAACAGACACCCAGGATAGCCTATTTACAAATCTCTTTTGCATCTGAGAATAGCTTTGAAACTTAAGTTTTGGTTATTAGTTACAAGTAGAAATGGTGTTTGCAACTTCTGGAACATGTCTATAAGAGAAGTGGAATTTTGGCTTTCTCTTGATGTTTTGGTTTCTCCAGGCAGGTATTTGGCAATGGAAGCCGAAGCCTTGTTGGACCACCAGATGGGAGCTTTATGTGGAAAATGGCAGAACACTGTGAAACACAATCTGAAGCCACCAAATTAGCCTCATGTGACCTGTGAGAGGGAAATCCAATTACATTTTGTTTAGCAATGCTTGGTTTCCTATCATTTACAGTTGAGCCTAATCTTAACTCATATCAACAAGATCTTAAACAAAGACAGCCTTAAACTCTCCCAGGCCCTATAAAAATGAAAATAACAGTCTCCATTCACATATCTGTTACAAGCCTGAATTAAGAAAATAAATTTCATTCACCTAGAATAATGCCAGGCATGTATCAGGGTTACTATGCACACTGCTACTTTTATAATAATGGTCTCTCTCTACCCAGTGTCTCTGTTTTACAAGTAATTTGATTTAAATAGGATCAAAACTCCTGTTCCTGGACATCTGCTCCACCCAGGGAAGTGTCGTGATCTACTAGTGAAAATAGCACACACTGGGATATGTGGTGTTCAAGGGCCTAGGCTTCCCAGTGATAGGAAATAATCTACAACCTCTCTAATTGTTCCACTTTAGGTTGACCTTCTCCATCCTGCTTGCCTCTCTGTCTGACAGTCAAATGTGTATGAATCTGAAAAGTATGTTTGTGATCGTAAATCACCATTAATGGAAACATTCTCCTATAACAGATTAACATAGAGGCAACAGGAAAAGTAGGAACATGATTAATGGAGAATCTCTCTTTGATGGGGTGTGTTTGGGAAAACCAGAGGGAAGTTAGACAATACTTCCCTTCTTCTTCTTCTTCTTCTTCTTCTTCTTCTTCTTCTTCTTCTTCTTCTTCTTCTTCTTCTTCTTCTTCTTCCTCCCCTTAACTTGCCTAGCTCCTTGTTCCCATGATCAAAGGAGACTTGGCTGACTGTTAGCCTTTGGGGAAGCCCTTGGGATGAAACAGTACTAAGGATAAACGGACAGGACCCAATCCCTTGTTTGCCACTTAGCAACTGTGTGTCATTGGACCTCAAACTGTTTATATTCTCCAGGATTCAGTTCGTGCACCTGCAAGTGAAAAACTATACTAGGAATTTCTCTGGGCATGAAAATAAACAATACATCCAGTTATTGTTTGTTGAACGAAATAAGCTTTATAAATGAACTGAATGTTGACCTTTTGCTAATCACTTAGCTGGATTTTCCTCAGTTCTTAGTCACCGTAACAAAGAAAAGTAAGGACCTGTTTGGAACCTACAGATAGTGGAAGCCCAACATTTGTTGGTTGAATCAGTCAGTCAATCATCAAACACTTATGACACATTTGCCTTGTATGAAGCATTGCTTCAGGCACTAAGGAGCTGTGAGTAATAACAGGGTTTTTTTTTGTTGTTTATTTTTTTCATTTCAGAAGCTTTCTGTAGAAGGGAGGGATAAAATAATACAAAACATTGGAACAAGCTAAGTTTATATGTTAATAAATGCCTGGAGAAATAAGAAAATATAATGCCATGAGATGAGGGAAGGAGGGGTATTAATTTATACATGGTAGTGATGAAGCAGACTGCTTAGTTGAAGCCTGAATTAGGCAACAGGGCCACTCTGCAAGGATTGGAAGGAAGGACTCTCAAGGCAGTGCGGCAGATAGAAACACCCTGGAGCATGTGTGAAGGACAAAAAAGGGCTGTCTGTTCCAATGTGGAGAGTAAATTAAAGGAGTAAGGGAAGGATTTGAGTTTGAGGGAAGCAAATTGTGTATTATCTGCTGATCGAGGAAAAGTCTAGATTTCATTCTTTTTGCAATGGGAGGCCTTTGGAGGGTTTTAAGTAGGGCGCAGATATGATCTGAACTGTCCTCCAAAGTGCTTTATCTTACTGCCTCCAATGGAAGCTATTCTGAAGAGGACAAGGTGGGTGACATAAAAGATAAGAGACTGTGGCAGTAGTCCAGGTAAGAGTGGCTTGCATGCCAGCTGCAACAGCGGGAATCGGCCAGCCAGGAAAGGCCTGGAATGTGTTTTTGAAGAAAAATGATTTTCTGAGTGAAGGAGAAGAAGTCAAAAGTATTCCCTGAGTGGTGGGGGATGATGTTAGGTAGGAGATGAAGGAAGAAGAGAGTTGAGTGGGGAGAGATCAATAGCTCTTCTTCCAGATGGGCGAAGTTTGAGATGCTTATCAGACAGTCAAGTGCAAAGAAATGCTAAGCAAGCAGTTGGGTGTGGGATTACAAGATTCTGTAACTAATAAGAAATGGACTGAAGGAGCCACGGAGTTGAGACTTGTCAGCATGTAGATGCTATTAAAAGCCATGGGATAGAATGAAATAACCTACAAATGTAGATATGGAGAGGACCAAGGACAAAGGCTCGAGGAGTTCCAACAGTTAGAGGTCACTAGAAAATGAGTCTTCGGTGAAATCAGACCAACATGCTGATACAGAAGCTTAGAGGTGTACTGTTTTGAAAAGAAAATACCAAATTAGACCAAATGCCAATGAGAATCCAAGCAACAGAGGGGCAGAAAATTACCCATTAGCATAGGTAAGATATGGGCCAGTGGCAACTCATATATTGTAGGAGGCTTCAGAGACACATTTCAATGATCATTGTTACTTGTCATTTGTGCCTTTGTGCTGTCTCTTTCTCTTAATTACGGACTGAATCTATTCACCAGTTTGCAATCCAGCAGTCATGATACAATGTCACCTCTGAGATTAGGTTAAAAAGGACTGGCCTCTTGATGACACTCTCCAATATTTGGCATTGGGCATTGTCATAGTGTAAAGCAGTAGTAAGACAATTGTGCTTGGGGGCTGATGAGATGGCTCAGTGGGAAAGGGTGCTCGCTACCAAGCCTGATGATCTGCGTTCAATCCCTCAAACCCATGTGACAGAAGGAGAGAACCAAACTCCTGTAAGTTTTCCACAGACCTTTATGCATGAACCATAGCATAGGCATACCAAACACACATGCACGTGTGTGCACATACACAAATAAATAAAATGTAAATTTTATAAATCTGTGTTGGAATTTCTTCCTAAGTGATTGTGAGAGTAAGAAATAGATGTGTAACTAACGACAGTAAATTGGTGGTCAAAGGCTTAGGAACACACTAGGATGGGATTCGGTGAAATGAAAGGATAACTAAGAGAGAAAAGTGTTAAGGAGTAGAAAAATATTTTCACCCAGCATTGATGAATGTAAGATCCAAAGAGCAACCCTGGAAGTAAATAGAGTAGATGAAGGAAAAGAAGACATGGAAAGTCACCAACAATATGAAACACGGCACTACTGTAGGTGTGACATTCATCTATATGCAACTCAGAGACAAAGATGACAGCAAGACAGACGCCAGTGTGACTAAATGCATGTTCAACGTGAATGGAAAATTGGTGATTGATAATAATGAATGGAGGTCTATAGATGATTTTAAAACTACTGAGGGCAGGAGTTAATTTTTCATTCAAGTAATGGCTAAATGTTGAAGAAAATTAATCCTAGAATGTTGCTTTGATATCACCACCACCGCCACCACCATAATCATTATCATCATCATCATCATCACTACTTATGAAACACCAACCAAATGTTATGATTTTGTTGCTTTATTTTTGCTTTCTGTAGGTGCTGGGTATCAAGCCTGAAATCACTTTTACATGTAAAAAACAGTACAAGAGCTTTACCAATGAGCTGTATCTCCAGGCTGAGAAAAAAAATATTTCTTCCCCCAAATAAGCCTGCAACATAGATTGCAAGCTGAAGCCCAAACAGACTAAAGGCAACCTCATGATAATGGCTATTTCCTAGAGTTCTCTCATTTGTCTGAATACACATTTGTTGGGGTTATTCCAGATAGAAATGTGTGCTGGATGTGAATGTCGGAAGCAAAACTGTAATCACTGTGCTCTAAGGATTGATGCAGGGCCATGAGTCCCTAATTCTTGACTGATTCTCATGGTCCAGGGCATTGGATCTACTATTTCAACTTCTTCAACTCATGAATGTGGAGTGTGTGGTTCCATCAGTTTCTTTGTGAGGCCATCAGGTTGTGGAACCATGGACTCACAGGGTTGGATGAGAAGAAAAAGAGAACGGGTTCTAATTTGGGCTTATGGGTGTTGGATTTTCTTCATGGGTTTAAGTCTTCCTTGTTTCTCCTGCCTAACTTTGTTGTGATGGTTATCCTTGGTTGTCAACTTGACTACATCTGGAATTAACTAAAATCTGCAGGTACACCTATGAGGGATTTTTGCTTAATTTGAAGTAGGAAGACACAAGTCTTTAATCTGGACCTTGAGGCAGGAAGATACATCTTTAATCTGGGCCACACCTTCTTCTGAAAGACCTAAGGACATGGAAGTACGCAGCTTTTTCTTTTTGCCTGCTTGCTCTTGCTTTGCTATCAAGTCCATTCCATCACTGGTATTACAGCCTACTTCTTTGGAATTTCAGAGTCTATTGAAGACCAGCTAAGACATCCAACCTTGTGAACTGAGCAGTTTCTGGATTCTTTCTGTTCATAACCAGCCATTGTTGGATTAGCTGGATCACAGCCTGAAAGAAGTCATTATAATAAATCCTGTGTGTGTGTGTGTGTGTGTGTGTGTGTGTGTGTGAGAGAGAGAGAGAGAGAGAGAGAGAGAGAGAGAGAGAGAGAGATTCATTCTATAAATTCTGTTACTCTGAAGAACCCTGACGAATACACCTACCATCAACATCCAATTGTTCTCTCCTGCCTTTTTCAGTTGACCACAGCATGTCAGGTCACTACCACATACAGAGGCAGCAGGTTCTAGATTTAGGATAAACCATAGTCCATGTCATCCAAAATGAGTCTGCTTAAATGACACTTTTAGGTCATACATCAATAAGTGTGTAAGACCAAATTAGAGCCATACTTACACTGAAGACTTCCAATTTCTATTGCTTTAGGATAGCTCTTAGGTCTAACAGTAACTGGTATGTTTAATGACAAACCATAGAAACAAAATGACAATGCTCACAGATAATATTGGTGGTGCCTCCATGATGTGGTAAGTCCAAAACAAGGCCAGTCACATTGCACACCCAAGGTTGGATATGCTGAATGAAAGATAGCAAAACATTGGACAAGTCGATTGTGTATTCCCCATCCACTTTTGTCAGTAAGCAAGAAAGGCAATGCAGGATAAATATCAAATTTTGGCAAATGAAATGAAAGGTAGCTTATATCACACCTTTCAGGCCATTTTTACCTGATTAGAAACATGTTTAAAAAGAAACATCAGTTCCTATTTTTTCATCATTTTTATTTGAATTAGAAACAAGATTGTTTTACATGACAATACCAGTTCCCTTCTCCCTCCCGTCCTCCCCTACCATGCCACCCCCACTAAAACCCTATCTATCACATATCCTTTCTGCTCCCCCTGGATGATGAGGCCTTCCATAGGGTGTCATCAAAGTCTATCTTATCCTTTGGGATAGGACCTAGGCCACCCCCATGTTTCTTGGCTCAGGGAGTATTCCTCTATGTGGAATGGGTTCCCAAAGTCCATACCTATTCTAGGGATAAGTACTGAACTACTACAGGAGGTCCCATAGATTTCCAAGGTTTCCTCACTGAAACCCATGTTCCTGGGGTCTGGATCAGTCCCATGCTGGTATCCCAGCTATCAGTCTGGGGAGCAAGAGTTCCCCGATGTTCATGTCAGCTGTTTCTGTGGGTTTCAACAGCCTGGCCTACCCCTTTGCTCTTCACTCGTCCTTCTCTGCATCTGGATTCCAGTTCAGTTCAGTGATTAGTTGTGGGTGTCTGCTTCTACTTCCAACAGCTGCTGGATGAGGGCTATCGAGTGGCATATAACTCAGTCATCAATCTCACTATCAGGGGAGGGCATTTAAGGTAGCCTCTCCTCTGTTGCTTACATTGTTAGCTGGTGTCATCTTTGTAGATCTTCAGACATTTCCCTAGTGCCTGATTTCTCTGTAAACCTAAAATGTCCCCCTCTATCATGGCATCTCCATTCTTGTTATCTTCTATTCTTCCCCTGACTCAACCTTTCTGCACCCCCATGTCCTCCACACCCCTCCTCTCCTCCCCTTCTCATTCTCCTAGCTCCCTCCCCCCTCCTCCCATGCTCCCAATTTGCTCAGGAGATATTGACCCATTCCCCTTCTCCAGGGGACCATGTATGTCTTTCTTAGGGTCCTCCTTGTTTACTAGCTTCTCTGGCAGTATGGACTGTAGGCTGGTAATCCTTTACTCTATGTCTAAAATCCACATATGAGTGAGTACATACCATGTTTGTCTTTTTGTGATTGGGTTGCCTCACTCAGAATGATTTCTTCTAGTTCCATCCATTCTCCTGCAAATTTCAAGATTCCATTGTTTTTTTGTTTTTTTGTTTTTTTCCCGTTGAGTAGTACTCCATTGTGTAAATGTACCACATTTTCTCTCTCCATTCTTTGGTTGAGGGGCATCTAGGCTGCTTCCAATTTCTGGCTATTACAAATAGCCTGAAGGACATTGTTGAACAGATGTCCTTGTATGAATGTGAGTCTTTTGGGTATATGCCTAAGAGTGGACTTGCTGGATCTTGTGGTAGACTGATTCCCATTTTCTTGAGGAGTCACCATACTGATTTCCAAAGTGACTGTACAAGTTGGCACTCCCACCAGCAGTGGAGAAGTGTTCCCCTTTCTCCACATCCTCTCCAGTATAAACTGTCATTGGTGTTTCTGATTTTGGCCATTCTGACAGGAGTAAGATGGTATCTCAGATTTGTTTGATTTGATTTCCCTGATGGCTAAGGATGTTGAACACTTTCTTATGTGTCTTTCAGCCATTTTAGATTCCTCTATTGAGAATTGTCTGTTTAGTTATGTACCACCACTTTTTAATTGGACTGTTTGGTGATTTAGAGACTAGCTTCTTGAGTTCTTTGAATATTTTGGAGATCAGCCCTCTGTCAGATGTGGGGTTGGTGAATATCTTTTCCCAGTCTGTGGGCTGCCAAAATATTAGTTCTTATAAAACCATTTCTTAGAAAAAATAAAAACACAGTGGAAGTATATTGTTTACAGAGTGAGAATGGGGACAGGACCTACTTAAGGTTGAATGGATGCTTTTAAATTGTCCTTAAGCCTGCGTTTAGTTATCACTAGAAGACATGGTCACCTAATGACTCTGAACTCATTTCCCCATCAGTGTACTGAGAGTAATATAAGAGTCTCAGAAAACTGGGAGAAACAACAGATATGTGGTGGGGAAATGTATTTCATAAGTTGCAAAGTCCTCTGTGCTTCCGGAGAAGCAACCATATGGAAAAAAAAAAAAACTATGATCCTTGTGTAAATATCAGATGCCTATTTAGGCCACTGACCACTTTCCAATAATGGCATTGTTCCCTCTCCTTTGAAAGATGTCCTCTCCTCTGTGCTTCCGCACTCCCTGATTTAGTAACTTGATATGTCCCAGAGAACTGGCCACAGTGGTGATTCAGGAATGATCATGCCATTTAAAGCAATCCAATCATACTTCTACAGGTCTTCTTGCTCTTTCCAAGGGCTATGGAGGTATGTTTTCAGAGATACTAGAGGCCATCTCTCCTTCCAGTTAGACTCACTCATGAAAGTGCTGAAATGAAGAAAGAATTAGAATTGATAATCCCTTCAGCAATTTCTCTGTCAATTGTTTTCATTAGTCTTCTTGTATATCTTTGGAACTGAGATAGTTCTGACATCAGCTCCTAGCTGCCTTGCTGGACATGCTTTTTCACTTAATGCAACACCACTAAGCATAGGAAAGCCTAAAGAATGACATTCTCCAGATATTTTTCTTTGTTGTTTGTTGCTTGCTTTTGAATCATTTATGTTACTCCTCCAATCTGTGGGTTGGCTTTTGCATCTCAGTAAAGACAATGTGGAAACTATATATATTCCAAGTAACTCCTATCCCTGGTCCCTTTAGATCTTCAGAAAACTGCTACAGGAGAACCAAACCGCAGGGAGTTACAGCTGACAGTGGGAAATGAAGAGCACTCTCTTAGAGTCAAATGTCATCCATCTACCCTTTCCTATGCCAGGGGTTTTGATATGTGTGGGAGTAGAGGTGATGCTTCAGCCATTCAGTCCCTATCCAATACCAATGACATGAAGCTCTCTTGGGAAGAACTGGTATTCAGTTATCATTGGAAGGCCCAAGAAGTATGAGTCTCACATTAGAGGTGGATAGCAGTAACAGTAAAAATGCAGGAAGAATCAGGAGTGGCAGACATGCAGTTCTTCTTTTTACCTCTGACCTCTTCATATTTGGGAGATGCTGCCTATTCTGAGGATTGGACTTCCCCTCTCAGTTAACCCTCTCTGAAAATGCCTCAGACAGTACCAGAGAAATGTCTCCTAGGTGATTCTAAATTCATTCAAGTTGACAAGACCAACAATCACAAGTCCACCTCTTGCCATTTGCCACCCAACCACATCTCTTTATGTCGTTATTTCTTTTCAAATTAAGGTGATAAAAAGTTCAAAATCTACCAGATGTTATGTAACTAGCCCATATACAACTTCCAAAACACTAATTCTTCTCTCATAGGCAATGGCCAAGTTCCTTCACTAAAGCTTATCTTTCATAATTTAAACATGGTAATATGAAATTTCACAACATTTAAGTGCTGATATTAGTCAATAGAAAATAATAAAGGACCAGGAGTTGGTGGCACATGCCTTTAATCCCAGCACTCAGGAGACAGAGGCAGGTGGATCTCTGTGAGTTCGAGACCAGCCTGGTCTACAAGAGCTAGTTCCAGGACAGCCTTCAAAGCCACAGAGAAACCCTGTCTTGAAAACCAAAAAAAAAAAAGAAAGAAAAAAGAAAAGAAAATAATAAAGGAATAGCATATATGCACAAATACATTCTTCACAAAATGGTACAGAAGTACTCTTACCAATTCCAACGTTTGTTTTTATAATTGGTTGAATGGTTGTAGTTAGTATTTGTAACTAACTTCCTCTATTATCAATTCTTTATTTCCTACATCCTCAGAGATCACCTCAGCAGGTCTTTGTTCTTTATCATGGGCAACCCCCACCATCCTACTTAGGTTGTGTTGCTGGAGTTTCCTATTGACATTAATCACAGGACACGGTATCACCAGCTCTAAAGGCTCTCCCATATTCCAGACATATTCTTTCTTACCTCCACTGTGGATTGCTAGTCTAATTTCTCCCTGGTAATCCAGATCAATCACCCCTGATAACACTGTAACTCTGTTTTATCCTGTTGACTTTGGGTATCAGGAACTTAAAGCAGCCAGAGAAAGTCTTAGTTTCCAATTTAGTGAAATGGTTATTGAGTCTCTCAGTAGAAGCACTTGCCCATCTGGAACCAAGACTTCTAAGCTAGTAGAGCATTAGGTCACATGAATAAGAATGATGATGAGTGATAACATTCCCATTTCCATGCCTTAAAACCTATATCCATGAACCCTGATTATGGGAGAAACAACACCATATGTTGTATGTATATTCAGAGCATGCACAACTTCTGGGGAATCTTGTCCCAGCCTTATAGCCTATTGCAACACAGTTGACAGCATAGTGGCTGCTTCATGATGGTGGGAAGCATTGTAAACTAGTGAATTCCATGAGCATGGAGTCAATACCACATTTCTTTGGTTATGAAGTGACTTCCTTGGTTAGAAGCAATATTGTTTATAATACCATGATGATTGATAAGGCATTCTCTAAGTCTATGGATGGTAATTTTAGAAGAAACATGATGTGCAATGAGGGCAAATTGATACCTAAAATAATAAATCAGTAGAAGGAACCACAGGCATTTGGACTGCTTTGTGTAAATTACTCATACCTTCAGGACCTGCTTGGGCCCAATCACACTCATACCACTTTGGTTTGATAATGGCTTGTTACAGTGCACATCCAAATTTATAGCTTGATGGTTCAAATAAAGTCCAGCTCATGATAACTTTGTGACCCATTATCCAGCATTGAGCTTCCATTAAGACCCAGTAGAAAGCCAAGGGTTATCTCTCAAAGGGAGAGTAGTTGTCTGTAGATGACCAAAACGCTTTGCTCCAAAATCCTGTGTGTGGGCTGTGTCTCACTTTTCAGAGCATGGCAACACTCTGAGGAGCATCCTTATCTGCCACTGACACACACCTCAAGTATCACCAAGTCTGCTTTATCTTATGGTTCAAGTGGCAGCACAGCAGCCTGAACCTATTGAAGAGCCTTTTGTTGTTCTGAAACCCACTCAAAACTAGTGGCTTTTAAAGTCATTTGATATATGAACCACACTAACACAGTCAAGTGAGAAATGTGCTACCTCCAGAGTGTTAAAAGGTCCACTAGGCTCTGAGCCTTTCTTTGAGATTGAAGGGCCTAAGTGCAACAACTTACCCTTCACTTTAGAAGGGAGATCTCAGCATGCTCCATACAAGTAGACTCCTAGAAATTTTACTAAGGTAGAATGCCCTTGAATTTGCTTGGATTTATTTTTCATATTCTGGTACATAAATATTTTACAAGAATCTCCATAGTGGTTGCTACCTCCTGCTTACTGAGTCTAATTTGCATAATGGACCAGTGTGATGCCCTGTGGAAGAGACAGGCAATCAAGATCTCTGTGAACTAAGTTGTGACACATGGCTGCAGAGTTAATATACTCATTAGGTAAAGATACACTACTGGCCTTGCTGGTTGAAAGAAAATTGCTTTAGAGATCCTTAAGGATAGACATGGAAAAAACAAAACATTCACAAGATAACTAGCTACATGACAGGAACTGGAAGATATGTTAATCTACTCAAGCAAGAAACCCATACCTGGTGTGCCAACTGCAATTGGAGTCACCCATATGATTAGGCTGATAATCAATTGTTATTTTCCATAATCTACTCATCTTCTACATGAGCAAAATAGGAGAATTAAACTGGGTTGTTGTAGGAACCATTACCTCTGCATCTTTCAAGTCCTTTGTGGTGTTAATCTCTGAAACCCCTCAAAGAATGTAATACTGTCTCTGATTCACTATTCTCCTTGGCAGTGGAAACTCTAATGGCTTCTTCCATTTGGGCTTTCCAACCACAATTTCCCTCACTGCACAGTTAGGAAACCAATGTGGGCATGCTGCCAACTTCTAAGTATACCTATCCCACATCTGGATTCTGAAAATAGAAAAATAACAACAGGATGAGCTAAGGAGCCCACTGGACCAACTGTGAGCCATTCTTTCCCTAAAGAACCATTGATCACTTGACCTACATAAGTTTCTTCTTTAACTAAAAAGCCACATTCTGACTGAACTCTCTAGAAATCAATATCAATTCAGATCCAGCATTTAGTGATTCCCAAAGGTCTGATTATTTCCTTTTATCTGATGCACAGTTACCCTGGTAATGGACCTCAGGTCCCTTTGGCAAAAGGTAGGAAAAAAACTGACAGCAAGATGTTATAGTAGTTTAACAGTTCCCTTCTCCAGGGGATCTAGTCTGACCTTTGCTTAAAGGGTTGTTGTTCCCTAAACCAACTCATTACTGATAATATGTTGCAGGGCCATGGTTAGCTGTTGCTATGATTCAAGAAAGCATTTTGTTAATTTGCTCTAAAATTTTCTGCTTCTAAAGATTGAGCAAGAATTAGTAGGCTTCCTATCACTTCTGGGAACAGCGTGACCATTGTTTTGCCTCTGTTGTCCACTGTAATAAGTATGCTCACCTTGTCTTTGGTGACTGAGTGTTGGATCTTGGCCCTTTCCACCCTGGGATCCAATTAGACCCATCACATTTAAGTTACCCAAGTGAGTGTCTGGACCAGAGGTCTTCAAGTATTCTGGGTCTCCTGTCAGATTTGTTTCTTTTAGTATTAGTGAAGGTTATATCATATGGATCTCCCCATCATGGAGGAGTAGGTTTTACATAGCAATTCTCTCCAGCATTCCAGTTTCCCCAAGCCTTTATATCTTTTCATCCACATTAAACCAAAGGATTTCAGACATCTCCGGCTCATTCACAGCAGGCCATCTTCTGATCATCCTTCAACCAAACAATCAAAAACTGTTAACATCTTGCTTTAACTGAGTGAGCTGCACCATTAAACTCAGAATATCTTCTTGAAAACCCTATATCAATACACTCAGACAAACCTAGGTTAATGCTCCTTTCATCATTATTGTACACATTTAGAATCTATCCCCATGCAAGGATTTTTTTCAATTATATAGTGTATCTCCTCATGGGTCAAACTATATACCTCTCAGGACCTGATGAGACCTGAGTTGGATTATAGGTCTAGATATATAGATAAAAATGGGTGGTGAAAGTAGCTCCTAAGGAGGTAGGCATTATCTTTCTTGGTGTCTACATTCATGGAATGTATCTGCGGCTTCCATAGACAATGCAAAAAAAATTATTAATCATGGAGAATAGATTACTAGAGTAGGTGGTGGTGGTGAGGACTGGCTTGGGGATCTATCTGCCACTTAGGACAGGAAGACTACTTCCACAGGCAAAACAAAGATATCAGAGTCGAGGATTCATTGCCTTCTGCCTTATCAGCGTCCTCCCATAAATCTCCATTCTAAGTTGCAGAGCCCTCTGTTTCACCATTGGTGCCCTCATTGTAACTGCAGAGACCCTTCAAGGTTGAAGCTTAAATTTATGCTACAACTCAACCAATAACATGATGAGGGTTGTGTTTTCAGCAGGTTCAGCTCTATGGCTGCTAGAAAGAAGATTCTCAGAACACACTAAGAACCCTTGAGATTGTGGATGCACATCTGGAACTGTGAAATTACATTTCTTAGCTATTTTCTCCCTTCATTACTTTATCTAGAGAAACAACTTGCCAGAATTTTTATGTTCCTTACTTTCACAGAAATGTTCAAAGTTTTTATATACAATCACTAATTCCTTGCCTCTCACAAGTGATGAATCAGGAGTGTCAAAGGCATTTGTCTTGCATAATTCTTTAAACATTCATGTCTTAGTTAGGGTTTCTATTGTTGTGAAGAGACACCATGACCACAGAAATTCTTATAAGGAAAACATTTAATTGTGGTGCCTTGCTTACAATTTCAGAGGTTTAGTCTGTTATCATGGTAGTATGCAGGCAGATATGGTACTAGAGAAGGGGTTAAGAGTTCTTACATCTTGACTCACAGGCAACAGGAACTGGTCTGACTTACTGGGTGGGGCTTGTGCAAAGCCCACCTCCACAGTGATACACTTACTCCAACAAGACCATACCTATTCCAACAAGGCCATACCTTATAATAGTGCTACTCCCTTTGGGGGCCATTTCCTTTCAAACCACCACAGTTTATATCATAAATTATCCATTCTTTTCAAACTATCTCTTTTAGCTTCCTTTCCTGCTGTTGTGATCAAACAATCCAACAGAAGCAATTCAAGGAAGACAAGATTTATTTCAGTTCACTGTTCAAGGGTACGGTCCACCATGTCAGGAAAATCCCAGTATAAGGAACTATAAACAGTTGGTCATGTCTCACTCTCAATAAGAAATTAGAGGACAATGATTACAGTAGATGCTCAATTCAAGTGCTGGCTAGTTTTATTCCAGCTTGACAAAACCTGGAGTCATTTGGGATGAGGGAACCTCAACTGACAAAGTTGCCCCACCAGATTGACCTGTGGGGCATTTTCATGATTGGTGATTGATTTGGAAGGGCTCAGCTTAATGTGGACAGTGCTGCCTCTGAGCTGGTGGACCTGGGTGTTGTAAGAGTGCAGAGTAAGTGAGCCACGAGTAGCAAGCCACTATGCAACACTCCTCTGTGTCTGCTCCTGCCTCCAAGTTCCTGCCCTGTTTGAGTTCCTGACGTAACTTCCCCCACACTGATCAACTGTGGTACAGAATTTATAAGCTGAAATAAACCATTTCCTCCTCAAGTTGCTTTTGGTTATGGTGTCTTATCACAACAATAGAAGCTTTAACTAAGACAGCCCATTTTCTCCTTTTATATACTCCATATTTCCACCTGATCTAATTTGCTTTCTGTTGCTGTGATTAAAACCGACCAAAAGCAACTTGGAATAGAAAGGGTTTAGTTTATCTTACAGGTTATAGTCTATCATTCAGAAAAGCCAAGGCAGAACCTTGGAGTAGAAACCACAGAAAAAATGTTGTTTACTGGCTGGTTTCCAGGTTCATGTTCTTGTGTGTATTTGTCTTACACAACCTAGGCCCATTTACCTAGGAATAGTACTTCCCACAATGGGCTGGGCTCTCCTACATTGATTAATAATCAAGAACATGCTCAACAGATGTCCCAATAGGTCAGTATGTTGGAGAAAATTCATCAGTTAAGGTTCCCTTTTCCAAGGTTTGTTAAATTGACAACCAAGATTAGTTATCCCATCAACCTATGAAATGATATCACACTACCTGGGTTGGTCTTCCCAAGCCTATTTACCTAACCAAAGTGATCTCTTATGGGCATGCCCAGAGACTAACATAACTTAGACAACCCTTCACAGGTGGGCCAGGGGACTTGTCTCCTGGATAATTATAGAGCTTGTCAAGTTGACAGCACTAAACATCACAGTTCTACCCCTTGTCAGCCTAACACCCAAATACATCATTCAGAAGTCATAATTTTTCATCCTTGTTACCATAAGGTCTTGACTATCTTAAAATACAAAACTGCATTCAGTCCAACTTTAAAGGCGTTTATGTCCTTTAACAATTCCAACAGCTTTTCAAAGTCCAAAGTCCAAATCACATCTGAGACCCAAAGAAATTTGTTAACTGTGAGATCTGGTAAAACAAACAAACAAAAAAAATGAAAAGATAAGCTACATAGTTCCAATATATAACATTCACATCCTGGAAGGGAAGAATTAGGGCTTAGCAAGGAGTAATCACACCAGAGCAAACCCAAAATCTAGTAGGGAAACACTGAATCTTGAAGCTCCATGTCCTACACCTGGGGCTTGCTACGGAATCAACCAGACTGGTTAGGAATTAGGCAGCCTGACTCCTCCATTTCTGCCTCCTGTAACACACACCTCTTTCTAAGATAGCTTCATTCAATTCATGCAGCTTTACTAAGTTGATGCCCCATGTCATCAACATCTACAATATCCCAGTGTTTGTCAAACAATGTAGGGTTAATTTTCACAGCTGCATACAGTGACCTTTCAGGGCATCCTCGCAAGGGCACCAATGCTAACATATATTGTCTTGTCTCAGTTGCTCTCAGAAACTGTGGAGCAGGACTGTATGACCACCTCAATCCTGTATCTTATGTACTTGAAGTATCACAAGGACAATACTACTAAGTTCTGCTACTGGCTCCAGACATAGCCTGACCCTGGACAATAGTTGTACTGGTCTGTGTGCTGAATGAAAGGAAATACTTTCCCATGCAGGTACTCTCAAGAATTAGGGAGCACCTTCAGTTTAGACTTTCTTTATTCAAATGAATGTGTATCTAAACAATATAGATGTCCCGCGCGATCGTCTCGCCAGCAAGAACAACACAGGACACTCGGATCCTTCCGCAGTAAAGCTTTAATGCGTCTTGAGAGAGAGAGCATAAGCTAACAGAGTGGAGACCCCGAGCCAAGAATCCCATCCCCTAATAAAGGCTCATAAGCTCTGAGCGGTGGGTGGACAGCTGGGATAGGTGGATGACTCATCACTCTATATGACGCCATGGAATAGGCGGGGCTAGGCAAGTGGAAAAACACTGGGCACATGCATATCAACGTTGTTTACTTGATCCAGCAGCGGATGTCAGCGCCATCTTGTAATGGCAAATGTGAGTGCGGCTCCGCACATATAGAGCTTTCAGTGGGTGAGATTTTCTCTGAAGATTCATTTCCTGTTTTACCAGTGCAGCATAGATTTCTCTTCAGTGGTGCTGATCTTCAACAATTACACCTGCTCTCAGAGCCAGCCTGAATTGTAGGTAGAGTTCCTCTGTATGTCAACAGTTGCTACCAAATAATCAAGCTGAGACTTATTATTAATTACAAATGCTAAGCTGATAGTTCAGGCTGGTTACTAGCTAACTCTTGCATTTTAAATTAATCCATATTTGTTATCTACACTTTGCCACATGGCTGTACCTTCTTTCAATATGGCACATTCATCTTGCTTCTCTCTGTGTCTCTCTTGACTTCTGAGACGCTGCCCTTCTTTTGGTCAGCATCCTCTGTCTGTCTGTTCCACTTAAACCTCCTGCCTAGCTATTGGTAAGTCAGGTCTTTTATTAAACCAATCAGAAAGCACCTTGGGAAAGACACATCTTCACAGTGCACAAATAGTTTATTCCTTTACATAAAATAGATAGTCCAAGTGATCCAGCATCCAGAACAGATTCAAGGCTGTTGGCTAGGATGGTCCAGCCTCACAGAATACTCCTGCCAAGACTTAACAATCATCCTGATTTTTTCAAGGTTCCTTCGAAGATGCCAGTGCCCCCAGACAACAGAAAGCAATCTAGGAAAAAACCATGCCTGTATTCCCAAAAGATGGATTATGAATGTTTGTTAACATTTAAGGTGGGTTGGTTACAATTTGTTATTGGTCACAGTCAGAAAAAAGCTAAACAAAAGAGTTAAATTCAAAGTTCTCTTTCTAAAGGAAAATAGGTGATACGATATAGAAATGACGAGATTAGGAGATAGATTATTGAATCTACTTTGATCCAAAAATAATCATTAATCTCAAAATATTTTACATTGGTATGGGTTTTGGTTTATTAATACAAATAAAGTGGCAATTCATGGAAGTCTTGGATCAGGGCTATTTATTAAGGGATGAAATGGAAATAACACACTCATGAATACACAATGAAGTAGCACAGTTGACTCTTCATCCACCAGGGAAGGATGGAGAAAACTCCAGACCAGGTCACCAAGCTGTGGTTTAAGGAAATCTTCAACATCCAAGAGAGCATGTGACACTCCTCTACCTTTTCTTAAGGGGTCACATATCCTCAGAGAAAATGACACCCATCAGGCCAACCCATTCCATTCCACTGGTCATTAGACCAAATGGCCAAATTCCCACAACATACAAATTTAAAGGTAATTTTGTTGTACTGAATGTATATTTCTTCTCTTGTTTAGGGTATTGTGTTTATGCAGTTCATTGAAAAATGACTATCTTAATTGTATATTACATTTTCAAACTTACAGTCATGTTAGGTATGTTTACAAGGTCATACACAGACATATTTAGATAAACAGGTAATCTTCAAACACTTCAAAGACCTACAGAATATGGCATTTAATATGTTTAATATCCTAAGACTTTTCATGACAGTGAGATATGTCTGCTCCTGACAGCACAAATTTACTTCAACTGACAATACTGGGCATCTAAAAATCTTTGTATGGAATTTGTTTTCTTTATGGCAAAATCCAGCCATTTGGGCAAAGAATCTGCCCTTTCCTCAATTGCTGACAGTATACTGTCCAAACTGGACCTGCAGGACACAAAAGAAAGTGACTGTCAAACTTTGCCAAGAAAGGTAAAACAGTCCTTCAAAATTCCCTGCTTCTCAAAAATGTCTGTCAGATACACTAGGCCTATAGGGCAAAGTTGGATGCCCCAACATTAAAGAAGAACTTTGGGTGACTGTCCAGGTATCCAGATGTCACTGTCATTAGCTAACATTTCATCCTTCTGAGGTTTTTGATAGAGTTAAGCATTAAATAATTAAACTTATATAGTTTTCCTTAGTTATGATAAAAAGTAAATTAGGTGTAAAATTTTAGACTCACAAAGATAAGATAGATAATAGAGTATTTTCCCTAATTTTGCCAAATACAAATGGACTGGATATTGTAACTATAATTCTTACTTGATAACTGCTTTTGTTATATATAGCTTTACTGTGTTAAAGTTAAAACCTTCTTTTTAATTAGACAAAAGGGGGAAATGCTATGGAAAAATCTTTTTTGTACACTGTGAAGATGTGTCTTTGCCAAGACACCGTCTGATTGGTTTAATAAAAGACCCCATAGATTTCTGAGGACTCACTGGCATCCACATTCTTGGGGTCTGGATCAGTCCCATGCTGGTTTCTTAGCTATCAGTCTGGGGACCAAAAGTTTCCCCTTGTTCAGGTCAGCTGTAGCAGCTGGCGGAAGTGGAAGAAGACACCCACAGCTAAACACTGAACTGAACTGGAATCCAGTTGCAGAGTGATGAGCAAAGGGGTCAAGACCAGGCTGGTAATCCATACTCCTTATCTTCCCTCTACCACATGGCTATACCTTCTTTCAACATGGCATGGTCAGTTCATCTTGCTTCTTTCTGTGTCTATCTTGACTCCTGAGACTCTAAACTTCTCCCCCATCCTCTGTATGGCTGTCCTGTCTATATTTCCTGCCTAGCTACTGGTCAGCCAGGTCTTTCAGTTGCTGTGGTTTCCCCATGAAAAAGTACATTACTGTTATTAAATGTTAGATCTTTACTTAATAAGCATTGCATTGTTTTCTTCTGGGGCTTTTGTGTTCGCACTCTTATTCTTATGACATTTTGGTTTTGCTATCTGTGATTGTGATGGTCTTGTAGTAGATCAGTACTTATCCCTAGCATAGGAATAGACTTTGAGAGCCTATTCCACATAGAGGGATACTTCCTGAGCCTAGACACAAGGGGGTGGGCCTAGGACCTACCCCAAAGGATATGACAGACTCTGAAGACCCCATATGGGGAGCAGAAAGGGTATGGGATAGGTAGGGTGTTAGCTGGGGGGACAGGGGAGGAGGGGGGCAGAGGGAACTGGGATTGACATGTCAAATAATCTTTTTTTCTAATTTAAATAAAAATGGACAGAGAAAAAAGAAGAAATATGGATTAATTTAAAATGTGAGAGTTAGCTCCTAGCCAGCCTGATCTATCAGCTGAGTAGTTATAATTAATAATAAGTCTTTGAATGATTATTTGGGAGCAGCTACTGAGACACAGAGAAACTCCACCTACACTGAATGTACTCCTGTCTTGAAAGTTCTTCTTGCCAAACAAATTAGTCCATTATCTTCCAATTCAACTCAAGTTCTCAAGACAGAGGCAGAATGAAACCAAATTTGTAACCAAACACACAATGGTCCCTATTCCAGTTTCTGATAGAATCTTAGTTCCTCTCAGAAATTTCATGAGGTAGGCTTCTATAATCCACATCTCTCCCAGCATTTTGTCTTCTGAGCTCCCACAGAATGGCCCCTTATGCTCTACTTACACCACTTAAGTGTTTCTCTAGTCTTAAGTTCCAAACTCTTGCACATTCTTCCCACAAATCAGTTGCAAAGGCTTGAGAATCACATGACTGGATATATCAAACCAATAGCCCCACTTATGGGTAACAATTTTCTATCTTATTTTTATGTTCATCTGATAAAATACCTGACAAAAACAACACAAGCAAGAAACTGAAAGGACATCAAAGTAGCAGGAAACTGAAGCCACTGATCAAATAGAATTCACAATCAGAAATCAAGCAACAGTGAATGCATGCTTTTGCTCAGTTCACTTCTTTAATTTTTATGCAGTCCAGGGTCCCAATTCATGAAACAATGCCACCCACAGTGAGCTGGCCTTCCCACCCCAATTACCCTAACCAAGACAATTCCCTAAGAGGTAACCTATCCTAGATATTCCCTCAAAGGGGAGTCAGAGACCTGTCTCCTAGGCGATTCTAGATCCTGTTAAGTTGACAAATAGCACTAACTGTCATACTACCAGAAAACCTTTCAGTTTAATAGAATTAGAAAGCCAGCTTCAGATTCTGTCAGTCTTGTTCCTCTAGAATGACTCATAGTACCAAAATCTTTATCAGATATGGTTCTCTCCAAGAAAATAGAGGAAGTGGGGTATTAGATAGCCTTATACAATACCAGCTGCATAAATTAGTCCATTATCCTTAATTAATTTTGAACAATAGCTGTTTATAAACTAGAGAGACTTGAGACTGAAAACATGGTAACCTATAAATCCATGAAGTTGGTTGCCTTAGAAGTACCAATCTGGCACCGAAGGCAGGACAGTCACTGGTTTTCAGTCCTCATTGGAAAACAAAGAAGCTGGTGCCTGATGTCAGTGGGAAATGCCAGCAGTGGCAATAGATAAACTTGCCTAGGAAGAAGAACCAAAGGGGGGCAGGTGACACTGCATTTTCCTTGAACCCCTTCCTATTTTGGCCACCACATTAAAAGATGCCATTAACTTTGAGGAAAAGGCTTAAATCTTCAGTTAATCTCTTCTGGAAATGCCCAAGTGTCCCCTCCTTGGTGGTTCTAAATCTCCAAGCTGATGACTAAGACCATCACAATCACAGATAGCAAAACCAAAATGTCATAAGAATAAGAGTGAGAACACAAAAGCCCCAGAAGAAAACAATGCAATGCTTATTAAGTAAAGATCTAACATTTAATAACAGTAATGTACTTTTTCATGGGGAAACCACAGCAACTGAAAGACATTTAACAGGATAAATCAAGAAACTTCAAAATATTTATACTTTTCTCCACTTTTGAGACTCACAACTCCTCAAATGAGTTATAAAGGCAAAGATTAATATGTGACAAATTTAAATGGAATTGCTTCTATTAAAATTGTAAACACCATCAATGTACAAAAGAATAGTCAAATGAATTATAGAACATTCACAGGTTGAATTATTCAACAGCTATTGAAAATAACGTTTCTGAGAAGTTGCAATAACATAGAGAAATATTCATGATTTAACATCGTGAGGAAAGCAGGACAAAAGACAAATGTACTGAGGAACTCCTGGTATTGAAAGTGACTGCCTCTGCTGAAGCTCTGCTTTGAAAAAACCACCCTGAGCGCCTAGTGGTTCATGCTTAATGTTGCTTTGATGTGTAGTGAGATTGCGTTATATATAAAAGTAACCATACACCAGATACAAAAATAAGTTATAAAATGGGGTAGAAACACCTACTAAATTAGTGTTGGCAATGTTGCCTGTGGTTCCACTCAGTGTGTTCCCCACAGTAAATCTCAGATAAAAGATGGGTGTCAGAGAGAGAGAGGGGGGGGGAGAGAGAGAGAGAAGAGAGAGAGAGAGAGAGAGAGAGAGAGAGAGAGAGAGAGAGAGAATGTTAAGTTTCCATAAAGGAATAATTTTTTCCCCTGTGGGTGATAAATGGTTTTGAAGGTGGTTTGCAAAACGAAGTTCAAGCATGTTTTGAACTATGGACTATTGTCATGCCATTTGTTAGGTGGGACAATTTTGAAGACAATATTCTTTTAGTACTGTAAGTTGAGGATGTGGGAGAGAGAACATTGCTAGTTTCACAATGTTGTTATTTGGGCTTTAATTAATTATTTATAGCCTACTTTTCCCCAAGAAGCAATTCAAGGTGATTTCCAGAAATGATGTGGCGTTATGAACAATTTCTAACCTAGGGATAAAGCTCATAATAAAGTATGTGCTTAGCATGTTTAAGGCCCTGGGTCAATTCTCAGCACTACTCTCCCTCAACATCACAAAGTTTAAGAGCTCATACTGGATCACCTGACCTGAATTCCACTTCCACTGGGTACCCAACCTGGTACCCAACCCTGACTCCCCCTAACATTTTGGGTTCCTGTTTCCCATTAAGGGTATCTAGGTGCCAAGAGCTCTTTCCCCAAGTTTCTATGGACATCAGGTATTCAGATTTGATTGCTTTACAAAAAGACTCCCTATCAATAAGGTATTTTTATATTCCTTCTGCAGTTACAGAAAAACAATGATTGTTGTTGACCTTACCCAAAGGCCTCTACCCAGGAAGGCAACATACCTGTGTCACAAAAAGCTGTTTGCCAAAAACAACTGCTCCTCCTATCATCACCTCTCAAGCATCATCACATGATAGAAAAAAAAATCCCATGTATGTCACTGGATAGAAATGATAACCAAAAAATATGGACAAGAAAATGAGATGGAACCAGAGTTGATCTAAATCAAGCTATTCATGCCTGAAGCCAGGAAGTTCAGCTACTTTAGCTCAAGTATGTTTCTCACCCCCCTTTATTATCCATAGGACTCCAAGGCCCAGTTTGAGAAACCAGAAGCAAGTCAGTCTTTCTCTACCTTCCTTTCCTGTTTCCAGAGCTTTATGAACAGCTTCCACACACTTCACTTGGTGGCTTATCTCCTAGCTTGTCATCGTACATTGAGAAGGTCGCCACTGCCCTTCTCAGAACTAGCTTAATCTACTTTACCCATTCTTCACTCGGAGCATCTGTTGGTTCCATATTAGAAGTTGGTTTCTAGAAATTTCATACATATAGAATGTTACTGAAAATAAGGGGAGTATTATAAGACCTTTCCATTAATAATAAGGATGTTTTTAAAACAGAAGTTGGATACTAAAATGGTCATTGTCTCTAGGCCAAACCCAATACCTCTCCTTCACCAGCCATCTCTGTTTTTATGGACTTTATTTATTTATTTCCATACTGGACCCAAGAACCCAACTGTTAGTGGGGCCTTATTGAGAGGGAAGACATTGCTTTATCCTCATCCTCAATCTCAGGACCTTCTAGACTGTAGCATGATAATCTGTACTGATATGAGTCTCAGAAGAAAGGCAGAGTTTGGTGTTAACATTCTGCTCAATGTAGCATTCATATTTCCTGAAGTCCTCCATTCTTAAATAAGAATTTGTACTTCATCTTCGTAAAAGAAAAAGAGAAAAAAATCTCCCACGTAAAAACTAGTCCTCCTTGAAAATGAATAGAAAGAGCTGACAATTTAGAGCTGGAACTTAGATCAATATTCCAGAAGCATGGCTCAAATGAATCTTCAATCTTCTAGAACAACTGTAAAAGTCAACATGATTCACTTTTTTAAGGTGCCCATAAGTCTACAAGATAAAAATAAAAGTTCCTGATGGAAGGGGTTGGGCGGGAAGAGGCAGAGGGAGGAGAGAGAGAGAAGAATGCTGTTACAGGAACCTTTTAGTAGTCATACAGCTAACATAGCAGCAAGATTTATGAGGCCATTTCTTAGTGATCCCTACTAAATTGGAAGCATCTTCATCCAGAACTTTGGAGGACCAATTGCAACTGGGCTCAGAGTATAACTTGACTTAACCCAGAGATAGGTTTTAAAGAATTCAGTCAGAGATTCTTGACACAACTCTTTACAAATGGCTTCATCCTGTGAATACACACACACACACACACACACACACACACACACACACACACACACACACACCTGCAATCAGTTCTCCCAATTTAAGTTTATTCCTATTTCATAAATGACTCTCTTTAAAAATACACCTATGACAACACATAAATTGAGATGTTACTTTGTTGGAAATAAATGTGGGCTGACAAGGATACTATTCCACATGTTTAGGTTCTTAGCAGATAATGATGTCTCATGATTCCTGTTGAGCCTACTCTGACACTGTGATAAAGACCTGTCTGTGTTTATGTGAGCTATAATAAAAATTGGGAAATATGGAAGAAAAGAAAGTACAGTGACAATAATGTGTCATTAGATTTAACTTTCATAACCAAATTTGTTTATGCTAACCAATAAGGAAGATTATACATGCTGGAAATATATGAAATAGTAAGGCTTTTTGGGTATTTTTTAAAATTGGGATTCTAGTAAATCTTGAAATTTTAATGAGCACTATGGCTTATTTTAAATCACCAGAGAGGCTGCCTATCACATTATCAACCACAATTGGAAAAGCCCTGGCTAATGCTCCTGCTTGGATATGGTGGGATTACTGTTGGGACTTGAGACAAAAAGAAATTCATTGCACAATGCTCAATTCTTCTCCCATTTTCCAGCCCATTTGTGGAGGAATGGCAGTACCTCCTTCCTTCAACAAGCTGCTGCATTAAATTTCTACAGCCTTAACTGACACTGAGCAGCTGGGCATAGGCCGATGCTACAAAAGAGAACCATGCTACAAAGAAGAACCCCTTTTTTCCTGAGCCCTGACTTGAAACTTCAAAGGCCCTTACTGTGTTCAAAATGGTGACAAGGTTCTTTGCCAAGAAAACCTCCCTAGGCGGATCATCTTACTATTCCATGCACAGATGGAGCCCCTGCAGGACTTGATAACACATCTGGGTTGTCCCTTTGATGAACAAAGAGGCTCTGTATGCCATCATGACTCATTGCTGTCCTCATCCGTATGCGTTTCAGCTAGAGACTGCCAACTTACTGGGAAGAAGTTTGTCATCATCCATGTACAAGCGAGTTCTTCGTTTCTTCAGAGCAAGAGTTTTGTTTCCCTTGTTTTCAAATGAGTTTGTGAAGAAATGAGAGCAAAATGTAGATGATTTTGCTAGATGGAGAATTGCCGGTTTTCTTGAAGATGAGTCCCAGAGACATTGATTGAATGAAGTATCAGGAGGAAGTTTAGGTTCAGAGAAAGAGAAGATAACTTGTTCTGTGTAATCTGGTAAGAGGGCATGTTCATCCATGGTTCATTTTTTCTCAGTAATGACTGTCCCCCTCAAGACCTTACACTCACCATTATAGCTGTAAGTTAAATACAAAAACAATGTTGACTGAGTTCACTGTTTTGTTATTCTAGAAGATAAAGTTAGACATGGAAATGTTAACTAAGTTAACTGAATCAACCTCATAAAGCTAGAAGCACTTTTGTAAATAGGAGAGAACAATGCCTTATCGATTTCATTAACAGACAGAAACCTGAAGACAATTAAATATGGAGGAGAAACATGTTTCACATTATTTGCTTAAAATTCCAAAATGCAGATTTAGAATACATCCCCATATTGGTTCCAGGTACAGCACCAGCAGTTCAGGAAGACGGTGACCTTAGACATCGGGACTAAGAAATGAAGTGATGGAAAGAAATTCAACATGATGAATCTTGAGATCTTGAGGGAAATGGAGTGTCTGAAAATAAATCTGCCCTTGTCTGGAAATGGAAGCAATTGATACCTTATACACATTTAAATTTCTCGGTCATCATGATGAGTATTTGCATCAAAGTCATACATACTGTCATCTCCAAGATCATTCCACACTTCCCAACAACCTTCTCTGCCCTGAACTAAACCTTCTGAATTAAGTTCTACTTTTAATGTTGTTTGAATATTTAGATTTTTTCATCAAGGCGTTCAATTTTTTTTAGGTGCAAACTAAGCAAAAGCCATAATTCTTTCTGAGACTAGTTTTCAGTTTTCATACATCTATGGTATATGTTAAGAATATTCATCTCATATTCTTCTGCCCTCCCCTTTCTTGTGCAGAAACTTTTTTACATCCTATCTGTATGAAGGAAATACATTTCCAGTGATATATTATATTAATTGGAGATGTTTAATACATACATTTGCAAAATTCCTTACCCTGAATTGGAATCTGTAGATTTTAGAAAATGTTAAAAGTAGTCCAGTACTTCAAAACTTTTAAGAATTGCTGATCTAGAAACACTACTGTACTGGTGTCCTTCAGGCAAGCAGTGAGTACTGTTTCTCTGAAGAGAGGCTTTGGTAGATACAAGGAGGGATTTGTGGCTTAGAACGAGTACATGGACCATTTTGTAGATTGAGTGCCCAGTTGTGTGTCCTACCCCATCATTAGTAGGGATAGAATCAAAATCCTCATAATATAACTTCATATTGCCTCAAATTTCAATCCTTCCCAAAAGGTCAATATTGTCTTCTCAATGTAATTAGTAAAGATATAAAAGAGTGCTATACTCACATTCAGGGGCCTGCTTTTGTCCTATGATGGTTCCTCAGCTGTCAGACTGGGGTCTGTGAGCTCCCACTTGCTCAGGTCAGCTGTTTCTGTGGGTTTCTCCAGAATGGTCGTGACCTCTTTGCTCATCACTTCTCCTTCTCTACAATTGGATTCCAGGAGTTCAGCTCAGTGCTTAGCTGTGAATCTCTCTTACTTCTACTGGATGAAGGCTCTATGATGGCATTTAAGGTGGTCATCAATCACATGATGGGGAAAGACATTTAAGGTAGCCTCTCCACTAATGCTTAGATTCTTAGATGGGGTCATCCTGTGGATCCCTGGACATTTCTCTAGTGCCAGAGTGTCAGCTGGGAGGCCTGGGCACTCTATGGGACCTCTGGCAGTGGAACCAGTATTTATCCTTAGTGCACAAATGGACTTTGGGAGCCCATTCCCTATGGAAGGATACTCTCTCAGCCTAGATAAACATGTGAGGGCCTAGATCCTGCCCCAAATTAAATGTCAGACTTTGATGGTCCCTCATGGGAGGCCTCACGCTCCTTGGGGCGTGGATAGGGATAGGATGAGGGTGGGGAGCATGGGAGGACGGAAAGGAGAGGAAATTGGGATTGGTATGCAAAATAAGATTGTTTTAAGTTTAAATAAAATTTGTTTTAAAAATAAGTAAATTATTATTTGGAAAAAAAGAGTGCTATAGCTCCATTAACATAACGGCTCTAGTTGGGTTTTATACATTTCATCACTCACTGAGGAACGAATGGCTTGTGCAAGCACCTGTAAAACATAGTGATGGCTGACCTCAGTTCTCAACTCCTTTAGATCAAGAAGCAGCCAGTGTATTAGTAAAGCTTATCTCTGAGTATTCCTATAAAGGTATTCCTGAGTGTGAGCAATGCCATAGGCTATGATCCAAGACCCAAAGGAGAGAAATAGCCAGTTCAGGCTTCTTCCTCCACTCCCTGGATGACAGAAAACCCTATCATATGATTCCATCCGGATATGCTGCCTCACTATAGGGCTAGATATATGCATGAAAGTGACCCTGGGCTGAGGACAAAAAAAAATCATTCCTCCTTTTAAGATGTTTATGTTAGTTACTTTGTCATAATGATGAACAGTCTAACAGGATTTTAGTGCAAAAGTAGTGGATCTGTAGCTGTGACTTCACCTGATAATGTGGGTCATAGGCCATTGGAACTGGTTTGTAAAAGGAATTTGGAAAAGTTTGGAGGTGTTGTCTAGAGAAGCCTAAGAACACTCTAAGTAGAGCCAACCAGGCAGTCCTGGTGAGAGCTTAAAAGCCCAGAATGTTGCTGGAGATGTGTAAAGACTATATTCTCAAGGTTTCAGGTAAGAATGAGTACTCTCAGGGATTGGGTTAGAGTCCATGCAGATTATGTTCTGATAGGAACATTTTGTTGGTATCCTAAGACTTTAAGTGCTACTGAATTTAAAGGTGACAGACTACTTAATGCAGAAGACAGAGTGGGAATCTTTTTGAAAGGTAGCCCAGCAACCAGAATAGAACATAGCTGTTGTCAGTTACTTTTAGCCAAGTTTACACTGGGTAAAAAGTAGAATGGAGAGATTTAGGAAACTGTAGCTTTCATAGAAAAGAGGCACATGTAGAGTTGGGAACTAGAAATGTGTGGCTGCTGAAGAGATTAGGACCACCAAAGAGTTCAGTACTTTGTGTTGGAACAATAGGGGGAATACCTTGGTAGGATCTCTGAAAATTCAATGATGTCACACACCTAAGACCCATGGTTGTAACCCATGTAAGAGGTTTTGTCATAATAAGAGGTGCTTGGCTTCCGTAGAACCAATTAGAGAAGCAGTTCCCACAATCAGCATTCCAGGCATCCAGAGACAGGGCAAACTGTTGCTTGAGCTGGAAGCACACCTTGATGTCACCCATAAGGTCCTGGTTTTGCATTTTAGAAAATACAAGAACTGTGGCCTCATGGTAGCTTGCACCCAGATTTCAAAGGAAAAACCTGAGATGGCAGGCAATGTACCCCAGAATTGAGAATGGAGAATCCCAAGAAGGCAACATATGAATCTAATAGCTAACCCAAAAGTGCAATGGCGATCCCAGAAAATTTGAGATGCCAGAAACACCGGTCATGGACCTCATTTAAATTAAATACTGTAATAGAATACTTAAAAAATAAATGCTGAATTTTAAGCTGACAAATACAGCAAAGAAGAAATCTTAGAGAACTAATTAAAGATATGTTGAGCTTAATGCAAACAAATTACTTTTTTCTAAGTCAAGGCTTGTATAATGTATAATGTAATCTATTTGGAAAAATTATCATTTTAAATGTCAGTATCAGAAAAAAGAAAGAGCTCAGATCAATAACAGACATAAGCAATAAATAACACACTAAACTCAGTATAGAAAGAGGATATAAATGGTAGTAGAATAAAAATAAAAGAAATAGAGGAGAAACATTTAATTATCAACATTGATATGCTCTGATTATGGTGGTTTGAATGAGGTATTTCCCATGAGTTTCAGGAACTTGATTGCCTGGTCCCCAGTTGTTGGCTTTATCTGGGAGGATTAAGATGTATGACCTTGCTAGAGGAAGTATTGTCATTGGGGGTGGGCTTGAGGTTTCAAAGAATCTGTGCCCTTTCCATTTTTCCAGTGCTTTCTACTTGCAATATGAGATGTGTGCTGTCAGCTGTTCCTGTCTTTGCTTTACCGTCATGGACTCTAACCTGTAAAAACCATAAGTCTCAAATAAACTCTTTTATAATTTGCCTTGGCCATGTTGCCTAATCATAGAAACAGAGAAGTAGCCGATACAGAAGTCATTGCCAGAAAATGGACTATTGCTATAATAGACCCAACCATACTGCTTTTGTGAGGAACATAGAGGATTTTGGGATTTTGAACTAAAAAGATTTTGAGTACTGTAACAAGAACTTAGTATACAACCCTTAGTATACAATAGGCACTTGGAAGAAATTAGTGCCGAAGACTGACTGTGAAGGCTCAGCCCAAGAAGTAACAGAGCAGGAACAATATGAGCAACTTGGCTAGAGACTATTCTTGTGACATTTGGCAAAGAATGGCTGCTTTCTGCCCTCATCCTAAGAACAAGCCTGAGACTAAATTAAAAAGTCATGAAGTAATTTTTTGATGGAAGAGAAGGGGATGCTGTCAAGCTTGATGTTACAGCTAAGACTTGTGCTGGAAGAGAGGCTCTGTCTATTAAGGAGGTTACTACCATTAAGGAGGGGCCAAATCTGGAATAAAAACAGCTAAGCCCTTGAGCAAGATCACATCCAGTTAAGCTTGAAACTTGTAAAAGGAAAAGTCATAAAGAATTATAAAAAATGGCTAAAATGTGGTTGGGGAGGGGGATCCAAGCTCATCCCAAGCGGAGAGTCAAACTCAGCAGTGTTTTCCATGTGGTTCTAGCTTTAGAGTCATGAAGAATACACAAATAAAGGGTTTGTGGAATCTTCCTCTGTGGTTAAGGAGAACCACCAAGGTCAAACAATATGTGGCAGGGCCATGCCTGTATGGAGGCTCTAAGAGGGCAAAAACCTCTGAGAGGCCACTGAGTGAAGTTGTGAGAGTGAATCCTGGATTTAATTGGAGACTCCTAGATATCTGACATGCCAGAACATTGAGATATCTCTCCACAGGAAGTGAAACTGGCCCAAGAGCAAACAGCAAAGTTAGAGAGACATCAGACATGGAGATACAGGATTTGGTGTTCACCCTGATGGTTTTGGCCCAGCATTTTCTCATTCTGCCCCCTTTCGTACCTTTTGGAATAGTGATACATATTCTGTACTGTTATATGTAATTTGCTTTTTGATTTTATAGAGGGTTACAATTAAGAATTTGCTTTGAGTCTCAGAAAGACTTTGGACTTTTAAACAGTACTATGGTTGACAAAGACAACTGGGACTTTTGAAATTGCACTAAATGTGTTTTACACTAAGATATTCCCATGAGAACATGGGAGCCAAGGAGTGGAATATGGTGGTTTGAATAAGATGTCACCCATGAGCATCAGGCATTTGAGTAATTGGTCACCAGTTAGTGGCTATTGGGGAGGATTCTAAGGTGTGTCCTTCATTGAAGAAGTACATCACTGGTGGGTGGGCTTTCCAGTGTGTTCTCCACCTCAGTTCACAGTGTAAAGTGTGAGCTCTCAGCAATCCTGCCTCCATGTCCTTTCTCTGCTATCATGGACTCTAATCTTCTGAAACCATAAGCCCAACTTTATATAAGTGGTCTTGACCATACTGTCTTATCACAGTGACAGGAAAATAGTAACTGATACACTGACCTAGACTGACTGAGACAGGGGAAAAGGATACAAATGATGAACACTTAGTGAAAGAGAAGCACTAACTATTTCACAGAGACAACAAGAGTTACAACGGAATGTTAGAACAATTACATGCCAACAAATTAAACAATTTAGAAAACACAGATTCCCAATGAACACAAATTACTAAAACTGATTCCAAAACAAATAGAATTTCTAGAAAGTAAATTGACTTCATAATTAAATTCCTCCCACAAAGCCCAGACATAGATTGTTTCATTGACAAATTTGATCAAATATTAAAGAAGAAATAATAACAATCCTTTAAAAATTGTTTAATAATACAGAGGCTCTTCTTTGACTTAGTCAGAAGCCATTTTCACCTTTATACAAAAGTCAAAGACATCACCAGTACAAAAAAAACCATATAACACAGCTCTGGAGAACTTCAATCACAAAACAAACTCAGCAACATTTTCAGTGAATAAAGTATCATGACTAACTCGGATTAATCCTAAGAATCCTAAGAACCCAAACTAATCATTGTAAATCACACAAATAGAATAAAGGAAAACAAATGATCACCACAGATTATGCACAAAAGCCATATGATTTAATCCTTCAGGTACTCATGTGAAAAACTTTCATGATAGGAAAAACAGAAGGAAAAAGTTGTAAGTTGATAAAGAACAGCACAAACCTCAGTGTAATGAGGAGAGGGAACCAACAAGGAAAGAGCAGGGTTTTGGAGAAAGCAGACTGTGTGTGTTGGAAGCACAAGTGTCACAATGGAACTCATTACTTTCTATGCTAACTTTAAAAATAACCTAAACAAAAAATGATTGGATGGTTTATGTCACAAATCAGTAACACAGAGAGAATATTAGCCCCCACTGGGTTTATTCACCATTGTGCTAGAGGCTAACCCAGTATAACAAAGTAAAAACAATAATGAAGAGGCACGGGTTGGCATGAAAGGCTGTTGCTGTCTTTATTAAAATGTGGCATGATTCAGTGTGCAGAAATTTTGGGGTGCAGAGAAAGCCCTAAGAGAGTGAAGCTCTGAGTGTATGTTTGCCATGGCCATGTCAAGGACCATAACCTCAGACTCAAATGGCGAAGATTAGAATAAGCGCCTAATCCTTCACTGATGTTGTTATATACCAAGAAGCATCAAGAACTTTCAGGTAGTTATTACCTTACCTAGTAGACAGAAGGTGTAAAAAGAACACAACCATAAAGACATGTGTATGGCTAAAATGCTTTTTTTTTTTCAAGGAAACTCAGTGAATTTAAAAAAAATATATAAAGAAATTACTCAGTGATTTCTTAGAGAAACCTAACAGACAGGTAATTTTAAGAATCAACAGAAATGTTTAACCTAAGAAGGGCAAAAATGGCATTAAAATATAACAGAAAACATCAATAGCAAAACAGATCATATAGAAGTAAGAAGTAGTGGACCTTTTGAAAACACACAGAGGAAAAGTAAGTTCAAAGTTAGAGTTCAAACTTCAAAACATCTGGAAGAAAATAAAATTCAAATTCTTTATGGTCTTTGACTAAGTAAATCGTTTGGTGTGATAACAAAAGCACAAATCACAGAAGAAAAATGACAAAGTGTTCCGGAATAAAATTAAAGCTTTCTATGCTTCAAAGGGCATCACTAAAAATTTCAAAGCTGTTCACACACTGAAGAAAACATTTGCAAATTATAAGTTAAAAACTTTTCTCCAGATTACAGAAAGAAGTAATAATTCAACAAGAAGAAAAGCAACTTAAAAGTGGGCAAAACCAAAATTATCATTTTACTTAAAAAGATATGTGAAAACGTATTCAACATTTTTGTCTGTTAGCGAAATGAAAGCTAATACCACCATGACATGCCACTTCATACTCCAGTGATGTAGTTAGAGGACTGCTATCCAAGTGCTGGTGTCTGTTTGTGGAAACTGGATTCCTCACACATTGGTAATAGGCATGTGAACTAGTGTAGACACTTTGGAAAGTGGTTCATTTCTTTTTATGGAATGTAAACTTAGTATCCAGTATACAGAATGTATAGTATCCAGTATATAGAAATACTGGAAACAGTACAAGTGTCCATTAACTATTTACTGGAGAAATATGAAGTGTCACAGAATATTCACAGAACAGAAGAATGAGATCTGGCTGGGGAGTTGGCTCATGTATAAGCATGCAGGGAGCTGAGTTTGGATCCCTAAAACCAAAACAAGAAGCTGGGTATGGCAACGCATAGCTATAACCTCAGGTCTGTGGTGGCAGAGACAAGCAGATCCCTGAAGCTCATTGGCCAGTGAGCTTTGGGTCCTGTAAGAAATCCTGTCTCAAAAGTAAAAGTTGGAGAATCATCAAGGCACCCAAGTCTATACATGCATGTGCACACACATGCACATACACACATTAACAAGTACATATACCACACATACACAACACAACATACACACATGTGTATGAAGAATGAAATATCATCATATGCTTCAACATAAGCTTCAGTTTATTCTGAGTATAATAAAGTGCAGTACATGATATCATTTGGCTCTACCTATATTAATTATCTAGGTCACTCAAATTTATGGAAACAAAGATTTGTGCTTGCCCATGGCCAGGTTGGGGTAGAACATCAACTGAAAATGTCCCAAACAATTTGGGGGAGATGATGGGAATGTTCTAAAACTTACAACTTCATAAATATCTAACAACCATGAAGTTTTGTGTTTAAAATGGATAAATCTTATGATATGCAAATAATACACTAATGGAGATATGTTAAAAGTATGGATACTCATGAAGAGTAATAAACATTTAATGTATAACGATAGTCACAAATTTTTAAAAAAATTGTTTAAGATAGATGATGATTGCACAATTCATATTTTATTTTTTCAGATTTTCCTTATGCTTGAAAATGTTCAAAATACATATTAGAGAAAAAAATTTGGAACTTTTCAGTTGTCCTGGTAGAAACTATAAACTATGGAGAAAGGAGGAGATGCTGTAGAATGCCTTATTCTACTGTTGAGCATAGAGGCATTTCAAATCAGCAACCCTTCAGAGCACTCCTTCACGGACTTTCCTTTCCAAGTCTTCATTATGAGTGGGTGCCTGTATGATTTGGTGAAGGATGCTTAGAAGGAGGTGAGAACCAGGCCTTTTCCTGGGAAAACAGGCTTCTGGGGTCATACTCTTCCATGAGGAAAGCACCTGCTAGTCTTGTGGGTTATACATCAAGCCCTTTTCCTGGGCAAACAGCTTTCCAGGAGGGTGGAAACCGTGCTTTTCAAACCTTATTCATATAACCAGATTTTGTCTTTTATTTTCAAAGGAATGCTTTTAAGAAAGCTTTCTTCATCTAAATCTATTGCAGAGACATTTGCTCTAAATACCTTCGATTGCTGATGGATCTCACCTCAGTGTTTTGATCTTCAGAACTGAGATTTGTGTCAGCTACATGTAGGTCTGTATAGAGTCATAACATGCCACACAGAAAAATAAAGATGTTTGCCTCATGACTTGACAGAAAGTCTCTAGTGTAAAAATAGACTCATTTATAAGCTACAAATCAGTGAGTAAATTTCCCTCATATTCATAACTAATGTATGATAATGAATTCCTTTCTTTCTAAGACCAGGTCATAGAATCCATGACCCTCATGGTGCTGCCTTATAAGTGTTGGAGTTACAGGCATTCACCCCCACACCCAGCATGAATTCCACTCTTAAGAATACATAGAAATGCTTTCATTATTGTCTTACTTGTCTATTGAGACATTCATGAACTAAGGACATAAACAGTACCAACTTTCCACTGACCAAGGTTGTTAAAATAAAGTCCTTACCTTGAATTTTTAGCATTATCATTTTATACACACTTTTTAATGAATTAGGTAATATCAGCACAAAAATACTAATAATTTTAATTAAAATTTTGTGAAATATTAGATCCTCATTTAATGTTTTACATTATTAGACATATAATGCATGCATATAGAGGTATATATTTTATTTATTGTTTTTACTAGTTCAAATTAGGAACAAGCTTGTTTCACATGTCAATCCTCTTCTGCCATTCCCTCCCCTCACCCTCACCCCTCCTACCCCACCCTGACCTACCCCCCACCCAATCCACCCTCCACTCCCCAGGCAGGGTAGGGCCCTCAACGAAGGTTCTGCAAAGTCCACCACATCATCCTGGGCTGGGCCTAGACCCTTCCCCATGTGTCCAGGGCAAGAGTGCATCCCTTCACGTGGGTGGGCTCTCAAAGTATCTTCTTACACCAGGGAAAAATAATAATCCACTACCAGGGGTCCCCTGGAGTGCAGAGGCCTCCTCATTGACATCCATGTTCAGGGGTCTGGATCAGTCCTGTACTGGCCTCCCAGACAGCATCTGGAGTCAATGCATTCCCCCTTGTTCAGGCCAGCTATTTCTGTGGGTTTCTCCAACCTGGTACTGACCCCTTCGATCTTCATTCCTTACTCTCTGCAACTAAGTTCCAGAGTTCAGTTCAGTGTGTATCTGTGGATGTCTGCCGCATATAGAGGTATATTTTATATTATTCTGCATATTCTTTTTTGATGGGCAATTGATTTTTCAAGGGCAATTTAGCCCTAAATGTACTGGGTTTTTTGTTGCTGAGGTAACTAAATTTATTATCTAATCCCAAAGCATAGAGAAACATAAAGGTTAAATTACAAGGGCATACTAATAGAAACTCTGCTTCCAGCATCCCTTTTCCTGAGGGTTCTCTGCCCACCCCATACCTATCAACCCTCTGCCAGAAGTATCACTTCCCTGGGAGTCATTTGCCCTTTATCATGTCCATCTCCTATCTATGATGTACTTACCTTAAGGCAGAACCATGTGTTATTTATGTCTGTGTCCCCAGTGTCTGCAGCATTCATGGAACTCAGTAAAAAGAGCCTTGAATAGCAGCTGGTCAGATTTCAGACTATTCTAGGTCAACATTTTTGAACATCTTCTGTTCAATAGATGTTCAGGTTAATTGAGAAACTCAAAAATAAATAGATGCAAGGAACTTGAAATACATTACAACATTTTTTAAATTTTTTTTATTAGTTCAAATTAGGAACAAGCTTGTTTCACGTATCCCCCCACCCCTTCCATCCTTCACTCCCCAAGCAGGGTAGGGCCCTTCATGATAAAGATCTTGGAGAGAACAGGAATAACAGGAACATATGTAAATATGATAAAAGTAATATACACCAAACCAACAGCCAACATCAAACTAAATGGACAGAAACTCAACGAGATTCCTCTAAAATCAGGAACAAGACAAGGCTGTCCACTCTCTCCATATCTCCTCAATTTTGTACTTAAAGTTCTAGCTAGCACAATAAGACAAGAAAAGGAGATCAAATTAGAAAGGAAGCAGTCAAACTTTCACTATTTGCAGATGATATGGTAAGTGACCCGAAAAACTCTACCAGGGAACTCCTATATCTGAAAAACACCTTCAGCAAAGTAGCAGGATACAAGATTAACTCAAAAAAATCAGTAGCCCTACTCTATATACAGATGATAAATCCAATGAGAAAGAAATCAGGGAAACATCACCCTTCACAATATCCACAAGCAACATAAAAATATATTGGGGTAACACTAACCAAAAAGTGAAAGACCTGTACAGTAAGAACTTTGAGTCTTTAAAGAAAGAAATCAAAGAAGATACCAGAAAATGGAAATATCTCCCATGCTCTTGGATAGGTAGAATCAACATAGTAAAAATGGCAATCTTACCAAAAGTAATCTACAGATTCAACACAATCCCCATCAAAATCCCAACACAGACCTTGAAAGAACAATACTCAACTTTATATGGAAAAATAAAAGACTCAGGATAGCCAAAACAACTCTGCACAATAAAGGATCTTCTGGAGACATCACCATCCCTGACTTCAAACTCTATTACAGAGCCATAGTTCTGAAAACAGCTTGGTATTGGCACAAAAATAGACAGAAGGACCAATGGAATCGAATTGAAAACCCTGATATTAACCCACACACCTATGAACACCTTATTTTGGCAAAGATGCTAAATCTATACAATGGAAGAAAGATAGCATATTCAACAAATGATACTGGCACAACTGAATTCGGACATTCAGAAGATTACAGCTAGATCTATATCTGTCACCATGCACACTTAAGTGCAAATGGATCAAAGATCTCAACATAAATCCAGCCACTCTGAATCTTCTAGAAGAGAAAGTGGGAGATACCCTTGAAAGAATTGGCATAGGAGACTGCTTCCTGAACATCACACCAGTAGCACAGAAATTGAAATCTGCAATTAGTAAATGGGACCTCCTGAAACTGAGAAGCTTCTGTAAGGCAAAGGACACAGTCAGTAAGACAAACCACAGCCCACAGAATGGGAAAAGATCTTCACCACCCCCACATCTGACAGAGGGCCGATTTCCAAAATATACAATGAACTCAAGAAGCTAGCCACCAAAACACCAAACAATGAAGTGGGGTGCAGAACTAAATAGACAATTCGCAACAGAGGAATCTGAAATAGCTAAAAGACACTTAAGAAACTGCTCAAAATCCTTGGCCATCAGAGAAATGCAACTCAAACCAACTCTGAGATACCACCTCACACCTATCATAATGGCTAAAATCAAAAACTCCAATGACAACCTATGCTGGAGAGGATGTGAAGAAAAAGGAACACTCCTCCATTGCTGATGGGAGTGCAAACTTGTAAGACCACTTTGGAAATCAGTATGATGGTTGCTCAGAAAAATGGGAATCAGTCTACCTCAAGATGCAGCAATTCCTCTCTTGAGCATATACCCAAATAACAACAAAGACATATGTTCAACGATGTTCATAGCAGCATTGTTTGTAATAGCCAGAACCTGGAAGCAACCTAGATGCCCTTCAACTGAAGAATGGATAGAGAAACTGTGGTACATTTATACAATGGAGTACTACTCAGCAGAAAAAAGCAATGGAATCTTGAAATTCGCAGGCAAATGGATGGAACTAGAAGAAACCATCCTGAGTAAGGTAACCCAGTCACAAAAAGACAAACATGGTATGTACTCACTCATACATGAATTTTAGACATAGAGCAAAGGATTGCCAGCCTACAATTCTCTTCACCAAAGAAACTAGGAAACAAGAAGGACTCTAAGGGAAAATGCATGGACCCCAGGAATGGGAAGTGGCAGGAACTCCTGAGCTAATTGGGAGCATGAGGATAGGGGAGACGGAGCTGCCAGAATGACAGGAGTAGAAGAGGAGAGGAGGAAATGGAGGAGAAGAAATATTGAGTTGGAAAACGAATACAGGAGAGCAGGATGAGAGATACCGTATTAGAGAGAGCCATTATAGGTCTGATGAGAGATCTGGCAATAGGGAGATTTGCAGAGACCTACAAGGATGACACAAACTGATAATCTACACAATGGTGGAGAGGATAACCTAAATGTCCTTCCCTTATAATGAGACTGATTACTACTTTTTATGCCATCTTAGAGCCCTCATCCAGTGGCTGATGGAAGCAGAGGCAGACCACCACAGATATACTCTGAACTGGACTCTGGATCCTAGCTGCAGATCAAAGGGGTCGGTATCAGGCTGGTGAAACCCACAGAAACAGCTGGCCTGTACAAGGAGGAGCACATGGACCCCAGACTGCTGTCTGGGCGGCCAGTACAGGTCTGATCCAGACCCCTGAACATGGATGTCAATTAGGAGGCCTCTGTACTAGGGGATAGTGGATTAGTATTTTTCCCTGGTGTTAAGAAGGGACTTCGAGAACCCATCCCATGTGAAGGGATGCACTCTAGGCTTGGACACATGGGGGAGGGTCTAGACCCGGCCCAGGATGATGTGGTGGACTTTGGGGAGCCCTCATCGAGGGCCCTACCCTGCCTGTAGAGTGGAGGGTGGATGCGGTCCGGATAGTTCTGGGGTAGGAGTAAGGGTAGTGGTGGAAGGAGGGGAGGGGAGGGAGAGGGAGAAGGGATTGATATGTGAAACAAGCTTGTTCCTAATTTGAACTAATAAAAAAAATTACAAAAAAAGATGGCACATGCTGTTCAACATGGGCAATCCCATCTCAATCTCCAGTGGGCAACCGCAGTTCAATCTCCAGAACCAATGTAAAGGTAAAATGAGAGAATTAAGTCCACAAAGTAGTCCACTGGCCTCCATGGGGTGTGCCATAGCATGAGCAATACATATGCAAGCCAATAAATAAATATTTAAAAATAAAATATCTATTTTATACCACATATAATTAATTTCAAAAGTTCTAAAATTTTAGTAGTAGCTAACCCTCGCCTGAGACCAGTATGATACCATACTGCAAAGTGTTTACACACAAAACACTATATAATTATATTTTATTCACTGTTTGCATCACATGTATATATATAACTTGTGTACAAGAGTCTGCCTACACTCTTTTATGACATTCATTCTCCACACTGGTGTGACTATTTTGACTATTTTACGATGAGGAAACAAGTTTAGTTCATTTATACAAGAAATAGCACAGCATGCACAGAGCCAAAGTGTGAACCTCCTTTTCTGTATAAGTTTAATGTTACCAAAAACTAACTTGTATCTAGATTCTGGCAAACCTGATTTTTTTTCTATTTTCCTGTTTTTAAATTTTATTTATTTAATTTAGAAACCATCTTATTTTACATATCAACCCCAGTTCCCTCTTCCTCCCATCCTCCCATGCCTTCCACTGACCCCCCCCCATCTCACCCCCTTTCCACTCCCTAGGCCTTACTGGGGAATCATCAAAGTCAGTCAAATCATTTGGGAGAGCCCCTAGGCTTTCCCCCGTGTATCTAGGCTGTGAGAGTATCCTCCATAGGGAATGGGCTCCCAAAGTCCATTTGTGCACTTGGGATAAATACCAGTTCCATTGTCAGAGGTCCCATAGACTGCCCAGGCCTCCTAACTGGCACCCACATTCAGAGGGCTTGATTCAGTCCAATGCTGGTTCATTTCAAATGGGAACAATTATAACACAGTCTGGTGCCACATAATAAATTTGGTCTCAAGAGAGGTTCTGAAAGCCATCAGATTCACATTTAGCCTATTAAGGACAAGTCCTCTGATGGCCAGATTAAAAACTGGGATCAAGATCTGCAGCCAGCTTCCTTTATCCAAAGATAATATGATCAATTGATTACTGTGAGTTCCATATGAGTTCATCATGCATTTGTTCTGAGCAAATTAGGCCACTGTTTAAAAGTGTGAAAGAAAACAGAATTTGTTTTATTTATTTAGGATGGTGAGCAAGTCCAAGCATGGAGTTATTAAAATATGTATCATTTGCTTTATGAATAAGCTCCAGAGAGTGTTTTTTAATCTGAAGGAGAGAAGAAAGGCAGAGATTTATATTAGCTATCAGTGAGAAGATAAGTTAATGTAATTGAGGTTACATTTAGCGTTGAACTTGGCAGTCAAAACTAAAATAGGGACATTATAAATTATGTAGTTTGCATCATCTGATAAAATAATGCAATTTGTCAAGAGCATACAAACTGTGTGTAACTGTTAAACCCTAAAAAGAACTTATCCCAAGAATATATCACCAATAGGCAATGTTCAGTTAGTGGGTAGAAGTTTACAAAAAGATGCAGATACAGAAATTTGTACTTTTTAACTTTCTGCTTCCCTTCCCCCATATAGTCCCTTGTACCCATGCAGCGTGAGGACCATCTTCCCATAAATAGTTCCAGTATAATTCTGTGATACCAAATAATTAGAGAATCTTTTCCCCTATTGAATTATTTCAAAAGCATAGAATCATAACCTAAATCATAATTACATTTCTGTTCCAACAACTTAGTGTAAATAGAAATTCCTGAATAAGGAAAATTTAGAATGCTATCAATTTGTCAATAAAAAGAACTTGGTCATTAATGAATTCCCAAATGAATAAATATATAGTGAACCACAATTTTCCACAAAGCATTGAAGTCACTGCTGTGGAAGCTATGTTTTCAACTTTCGAGTTTTGTGGATAAATGTAATTTCTTATAACTGGGGATAACTTTCAACCTCCAGAAGACTTCAGAAAGCTCTGTTGTATCCTGGCATTTTACTTTCAAACAGAAGTAGAGTGATGGCACAATAAAGTAAAAAAAAAGAAAAGAAACAACTTTAAAACAAAGGGAAGTCCTCTACCTTGAATATCTTTACTTTTTAAAGGCCTGCTACATCATCCTTTGCTATGGGCTGGTGCAGCATTGCTCATGGATTGGTGCAAGGTTTAATAAAAAAACATAATGGAGAGTGTGCAGGAGGGCAAATGAGCAACATTTCATCATTTGAGGAAAATAAAATGATCTGAAAAATAATATGAATTATAAGTGATAATACAACATTGTGAGAGATGCCTAAAGTATAACTTTTTTTTTTAATAGAAGAGGGAGTCTCTGGGATCTAGAGAGCTTATAGCAAACCTTAGTGGAAGCTTTGTGATCTGGACAGTATTTTATTACTTTTATTATTATTAATTTTTAGTTACACACAAAATAGTGGGCTTCATCATTATATTCTCATGCATACATTTTTATGCCTTCTGATCCATGCTTTGAATAAGGAGAGGTCAGAAATTTTAGAGGGGGAAATATCAGAAAGAGACTTTGTTCAGGGGTAGAAACAAACACAATTGCAATTGAGCCATTGAGACAGTGGCATGAAGGATATTTCTAGGTTATAGATTCATGGTTTAATTCCCTGGAACTACTGTCCTATCCAGTGACAGGATTATTCTCTTTTTGGGCCCTAAGACCTTTGAGCCAACATAACTCAACTACATCAGGATCAGAATCAGAATTCTATGTGATACTGGATGTAGTTGTAAGAGGAATCACTTCTACTTCTATCCCCTTATTCTTGGGCATGTACATTCCACAAAGACAGGAGCATGTGATGATATCTTAATCAAAGAATATTCTGTGTCCTACACAATAAAATCCTCTCATTTATATGCTCTTCTTGAAACCATTACATTACCAGTGGACTCTTCAGTATTCTATTCTACCTTTCAGTTAGGATGCCTGTTTTCTACAGGTGGGGATAGAGTATTATAGTAAGACTAGTTATTCAGTAGTAGTGATCACTGGATTTCTTTGTAGTAGCTAAGCATTTGATTAGACTCAAACTGCACCAATGTCATGATGGTGGATAAAGCATTCTGAACATCCCTGGATATGATGCTAGCAAAAACATCCTAAACAAAGAAGACATTGCATAAGCCAACACATATGATTCCCACGAAGAAGAATCTCTACCATCTCCATTATGGAAAAGGAATGTGAGAAACCTGTCACTGGGTAGCTTGGGAGCTTTCCAAGGGAATGGTAACAGGTCTAAGATTCCACCTTATGTCTCCTGATGGCAGATTAGGTACCCAATAGTCACACTGAATAGGTCATTCTGCATAAGTGGGAGTTTACGTTTCTAAGTCAATGCATAGCCTTGATCCCAGCCACCATAGCCACCTTACTCATGGGTCCATTAAGCACAGAGGTGGCTTGAATGGCTGGAACCCATAGAGGGGCAATTTAACTTTATCATTATAAGGAATTTCTCCTTTTTATATATTTACCCTTTGCTTTACCACCTTTCATTACCTCAGACTTACTATTTTTACCATCTATCCTATTTTTAAATTTTATAGTACTGTGCTTATTAGTTTTGGAAGTTTCTGTTTTATAGTCATTGATTATATATGAGTGGAATTTAATCAATTTTAGGAGTATTTCATACATTGCACAGTTTGATGTTATGGCTGTTACAGCATTTCGTTTTTTTCTGCTCTGAGGACTGAGCCCTCAAAAGTAGACTGCTGAATAAGATCCAAAAATAAAACCAGAAGAGATGTCCAAACCAATGTGCACAAATTGCAACACAAAAATATGAAAATGAAAGGCAATAATATGAAAATGAAAAGCAATAAAGCTCTCCCATAAGCTCATAACATCTCAACCACTGAATTCAAATACTCTAAATAGATACCATTGTGTATAAAAGTTTTTTGAAGTTCAAGAGTTTTTTTTTTTTGAGACAGAGTTTCTCTGTGTAGCTTTGGAGCCTATCCTGGCACTACTCTGGAGACCAGGCTGGCCTCCAACTCACAGAGATCTGCCTGCCTCTGCCTCCCGAGTGCTGTCAAAAGTTTTTTAATCATATTAAAAATGATCTATAACCACAGTCAGTTTACAAACAAGCATGCATGAACTCAACCCAGCATCTGGATTCTTTAGCACCAATCCAGCACTGCAGGAAATACTTAAGGAAATACTAAATACTGGAGAAGAAGAAGGACAGTGTGGGCCATGAGTACATAAGACAGAATAAATTTCATCAGAGGAAAAAATAACACAGGCAAGGTAGAAAGGAATCCGTCATGTCAACATGGTAGACCAACAATTTTCTAACTCTACAGGGTAGAAAAATAGAATAAACACTAATACAACCAACTAGTAAAACAACAACAGGAATTAGTAAACATTCCTCAATAAAAGTAACAATGCTTTTAAATGAAAATGGCCTCAGCTCAAAAATAAATAGACTAGCTGGCTGTTTAAAAGTCAATATCCAACTATTTGTTGTTGCCAAGAAACATACCACGAAGGCAAAGGCACCACAGACTCAGAACAAAAGATGAAAGCACACCTTCACAGCAAGGGGAAGCCAAAACCAAACTGGTGTAACTCTCTTAGTATCTTATTTTATATATGTCAAGGCAAAATAGGTCAGAACAGATCAGGAAAGCAGGTACACATTTAAAAGGGGAATCATTCATTATAAAGATATAGCAATTATAAATGTTCAGCAAATGTTGAGGATCTTAATTTCATAAAAACATACTGAAAGGAATAAAAAGTTAGATAGGACCTGATAGTAGATTTTAGAGACTTGAGTGTCTTACTCCCATCTTAAGATAGGTCTTTCACTTGTACAGCCATTTTTGAAACGTGTCAGTTTCTGAGAAAATTGGGAGTCAATCTACCTCAAGACCCAGTTATACCACTCCTGGGCATATACCCAAAGGACACACCACCATACCACAAGGACACATGTTCTACTATATTCGTAACAGATTTATTCATAATATCTAGAAACTGGAAACAACCTAGATTTCCCTCAGCTGAAGAATGGATAAAGAAAATGTGGTACATTTACTCGATGGAGTATTATTCAGAGGTAAAAAACGAAGACTTTATGAAATTTGCAGACAAATGAATGGAACTTCAAAAAAATCATCCTGATTGAGGTAACCCAGTCTCAGAAAGACAAACATGGTATGCACTCACACATAAGTGGATATTATGTGTAAAGTAAAGGGATAACCATGCTACAATCCACAAACCCAGATGTGCTAAGTAGCAAGGAGGGATACGGGGGTCCAAATCTCACTGTGAAGGGAAAATAGAATAGACATTGTTGGTGGACTGGGGGATGGGTCTGGATTGTGGAGAATGGGACTAGGAGGGATCAGATGGGGTAGGATGGAGGGAGAGAGTACTAGGAAAGACAACTGGAAGCGGGGGTATCTCTGGGATGAGCTACAAACCTTGTGCAATGAAAACTCCCAGAAATCTATGAGAGTGACCCTAGTTAAGACTCCTAGCAATAAGGGATTGGAGCCTGAACCAGCCATCTCCTGTAACCAGGCAAGACTTCTGGTAGAGGGATTGGGATACCAACCCAGCCACATAACCTTCAGCCTAATATTTGCCTGCCTATAAGATGTGCTCCGGTAAAGATGGTGCAGAAATTATGGGAGTCGCCAACCAAGGGCTGGTCCAGCTTGAGGCCCATACCATGAGAGAGTCCACCCCTGACACTGCCTGGAGGGCCAAGACTCAGAGGCTGGATATCACAGAGACCTGGTATACAACTAAACATGATTGACAAAAAAAGTCAACGAAATGATTCTTAATGATATTCTACTAGATTGGTGCCTAGCCCAGTTGTCATCAGAGAGACCTCATTCAGCAACTGAAGGAAACAGATGCAGAGACCCATAAGCTAAACTTTAGGCAGAGCTCAGGGAATGGTCCTGAAGATGGGAGGAAAGATTGTAGGAGCCAGATGGGTCAAGGACACCACAAGAAACCCCACAGAATCAACCCACCAGAGCTCATAGGGACTCACAGAGACTGATCTGCCAACCAGTGTCCTAGGCTGTCTACACATATGTTACACTTGTGTAGCTTAGTCTTCTTGTAAAACTCCTAACAATAATGTAACCCCTACACCTAAATTTCAAGGAACATCATGGAAGAGGCGGGGAGAGACTATAAAAGCCAGAAGATCAAGATGCCTGTTGCTAGAAAATATCTTTTAGCTATGACAGGAATGTTATTTCCATGAAATCCTAACAATACAGTTGTCCAAACAAGACCTGCATAGTAACAACATCAGTAAGAAAGTTAATATAGATGGGGGTGGATTTTATGAGACCCTTTCCCTAGATGAAGAGCTGCAAGCAATCAATGGCCGCCGAGGTTGGAGGAATCAGTTTTCTCTATGAACAAGCCCTCTGATAGGTTGTCCAGTCCCAAGTAATCACCCTAAACACATGCACATGGAAGCAACACTAAATGGACTCATGTATATTCATGAATTTAAAAGTGATTGAGAGGGTTCTGGTTAAGTGGCCCTGCTCGGAAACATCTGACACCAGGGGTCTGCCCACAGGATCCGAATTCGGCAGGTTGAGTCAGGGGAAGAACAGATGATAACAAGAATGGAGACACCATAATTGAGGGAGACATTTTAGGTGTATAGAGAAATCAGGCACTAGGGAAATGTCTGAAGATCTACAAAGATGACACCAGCTAACAATCTAAGCAACAGAGGAGAGGCTACCTTAAATGCCCTCCCCTGATAATGATAATAAGATTCTACAGAAGTAGAAGCAGATACCCACAACTGAAGAATGAGTGAAGAGCAAAGGTGTCCAGCTCAGGCTGGTGAAACCCACAGAAACAGCTGACATGGACATCGGGGAACTCTTGCTCCCCAGACTGATAGCTGGGATACCAGCATGGGACTGATCCAGACCCCAGGAACATGGGTTTCAGTGAGGAAACCTCGGAAATCTACAGGACCTCCTGTAGTAGTTCAGTACTTATCCCAAGCAAAGGTGTGGACTTTGGGAGCCCATTCCACATAGAGGAATACTCCCTGAGCCAAGACACACGGCGGTGGGCCTAGGCCCTATCCCAAAGGTAAGATAGACTCTGAACCCTATGGAAGGCCTCACCATCCAGTGAGAGCAGAAAGGATATTTGATAGGTAGGGTTTTAGTTGGGGGAGGTGGTAGGGGAGGGCAGGAGGGAGAAGGGAACTGGGATTGTCATGTAAAACAATCTTGTTTCTAATTCAAATTAAAAAAAAAAGATGAAAAAAATATAGAAAGGGTTGGCCAAGGTACATCAGTCAATCCTGCCAATATTCCATGAAAGAAGTATCCTCACCTACCTTTAGAAACTGGTGACTCCAAAGAAATTCCCTAGAGCAATTGGGTACCTTGAAAATTGGATAAAGCTATCAGTCATCACCAGGAAAAGATGCTGGTTTTACTGACTGCAGTTGAAAGTGAAAAGCACTTGGAATGAACTGTTTTCCTGGTTGGAAAGACATATACTCAGAAAGATGCAGATGAGTAGGAAACAGTTAAAATGACATGGAAATATCTCACTGATCTTGTGACGAATGAGTGCCATATTCGAAAACTGTAGAAATAAAGTGTTTGGTTTTACAAAAACAAAAGAGTCATTGAGAGGCATGGGAGGAATTGGAAATAGAAACAGGAGTAGTAAAAAAAATGATATAAATACAATATTAATTTATGGAGGTTTAAAAATAACTAATTACAAAAAGAAAATAGAAATGAGAAAAGAACCAGATTAATAAAATTAGAGTTTCAATGAGCTGGCCAGGTTTTGTTGTCAATTTGACACAATTATTTTACACAAGTAACCTCAACTGAGAAAATGCCCCTGCCATATCGACCTACGGGCAAACCTGTAGGACATTTTCTTGATTGGTAACTGAAGTGCGTCAGCTTAGCTTACCATGGGTGGTTCAAACCCAGGACTGGGAGATTACAACAAACTAATACAGAGACAAAGCTACACGGTACTTTATAAAATCAGATATGACTACCAGTGAAATATAAGAGCTAGAAAATACAGTTCTAGCTACCTAATTCTTTACAAAGATGTCAAAAGCATGCGTCAAAGAAAAGACAGACTTTTCAGCAAACGTGCTGGGAGTACTGCATCGCCACATGTAGGATGAACCTAGAGCTGTATCTCTTACCCTGCATTCAAATTCATTCAAAACAGATTAAAGACTTCAATGTAAGACCTAAAATTTTAACATGGCTAGAGGAAAACACTTCACAGGTATTGAAAGAATTTTATCCCTGAGTTGTGGGAACTAGGTAATAGTTTTTCACCCCTTCTAAGGTCCCAATGACAAATCAAAGTTCCGTTCATTCTGGGGAAAAAAGGAGTCTATTGGGCTTATTTACAGAGCATGAGTGGGGGTTAGTTACAGGAACATGACTAACTTCAAAATAATCTCACCCAGCTGCACCCAGCATAATGATGGCTTCTTCATAGCCATATAGATGAAGCCTCCTTACCCCAGTTCTCTCCAGCCTATACCCTAGCTTCATCACCAATACCACAAGTCTGGATACGCTGGTGAGGTCTAAAGACCATCCTCTCCTCTTCCTTCTGTAAAGGAATGTCAATAGTCAACAAGCCCAGCTAGAGTGAGTTTTTGCAGGCAGACACACCTTATCTTATGAGATCTTGGTTGCTCTGCTCAGAAGACATTGCTGTACAACAATGTCTATCTCTTGACTGAGGTGGAGGCTCCACAGTTACATAAATTCATTTAAGCACACATTTTACCATATGCAAATTTGACTTCAATATAAAATTTGAAATAATTTGAATATAAAATTCATAAAAGCAATCTGTAATTCCAACTTGATTACAATCTGTTCATTAAACCAGGACAAAGCACTCATGACTTTCTCATTCAGATAAAAGGCTCAAGTCACAGCACAAGTTTTGACCATATTGAAGACAAGATTTAAGTTCATTTAAGCAGGTCATAAAAGAGAATGTAGCTGAGGGCACAAGACAAGCTTACCCATGTGGTAAATAAGACACCAGGGAAGTTCAACTATTAAATATGGAGACGCTTAGAGAAGTCTTTGTGTTATTTTCCAACACTGCTCTGTTCAAGGCAGGATGCTGATATAATTCTAGAAAGAATTATACAGTGGTTAATTTTGAGAATCTACCTACAAAATGACAGCAGTTTTTCTAGTTCTCTTTGTGTCAGAGGACTTTATTGTGCAGCATAGAGGCTTTGGGTGATCCTTTTGTCCCAGCTTCACAAGCGCTGGGATTACAGGTAGGTATCACCGTGCATAGCAACTCCTCCATCATCACCTTAGAAGGGAGTGCTAGACAGGTGACCATTATTACAAGAATGGGTAACTACAGCTCATTTGCCTATACAGGGTCTTAGAACTATGCATACAATCCTCCTTTAGGTGCCAATAGCTTAGGCTATTTGTTTCTCATTCATGTCACCTTGAAACTGACATACTACAATTTGTGGAGTTTTCTATATTAAGCTGTGTTTTGTAAACTGAGGCCAAAATCTTCACCAACTGTAGTTAATGATCTTTCTTCATCTGCTTCAACCACTTTTTAACTTGTAATTTTCAAACAATTATTATTGTTCCTCTCTTTAAACAGCATGTTTATCTTACTTGAATTGTTTTTTTGGCAATACTACATGTATATCTGAGTGTATTAGGTAATTCCATAAACCACTACTAAAAGAATGAGAACAATCTAGTCCCAACAACCCTGACCTAATGATATTCAGGTTGAGTAAGAATGAAGGAAGCACTTTGCCATCACACCAAGTGGAAATGTCTCTCTTCAAATATGATGTAAAAGCAAAAATAGCAACAAGGAAATGGAAAATTAAGAGGTCTGGTTCTTGGGTAATTGAAGATGAAATAAACAGATCAGGATTTTGAAATCAGTAAGAAATATGTATTTATTTGCACCACTTTGATATAATACTGTGCTAGAGTCTGACTTTTGACTTTCAAGTTTATCTTCACACAAAAAAGAAAAACTATATTTGACCAGCATAGGAGCCCTAAATAGCCTCTGTATTTCAAAGGGCAATGGGCCACTGATATTTTTGTTATTGTTTTTTTAAAGTATCATCTTTCAATATCCTAATGAGTTAATATCACACTGGGCTTATTTTGGAAATTTCCAGCCAGCATAACATGACTTGGTTGGCCAATAACTGAATCATTATTAAGCAATTATTTGCATGACTCATACTGAGCCCATAACAAAGTTTTTAAAGGTCTTTGTATAAAATGAAATGTTCTTTTATACAAATTGGAGTAGTTAATAATAGTTTAGCATTTGCAAAATGATACTGAAACCATAGATTGTGGTCTTCCTGTTTAATTTCTAAATGGTAGAGATGTTCCAAGTCAAAGCTGCAATGTTTTGTTTGTGAGACCAATATCCAGCATATCTTCTCATCCCCAGACAATTGAGTTCTGCGTATTCTGCGTATTCGCTGATCTTGCTTGGCAGGCTATGAAAGATGACAAGGTGAAACAGGAAGCAAGAACAGGTATTTGTGATCTAAGTCTATCCCACTACTACATTTCTTCAGAAGCAAACTCAAATATCTGACTGATATTAAGTAAACAATACTATCTTTTCACAATGTGGTAATATTTTTAGTGTGTCATGGGCAGAATATTTGCTTCTGGAATTGGTAACATCTTTATTGTGTACATTCTACTCTAAGCTTCACAGGAAAAAGCAACTATGACTTGAATGACATATCTTGGCCCCAAATGGTCTCTTTATTTGGGAATCACTACTTTGTTTTCAGGGGAAAAATAAATGTCATTTTCATTTCCCATTTTACCAGAAGCCTTTGCTCCTTCCTTTTTGTCTCATTTTTTTAAAAAAAAAGTTTGTCTTTTTTCCACTGAATAAATCTGAAGAAATCATTATCTCTTATTAGTTAAAAATCATTTATAAAATGCAGTTGGGAAAATGAAAGAACTATGAATCAGATATAATTGTAAATCTAATGACATTTGTAGCATGATTGTTTGAGCTGGTTTGATTTCAAGTTTATGTGACGACATGCTTGGATAAGCTGTGCTCATTTTCTTCTTCACATCTCAGCATCGCTTGCAGCTAGCTCTACTTTATTTAAAAGTCCAGCAGATGGGAGGCATTTCAGATGCTGCTGTGGGACTAGGAAAGATTCAAGAGAGCCACAAAATCAATGGACTTGAATTAGACTCAGACTTTCAAGATGCAAGAGGATGATGGGCTAAAGGACAAAAATCCCTCCAAAAGATGTTGTAGTAGGGCCCCGTCTTGAAAGCAGAAAGCAGTCCTTAGCAGATACTAGTATTTCAGCACCAAATTCTTAGATTTCTTGGCCTCCCAAATTGTAGGAAGCAAATTCCTATTGTTTGTAACTTGTTCAGTCTCAAATTCTTGATCAATGAATTTTTCTTGGTCTTCAGTTCATGGTTATTGCCAAAATGTTCAGTCTCTACAGTTCAGTAGGAAAGGGACAAGCCTGAAGCACATTGGGGCTGGATGATTGCACACTCAGAGCTTGTCAAATGAAACTTTTTGTGTGTCCCTGTTGTCACCTTGAGTGGAAGAATCCTGGAAAAGGCCAACGAGTTTCACATTGAGGTCTCAAATGACTTTACAACAGTTTCAACTCACTTCAGTGTAATTTCAGGTAAGTTGTCTTTTTCTGAGAGTCATCTCACTGACTTGGGAAATACAGCAATAATAGTAATTTTTGTTTGTTTTTGTTTTTTGACACAGGGCCTCACTATATAGTCCTGTCTGTCCTCAAACTCACTACATATACCAGGCTGGCCTTGAATGCACAGAGATCTGCCTGCCTTTGCCTCCCAAGTAATGCATATGCCACCAAACCTGGCTTATTTTTTTAATTACAATAATACTTATTTTACACTGTTTTGAGACTTGACTACACTAATACATGTCCAAATTCAGCACAATGGTTCAGAGAAAAAAACGTTATAGAACATGATATTGTAAAATAAAATCACTAAAAGATCTCTTATTTCTAAATAATTTATGAAACAGCTTAGTCTTTCTTAGGCAAACAAAACCCAGCGAAGAGTTCCCTTAGGTCATGAATCCAATACTTAGAATACATTGTATCAGTGAACGATGCTAAGTGTGACCTCAGGGCCTCCACAGAAACCCTAGGAAAAGCTTTAGAACTGTTGGAAATTTCTAGAAAGACTGATTGATCTATTGAAGATTGGCTTCCTCACCATCAATCTCCTCTTCCTATGACTGGTCAAAGGAGCCTAATATTGTAGGTTTTGTTTATTTACATTTGATTATAGTTTGGATCTTTAATGCTCCTATCAGGCCAATACTCCAGATATGTGTTCACTGACTTGCAGCTATTGGGAGGTGGTTGCCTAAAGGAAGTAAGTTAAATCATCTGCCACATACTCTTGAGGGGGGTTTTGACTACCAGACCCCAGTTCTCTCTAATTGCTTATACTCCTCTCTCCCACTCCCACTTACATGATGCTCTGCCTTGCCATAGGTCCAAGGATAATGGAGCCACCTCACCATGAACTAAAACCATGGCTCAAATCAACCTTTCTTTCTTTTAAGTTGATTTTCACTGTTATTTTGTCACAGTGACCAAAAGCTGATTGCCCTACTCTCCCTCTCATGCAAAAGAAGAGGAGCCGAAAGGGGCAGCAAATGAGAAGAAGAAAAAGAAGGAAGAAAAGGAAGAGGAGAAAAAAGAAGAATGAAAAGGAGGATGGGAAGGGAAAAAAAGAAACCTTAAGTCTGTAAAAAACCAAAATTCTATAAAACCTCAAACGTGTAGTGATCAAAAAAATGGGAATAAAAAGAACATTCATACTAGAAGAATTAAAATAAGAAAAAATACAAATTCTCCTTTAAAGGAGAAAGAAAAGAAGCCCTTGAGTTTTTTAAGTTAAGTAGTAAAAATTGAAAATGTCTATGCTTACAAAACATTGATCAATCATTAGAGACTAGCACTTCCCTGGATTTATGCTGGAGGTTTGTGTATTATATGTATCCAAATAAGATCTAAAAATAGTGTCAGCTTGACACAAAACTAGACATATCTGGGAAGGAGAGGACCTCCATGACCGTGTCTGTAGTCAAGTGGGGCACTTTCTTGATTAAGTATTGATATAGGAGAGCCCAGCTACTGTGCGCAGTGACACTCATGGGCAGGTGGTCCTAGGCTGTATAAGAAAGCAAGCTGGGCGAGCCATGAAGAGCAAGCCAGTAAGCAGCATTCTTCCATGGTCTGTTTCAGTTTCTGATTCCAGATTCCTGCCCTGACTTCCTTTCATGATAGAATTTAAGCTGTAAGATGAAATAAACCCTTTTTTCTCCATAGTGGCCTGTGGTCTTGGTGTTCATCACAATAGAAACCTAAAAAGACAGGCCCTAAATTTCAAGTTCCATCTTTCTCTTTTTAATTAAAATTACGTTCTGCATTGCACATATGGCCTTTTATTTTTCCTCCTCAATCCTTATTAAAGGATTTAATTCTACAAAATAAGTTTTAATTCTACAAAATTGATATTGTGCAAAAAATGGCTTGGAACCAGATGCAGATAGTCAAACAAAAAGCTGGAGTACATGGTCTTCCCAGACACCATTCAGGATGAAGCTGTTCAGGATGAAAGTGATTAAAACAGAGGCCATAAAGAATTGTGAAGTTAAAGAATTACAAGTGTTATCAATTTGGCTGTTAAGATAATTTGCCAACTTGTGAGTCCTTGCAATATGCCAGGCCCTCTGCTGGAAGTGCTTAACAGTGAATCACTTAATCTCCTTAGCCACTCACAATGGTCTTATCATCTCTCACTCTTCCTCCCCACTCTTTTGTGACAGCCCTTATGCTTTCGAGGAGGTGGCATAGGTTTCACTATAGATGAGGGGGGGAGAATGGGAGATGTGAATTGAGAGAGAAGGTAGGGTGGTTGTGGAGAGGTGAGGTGGTGGTGGGGAGGGTTAACCAAAATGAAGGAAGTATGAAACGGCCATATGGAATCTACTATTTTGTAAGCTAATTAAAAATACATTTTTAAAACTTTGAAGGGATATACCCTGCATAAATAGATAGTAGTGCTCCCAGAACCTTTAGGTTATTAAATAAAAATCCTGTTGCCAAATCTTGGATACCTTATGAGGAGTTGGTCAGGGGAGACACCAAAAAGGTCACCCAAAACAATACAAATCACTGCACTGATTTTAGTTGCCACCAGCGCTCCAGTGAGACCCAGCTGCTTAAGACGCTCCTAATGGTTGCATGACGTACAGAAATCAATCTGGAGTCAAAGCCTCCTGCCTCTTGGCTAGCTTTCACAATACCAGAAGATGCTATTCAGCCTGCTGGGGGTTGGGCAAATCATCAGAAACTAAAAGCCCTGTGAGCTACAGTACCAATCTATTAGGGAGTATTGCCCAATGGAGTGCTAGCAGTCTGAGTATTATGAAAGCAACCCACCACTGTCTGGCTGGATTTGAGACCTACTCCACAGGAGAGAGTTTATGGCTGGTACTATAAAGCTGGTCAAAAGCCATATGGTCATAGACCTAGGGGAAGGCATACTACAAGTGTTTGCTATGTGAACAAGTTTGCTATGTCAAACTTCCTTCTAAATATTTATACCCATAGATTAATGCTGCACCCAGCCTTGGTCACAAAAGCTTCTGCTTGAAGTGGGCAGTGATAAATGAAGAGGCTCCTAATTGGTGAAAGTGCTTAGAGTAAGTAACTGTTGAGTGTTCAGCCTTGAATGGAAAGAGATTTGAGGAAGAGCTTAGAGCTAGAGAGAACAGCAGAAAGACCAAACATGAAAACCACCATTTTCTAAGGTTTTTGAGGACATGAAGCTGACAACCATTATGAGGAGAGTGTGCAGGGTAAGTCAGATTTCAGTTATTGTGAAGGAACAAGAATGAGTTGAAAAGGGGATTAAAGGAAGAGGCAAGGAAAAGAGCAGAGACAGAACAACTGGTCAGTGTGGAAATTTGTTGGCAGTTAAGAAGGCTGCTGGGCATCCATTAATGATCTGGGGTGGTGGTTCTCAACCTATTGGATGAATGACCCTATCACAGGGTTCACCCAAGACCATCAAAAACACAGATATTTAAATTACGATTCATAACAGTAGCAATATTACAGTTGTGATGTAGCAACAAAAATAATTTTATAGTTGAGGGTCACCAAAAAATGAGGAACAATATTAAAGGGTCAAAGCATTAGGAAGGTGGAGAACCACTGATCTGGAATGACAACTTCAATATATGTTAACTCACATCTAGAAAACAGTTAGAAAACATGGTGACAAGGCTTCTCTAGCCCTGAGTAGCAGACCCTTGTCTTATCTCATTTTCCTCCTTCATACCTTCAGCAAAGTGGCAGATAGTGTGATCAGACAGTAACCCTCCTCTCTACAACACAGGCACTGTGTGTTTGTGATTGCTTTAAAAAACCCTTTGCATTGCCGGGCATTGGTGGCACACGCCTTTAATCCCAGCACTCGGGAGGCAGAGGCAGGAGGATCTCTGAGAGTTCGAGGCCAGCTTGGTCTCCAGAGTGAGTGCCAGGATAGGCTCCAAAGCTACACAGAGAAACCAAAATAAAATAAAATAAAATAAAATAAAATAAAATAAAATAAAACCCTTTGCATCTACCCAATCTGTACATTTCAACCAGATTTCAACCAGATTTTTAAGCATGGCATGGAAAACTAAGGACACAGACAGGATCTGGTTTGCCTACTTCAAATGTGAATTGAGAAAAATGACCCTCCTCATCATGACTTTGCATTCTAATTGCCACGAAACCAACCCCATTTCCCATTTAAAAAACATTTAATTCATATTTCAGTCCTACTCAGGATAAATATAGAAATCCACTCAAGACAGTACCACAATTTCTACTCATAATTGAATCATCATAAAACAGTTTTCTATTAAATAATAATAAAATCTAAAGTGGCTGCACAAGTTTGCACCCCCACCAGCAGTGGAGGAGTGTTCCACTTTCTCCACATCTTCTCCAACATAAACTGTAATTGGTGTTTTTGATTTTAGACATTCTGACAGGTGCAAGATGGTATCTCAGAGTTGTTTTGATTTGTATTTCCCTGGTGGCTAAAGTTGTTGAGCACTTTCTTAAGTGTCTTTCAGCCATTTTAGTTTCCTCTATTGAAAATTCTCTAGTTCTGTACTCCACTTTTTAATTAGATTGTTTGGTGTTTTGGTGACTAGCTTCTTGAGTTCTTTTGTATATTTTGGAAATCAGCCCTCTGTCAGCTGTGGGGTTGGTGAAGATCTTTTCCCATTCTGTGGGCTGCCATTTTGTCTCGTTAACTGTGCCCTTTCCCTTAAAGAAGCTTCTCAGTTTTAGGAGGTCCCATTTATTAATTGTTGATTTCAATGTCTGTGCTACAGGTGTTATGTTCAGGAAGCTGTCTCTTGTTCCAATTCATTCAAGGATACCTCCCACTTTCTCTTCTAAGAGAGTCAGTGTGGCTAGGTTTATATTGAGGTCTTTGATCCATTTGGACTTAAATTTTGTGCCTGGCAATAGATATGGATCTATCTGTAGCCTTCTACATGCCAGCATCCAGTTATGCCAGCATCATTTGTTGAAGATGCTTTCTTTTTTCCATTGTATAATTTTAGCTTCTTAGTCAAAAATCAGGTGTTCTCAGGTGTGTGGGTTAATAACGGGGTTTTCAATTTTATTCCATTGGTCTACCTGTCTACTTTTGTGCCAAGACCAAACTGTTTTCAAGACTATAGCTCTATAATAGAGCTTGAAGTCAGGGATGGTGATGCTTTCAGAAGTTGATTGTACAGGGTTGCTTTGGCTGTCATGGGTCTTTTGTTTTTCCATATAAAGTTGAGTATTGTTCTTTCAAGGTCTTTGAGGAATTGTGCTGGTATTTTGATGGGATTGCATTGAATCTGGAGATTGCTTTTGTCAAGATTTCTATTTACACTATGCTGATCCTACCTACCCAAGAGCATGGGAGATCTTTCCATTTTCTGGTATCTTCTTTAATTTGTTTCTCTAAAGTCTCAAAGTTATTGCTATACAGGCATTTTAGTTGTTGGTTAGCATTACCCCAAGATATTTTATGTTGTTTGTAGCTATTGTAAAGGGTGATGTTTCTCTGATTTCTTTCTCAGCCCATTTATCGTCTGTATATAGTAGGATGACTGATTTTGTTTTTAGTTAATCTTGTATCCTGCCACTTTGCCGAAGGTGTTTATCAGCAGTAGGAGTTTTCCGATGCTGGTGGGAGTGCAAACTTATACAGCCATTTTGGAAATCAGTATGGTGGTTCCTCAGGAAATTGGGAATCAGTCTCCCTCAAGATCTAGCAATTCTACTCTTAGGCATATACCCAAAGGATGCATGCACATTCATACAACAAGGACATCTATTCAACCATGTTCATAGCAACCTTATTTATAATAGCTACAACATGGAAGAAACCTAGATGCCCCTCAACTGAGAAATGGATACAGAAAATGTGGCACATTTACACAGTGGAGTATTACTCAGGGTGGTGGGGAATGGAATCTTGAAATTCGCAGGTAAACGGATGGAACTAGAGGAAACCATCCCAAGTGAGGTAACCCAGTCACAAAAAGAAAAACATGGCATGCACTCACTAATATATGGATATTAGACATAGAACAAAGGATTACCAGCCTACAATCCACCCTCCAGAGAAGCTAGGAAACAAAGAGGACCCTAAAAGAGACATACATGGTGCCCTGGAGAAGGGGAAAGGGACAAGATTTCCTGAGCAAATTGGGAGCATGAGGGGAGGGTAGAGGGAGAGAAGGGAGGAAGATGGGGGAAAGATATGTGGGGCCAAGAAGATTGATTCGGGAGAAGAATAGAGGAGAGCAAGAAAAGAGATACCTTAACAGAGGGAGCCATTATAGGTTTAAAGAGAAATCTGGCACTAGGAAATGTCTGGAGATATACTAGGATGACACCAACTATGAATCTAAGCAATAGGGGAAAGGCTATCTTAAATGCCCTTCCCCGATAATGAGATTGATGACTACCTTATATGCCCATCATAGAGCCTTCATCCAGCAGCTGTTGGAAACAGAAGCAGAGACCTACAGCTAAGCACTGACTGAGCCAAACTCTTGGAATCCAGTTGCAGAGAGGGGGGAGTGATGAGCAAAGGGGTCAACACCATGCTGGGGAAACCCACAGAGACAACTGACCTGAACAAGGGGCACTCATCATCCCCAGACTCACAGCTGTGAAACCAGCATAGAACCAGACCAGAGCCCCTGAAAGTGGGTATCAGTTAGGAGGCCTGGACAGTCTATGGGGCCTCTGATATTTGATCATTATTTATCCCTAGTATACTAATGGACTTTGGAAGCCCATTTCCCATAGAGGGATACTTTCTCAGCCTAGACACACTGGAGAGGGCCTAGGTCCTGCCCCAAATGATGTGACAGACTTTGATGACCCCCCCAATAGAAGGCCTCATCCTTTCTATGGAGCAGAAGGGAGATGGGATGGGGTTCGTGGGGGGCATGGGAGAATGGGAGGGAGAGTGAACTGGGATTGATATAAAAACTAAGATTGTTTCTAATGTAAAATTTTAAAAGGAAAAAATAATAAAATCCATGCTAGAGTTGTTTTAAAAAAATCTCTGGCTGCCTCCATTTTGAAGGCTCCAAGAAGACAGTGCAGTGTCAGAAGGATGAATACATGGAGATTATTTGGATGAGAATTGGGGAAGAACAGGAATCAATGGTGGCAATACTCTGGGCATGTCTTTCCCATGGATGATTCTAGAGTTTGTCACACATGCCTAATCCTCAGTAGGCCATCTTTAAATAGATAACTTTTCCTCACTCTGCTAATAAGCACAAAGGGTATCTCTAGAGGACAGAGGTGAGGAACCAAAAAACATCCTATTCCCTTGTCTGTGACACAGCAGTTTAATGAGTGCTTCTAATTTGTGTTTGATATTGGAGGTGGGAGAAAAAGGTAGAGGGCAAAGGAAAAGTACATCGGATTAAATATGCATGCTGAATGAAAGTATTTACTGCACTCCAGACACCGCGAAATGTAGGAAAGTGAACATTTAGAATCAGGTGAATACAGAAATAAAGCAAATGAGGCCTTTTCAGTGTTAGAGCTGGTCACTTGCATACCCGTACGAAGAAAATGAATTTAGGATAACCTTTCAACCACTTCGAAGTAGTGTTTGCTACAAAGCACCCCATAAACTCAGTTGGCCATGTTCATCCTCCACATCCTACATTCAAAACTGTGCTACAGTGATGATTGGAAACAAAGAGTTAATTTGGTTAGAATGTTAAAGTTGGTAGTAACTTCCTATGATAATCTGGCAAGGTACATAGTGGGTATGGACAGAGGAAAGTCAAAGTAGAGCTTGTTGCTCAGGCGACCTGCCACTGGTACCCGTCAGTGGCCCTTGGCTGTTTGGTGATAACTAAGGAAAAGGAAAAGTTTCATCCATGTACTTGATGAAGTAGAATAGGAGAAGTGAGGTTGGGCAGTCTGGAAAGTGATGATTTTGGGTCGAACTCTAGATGCCATGAGAAAGAGAGCAAGAAAGAGTGAGCAGTGGGGAGAGGAAAGCCAAGAGACAGTGTGGAATGGATCAAGGCCTCATGTGTGGAGCCAGGAGGAGGTCCAGTGAACATCACACAATGTGAGCCCACCATCTGCTCACTTTTCTCCCTCCCTCATATGATTTGAAGGTTTGTTTTGGTAACACATCCGAAGCAGATACCTCTTCTTCATAATTTTCCATTCTATTCATAGAAAAGCATCCAATCATACCTTGAAAGTATTTAACAAATATTACTTTGACAATAAAGAATGAGAAAGAGATCATTTAAACAAGGAAGCAATTCAGACGTCAACGGGCATGTCCATAGAGTGGTCTCAAGGCACACCAGTCACCATGCCAGTGCCTTCTTCTTCAAGACGTTGCCCTATACCTCTCAGTGGGTGAGCCTCTCAGCAGGAAAAACTTGATTTTGAGGATTAACAATATTTATTTTTTCTGTACATATCTATATAAGCAATGAGTACTTTATCAATTGTCTAAGCAAGGAAATGATCTGGTATAGTGTAAGGCAGAGAAGCTAACATATAGTATATGGAGATGTGATGGGAATTTTCCATCTCTGATTTGAGCTTAGACTCTAAACTCCATCTTAGAGCCCGTGCTGAATCCCCACATGTACCACACCCTGCCTAACCTTTCCCTTATTAACATAGCAATATCCCTGGAGTAGACATGGGCTCTTACTCACAGGAACCACTTGCTCCCTGCTTGGATCTTGTCAGTTCCTTCCTGGCACTTAGTTGGTGAGTTATTACTAATTAGTCATAGAATTTCATTTCTGGAAAAATAAAATCAGAGACTCTGAAACTTGACCTTGGATTTTATAATGCTACAAAAGGCATTGCCGAGACAATGGGCAAGAAGTATTAGATTGTGGAAGAGATCTGATGATTTTTTTTTCCTCATTGAAAATGGCACTGGCTCTATGTAAGAAAGTTCTTCACTTTTAGAAACAGACATTTAAGTATTTAGGGGTAAAGGAATATGATGACTGTAACTATCTCCTTAAGGATTGTTAGAAAATATGCACATGAATATAAGGCACACACATAAGCCTTGGCACCTGGGTACTCTGTATAAACATATGCAAATATTCTCTGTACTATTCTTATAACTTTTGTAGTAAATATAAAATTACTAGAAAAGAAAAAATGAAGTAGGAGCTCTTTTGGATTGAGAACACAAGTCTTCAAGGTCCCCAGTTATACTGGTTAGTTTTATGTCAATCTGACACAAGCTAGAGTACTTGGAACGATGGACTCTCACCTGAGAAAATGCCTCCATAAGACTGGTCTGTAGGCAAGTCTATAGGACATTTTGTTAATTAGTGATTGATGTGGGAGGGCTTGGCCCATTCTGTGTGTGGTGCCAACCCTTAGCTGGTGATCCTGAGTATTATAAGAAAGCATGCTGATTAAACTAGGAAGTAGAAAACCCCTCCTGCTTTGGGTTCCTTCACTGTTTTAGTTCCTGTCCTGATCTTCCTGACTGATGGATTGTGCTATGGAATTGTAAGATGAACCAAACCCTTCCCTTCCCTGGTTGTTTTGGTCATGGTGTTTTATCACAGTAACAAGAATCCTAACAAATATACCACGTCACTAATTTCTTAGTCTCAGTAGGTCATGAAATTTTTCAGTGGCCCTTCTTAGCCTTGGATATTATCCCAGTGGGCTGAGGTAAGAGGACCATAAGTTCCAGACCAGCCTGATGGTAACCAATAGCATTCCTCTGCAGCCTCTGCTTAAGTTCCTGCCTCCAGGTTCCTGACTTGAGTTCCTGCCCTGCCTGGCCCCTTTGATGATGGACTTGATGGTGAAATATAAACCCTTGCCTCCCCAAGTTGCTTTTGGTCATGGTGTGTTATTGCAGTAATAGAAACCCAACTAAAACACCACGTCAAAGATACTATAAAGAGTGTTGCAGGTCAGTAAATGATCTAATTAATTCATGTGCCCTGATAATTTCCCAATCAATTTCTTGACACTGTAGAATATTCATTTTGAATAATAACATCATCTCTATCAGTGCTAAATCTTCTATAGTGGGGTTATCAGAGGTCACCTCCATTAAGAAAAGATGTAACATGAATAATAAAAACCCAGCGATAGATATTGGAGTTCAAGCTGAAGATCATAGAAGCAAAGCAGCCAAACTGCCAGAGAAGCCCTACCTCTACCAAGACTTCGGAAATCCTGTCCTCAATGTGGCTGGAAACTAATTGCCTCAGACTTAATGCTAGCTCTGAGACCCTGCTCCTGTCTTACATACATCTCTAGTGTTGGGATTAAAGGCATGCACCACCGCTCCCCAGCTTCTGTGGCTAACTAGTATGGCTTCAGGATTAAAGGTGTGTGCCACCACTGCCTGGCCTCTATGGCTGTGGCTAGTTTTGCATTCTGATCTCCAGGCAACCTTTATTGGATTATAAGCAATATATCACCACAAAAAGATCAGACATTTTAAGGCACGGTTAAGTTCGTAACAGGGATGGCCAATAGATTATTTCTCAATCAACAGATTATGAAAGTGCAACTTCTAGAATGCAGGAGCTACTGAAACGTGTCTGATTATCAAAGTGGATCTTTTAATTTGAAAGGTAGAACCCTCTAGAAGTGATGACCTGGATCACAATATCTACTATTGTGTATTTGCTGTGCTATCTGCTCTTCCAGTGTGACCTTGAATTGGTGCTTCCTTGAAACTGATCTCATAGTCTCATTAGGTTTCTTTTTGCACATCTAAGTCCACCCCCAAATGACAAACAGCATAACCACGTGATTTGAAAGCTAAATGACAAAATGAAGCTCCACCACCACATGTAAGTCAAGGAAACCTACAGATGCAGAATCCTGATTACAAAGTTTTGGAGATCAAATTTCAATCCAGGTATCAAATTTGATAGTTACTTCTACATCAGTTTTGGCATCAGTTTATTCTGTTTCTCAATTCTCACAATTCAGATTGGGGGGGTTGTAACACAGTAAAGGATGCAAAAGTGTGGGAATAAAATTGTTTTTTCTCACACTTGCATATGAAGTTCTCCTACATGGCAATCTTTCAGAAATCATTCAGCAGAGAGTAAGAAATTATTTTCAAAGTAAACCAGAGCCACAGAGAAGGAATTGAATGTTTGAAATAAAAGCATTTCCCCAAAAATATAACATCGCAGAAAAAACTGACTAATACAGAAAGATTTCTTTATATAAACATGTTAAGGGTCTAGAGTGTACAGACTTCCTTCCTATTGCAAATGTATAAGTATTGCACCTAAGGAATTTCTTTAGGAATATAATGAGAATGGGTAACTTTTAAAGCAAAATCAGCCGATTCTAGCATGATTTGATGGTTCTCTGTATAATATATTATATATATGATATATATATATATATCATATATATTATGTCAGAAATGAATCCCTTCCACACATACAGAAAGGAACAGGGAGAGAGAAGGGAGAGAAGGAGGAGGGAGACTCACCTGCACACAGAATCTTGACATATTTTACTATACTATCTTAGCCCAGGTTTTAATGACTCTTTTGCAGTAAATATAATTTATGGAGTCTTTGGCTGCTGATCTGAATAATGATATCAGATGACAAAGAAGTCCCTTCCTATTGAAGGTAAAGACCCTTTCTGGGTTAGAGGTTCTGACATTCTGCCTTCTTCTCCAGCCAGACAAATGAGGGCTGGAGACAATGTGGAGCTCACTGTAGGAGACTGAAGTTAAAGAGTTGATACAAAGAAGAGAAGTATGCGCTCAGAAAATGGTACAGGAAAACAAGGGGTAAGACTCTATTATGTGCCAGGTAGCACAACAAAAGTTGGTGATGCTTTCTCTAGCCTTTGTTAATTTCATAAACTCTTTAGTAAAAGTGCATACATAACAAGTCTGAATTTTAGAAGCTTTGTGCAAACAGTTTTATTATACAATCAAGCTCATAGACTTTTTAATGAACTCTAAATTATAATATGAAATATTCCAGTTATCTTAAACATACAAACAACACAATTATAATTATTTGATATGTTCTATAGGTGCCTGAGTCCATATATTGAATCCTTCATAAGACCTATATAAAAATTATTTAATGACAATATAAATGAAAGATGGTGCTGTTGTATCATGGAATCTTTTTTGTAACTTGGAGTATACCCTAAATGACAAAAGTACAGTTCAGTAAATATACCAGCCACACACTCATTTACTATCAACTGTTATAGATTGTACATTATTGTATTTGCTACACTCATAATTGGAAGCTCAGTTGGTTTGTTCATACCAGCTTCACCACAAACACATGGGTAAAGCACATTCTCCGTGGGCAGTAAAAATTTTTCAGCTCCATTATAATTCTATGAGACATGATCATATATATAGTCTATTGTTGTTACATGGCATTATATGGCATATGTCTCTCTCTACATGTATGTATATATTATATGTATATACATGTAATCAAAACAGTAATTTCTCACAAAGCTCTTTGCTAATGACTATTTAAATTCCAGCAATTTTTGAAAGGTTGTTTATGTGTTTGGATATACAGTTTTTTTTGGGCAATTAACTCACAGTGCAATTTTAAGCCATCAGGATAAAAGCAAGTCAACTCACAAATAACTCACTATAGTCATTTCTTCCATCGGGTCCTTCTGTGTATGTGTTTGTCTTATTGGTTGATAAAGTACAGTTGGCCAATAGGAAAGCAAGATAGGTGGGACTAGGAGTCAAGGAGGATTCTGGGAAATGTAGTTAAAATATCCAGGCAGGAAGTGACATAGCAGACAGACTCAGTATATAAGCAGGGACAAGAAGGAAATCATCCTCTTGAGCTTCCTCTTCCTCCTGCTCTGTCTCTGCTCTGGAGCCCCCATGTGAGCCCAGAAGACTGGACAGGACGCCTTCTGCCAGCATCCTCCATAAGATAAGTCTTATGATTATGGATGATAATTAAGACTGAGCTAGCAAGTAAGAAATCCTAGTCAATTGACCAGCAGCATTGTAAACTAATATAAGACTGTGTGTTATTCTAGGGATCCATGTAGAGGCAGGCCTCGGGCAGATGGAGTAAAGACTTATTGTTACATGTCAGCATATTGAAGCAGAGATGCAAGAGTAATGAAGATCATGCTGCATAGTGATATTGAACTTGAGAAAGCACAGTACTTCCTGGATGATTGTTTTGTGGCTACATGAATTAGGTACCTACCACATGGTGGATTGCTGCTTCTATGCACTGAGAACACCAGTCAAAACTCTCATTATACTTTTTATCATAAGCTACTCCAAACCACTGCATTCATACATGTTTAGTCACTTATTCTACAAATATTAGTCAGAATTACTATGATCCAGACTAATGGCTTGCTATGGTGTGGTGCAGATAGGTAGCTGCCACCAAAAAGCATCCCTCTCTTTCTACAGCATTCAAATGTCCTAAGAAAGTATCTACTCACTCAGGAATTGCACTCCCCAGGGTTATGTATGACTGTCCTCTGAGGCAGGAAATAAACATTTTGGAAGTTCTGCTGTGCCCCCATTGGAAAAGGATTATTCCAGCAGATCTGGTTGATGGTTTATATTCCCTTATACAAGTATGGCAAGAGCCATAAAATCCTAATCTGAGTATTTAGATATTTTGTTCTACCTGTTGCATTTGACCCTGCCTTAATTGCCTCAGACTTCAGAGAGGAGTTAGAGTATTTAAGCCAGGGACACTCGTAGAATGGGGCTCCATTTATGTGGCTATAGGAAATCCCGCATTCCTGCTGCATAAAGAATTTCCAGTTTGGCTTTTTGGAGGACATTTTTTGACACTCCATGCCACATCCATAACCCCTCACTTAAGCTCTGTAATTAAGCTAATAAAGACATGAGCTGTGGTGCAATCATGACTCAGTTTGTTGTTGGGACCTTGAGAAGAGGGGTAGACACTGTCTATGCCACCATATTTTAGGAATTTTAGATTCACCAATTCACCTTGTAACTTAGGCGGGGCCACCTGAGTAGTTCTTATTATCAGAACACAATTGACAGCTACGTGTGCCATTCTGGGTTTAGGGTGATATCAGTGGGTGCCTTCTGTCTTTTCTCCTGCCCGTTGACAGTAGGGGGTTTGGGAGTCTATTGGAATAGAAGAGCCACAAAGTCTTAAGCATCAGGATTGATCAACCATGTAGAAAAAAGCCACTTGTCAACCAGGAGAACATCAGGAAGTTTAAGTCTGTGGAGAAGACAAAGGCAGAAGGAAGAGTCACGCAGTGTATTCCTAAAAGACACATATCAGGGATACAAAATATCATAATTTTATAATATCATCAACATATCACAAATATATGTGTATATGTACATATATACACATATGTGTGTATGTATATATACTAAAATATATTTTATATTATAGTCCTCTAATATTTTATACTATATATTTTAGCATATATATATATATATATATATATATATATATATAAACTTTGAGTGTGTTGTATCTCCCTTAATTTAGAATTCTGTGATGCTCCTGCAACTGAAGGCATATGTGTGCAGATTTTTATATGGAAATATTTTTCTAGTTTCTACAGCATACATATGATTCTAAATTAAAAAATCAAATGAATTAGTATCTAGAAACATTTGATATGAAATGAAATGAAAAGAGAAAAAAGCACAATACTCTCCTAATTATTAAAAAACATTAATAAAGTGCTGAATTTTAAATCATCTGGTAATTGAGGATGAATAGGTTTTAAGAAAGGCATCCCAAAGGTCATTCAATGAACTCAAAAACCCTTCCAGTGATTATTCCATTAGCACAGGCAATGTATCCTGAGAGGCCAGATTTTGTTTTCCATAACAGATTAGAAAAGGAAGAATTGAGTTAGGAAAATGAAGTGCTACATTCAGAGTTTGTGGAGGAATCCCAAGGACCTCTTGAGACACTTTGCCCACTCTTAATCATCTGAGTATTCCCTTAAAATTGAAATGTGTTCCAAGAGAGCCCTTATCCTCAGAATTGAAATTCCTTCTGTGTGTCAGGGCCCAGTGTTTGCAGTGATTATCTTAATAGGGAGTCCTTTCAGATCAGCTACAGTCTATAACTTTGCTTTCCTTTTTAAAAGGGCCAGCATCTCTCCTCAACCCCAAACTGCAAACCACTTAGACAGAGGCACAATGTTTTCTAACTCTCTTGATTTTATCTTCCACCACATTTCAGGTCCACATTTTCAACTGCAATTTGAGCACAGGAAAAAGCAGTTTTCACACATGATCTTTTGAGTGTCACTTGCTGTATTTCACCTTCCTATTAGAAACTGAGACATCATTTGCAAGATTTTCCTAAACAGGGGATTCGCTTTTTTTTATCCCACAGAAGCGAATCTGTTACTAAATTTATCCAAAGATATCTAATGCCTAAATAACATTGGCATTTTAGAAACAAAGCCACAGCAACATCGGAGTCGTTTTTTGTAAGAGCAAAGTGGGTTCAGTGGAGATTGGCTCATTGTGATGGTTGTGTACAAGTTTTGAACATCTCCTTGAATAATTCACATCTGCAACTTAGAATTCTCCTCATGTCTCCAAGGCAAACTAAATGATTACCTTAAATTTTGGTGTACACAGATCCAAACACAGGAGCTGGGTGGTTGTGATGGCTAGAGGCGATTAAGTGATGGGTGCTGTCTGAGCTGATCAAAGGTAGAGTGTGTTCTGATACCTCATGCTTCTTGCATATGGGAAGAATTCCCTATTTATGCTGGAGCTGAAACTGGCTTCCATCCCCCACTTTGTGACCAGCTGCTTACTCCAACAGCATTTCTTCATCTTTCAAAGAACAGAATCTTGTTTGTTTGTTTATTTGTTTGTTTTTAGTTTGATATATCATCAACCAAAGACTCTTTTTTTTAAAATTATCTTTCCTAGTATGTGATGTCATACCATGGCTCAGTTTGGACAATGAGGTATCAGAGAGTATGATGGCATTCCCATTGAGACCAGTAAAAAAAATAAAAAATAAAAATAAAAAAGCCAAATAAATGCACAAAATAAGCAAATGTCATGCGTACTTAAAACCATTAAAGACTTCCAAAGCAGCTAGAAATAGAGGCACTTAGTGTTCAGGGGCTACATCTAATAGACTGAGTAGCAGATAAACAACAGAAGTTCATCTCTCAGTTCTTCAGGCTGGGAAGCCTAAGCTCCAGGTATCATACAATGAGAGTTCATTTCCTGATTCACAGAAGTGTTCCATTTTCCCTGTGTCCTGATATGACTAAAAGGATATTAATGCCTTTGGCTAGGGATCTGCTCTCCTAACCTAATCACCTCCCATGGTCGTTTGAGTGGTAAGTGTCCCTCATTGTCTTGGGCATTTTAATACTTGGTCCCCAGTTGGGAGAACTGTTTGGGCAGGTTTAGGAGGTATGTAGCCTTGCTAGAGGAAGTACATCATTGGGGGCAGGCTTTGAGAGTTTAAGATTTGAGCCATTTGTAGTTCAGTCTTTCTGCTTCATGCTTGTGGTTCAAGATGTGAAGAATAAACTTGTCTTCTGTTTCAGCAACCATGACTGCTGCTTGATGCCATGCTTCTTTGCCATGATGGACTCATATCTGGTGTCATTAGCCAAATAAACCCTTCCTTCTTTAAGTTGTCCTGGCCATGGTTTTTCTTTATTGTAGCAATAGAAAAGTAGCAAATACATGTCTTAAAGGCACCACCTCCAATGAATTTAAATTGGGTGGTTAAGTTTCAACATATTAATTGGAGAGGAGGGTCATGGAGATAAAACACATAAGCATTCAGACCATAACATTTTGGGAAGGGAAAAGGAGTGAGGTGATAAGGTTTCCTTTTTTCCATTCCAGAGCTGACTCTAGAGCAGTGGTTTATAATCTGTGGGTTGCAACCTATTTGGGGGGTCACATATCAGATATTCTGCATGTCAGATATTTACATTACAATTCATAACAGTAGCAAAATTACAGTTATGAAGTATCAATGGAAATAATTTTAAGGTTGGGAGTCACCATAACATAAGGAACTATATTAAACTGTTTCAGTTTTGGAAGGTTGGAACTTCCAAACACTGGAGTTCCTGTTCTTTTTGTCTTATTGTGTTGGTGTTGCTGATGAATCTACCCTCCTTTATAATATGTATTTATCATCTATTTATCTACCTACCAATCCACTTATCTCAAAAACATTCAAGCCACATCAAGCCACAGAGTAAAAGGTTTAAGCAATGGCGTACTGGATCATGGGAATTTTTCCTTGTCCATCACCAGAAAACCAGCATAACATGAAAAATTGACTCCCCCCTTTTTAATCAGCTTCAAAGGTTACTCCAATCTTACTAATTTCCAGTGCCAGGCCATTAAGCAAATATTTCTCCAAGAGGTGGTGAACACTGCAACTGTTCAATTGTTTGCTACAAAATGGTGTTTCTAAAAGGCCAGATCAGTAAGTGCTATTCCTTGTAGATTCTTTACTCCAGAGACTTGGGGGCATAGGAGGGTACAACGTAAGAGGAGGTAGTACATCGTGGAAAACGAAAATAGGGATGAGGACCAAATCGTTTTACAGATAGCTGAACTTGTTCCCTTGCTGACTCACCTCACAACTGTGGGTTGAAAACGCTCAGAAAATCAGAGTTCCATTTTCAAAAAGAATTCATGCTATTGGAATTATTTGTAAAATTTTGATGTAATCACATAACAGGCAGAGAGTTTGGTCCTTGGTATTTCTTTCCTTCCTCTATGCAATAGAGCTCAGTGGGGTTCACACAGTTCTTCACCCACTTCAGGACCATGAGCTGAACAACTGTATTCAGACACCACATCTGTCCCTACTCCTCCCAGACTTGCTTCTGCTTACCAGGTACCTGTGGCGCTGACCACGCCCGTTTGGGCGTGGCCACAGGTGCCTACAGGGTGGGCTTGTGGGATTTAGGCCTCAGGACAGGCAAGATCGCTCTCTCGGGGTTCCGGTGGGATCTTGGAGGGCAGCTGAGATTGGATGCTTCCAGCGCTGTCCCTGGGTTATCGGTTTCTCATGTAAGTGATTTCTCCCCAATAAAATTAACGTACGTCACCCTTATCCCATGTATGGTAATCTTATACCAACATAAATGTGTTAAATCCATACCCAAAAGAAATGATTTTGAAATGGGAGAACAATAGAGCAAGGTGTGTGGCATATGTGTGATTGATGGTGTATGGCTCTCCCTTGAGAATGTAAGCTTAGTATACATACAGAGGCTTATTTGGGGGGCAGGGGCGGTAGAGGTGGGGAATCTAGCAGAGATTTGATGTCTTTATGGAACTGAAGTTTCAGAATTACAGATCTCTTAGATTAAGACTCTGATGTCAAGGACAAAGAACTATCTAATACCATTTGACTAGATTTTCCTTTAACCATTTATCAAATTCTGAAACTACACAGAGCAAGAAGGTAAAACAGCTAACAGAAAGCCTTTGAGAAGCAAAACAGAGATTTCAACTAAGAAGCAAGAGTTCAAAACTTTGCTGACAAAGGGCCCAGAGAACCCACTGTCCTCACATTTGGAAGCTGCTGTATTGGTACACCTCAGCATCCAAGGAGAATTGAAGTATGCACAGACTCAGGTGTAGGTCTAAACTTAAACAGACATGTACCTAAATAGAGTAAGACAACCACAGCCATTGTTTCTGTATAAGAAAATGGTCAAAGAGACAAAACATTTATAGATTTTGGCGATAATTAAATCACAATAACATCCAGTCACAATTATTGTACATATGAAAAGATGATACTATATGACATAAAATAAGAGAAAAATTAGATATTACATGTAGGGCTAAATGTGATTCCTGTAATGCAGATAACAAAGATTTTCAATGAACAAGTACTAATACATTATAAAAAAAACAGAGGTAATGATAAAGAATTTCTTCATAGAATTGGAATTTATAAAAGGGATCAAATGAAAATTCTCAGACTAAAAAGCATAACAGCTGAAATTAGTATCTACAGGAGAGCACTAAGGAAAAAATTAGAAAATTTGGAGAAGTCTACTAGATATATATTTTAAACATCTATAATAAATTTAATTTTTACAAAAAGGAAAGAACATGAGGAGATAATGCCCAAGAATTTACAAAATGGATGAAAATAACTACTTACATGGAGCATCTGAAAGGAAAGTATATTACCTTAAAAAGTTTACCCCTAACCCCTTGCCCTTACTGCCTCCTGCTGACAAGGAGTGGACCCTCCCTGAACCTTGTCTAGACAGCACAGCAGAGTTGACTGGTTGGTGGAGCTGTGGGTAAGCCAGCCCGGAAGTCGTAAGCCTGGGAGAGCAGTCCCTACTACTTGTCTGTCATGAGGCCGCATGCCCCTTACCACTCAACCCTCTGCCTGCGACAAATAGACAAGGGAGCCGACCAGACCAGCTGGAGCACTCAGGAAAGTGGGCTCTACAAGAAGAGCTGACCCTATTAACAGGAGTATGGTGAAATGGTCCCAAGAGCTTGAGCATGCGAGATCGGGCCCTGTCCTTCATCTTCCATATGGTGGTGTGGATGGAAGAGAGATGCCCTTTCCCCACCACTCTCTGCCTATCGAAAGTGGGAAAGCTGGACACGAGGTCGTAAAAGCAGGAGAGCTTTCCTGCCCCTCACCAGCTGCAGCTCTCGGGAGAGTGTCCCTTGTACCTTGCCTGGGCAACACAGGAGAGCTGGCCCTGATGGCATAGGTGTGGGAAAACAGACCCTGACAGTGTGAAAGCAGGAAAACTGGCCCTGCCCCTTGCTCATTGCTGCAAGGGGTGAACTAGCCAGGGCAATGGTGGAGAGCTCACCCAGGACAGGGAGAGCTGGCAGGCTGACGAACCCTACAACTATCCAGGCCCAGAACCAGGGTTACGATCCACCCCAATACCTAGCCCATCCACGATCTGCAGGAGCATGCAAAGGGGCTGGTCCTGCAGACCCAAAGCTGTAGGACCTCCAGGACACCTGGCAACAGCAGGATATCCAAGAGGAGTCCCATTGAGGGCCAGCATCGATACTATAGCAGAAACCAGAGGCCTCAAACCAGATCAATGACTCTTTGCAATGAACACTTGGAAGTAAAGATACATGGGCACAGGGTTTACTGCATGACTCACTGTGTAACACCACAGCTTCCGTGACAAGATTTTTCCTTTTTTATTCTTTTCTTTTTATCTCTTAAATTTTATTTTATTATGGGGGTGGTTGCAAGAGCAAAGGGTAGATATGAAGGGATAGGGAAAAGAATGACATTGAGATGCAGGATGCAAATAACACAAAGAATAAAAGGAAGTTAAAAAATTATCTCTAAGAATCAAATATACAGTAATCTCTCAACAGAACTTCTAGAAACCAGAGGATAATAAATGATGGGTTAAAATAATGAAAGAAAACAGCTTTTAATTTAAATAACTACATGCAGTGAATTTATTCTTCAAAATGGGAGGTGAAATAAACATGTTTCAAGCAAAACTGGACTTCTATTGGGTAATCTCCATGGGAGAAATATTAAAGAAAGTTTTTTGAAGAGAAAGGTTTTAAATAGAAAAAAATGTAGAAATAAAAGTAGGATGGTGCAAAAATGGAGTATTGAACATAAAACAGTAATAGCAATGCCTTTTTTGGGTTTTGAATATGTATATAAATGAATACAAAAGTTATCAAATGAGTTTAAAATATCAGAAAAGTGAGAAAAGATAATTCATAGCAGAATGAGATCATGGCTGAAATTTTATGACAACATGGTAAAATAAAAAAATAAAAGTTAACAAATGAAGAAAAATAAATTCAGTTTAACTTTTAAATCAAAGATGATCATAGGACCTGGACACATGGGGTAGGGTCTAGGCCTGGCCCAGGATGATGTGGTAGACTTTGAGGAGCCCCTTTTGAGGGCCTTACCCTGCCTGGGGAGTGGAGGGGGAATGGCTAGGGGCAGGTGGGATGTTGGGGGGGGGAGGGAGAAGGGATTGACATCTGAAGCAAGCTTGTTCCTAATTTGAACTAATAAAATAAAACAAAAACAAAAAACAAACAAACAAACAAAGATGATCATAGGAGAGGAAAAAGAAGGTTAGTGCATCTAAGAAAACTGACCAGTATCACAGAAACACATCATGCATAAACAAAAACCCTGGAAATTTAGGTTTGATTAATGTAAGTGAACTAAAGTTCCTACAAATTTGTCTTAGTCAATCTATGGTTCTGTAGAAAACGAATGTAGATGAGCTGGCTCATAAACAACATTGGTTCAATTCCTGCAGTTCTGCTGGCTGGAAGCCCTGGACAGGGTACCAGCATGGTCAAGTTTGGAAGAGGATGTTATGCTGGGTTAAGACTGTAGTGTATCCTTCTGTGGCAGAGGAGGAGCTAGCTTTCTGCCCTTTTCCTACAAAGGCACTAATTCTGTTGATGAGGGCTCCAGCCTTGTGACCCAGTCACTTTTCAAAAGCCCAACTTCCTTACACCATCGTGTTGAGGCTTACATTCCCATATGTAAGTTTTAGGGGCATGCAAACACTCAGAACGTGACATATTTGCAAAGGTGAAACAAACTGACAATTGTGATAATTGGCAAGTGAGGGGACAGGGAATAGGTAAAAAGAATTCTGTTCTAAAATTGTATTGGAAATATTTCCAGTGGGTATATTTTATTTTCCTCCTGATTGATGGTCTATGTGTTTTGTGCAGAGAGTACACAAGTATGTACATGTACACATGTGTGTGTGTAGAGGCCAGATTTCTACCTTGGATGTCACTCCTTTGGAGCCATCCATCTTGTTTTTTGAGACAAGGTTTTTAACTGCGAGCTGGGACTCACCAATTAGTCCAGGTTGGCTAGCCCGTGAGCCCCATCCTGCTGTATCAATCTTCCCAGCATTGGGATTATTCTTATGTGGATTCTAAAGCTCAAACTCAGATCCTTATGTTTGTGTGGCAAGTACTTTATCCATTAAGCCTCTCCCCAGCTCCTACCTATGAGTTTAAAAGAAGTAAAATAAGACATAATATTTTGAATATTTACTTTTTATTTAACATAATTTCTTTATTGATTGGGATTTCCACATCATGCACCCTGATTCCACTCACCTCCCACCCCTGCTCTTATAGGTAAGTTTTATATAAACAATACATTTCCTTATAAGGTCCTCATACATTTCTTTTTAGTATTATATTTAATATTAGTTATCAAGTGGATTTTTTAAGCCAGGCAAGACTCTGAGTTTTATTCAGTGGATCTCTGGGTCTAGAAGAAGGTGTTAAGCCTCTTGGTGGTGAAGTGTGGCTTGTGCTGGCACCGCAACACACGGTGAGGCAGCAGGAACTTGATCTTGGAATCGTGGAACTGCTTGACAGCTGGCCGTTGGCACTTGCCCGATGCAATCTCTTCCACCTTCATGATGTGGATGCAGTGTGTACGGGCACAGTGCTGGGCACCCATGTCTCGGTAGCACTGTGTGACAGTCAGGTCCCAGTACTCTCGGCACATGTTGTATGTGCCATTTCGGGAGTCATAGTGAAGCCAGATGGCAAAGTTCTTCACCTGCAGTGGGACCTCAGGTCGCACCTCTCCACAATGTACTATCTCCCCGGATGACTTCATCTTCTTCAGCTGGGACCAGAAGCGGGACTTGGCCACCACATGGTTGAGCGCGAAAATGCGCATAAGGTATAGTGGTGGTGTGTGGCACTTCGGGGTGAGCAAGCAGCGCCCCACCACCTTGTACTCCCGAAGCGTGCCTGAGGCCTTCATGGTGGTCCGTCCTTGTTTGCTGCCAGCCACAAAAGGCTCAAGTGGATTTTATTATAGGATAACGAATAGATCTTACTGCTCATTTTGCTTTCTAAAAAGTTATTGGTTATACATACAGGAAGCATAAAATTTATCATGGGTTTTCTTATAGGTAGCTACTTTATTGGACCAAATAGCTTAATTTCATCTTCTAGACAGTAGGTCAAGTTAGCATCTTGGAATACTTAGATAGGCCTCTTTCTTCACGATATGAGGGCATATAATGCAATAGACTTTCCACCTGTGACTATTAATTACATCTAGTCAACCCACGTTATTGATACAGTTTCTATTTTTGCTAGTACAGCTCATTTTCATTGTAGTTCCATATATTCTTTCCTATCTCACACAGATTTTAAATAGACATTATAAAAAGGAAATTTATTAATATGTTACATTTTCAAAATGGTTGTCCTCACAGTGTTATGGCTTAGAGTTGACTGACTGTCCTAGCTATCCAGAAGGAGCCATTGATATCTTAAAGATTTTCACATGAATCTACATATTCTTTCTTCACCCTGATAACAAGACTCATGAGGCTCTCACTCCCAACAAGTGAAGAACAGAGTCCCATGAGAGGACTGTCAGAAAATAGCCTTTACCAAAAGGATCTCAAAGCATTTTCCATCTCACAAATAGTTTTGTTTAAAACAGATTCTGGTGAGAAGCCAAAAAAGTACAAGTAGTGGGGGAACTGTCTGCATTTTGAAATGACAGACTTCCTCCAATTGTAATTAGCATTTAAAAGACTTTCATAACCATTCTATTCAAATATACCACCTTTGTAGCCATAGTAACTCTTTTATATTTAGATTTGATTGCAGCTACACGTCTACTTGAGCCATTCATTTCATCTGCCTCCTACAGTACCTGGTTTCTTTCCCCTTTGTTTTTTCTAATAGAATCCATTTTTTTTTAAAAAATCAGTTCTTCATAAAGGATGGTACAAAAGCAAAACAAGTCATCATGATAAGTGCCCAGACTATAAAAACATCCCCTATACTAACAGGAAAAGTTAGAAGTTGCTGCTCTCTGCAGACATCAGAGAGCAAGTTGTTTCATCCATTTCAAACTCAGTGCCTTTTTCTTCCTGACTGCTTCTGTAATAATACCCACTTTGCTGCCTTAAGTCTTGGAACTCTAAAATTCAAGATTCAGGCCAGAAAGATAGCTTCCTCCAAAAACGACTAGGATCCACATGCTAGAGAAACTTTAAGTGCCTGTTGTATGTCTTTTTATGTATAAAAGAAAATGTCAAACGAGATAGGAGACATAATATAAAATTTGAATTTCTGTCTGTGTCTCCTTTTGTGTCCATGCTTCAACATCTGATTTTTTTATGTTTATAGACTTTTTAAATTTAGAATTAAAAAAAATGTTCTACTTAGAAATTCAGAGCAGAGAAACTTGAGAGTTTATCTTGCTAGAGTCTTTACCTTACAGTGAGAAAACTGAGGCTACAAGGAAATGAGAGACCAGTCCACAGCACACCTCTAGGTAATGGACAGCTGCCTACCCACCAATCCCTGAGGAGTCTGTTTATTCCATGACTTACCCAACAGTCATGGGTAAGTAGGGAAGAAAGGGTGGCATTATAACAAAAGAAAGATTAACAACAGAAAGGCATTAACAAATTTACTAAAAGATTTTAAAAATATTTTTAAGATGTTTATTCATTTCATTTTATGTGTATGAATGTTTTGTTTCCCTGTATGTATGTGCACTGTGTGTGTGTGGCACCAACACAGACCCCCCCACCCCCCCCCAAAAAAAACATATTGAATCCCTTGGAACTGGAGTGACAGGCAGTTATGAACTGCCCTACATGGAAGCTGGAAATCAAACCCAGGCCTCTTCAAGAGCACCAAATACTCTTAACCACTGAGCCACTTCTGTACTCAAAGTTTTATGTTCCATGGGAGCCATCAGCAATGAGGACTAAAAGACCTAGAGAAAACTTCATAGAATTTTAGTGGTTGGGTCAGATAAAGAATGGACAACCAAGTATGTAGAAATTAGACTGGGCAAAGTGGGATGGCCTAAGATAGTGCTCTATCTCAGTATGGCCATAGTCCAAGTCCTAGCCAGAGTCCTGACTTGAGGTAACAGAGTGTCTCCAATAAATAAGGTCCTGTCATTCAAGTCAACAATAAAGTGGGCAGTGGCAGAAGTGCTGGGCAGGACAATGTGCTGTGATGGAAATCAAGAATTTCAGCACATCTTTAAGATGCTGACATGAATTTTAGGTTTAAATGGAGGAGTAGCTGGGACAGAGAGCAGCTCTGCCTAATCTATGGTTTGATTGGTCAGTATCTCAGTCCTACTCCTACAAGGTGAATCCACAAGAACCCTATTGCTTGATGGTTTCCTGTGATAACTCTTTGGGTGGGGGAGGGGGTCATCTAATCATGAGGTAATACATCTGTGAGGCTCTGCTGTCCCAGAAATCCAAGGTGACTGTAGTTTTAAGGCAGGATCTGGAGACCTGCTTTTTCAGGGGGTCTTTACAAGATGTTGCAAAACAAACTATTTCATTTTATTTTATTGAAAAAGGAATATTGTAGAATAATTGGAAAAATAGTGAAGTGTCTCAGCTGTTCTTTGTGATTTTTTGCTTTAGATGGGTATGAAAGAGGTTAGGTGTCTAGCTTTTAGGTAGGATGACTCACCTGCCTATGTTCAGAGTAGAGCAAGACTTTCCCAGAATGAAAGCAATAGATACAAAATAAAGTCAGAGATAGCAGCCTTTTCTCCTGCTTTTAGTTCCCTTATGGGACCCAGAGGAGAATCAGTGCTTTTGGGGAAACAGTTTCTAGGTAGTTGCTGTAAAGCTTGTTTGCCCAGATTCTTCTTCACCTCTCTGTGTAGCTTTACTTCCTAACAGGCAGGAAGCATGGTCTTGCCTGGTGATGGGCTTCAGGGAGAAGGCAGAGTGGGCCTTTCTAATGTTTGTGGATTGCTTTGAAGGATGATTAAAAGAGGTAGAGTGTTGAGGGTGTTAGGCCCTTCCAAACCCTTTTAGTCCACAGTACTCAACATGCTGTGCTATCTTGAAATATCAGGTTCTGAACCACACATCTGTATATTTTTTCATCTTATATTTTATATATATCAAATTTCTAAAAAAATTAATATTCCTTAGTTTGAATTATCCTAATGTATGAGTGATAGCACACATGCTATACCCATTAACCTGGTTTAAAATCCAAGGTCAAATGAAAGTGAGGCAATAATCTTTTTGCTTCACATTTTTGGTAGGAAAATGGTTTCATGACATCTCATTGACCTTCAAAATTCTCTTGGAGCAAAGACCTGCAGACTCAGTCATATATATCTTCAGTCATGAACAGTCTCCTAGAATGTAGGATTTTGCTGTTGTTGTTTGTTTATTTTTAGGTTTTTACTTTATGTGTATGAATGTTTTCTTACATGTGCATATATGCACCACATGTGTGTACAGTACCCACAGAGCCAAGAAGTGTCTCTCAGCTCTCCTGAAATTAAAGTTACAGTTGTGAGCTGCCATGTTGATGCTAGAAACCAAGCCTAGGTCTCTGCAAGAGCAACAAGTGTTGATCACCACTGGGTATTCTCTCCAGTCCCTGGAATATTGTTTTTAAATAAAGTTATTCTGTTTGATACCACTGTTGGGTGGATGAAGATGGTTCTGACCATGCTGTGTCCTTGTCTGATTTTACTGACAACCAAGTGCAAAATACAAGTGTCCTTGCTAAACATACAAGTAAAAAGAGCAAGTCAATATGATGAATGATAGAAGCAATGTATGTCAATAATTTCTATGATAAATAGTGGGACTTCCATGTAAGGCCATTCCATTATTGACATCATTCCATCACATGTTATATTGACAGCTGTCAAGAATAGTCTGCTGCCAAAAAGAATGCTACATCTGTGTCATGTCTTCAATCAATATGTCAAATTAATACATCAGCTTTAACCACTAAAGCATTTGTTTAAAAGTTAAAGAAAATGTCATTTATTTAAAAGAACTCTCCAAACATCTCGGAGTTAATTTACATAATGTATCAATAAAATGTTAATAGAAAAAAGGACAAAAACTACAGTCATTTTATAAGATAAGAAATAATATTTGGTAAAACCAAGCATGCCTTCATGCTAAAAATACTAAGTAACCTAGGAATGGTAAAGAGTTTAGCCAACGTGATAAAGTTCATCTCTGTAACCCTGTAAGCAGCATTGTACCCAACAATGAAAGACTATGTGTTCACCCTGAAATCATGAACAAGGCAGCTCTCACTACTTCTGTTCAGTGTGATGATATATTATTTATGATTTCATAAAGCTTGCCTGAGGGTTCAGAATCCAAAGCTAGCCACAAACCATAGAGGTCAGGCAATGGTGATACACATCTTTAATCCCAGCAGCCATACTAGCTAGCCTTAGAGTTAGGCAGTGGTGGCACACACCTTTAATCCCAGGACCCAGAAGACAGGCAGATACATCTCTGTTAGTTCAAGGCCACGAAAATGATCCATTCCTAAAGAGAAACAGCTCACACTTGGGATCTCAGCACTTGGGATCACACACCATTAATTCCAGCACTAGGGAGGTATAAAAAGAAGCAAAGGGTCTCATGTGAGATTCAGTTTATAGACAGGGAGAGTTATTGTCTCTGAGGATTTGTAGGGAGAGCACTGCACTCTGAGAATTCCTGGAGCCAGGATCACCCTTTCAGTCTGAGGCAGAGGTAAGAGCTAGTATCTGACCATCAACTTGAACCCCAATATCTATCTCTGGGTTTTTATTTTTCATGTTACAGTTCAGCATTGCAGTAGAAATTCTAATCACATCAATTAGGAAGTTAAATTAAAATTCTTCTGAGTGGAAACAAAGAATTAACTTACCTGTTACAAATGATGATATTAAATGTTGGAAATCCTAGAAAATCCTCTAAAAATCTATTAGAATGAATACATGGATTCAATAAGAAATAATAAAATAATGCATATGTACTTTAATTATTATATTGTATATATTATAATATATTTATTACCTTATATATGTATGTAATCAATGTATCTCTACATACAATGAACAGTTCAAAGCTGAAAATAAGAAAACAATTTCATTTGCAATTGTATTGAACAGAATAAACTACTTGGAATTAAATGCAATTAAAGAGACACAAAATGTGTACTCTGAAAATCTATATGACATTGTTGAAGAAATTAGAGAAGGCCTGTTACGATAAATCTTTCTGCCAAAAGCCGCTGAGCCCCACTGCCACATGTGCGCTTTATGTCAGCAGCCGGCCCGAGTTAGGCCCAAATGAATACACAGAAACTTGTATTACGTTCAAAGCTGCTTGGCCAATGACTAGGACTTCTCATCTGCTAGCTCAGTCTTAATTATCATAAACCTATATATTTTATAAGACTTATCTTATCGGACGCCTTTATGGCATCCCTCCTTGCTAGTGGCTCACATCCTGCCGCTGAGGGAGGAAGGGGAAAAAAGGAACGTTTCCTGTTTCTCCTTCTTTAAATATGAGTCTCCTTGCTATGTCACATCCTGCCTGGATCACCACTTCTCTACTACCCAGAATCCTCTTTGACTCCTAGTCCTGTCTAACTTGTCTCATTGGCCAAACAGTATTTTATTTAAAAATCAATAAGATAAACATACACAGAAGTACTTTCCCCATCAAAGGCCTAAGAAAATTGAAAGAATTCTAATCTGAGAAGTGAAAGATTTGCATTGTTAAGGCAGCAGTTCTCCATAAATCAATCTACCATTTCAATATAATCCCTATGAAATTTCTAGCTGTCTACTTGGCAGAAGTCAACAAGCTGGTTTTAGGATTCACATGAAATGTAAGAGAGCCAAGATGGAGGATACAGGATGAATAGAGAAAGCTATGGGAGGAGTCACAATCACTTATTTCACTTCAGGTTTTTCAAACCAGTTTATTGTCAACATTATTTCTTCTTTAATAAACCTAATTTCTTCATTAAAACAACAAAAATTGCTCATTTTTCAAAGATGATATGAATTATATCTCAAAAAAGATATTTTGATGTTCAATTTTCAGAATTTTTTTCAAATATGCAACTACCGTATTTTAAGATTTCTAATAATGGCATACTTCCCAGCTGCTTTTCAGCTTCAATAATATAAACACCCAATAGACTATGCAGTGTTTCTTTAATTTTTAGAATTCTGTCTCTCATGTCTTTAGAAATATTTGCTTACTGCCTCATTTATTTAATGAATAAATGTAAACTCATGTAAAGTAAATGTAAAGTTTGTTGATTTATTGCATAACCTAGAAGAGATCAATTGTGCTGATTTAAGACAGTGCCAAATTAAAATAGGCAGGATTTTTTAAAACTATAGTTAAAGTCCCAGATGTTCTTTGTAAAACAACATTATCACATCTATATGAAGATCAAAAGGTTTTTATGTCAATATATTTTACTGAAACAATTTTTCTCAAACATCACCTACAAAGACTTACAGTTTTAGAGCCACAGTGATGTTAGTTTCCCAAGATTAAAGAGAAAACAAACTTGCAACTCCTTTCAAGATATTGAATTTTTCATTTAAAGGAATTTATTTCACATACTTACCCAGCACAGTTGAAACTTCATCAATAATTCTTGGAGTGTTACTATCTTGAGTCATTCTTTTCCAAGGAGCATTCTTATTTCAGAAAATACTTCTCTAACAAACCAAGTTTATAGGTAGAGTTCTGTGTCTGTGTCTGTGTCAGCATCGTTCACTTGTTAAGGTTTCACTAAATATCCATACTCCAACTGTGCACTGTTTTAAGGACTTTCAATTACTTTGTTTTTTCAAACCATCCAATGTTTCTATTTCATTCAGGTGTGTGTGTGTGTGTGTGTGTGTGTGTGGTGTATGCCTATGTAGACTGTGTAGCTATGGCCATCCACAGAGCATGTGTTGTGTAGTCCTGAGGTAAATATCAGGTATTTTCCTCAGTCATTGTCTTCATTTTTTGACAGAATCTGTCACAACACCTGGAGCTCTTCATTTAAGCTGGCCAGTGAATTCTCTGGCCAGTCCACCATGGTTGAGGTTACAGATGTATGCTCCCTTTCAACAGGGTGCTATAAATCCTAAGCCAGGACCTCAGGCTTATACAACAAGCACTCTACTCGTGGAGGCACTTCCTCAACCTGATTTCACTCATTCTTAATGTTTGTAAAATGTTTTCTTCACCAGTGACTTCTAAGTTCCTTTAGTTAAGTCATCATAAGATTTTGAAGGACATATTTCTAATATAATATTAGTTCAATATTTAACTTCTAATTATTTAATTCTGTATTACTTTTTTGTTATTTTTCTCACAGATCTGAATGACTCCTGTGTACTACATATAGTTTATCACAATTGATCTCTTCTAGGTTATGCAATAAATCAACAAACTTTACATTTACTTTACATGAGTTTACATTTATTCATTAAATAAATGAGATACTGAAAAGCCCCTCCTAACTTTGTGATCCCTCCTTTCTGGCTATCAGTATGCACTAATGTGGTGTAAATTCTGATTTTCAGAAACAGTAGAAGGTGTCCTCATGAAAGAATTACAACACAGTCATTCAAAATCATATGAAAACTAAAATTCAGACTATTTAAATACAGTAACAACTAAGATTCAACTGATTTTCCCAAAGTGCAGAGAGTTTGTCAAGAATTCATTGTACATCTACCCTGAGTACTGGATTGTCCACCTGGCCCCAGAGTTACAAGTCTTAGATGTGGCATGAAAGGAGACTTATTTATCAGGGCAGGTTAAATGGCCTACATCGTTTCTCTTGAACCAGTAACTCATGATACTTATAAAATAACCTAAATGCTTTTCTCTTGTTGTTATAATAAATCTTCCATGTAGTACAGAAGTATCTCAATGTTTGAACAAGAAATACAGCCATAAACTATTGACCCTAAGTCTGTATGAATTGCTCCTTAAAGAGGATAAGAGACCTATTATTAATAAAATACTATTGTGCTCTGGTATGAATTTGGTCTGTGGACAACTGACAAGAAAGGGGAATACTTAAAGAAAGATGATGGCTCTTCCTCGGTACTTTTGTTAAAGATTTTCATCAAGATAAAGCTAGCAGTACATTGCCTTTCCCTGTAGATTAATGGTCACGCAGCCTGACTGGTGGTAAGAGAAACAGATCAATGTATGGAAGTACACTAGTAGGGAAGGTTCATCCTTCCCATCCATGTATGAGAAAAACATACATGCGTGAGTTCCTTGATAGTTTGTTCCAAGGAGCAAAAATAAACCTCAAAGTAGGCAAAAAGTCTTCTTCCCACGCCATTATGTGTAGAGTAATGTCCATTCATGCAGTTTTATAATAATAATATAAAATAGAGTGGTGAAAGGATTGTCAAATGAATTATGACCCACACATGATGTACAGACAAAACAGCCAAAAATAAAAAGCAAAAATCTCCCAGTCTCTAACGGCCTGACTGCTTCATTGTCCCTACAAACATCTAGAGTCTAACTCCTAATGACATCCCAAATGGCCAGTCACTAGAGACAGCTGCTAGTATACATGTTACTACTTAAAAAATTAGCAAGCAGCAAATCTGTGGCTACAGAAATAAGAGTCCACACCTACAGCACATGAGAACAAACCAAATAACACCCTCTCAACCGTGTATGTCTCCCACTTCCTTCTCTTGTAGCATACATGATGGGACTGCACCAAAGTATATCTGACAAACTTTCTACTTCTCTCTTTTCTGTTGATGCTTCATCTATGCCTGGCACACAAGTGGCAGTACTATGAAGCCCTTTGAACAAGGTAGTCAGTCATTCAGTAATAGGAGAACAAGTGCATGTTTTCTTCATTCATTTCACTGAAATGCCTCCTATGCAAAAGTATAAGAAAATCCTATTATGAAGATAATTCCATAGAAAACTAAACCAAAAATTGTTCTATCCAAAATTAAAACTGAAGGTTTTTTTTAACAAAATATAATGATATTTTGGACAAATGAAGAGAAAATTCAAGAAATAAATAATAGATGACATTCTTAATCTCTGTAACACTAGCAAAAGTAAGTTGTAATGATGAGAAATCTACTGTCCTTCTTGGAAAAATAACTGAAGACTTCAATGGCTAAGAGTTGGGAGAAGAGATACCTTAGGACCTCAGTGGCCAACAGTGGAAAGAAGACACAAGCTGGTACAAGCTTGTTTCTTGGACATTATCAGGGCTGGAACTATCAGAATGTGAGCAACCTTACTTTCTTCAAACCTGGCCTGAAATTCCACATGCAATAAGTTAAATAATATCCCTTTATTTTAAATCTGTGTCCCCTGACACCTCCAAATATAATCCTTTTAAGATTTTTTTTTTTGCAAATATGTTTTTGCAAATAAAATTAGTTAAGGATCATTCCATATTTAGAGCAGACTCTAAATCCAAATATTGATGTCTGAAAGAAGATATGAGACTAGAAAGACATACAGAGAAGAGCAAGAGGAGGGAGTCAGGACTGGCAGGATTCAGTTGCAAAGAATGACAAGGATTGATGGAAGCTGCCAGAGGCCAGGAAAAGGCAATCAGGCAAATCTCTCCCTGGAGCCAGGATCATGTCAATACTGTGATTTCAAACTTCTCACCTCCAGAACTGTGAGAGAAGACATTTCATTGGTTTAAGGCACCATTTGTGGGGATTTGTTATGGCAGCCCAAGGAAGCCCAAACAGAATGTTAAAAAAGAAAGCTGAGGTGAGATAAAGAATGCGGAGGGGAGTTTCATCACTGCCAAGTAGAGGGCATAGTGTTATCATTCAACATAAAGCATCTGCACTCTGTTGGCTGCCATGATGAGGTCTAAAGGGAGATTACAATCAGAGCTCAACTAGACTAGCTTCCCACTGCCACTGAAGGGATAGAAAGACTAAAGCCTACGCTGAGATCAGACTCAAGCAAAGTCTCTATAGCTGGTCTTGAACTTCCAGGTATATATCCCAGGTGACTCACCTCCCATTCCTTTCACATTTTCCATGAACCAAATTCAGGATGGCAGTGAATCTACTAGTGTGCACCAAGAATAATAATTAAAAAATACTACACATTTCACAAAATGTATATGTAACAGCACATAGGAGAGATAGAAAAAGGAAAGTCCAAGGCCAAAAAGGAGATGAATAATAAACAGAAATGCAATTACAAAAACCAAAAGGGCCAGTGAGATGTCTCAGCTGATAAAGACACCTGTCATCAAGCTTGATGACCAAGTTCAATCCCCAGGACATAAATGCTAAAGGGAAAAGTGTTAGGATAAATCTTTCTGCCAAAAGCTGCCTGAGCCCTACCACCACATGTGTGCTTTATGCCAGCCGCCCGCCCCACTTAGGCCCAAATGAATACACAGAAACTTGTATTAGGTTCAAAGCTGCTTGGCCAATGACTAGGATTCCTCATCTGCTAGCTCAGTCTTAACTATCATACATCTATATATTTTATAAGACTTATCTTATCGGACGCCTTATTGGCATCCCTCCTTGCTGGTGGATCACATCGTGCCGCTGGAGCAGGAGCGGAGGGGAAAAGAGGGAGCCCTTCCTGTTTCTCCTTCGATTAAATATGAGTCTCCTTGCTCTGTCACTTCCTGCCTGGATCAGCACTTCTCTACTACATTTCCCAGAATCCTTTTTGACTCCTAGTCTCGTCTACTTGCTGTCTCATTGGCCAAACAGTATTTTATTTAACAATCAATAAGATAAATATACACAGTACATCCCCCATCAGAAAAGAGAACCAACTAACTGGGAATGTTCTCCCACATCCTCACATGTACCCTGGTGTGAGCACGCACACATGTGCCTGTGCACACACCACACACACACACACACACACACACACACACACACACACACAGAGAGAGAGAGAGAGAGAGAGAGAGAGAGAGAGAGTCAATAAAATACAAAGAAAAGGTGGAAGAAGATATCAGGGAAATATTTACCTCAAAGAAAGATACACTGTGATGTCCTAAGTGTAAGAAGTTGCAGGTAAAGTTAAATTAAAATGAAATGGAGAAATCACAACAGGATATAGAAGCAAGAGACAGAAGAGCTGAGAAAAGGAGTCAATTACAGTAAAATCCATGGAGATAAAATCCATATTGAAAATAGAAAGGAGATAAAAGCCTACGAAAAGTTTTAAAAGATGAAGTGGTACAGTACACCGCCCTAGTCTGTTTTCTGTAGCTAATTACACAATAGCACAAAGAACTGGCTTGTTCAGGCTTACCATTCTGGCTCAAGGTTGAGATGCTGGCTCTAACAATATCGTTCTTCTTGTATGTGTCCCCAGATGTCATAAAAGATATCCCATAAAGACATAAGGACTGCACAAGGGACCTGGCCCAAGAGGCTTTCAGAGCTCACTCATTTTTATATAACCTATTAGCCCATCTGTCCATTAATTCATTTGTGAGAGTAGAATCATAAGACCTCCTAAAGGTCCCATCAGGTCTCATCTCTTCGTGTGTCATAAAAGGGATCAAGTTTCAATATGAGTATTAGAAAAAGCAGTGCAGCTTTCTTTGAAAAGTCCCATGAGAAAAATGAAATAATGGAAGAAAATGATAGATACTTAAGGAAAGTGAAGGAGGGAAACAAAAGACATAGTGGACAATGTGTACATGATGATTATTCCTGAAGATGAAAAAAAAGTAAGGGAAATGAAGTGAAGATTCAGCATATTGTTCAAGGGTAGTGGTGTGGGAGCAGGAGTGTTAGTTATAAATATTCAATGAGGCTTGTCATGTGAGAAAAATTAGAAATCTGTTTCTCTATAGCAGCAACACTAGTTGACGGAAAGACACTGAGACTGTATCCACAGTTAGCTGTGGTGGGCATGCTATAAGTGATTTTATTAAACATATTGTTACTTACAATGGAAACAAAAAGGTTTATCTAGATGAAAGTTTTCAGCTGGGCATGATAGTACACGCCTATAATCCTAGCACTTGAGAGGCCAAGGCAGTAAGATTGCTAGTTTAAGGCCAGCCTGGGCTACATGGTGAAATCCTATCTCATGAAGGAAAATAAACTAAAACAAAAAAAACAAGAAAGAATGTTTAGCCTCAGACTCTCCTTGCAAAAAGCAACTTAAAAAATTTAGATAATAAAAAAAAAAAACATTAAGAACGGGTAAGTCATGCTTCGAAGGGATTAAACAGAGCATGTAACTTCATATAGAGCTAAGGCTACATGTGCCTTATAGGATTCCTTCACTCTATGCTGTGGGGAAAGCATGTGTACATTTAAATTTGTGGGTGCAGATGTGCTTTCAACAGTCAGTCAATGCTTTTGTCTAGAGCTGACAAATCCACAAACACAAATGTGATTATATTATGTAAATGAACACAAGAAAGAACACGAAGGAATATTAAAAACAGGTAAACAATTTCAAATGAGAAGGCAGACCTAAAACATTTCAAACAAATATAAATGAATTAAAAAAAAAGCAAATTTTAATGTCAGATAAGATTAAGAAAAATAAGAGCCTGTCTCAAAGGTTAAGAGCACTTGACTACTCTTCAGTGGTCCTAAGTACAATTCTCAGCAACCACATGGGGGCTCACAACCATCTGTAATGGGTTCTGATTCCTTCTTCCAGTGTTTTTGAAGACAGAGCTCTCATATTCATTTTTTAAAAAAGACATAAATAAATAAATCCTTTAAAAACAGCCTTGCGCATGAGAGAATTAGAAAATAATCAAACATGCTCAACTCAGCAAACTAGCAAACCTATATGATGAAAAGTAGTACTTAAATCAATCATGAATAAAGGAACAATAATAAAACTCTCAATTAAAACAACAACAACAACAACAAAACAGCCTTGCTAGAAGAGTAGCTGCCTGGTAGAACACTTGCTTAGTATATGTGAGGCCCTGGGTTCAATTCCCAGGGTGCAAAAATAAATGAAGTTATATGAACTCAGTAGCCTGCTACATTGGCAAGATACCTCTTCAAGGAAAGAAGCAGCTCATGTCTGGCATTCTGAACAGAATTCTGATAACAAATTTATATTACCGTTAAGACACAAACTTTGCAGCACTGTTGTAGTTGCAACAGGAAACTAATAGTCTTAGGATGGGGCTGAACGTTTGACTTGGTGTCAAAAAATGAGTGATTGTGTTTTCAGAATCCTTCCCCTGAGACATGCAACATAGCTGAAGCACAATACAACATCTACAAAACAGCTAATGTGACTATGGTCAAGGACTTTAAAGAGGATATGAGGAAATCCATTGTGAAATTTATGAAAACACAAACAATGGAATGCAATTAAGTAGAAATAAAATTGACAAACAAAACCCAAATTGAGGAAAAGCTGGAAATGAAAAATTTGGGAACCTTAACAGGAACTTTGGAGGCAAACCTAAACAACAGAATACAAGAGATGGAAGAGATAATCTCAAGCATTGGAGACAAGATAAAAGAAATGAATACCTCAGTGAAAGAAAATGTTAAATCTAAAATATAAAACCCAGGCACAAAACACCCATGAAATCCCAGACACTATAAGAAGACCTAAAAACACTAAGAGTGGAGGAAGAAGAAAAAACCCAGGTCAAAGACACAAAAAGTATTTCAACAAAATTATAGAAGAAAATTTCCCTAACCTAAAAAAGGAGGTGCTTATAAAGGTACAAGAAGCATGTAGAACACCAAATAGACTGGACCAGAAAAGAAATTATCACATGGCATATAATACTCAAAACACTAAATGTACAGAACAAAGAAGGAATACTAAAAGCTACGAGGGAAATAGACCAAGTAACACATAAAGTAAGACCTATCAGAATAACACCTGAGTTTTCAATGGAACATATAAAAGCAAGGAGAGACTAGACAGATGTTCCACAAACTCTAAGAGACCATAGATGCTAGTGTAGACTGCTATACTCATAACAAAAGGAGGAAGAAAGACATTCCATGATAAAACCAAATTTAAGCAGTATGTAACTACAAATACAGCTCTACAAAGGCGTTAGAAGGAAAACTCAAAAAAAAAAAAAAAAAAAAAAACTAGTACACAAAGCCCAGTAGCCTTCCTATGTACAAAGGACAGACTGAGAAACAATACCTTTCAAAATAGCCTCAAAAACATGAAATACCTTGGGGTAGTTTTAACCAAGCAAGTCCAAGTTTGTACTCCACTAAATTGGAAAATCTAACAGAAACCGGTAATTTTCATGATATATACCACCTATGAAAGTTAAATTATGATCAAATAAATAATTTAAATAGACTTATAACTCTTAGTGAGATAGAGGCAGTAAATAAAAGGCCCCCAATAGGCCCAGAGCCAGATCATTTTAGCACAAAATCCTACCCAACTTTCAAAGAATTAATCCTAATATTCTTCAAATTATTCCACAAAATAGAAACAGAAGGAATGTTGTCCAATTTGCATTTATGAGGCCAGAGTTACCCTGATATCCAACAAAGAAAGATAATTATAGACCAATAAACACAAATGCAAAAAAATATCAATAAAATACTTGCAAACCAAATCCAAGAATACATCAAAAAGGTTATCCACCATAATCAAGTAGGCTTCATTCCAGAGATGAAGGGGTGGGTGGTTCAACATACATAAACTAATAAATAAAATCCACCACATGAGCAGACTAAAAGACAAAATGGAATGGCAATCTCATTGAAATGTCAAAGGAAGGTCTTTAACAAAATCTAACACTCTTTCATGATACAGTCTCAGGGAGACCAGGAAAACAAAGTACATACCTAAACATAATAAAGGATATTTAAAGCAGGCCCACACCCAACACAAATCTAAATGGAGAGAAACTCAAAGCATTTCCACTAATTTCAGGAACAAGACAATGTTGTCTACTATCTCCATAAATATGCAACACAATCTTAGCTAGGAGCAATAAGAAAACTGAAGGAGATAAAGAATACAAATAGGAACAGAAATCATCAAAGTATCTTTATTACAGATTATGTGATAATATACATAAGTGACCCTAAAAATTCCATCAGAAAACTCCTAGAGCTGATAAAAACTTTCAGCACAGTACTGAGATACAAAATTAATACACAAAAATCTGTATCCTTCCTATATACAAATGACAGACTGAGAAAGAAATCAGGGAAACAATACCTTTGCAATATCAAAACCATAAAATATCCTGGGGTAACTTTAACCAAGCAAGTGAAAGACTTGTATGATTTAAAAAAATCTTTTAGATACTTAAGAAATTGAAGAAGATAATATCAGAAGATGAAAAGATCTCCTATGCTCATGGGTCAGTAGAATTAACATAGTAAAAATGGCCATCTTATCAAAAGCATCCTACAAATTCAATGCAATCCCCATCAAAATTCCAACATAACTCTTCAAGAACTTGAAAGGACAATTTTTAGCTTCATATGGAAACTCAGAATAGCTAAAACAATCCTAAATAGCAATTTTTTAAAAAAATAAATGCTGGAAGTATCATCATCCCCAACCTCATATTTTACCACAGAGCTACAGTAATAAAAACAGAATTTTATTAGCATAAAAACATATGTGTTGATAATGAAATTTAATTGAAGACACCTGATTTTTTATGAAGAAGCCAGAAATTCATACTGGATACAGAAGAATGCAAATAGATCCATATTTATCATTCTGTACAAAACTCAACTCCAGATGGATCAAGACCTCAACATAAACTCAAATACATAAATCTGATAGAAGAGAAAGTGGTGGGAATAGTTTTGAACACATTGGCACAGGAAAAGTCTTTCTGAACAGAATACCAATAGCAGAGGCACTAAGTTCAACAATTCATAAATGGCACCTCATGAAACTCAAAAGCTTATGGCAAAAAACACCATAATTTGAACAAAGCAGAAGGCTACAGAATGTGAAAATTTTTACCAACTACACAACTGATAGAGGGCTAATATCTAAAATATAAAATTATCTAAAAGCTGACATTAAAAAACAACACAGTTAAAAATGGGCTATAGATATAAACAGAGAATTCTCAAAAGAGGAAACACAAATGACTGAGAATAACTTAAAGAAGTGTTTTCTGTGTATTTTGGAGATCAGCCCTCTGTCAGATGTGGGGTTGGTGAAGATCTTTTCCCATTCTGTAGACTGCTGTTTTGTCCTACTATGCTATGCTTTGCCTTACAGAAGCTTTTCAGTCTCATGAGGTCCCATTTATTAATTGTCAGTCTCAGTGTCTGCACTATGGGTATCGTGTTTGGCAAGTTTTCTTCTGTGCCAATGTATTCAAGGCTAATTCCCCACTTTTTCTTCTATCTGGTTCAGTATATCTGGATTTATGTTGGCTTTAATCCACTTGGAATTGAGTTATGTGCAGGGTGATAGATATGGATCAATTTGCATTCTTCTACATGCCAACATCCAGTTATGTCAGCACCATTTATCGAAGATACTTTCTTTTTTCCCATTGTATAATTCTAACTTCTTTGTTAAAAAGCAGGTGTCCATAGGTGTGTGGATTTACATCTGGTCTTGGATTCCCTTTATCCGCCTGTCATTTTTTATGCCCCCCCTTCAAAATGTGGTTTTTATTGCTACAACTCTGTACTACAGTTTGAAATCAGGGATGGTGATATTTCCAGAAATTCTTTCTCTGTACAGGATTGTTATAGCTATCCTGTGTCTTTTGTTTTTCCACATGAAGTTGAGTATTGTTCTTTCAAGGTCTGTAAAAAAAAATTGTATTGTGATTTTAATGGTGATTACATTGAATCTGTACATTACTTTTGGTAAGATTCCATTTTCACTATGTTATCCTACTCATCCATGAGCATAGATTATTCCACCTTCTGGTATCTTCTCCACTTTCTTTCTTGAAAGTCTTGAAATTCTTGTCATACAGGTCTTTCACTTGCTTGGTTAGAGTCACACCAAAATATTGTTATTATTTGAGGCTATTGTAAAAGGTGTTGATTTCTGGATTTCTTTCTTAGCCCATGTACCATTTTACGTAGGAGGGCTATCATTTTTTTAAAATCTTGTATCTAAAAGTGTTTATCAGCTGTAGGAGTTCCCAGCTTGAATTTTTGGGGTTGTTTATGTATATTATCATATCACCTGCAAATAATTATTCTTTGTATGAAGGAAAATGAATGGAACTAGAAAAAGAATCATCCTGAATGAGGTAACCCAGACCCAGAAAGACAAACATGGTATGTACTCACTCATAAGTGGATATTAGCTATAAAATAGGGGGTAACTATGCTACAACACACAGACCCAGAGATAGTAGATAATAAGAAGAGTTCAAGCAGGGACACCCAGTTCTCCCTCAGAAGGAAAACAGAAGAGATTTTGTGAGTTGACTATGGACAAGTGGGGATGGGAGCATGAACTTTAAGGTTAAGGGAGACGGAGTGGAAGAGTACTGAAAGAGACTACTAGAAAAGGAGGGCATTTGGGGATGAATTAAAAAAAAAAAAAACCTGGCACTAATCTCCAATGAATCTACAAGAATGGCCCCATCTAAGACTCCTAGAAATAGTGGATACATAGGCAGAACTGGCCATCTCTTGTGACCATGCAAGACTTCAAGTGGAGGGAGTGGGAAATCAACCCAACCACACCTTCGGCCTACAGTCTGTCCTGCCTATGGAATGTGCTGGGATAAAATTAGCCTGGAGATTGAGGGAGTGGCCAAGCAATGACTAATCTAGCTTAAAACATGCCAGGGTAGTAAGCCCCTAACACTGCCTGGAGCACCAGACCCACAGGCAGGATGATCCAGTGACCTTGGATAGAACCAAACATGACCAAAGAAAAAATGTCAATATAATGATGCCTAAGGATGTAGTCAATTGTCATCAGAGAGGTTTCATCCAGCCACTGAAATAGATGCAGACCCACAACCAAACATTATGTGGAGCTCAGGGAATCCTGCAGAAGAGGGGGAGAAAGGATTATAGAAACCAGAGGAGTCAAGGACACTGCAAGCAAACACACAGAATCAACTAACCTAGACTCATAGAGACTCACAGAGATTGAACCAACAACCAGAGAGTCTGCATGGGACTGACCTAGGGACTCTGCATATATGTTTCAGTTGCTTAGTCTTCTTGTGGATTCCACAAGTGGAGCAGGGGCTGTCTCTGACTCTTTTAGTGGCTTTTTGGACCCTACTCCTCATACTGGGTTGCCTTGCCCAGCCTTAATACATGGGAAGGTGCCTAGTCTTACTGCAACTTGATATGTCATGTTTTGCTGATATTCATGGGAGACCTGTCCTTTTCTGGAGGAGAAGTGAAATGGGAGGTAGGAAGAGAGGGAGATGGGGTGAGGAAGTGGGAAGAGAAGAGAGAGGGAAAAATTCAGTCAGGATGTAAAATAAACAACTAAATAAATAATAAAATTTCAACATCCTTTAGTCATCAGGAAAATGCAAATCAAAACTACTTTGAGATTTTAGTCTTACAGCAGCCAGAATGGCCAAGATCAATAAAACAAATGACAGTTCTTGCTGGTAAGGAGACAGAGTAATGGAACATTCATTCATTGCTGGTGGGAGTGCAAACTTGTACAGCCACTACGGAAATTAGTGGGGCAGTTATTCTGGAAGCTGGGAATATATCTACCTCAAGATCCAACTATACTAGATTTTGGGCATATACCCCAAGGCTTTAAATCCTACTATAGAGACACTTCCTCAACCATGTTCATTATTACTCTATTCATAATAGCCAGAAATTGGAAACAGACTAGATGTCTGTCGATGGCTGAATGGATAAAGAAAATGTGGTACATTTACACATTGAACTGTTACTCAGCTGCTAAAAAATATGAAACCATAAAATTCACAAGTAAATTGATGGAGCTAGAAAAAAAAATTATCCTCAGTGAGGCAACACAGACCAAAACAGACAAAGAAGATATGTGGATGTTAGCTGCTAAGTCACTGATAAGCAGGCTACAATCTGTATAACTATAGGTTGGGTATAGAGAAGGGACTAGGAGGGAGGGGTAGATCTCTCTAGGAAGAGAAAATAGAATAGACTGTTATGGATGAATGGGGTGGAGCAATGGGAGAATCAAACAAGGTGGGAGAGGGAAGAATAGGGTGAGGAAGGGAATTCAGGAAGGGACAGATAAAGCTAAGGGTCATTTGAGAAATTATATGAAAACCTAATACAGTAAAAGTATACTAAAACATATGCCTATATAAATGAAATCACAAAATAATGAGGTAGACTGACCGTCAGTTGGGCATCTCTTTTCACCAAATGAAGCCTCCAGTTCTAGGAATGGTTACATCTAATTGAGTTGTTGGCCAAATGGGTCCCAAAGGAGCTCTCAAACCCAAGCTATTGCCAAGGCTATTGGTTGCTTTCTACAAACTGATGGTAAGGCCCTATTGATAAAGACAATACCTATACAACTCATTGAACATGGATAAGTTTAGTTGGTCCTAGAGCTTTCTTCCCTACTGACTAGTGTTCCAGGTACTAGAAGGTACTCTGCATACTACCAAGGGAGAAAGGTAAACACCAACTTGGCTACAAACCCTTCGATCCACAACAGTGACCTCTGCATGTAAGATGTGCTAGTGAAACACACAAAGCTTATGGTGCCAACCAACCAATGTCTGACTGGACTTAAGACCCATTCCATGAGATGGAACCCATCCCCAACACTGCTGGGGTGACCAAGAACCTGAGACTACTAGGCCAGGGACCTAGGGAAAAACCAAATATTGCTGTTCTGCTAAAGGATTGTAGCAACAAAAATGACTCCTAATGACATTCTGCTACACTCAGAGATCAATGTCTTATTCAGTCATCATCAGAGAAGCTTCCTCCTGCAGTAGACAGGAATAAGTACAGAGATCAACAGCTGGACAAAGGTCAGAGAGTGAGAGACCTTGGAACACTTGATCCTAAAGGGCTGTCTCCATCAAATTCTTCCCCATAAGGCTCAGGGAAGCCTTCAGATGAGAGAGCAGAAAGAGTCTAAGAGCCAGGGAAGATGGAGAACACCAAGGAAACAAGGCATTCTAAATCACCAGGAATCCAGGTGGCACCAATTTTCTCTACAGAAACAAGACATCCTACAGCAGTGAAGAAACACCTTTTCAAAGCCAGTGTGCGCATACGAGCAGCACATGTACGAATATCCCAACACATAGGATGCTCTGGCAGGTAGAACACAAGTTCAAGGTCAACCTGGGCTATGTAACAAGACCCTGTTTCTAAGAGGAAGAACGTAACATTTCTAAGAAAGGACCATTCTGAGCCAGAAATTTACAGTTAGACATGCTAGGCTTGCGGAGACAACATTTTTCTTCCTAGGCCCCTTAGAAGACACACTGGGCTGCGTTCCAATAAACAAAGGAATACAGTAAATATGCCAGTGGATCCAGGAAGCAGGAGTCATGGGGAAAAGAATGGTCATTTCTCAATGAAGTCCTGGAGCACCTGCAGGATTCCTTGAATGTCACCTGTCTTCTCACCTTGGTTCCCAATCAACTGAGGAATAAACAAAGGAGCAGCAGATGGAAGAGGAACTATCAGTCACTGCCCAGGAAGTCACTGAGATGAACAATCCCAGCCAAGCCGCTTTAAGTGACCCCAGAGTGGGGGTAGAGGCCTGTGAACATGGATTGCTGTGAAAAACCCAGCCTCACAAGCTACATCATACATGGGCAAGTATTGACTCCGACTACAACTTGACATCCCCAACCTGAGAAAAAAATGATTCAGGTTATTCATTCCAATGCTATGATTTGAACAACACAAATATTTTAGTTCCACAATCAAGAGCCAAAGGCAGTGGCACACTGCCTTTTTATTTATTTGTTTGTTTGTTTGTTTGTTTCGCATACCAAACACAGTTTTCCCTCCCCCTTCTCCTCCCATTCCCTGCATCCATACATACCTCCTCCCCCAGCCACTCCTCAGTAAGGATAAGGCCTCCTATAGGAGTCAAGGAAGCATGGCATGTAAGTTAAGGCAGGACACTGCACCTCCTCCCCTGCATCAAGGCTGATGAAGGCACCCCTCCCCCATAAGGAATAGGTTCCAAAAGGCAACTCATGTGCCAGGGCCAGGGCCTGATCCCACTGCTAGGGAGTGGCACACTCCTGATGGCTTGTCTTGTTTGAGACAATGCATTTGACTCCCTCTTACCACTGTGACTTTCATTTTATGTTCAAATTCTGAACTGGAGTTCAATGAGCCACAAATGGCACATAGGAATGAAGGCAGCAGAGACATGTTTTTTTTAAACAGGCTGCTCTAACTCCAGGCGCCCTCCTGCAGTCTCATCAATGCTGTCCATAGTTCCCTGCTCATGTTGCTTTGCGAGACAAAGGGCCACCCTGGAGGTCACTCAAGAAGTCCCGACTGGAAGCAGGAAGACAGCCAAAACTTTAGACTCCAAGTCACTGCTGAAATCAATAGAACCACTGCTCTCCTTTGGGCTTTGTCTCAGCACTGTGCCCAGGCTTGGTGTTCACAAGCCAGGAGGATTAGCTGGGCTTGCAAAGAGAAGCTGACTTTTAACCTCCTGGGCATTTCAAAACCAGAAAACTTCCTGTCCCTGTTGTAAAAATACTAGTCATTCATCATTCCGCCTCACTCAATACTTAAGCAGCAGAAGAAAACCATCACTGGGATGTAGGGTATAAGTGCTACTGAGATGCCCTCTGTGAAAGTGAGAGAATCCTAAACGTGCCCCTCAGCCCCACAGACACTATCCACATTGGAGTCCTCATTGAACTGGAAGAGAAAGGCCACAGATAGCAAAACAAACAAAAACCCACTGCCAAAAGCAAAGGAAAACCAAGTCAACTCAGGTTAGGGATCTAAGGAGAACAACTTTACAGAATGCCAGGATTTCACTTTAATATTTACACTGTGGTTTTTAAATAAGCAAAATAGGTTCTCTAACGAAGCAGACCACTATTGACTGTGGACTGACTAGTGGTAGCAGAAATGCATCAGACCAATAGGAAAATGCACTAACCCTGTCATATTCCATGAGCAATACTGCTAAGAACTCAGACTTGGAAGACAATGATGGGCTCAAGTGATGGGGGAAGTACTTCTGTGTAAGTTTATCTTATTGATTGTTAAGTAAAATACTGTTTGGTCAATGAGACAGCAAGTTAGACGGGACTAGGAGTCAAAGAGGATTCTGGGAAATGTAGTAGAGAAGTGTGATCCAGGCAGGAAGTGACATAGCAAGGAGACTCATATTTAAGCGAAGGAGAAACAGGAAGTGTCCCTTTTTCCCTGTTTGCCTCCTCCAGCACCAGGATGTGAGCCACCGGCAAGGAGGGACGCCAATAAGGTGTCCAATAAGATATGTCTTATAACATATGTAGATTTATGATAATTAAGACTGAGCTAGCAGATGGGAAGTCCTAGGCATTGGCCAAGCAGCATTGAACCTAATACAAGTTTCTGTGTATTCATTTGGGCCCTAACTCGGGCGGGCAGCTTGCGTAAAGCGTACACGTGGCAGTGGGGCTCGGTGGCTTTTGGCAGAAAGATTTATCGTAACACTCAAGGGTGATCAGTTTGATGTTGAGCAAGCTCCTCCATCTTACAGGCCCTTGGTTTCTTCATCTGCAAAATGAGAATTGTAATAATCGATCAAAATCTAGCAAAATGAAAAGATAAATAAAAGCTGTTTTCCAGTGAAAAAATCTAGTCAGTGCTTAAGACAATATTCTTTTATTCTCATACCTGTTGCCAGATACGGTAGTCACAAGAGTTGGACATGTAGAATAATCGTTCCTTTGTTTTCTTGAATGTAGATTGGTTATGCTGTTGGCCAATGAGCAGTGAGCAGCCATGGTGCGGGGCTTCCAAGCAGAAGCCTTAAAAGCCAGTCCATGTTTTCCATGGCCACAAACAGCAGTGTTCCCACTTAGGAACCAACATGCCACCCAAAACAAGGGTGATACAGCAAAATTCACCAGGGTCAAGTGTGTACGAGCAAGCCCACTCAGTGTATTAGGCCACTGTGATCTCTGAGTCCCCTGTAGCACAGCACAAGCTACTCCTTCCTTATTGGCTTTAAGAAACACTCAACAGCTTCTGATTATTCATCTCACAGATACTCATCTATTGTGCAGGCTGAACTGCACGGGCCCCCGATTCTTGACTTCAAGGGCTCCTAAAGGGGGAAATGTCAGGGTTGTGGTCTGGACTCGGCGAGATGTTAGCAGGGGATTTTCATATTCAGCCTGAGGGAAGCCTGGGAACTGCTAATGCTGTGAACACGGCATCCTTCACAGCTTTTGATAGCATGGAAGCTAAACACTGTAATACACGGTGGACAGAAAGGAAGGGTATACAGGTAGAATGAGGGAAAGGCAGTTAAAGTGAAATCCAGTGGGACCCATGGTTTTTGAAAACTTTATAGTAGTTTTTGAAAGGCTCCTATGGAATTTCCCAGAGAGCCCAATGGGTAATTCTCAACTGGTAATTACTAACCACTCCCACTAACTCTATATTCAAACAAAGTGCTAGTTAATGGAAGCATAAGCATGATGCCAACCAATGTTTACAAGTACATAGTGTATATGTGTCATTTTTAAAGGAGGCTTTTAAAATAATTATCTAAAGAGATTTACTGCTGACTCTTGACAAAGAAGTTGCTCAAGCTTATGCTTGACAACCCAAGTTTTCTCAAGAATGCCACTTTCTCAATGATCACATAACAAGTGGGTGGATGGATACAGCTGTCCTTTGGTTCTGGCTTCAGGGGATGTGGCGTAGACAAGTGAAGGCTCTCCAACACTACAGTGATGCACTTCCAGCCTTCTCAATTTTCACAGCAGTTCATTGTCAAGTTCTTATTCAACTGCCAAATTAAGATACTTCGAAGCTGTCAATTACTGCTAGCTGTTCATTTAACATCCATTTCTCCTCTGTTTCAAACTAAGTCCTGCTTCTCTAAAACATGAATATGAATCCAGTTAAGAAATACTTCATATGCCCTTGCAGCTAAGTGTGACCATGACCAAGACATGTCCACTCACAAGAAGGTGTAGTATGACAACATTCTTCTATAAATAAAAAGGTAAAGATCAGCTGGGAAGTCTGTTTTTTTTTACCCTTCATTATTTCTTAATTTCTGTGTGGAACACAGGCATGAGAACCCCAAAGAGGCAACAACTCTGTAGCACTGAACAGAAAAGCTATACATTAAGATGAGACAGCATGGACTACTTGATTCTAAGGCTGGCATCATAGAGCTATCAGAAAAATGCTAGACAGCATGCTTTCAGGTTTCTTTTTACTTGAGAAAAATAGTTTTGTTTGGTTAAAACATGGAAGCTAAGTTTCTGTTATATGTGGGCAAGTGTGAACCTTGGCTATACAGCCTGCAGACTCTGTTCTTCATCTGAGTCTCATTCCACTTTCTACCAAATGGAGAGTTGGTGACCTCTCTGGGCTAAAGGTGAAGGTAATTGAACAACACTGACAGAGGTCCTGGTAGAAAGCAATATGACATGATTATGCTTGAGAATTTTCTGGCTAGCTTCAAACACAGAGATCCACTTGCTTCTGCCTCTTGAGTTTTAAGTGTTGTGTGATACTATCCCTGAGGAGACATGAACAAACAGTAATTTTACCCCAGCTAGGAACTGATGACAAACCAAAGATACTTCTGTCTTAGTTTCAATTGCTATAAAGAGACTCCATGACCGTGGCAACTCTTATAAAGGAAAAATGTAATTGAGGTGGCTGATAGGGGATGTCTTCTGTATGCTGTGACTGTGTCTTTCTCTTACTGGTTGATGAATAAAGCTGTCTCAGCCAATGGATCAGACAGAATTTAGCTAGGCTGGAATTCCAAACACGGCAGGAAGAAGGAAGACAGGGGGAGGACTCCATGTAGCTGCCAGGAGTCAAGATACTAGGGCATCAAAGGATTACCAGCCTACAATCCACAATGTCAGAGAAGCTAAGGAACCAGGAGGACCCTAAGAGAGATATACATGGTCCCCCAGAGAAGGGGAAAGGGACAAGATCTCCTGAGCAAATTGGGAGCATGGGGAGGAGGGGAAAGGGAGTTAGGAGAAAGAGAAGGGGAGAAGAGGATGGGAGAGGAGGGCATGAGATAGTTGGAAGATTGAGTCTGGGGATGAATATCGAGAAGAGCAAGAAAAGAGATACCATAATAGAGGGAGCCATTATAGGTTTAAAGAGAAATCTGGCACTAGGGAAATGTCCAGAGTTCTATAAGGATAATCCCAACTAAGAATGTAAGAAATAGTGGAGAGGCTACCTTAAATGTCCTTCCCCTATAATGAGATTGATTACTACCTTATATGCCATCCCAGAGCCTTCATCCAGTAGCTGATGGAAGGAGAAGAAGACACCCACAGCTAACAATGAACTGAACTCCTGGAATCCAGTTGCAGAGAAGGAGGAGTGATGAGCAAAGGGGTCAAGACAAGGATGGAGAAACCCACAGAAACAGCTTACCTGAACAAGGGGAGCTCACGGGTCCCAGGCTGATAGCTGGGAAACCAGCATAGGACCGACCCTGACCCCCCTGAACATGGGTGTCAGTTAGGAAGCCTGGGCAATCTATGGAGCCTCTGGTAGTGGATCAGTATTTATCCCTAGTATACAAATGGACTTTGAGAGGCATTTCACATAGAGGGATACTCTCTCAGCCTAGACACATAGGGGAGGGCCTAGGCCCTGCTCCAAAAGACATGACAGACGATGAAAATTCCCCCATGGAAGGCCTCATCCTCCCTGGGGAGCAGAAAGAGGATGGAATAGGAGGTTAGTGGGGAGAAGGGGAGGAAGGGAAGGGGAGGGAGCTGGGATTGACATGTAAAACAAGCTTGTTTCTAATTTAAATTTTGAAAAAAGACAGTAGGGCATCACCACCAGTAAACCAAGGCTAGGTGGTGATACAAGGTTAATAGAAATGGGTTAATAATTAAAAACAGCTAGCCAGTAAGCCTAAGCCATTGGCTAAATGATTAACAGATGTTAAGCCTCAGAGTGGCAATTTTATTAAGCAGCTATAGTGACCCAGTGGGCAGAGAAATTGGCACAGTGGGACCAAGATAGATGGAGAAAGTCTCCCTCTACAAGTGGCAGGTTACAGTTTCAAAGGTTTAGTCCATTATCATCATGTTGGAGAGAATGATGGTAGGCAGACAGATATGGTGCTGGAGAAGGAGCTGCTATATGTTGATATGCAGGCAACAGGAAGTAGACTGTCATGTCACACTGAGTGAAGCTTGAGCAAAAGAAACATCAAAGCCTACCCCCACAGTGACATACTTCCTTCACAAAGCCACACCTACTTCAACAACGCTATACCTCCTAAAGGTGTCACTCTCTCTGGGGACCATTTTCTTTCAAATCACCACAACAACTAAAGTCCAACTTGGTGAACCAATAAGGCTTATCGGTGATACTTACAGGAATATGGATGAGGGGTTAATTGCAGGATTAGAAATAACTTAAACACAGCTACAGCCCCAAAATCCCACACTACCAGAGTGACAGTTCACAAAAGCTAGAAGCCTGGACCATACTCTACAGCTCAACATATTGGAGGATGTGTGTCACTCATTTGGTCCGAACTTATTTTGGGCAGCTTGGCTGGTCTTTGTTTCTTCATGGCACTTCAGCAGATCTCTGCTTTTTCCAGGTGGTTGGTCTGGTGTAGGCCTCTTTCTAGGCAGCAAAGCTTGTCTGGGAGACTTGGTTGGACCTTGTCTTATCTGTGAGTCTTCCTTTAGTTGGTCTGAGAATGATGCTCAGTACTCAGTAGTCTTTACTGCTTATGTACTCTTTGGGGGAGGATAGTGAATTTGGTCTGTTTCAGGGACTTCCTGAAGTTATCTTAGGTTGTTTATTTCTGGCCTTAAGGCCCTTAGTTGCTTCCCTGCAGGATGGAGTGTTTCACTTCCCCTTATAACACCAGTTGTTTCACTTTCCTGTAAACTTCCTGTCTTAAACTATCCTGTTTTTTTGCCTCCTTTTTATATCCTATATTTTAAATTTTCAACTAAGATGAAAGGTTTGAATGTCAGAGGAAACTGCTACACAGCTAGCCTGTTTAGACTATTCCCACTTTCTTCTTCTTAGTGTCTGCTGCCAGGGGAGGATGGAGATTGCTCAGTCAATAAAGTAAAAAACAAGGGCAGGGAAAGCTGAATGGGGTAGCCTTGGGTTCCATTTGTATAGAAAGGTAGAATAAATGCATGTTTGTTTTCTTCCTCCTAAAGTGTTTTTGCAATATGAATTGGTTTTCTCTCTGTCATCAACAGTGACCAATCTTTTGGGTTGTTTTGGAAACATTATGAACTTCTGTTGATGGGCATGAAGCAACTGCAACGATCTCCTGATATTGAAGTTGACTCATCATGATCAATATGAGTCTATCTGGGTCATTTCTGGAGTCTTTCTCCACACAATCTTAGTATTGGTTAACTGCGTCCTTCCTTCTGCTAAGTGTGAATAAAATGAAGTGTTGTCTGAGATTTGCTTCATGGTGAGGGCACTGGGAAAGGGGACAAGTATAAATAAAACACACCTGGCCAGGTAGTCAATAATTTTGAAAGGCAATGATGGGCCCCATAAAGGCTTTCTGTATTCTTTTCTTACATCTGTGCAGTTTGAAATCTCCCAGAACAAAAAGTAAAGGTTTGTTTTCTTTTTAAGTTCAGTCCATGACTTTCAAAATAAAAATTTTAACTTCTCGGTAAGACAGCAGTCTTGATCATCTGGCTCTGTTGCAAAACGAAGGGCTCTAGGTTCCCAAGGCTTCCCTTGACTTGGCAAGACAACCATGGATGTCTGAGTAAACCTCTGATGGGCTGCAGAGGCAGAAAGATGGAGTGCAAGAAGGGTCCCCAGCGCATAGAAAACCTCCGAGGTTTCCCAGTCTGGGCCCTCCTCATGCATCAGGTTAAAAAATTGTTTCCCTCAACAATTAGTTTGTTCACCCCCTACTCATTGGCCCAGACTCTTGACTTGATCCCCAGCGAGCTGGATTCAGTTTCTCCCCGTTAAGGGGATCTTTGCAAACAATTCAGGAAGAAGCACTGAGTTGGAAATCTGAGGCAAAACATGTGTCTTGTCAGGTACCCCAAAGTGACCCAGTGCCTTGGATAGTATCATCATAAAGGTAACCAAAGGTTAGCCTGCCAGACTAAAGACCCTTCATTGTTTCATCCTTGTAAACCAGGGGCTTCAATTCCACCCTGGGGCCAAGAACCCTGACCCAAGGCCTGTATCTTTCTAATGACCATCTTTTCCACCTTTGCATAGTAAAGAGAGACCACTTCAGATGATTGGGGAAGAGGTGGCCCCTATAGGCGACCCCAAACTTGACAGCACTTTCCGGCTTCAGGAACCGGGTGCTGCAGAGACCTGTACGATTTCTCCTTTGTGCCCTTGCCTGCCTGCACACCGTGACCCGGTCCCCACTGCAGAGAAATCTGACAGGCGGCAACGGCGGGCGTGGCCCGCGCAAGAGGCGCGCAGGGCGGGAGGGCGCGGAGCTGCGGCTACTCCCGCGCCGCCGAGAGGGAGGGGCCCAACGCCGCCCGCCAGCCCAGCTCACCACCGCTCAGGGTTGCTCAGTGTCCTCGCGAGCCCAGCTCCGACCGGCGAAGGCGACGGCCACCGCGAGCCCGGGCCCGGGCGCAAGAGGCAGAGACCGGCGGAGGCGCGACCCGAGCGACCCGGCGTGTGAGCCGTGCTCACCGGTGCGGGTAAGTGCGGGTCTCCGGCTCTGCGGCCGCCTAGCTGCTGGTCCCCAGGCGGGTCGTGCGCATCGCGCTGCTGCGCCGCAGGCTCACAGGTGGCCCCGCAGCGGCTGTGGCGCCCCAGGCCCAGCTCCTAGTTAACCAACTCTCTCCGCTCGGGGGCGCGGGTTGTTAGCCCCTGCGTGGCCCACCCGGGCTGGTCTCGGATCGAGAGCACCCACAAGAGCCTGACTTAGGAGGGGATGCGCAAAGGCGCCCCACCATCACTGGCTATCCGGGAGGAAGCAGTGGAGCAAGCACCACCCCAAAGGCATCGCGGCTCCAGGCTCGCAGGTGGGGTCCAGCAACCCTTTCGTTATATTTTCTTATTGACCCTCCATGGAAAAAGTTTAAGATCATTCAAGGCAAAGTTGGGGCGCAGCTGGGGGCACATGCCAGAGAGCAGAGCAGTGGGTTTTCAGAGCTCAACCTGGAGCTGATCTTGCGCTCTAGGAGTCAAACCCTGCTGCTAGCCCTGACCCTGCACTGTGACAATCCCTAGAGTCGCTTAATCACGGGTGCTAAGCATAGACATCTGCAGCCTGCCTGGCATCCGCTGGGCTAGGGTTATCTGAGGAGCAGTGGCAACTCAGCCTGCACTGACTGCTAGTCTTGCTCTGCTCCAGCTAATTCCAGTGTGTGAGTGGCGTGTGTTTAATTAGCTTATTTTACCCCTGAAGTGATCTCGGCGAATGCTCCTAAAATGAAATCATTGGCACCGAAAAAGAAAACAAAAACAGGGAAATTAAAGGCTTGTTTAGAGAGAGAATCTTGAGTGTAGGAGCAGTTGTGTGGGGTACTTTACCCACCTCTTCTGTGGAATAACGAATCAAAACTCTACTTTGCATATCTGGCATAAAGGATAGGTGTTGGAGCTACTGGGGGAGGATTTTACGGACAGAGGTGTTGCTGCAACTTGCATGGTGTTTACGAAATACACACTTGGTCTCTCCAAATAGCCTCCTAGACATTGCGCTGAGCTTTTGGTTAAGCTATAGAAAATAAGACCAAAGGGTTTGGGTTGTTGCTGTTCTGAAGCTCCAGCTGAAAACAGTATTTAGATTCTTTAAGAAAACAGCTTGTTCATGTCGCCAGGACATTCTTTTTGTAAGCTTAAATATTTAAAGCAGGCTTTCTGTATCTGATATGAGACACTTTCATGAAAAAAATAACATCTTGTGATTATTATGTGAACCGGAAAGCAGTATTACCTCCTCCCCAAACCACCCTGACCAAATGATAGGTTCAATCAGAAAATGCACCGAATTACATAATTGTTCTAGAAGAAAGCATAATGGATAATGGTCAGTTGTCAAGAACTTACTTCTGAAAGAAGTGGGACCATTTTAAGACTGAAAGATGTTGCATGACTTCAAATGGATAAATTGACTTTCACCTATAAATTTTTTATACTTACACACATCTCAGCTGTCTCAACCTAACATCAGATTTGTTGAAATATTTACTTGGTTTTATACATATGTGATTATGAGTCCATTCTAGATACTGCCACTTCTTCCAAGTGCTACTTATGTTTTAACTCATCCTAAAGCAATTTGTGAGGATGTAGTTCAATGGCAGAGTTATTGTCTGGAGCATTTGAGACTCTGAATTTAATCCTCAGCCCCTCCCCCAGCACACACACACACACACACACACACACACACACACACACACACACACACTAAAAGCAATTATGATTGGCAAAGAATTTAATTGTCTATAACTGTCCCAATATCTCTCATCTCTGTCTCTGTCTCTGTCTCTGTCTCTGTCTGTCTCTGTCTGTCTCTCTCTCTCTCTCTCTCTCTCTCTCTCTCTCTCTGTGTGTGTGTGTGTGTGTGTGTGTGTGTGTGTGTGTGTGTGTGTGTGTGTGTAGCTAGGGATCAAATTCATGGTCCCACACATGCTAAGTAAGCCCTTCTTCACCTTAGCTCTGTTCCCCAGTTTTAAAATAAGGAAACCCAGGGCTGAAGGGATGGCTTAGAAGTTAAGAGCACTTATTAACTTGCAAAGAACCCAAGTTTGGTTCCCCAAACCCGTGTTGGATGGATCACAACTGCCTGTACCTTCAACTCCAGGAAATTCTAGGGCCTCTTCTGGACCCCCAAAGACCCATGCACTAGCACGTGCACACACTCACACAGAGACTCACACATAACTAAAATTAAAAGAAATCTTTAGAAAATAAAATAAGGAAACTGAGGCACAGAGAATTTAAGTAACATACTATATATAGGACAAGACCTACCTGCAAAGTTATTTTATGGAAAGATAAGATTTTGGTGACCTACTTACCTTCATTGTTGCTTTTATTTACCCATAGCTGGTGAAATCTTTCTGGGAAGAATAAGGATCCCTAATTGTAAGAAGGGCCCCACAAGCATCATTAACTAGAAAGCAAGGAACAGTATGACAGAACCATCTAGCCAAGTCTGAAGTGTGAAGACCACCATATCCACCAGAAAACCCAGGATGGATCTGCACCAAAGTACCACAGTCCAGCTCCTGGAGAAACGGTGGTCCAGTGAGTCACCATCTGGCTGCAGGAGACATTATAATGCCAGGAAAAAACTGAAGCTAATTCGAGTCATTGGCCTTGTCATGGGCCTGGTAGCTATGAGCACTGTCCCTTTTTCAATCAGTGCCTTTACTGAGACAGACACTCAGAGCAACACAGGAGAAGCCAGCGATGTGAGTGGCCCTAGGGTAGCGCAGGGTCATCATCAAAGAACTCTCTTAGATTACAAGATTCAAGATAACACTCCACAGCCACCTGCTTCTCAGGAAGACAAAACTGAGAACAGCACTGATCATGCCCAGGGAGACTACCCAAAGGACATCTTTTCCCTGCAGGAGCGCAGGAAAGGTGCCGTCATCCTCCATGTCTGTGGGATGATCTACATGTTCATCGCCTTAGCCATAGTCTGTGATGAGTTCTTTGTTCCTTCCTTGACTGTCATCACTGAAAAACTGGGCATCTCTGATGATGTGGCTGGAGCCACCTTCATGGCTGCAGGCGGGTCAGCCCCAGAACTTTTCACGTCTCTTATAGGGGTCTTCATTGCTCACAGCAATGTTGGCATAGGCACCATCGTAGGTTCGGCAGTGTTCAATATTCTCTTTGTTATTGGCATGTGTGCTCTGTTTTCTAGAGAAATCTTAAACCTGACGTGGTGGCCACTCTTTCGGGATGTGTCCTTCTACATCGTTGATTTGATCATGTTGATCATATTTTTCCTGGATAACGTTATCATGTGGTGGGAAAGCTTACTCCTCCTAACAGCTTATTTTGCCTATGTGGTTTTCATGAAGTTCAACGTCCAAGTAGAAAGATGGGTGAAGCAAATGATAAATCGCAATAAAGTTGTCAAGGTGACAGCCCCAGAAGCCCAAGCAAAGGTTGGTGGAAGTAATCTTTATTTAACTGTTTTCCTAGCCATCATTCAGAGTGCAGATGTTTTGGCAATTGGCAGCTTGTTTTTGTTATTTGTATATTTTTTTAAAAAAACTATAATTATCTTTGGCCTATAGTGGTAACAGATTGTATCCTGCAGTTTTGTGAGAGCCAATGAAAATGACAGTAGAAAATAGAAATCTGGGGAACATTGTTCTACAAGTCTACCAAGTTTCCAAGCTACTACAGAGTTGAAAAGAACAATGTAAATGCAGGTTACATAAGTATCCCAGGGCAGACTCAGCATTGACTTGATTTTAGGAAAATGGACCCAGTAATTTTGTGAGCAATTTAGTTCTTATGGGCATATTCTCAGTAAGTGATAGGGTTTTGTTTTTTAGATGAGCATATGATGGACACCAAGAACCGTCTCTTTAAAGATGTTTAGGGGAAAAGTTTTTTTTTTTTTTTTTTATAAGATCTGTACCCTCCAGCGGCGTCTCTGGGCTTAACAGCAATGTGGCTTCATCACAGTAGCTATAACTATTGGTCCTCTCTCTTTAAGTCAGTTTTATTTCATAGTACTGGGGACTGAACCCACTACCTCACACACTACTAAGCAAGCACTCTGAGTGATACTCCAGACCTCTGCCTACTTTTCTTGATCCAGGTGGTCTTATTTGAAACAGATCAGCATCCTCTGTAAAGGAAATCACTGGCCAGACCTGGCACCTGCCTCTGTACTGCAGTAGCCCATTTTACACACCATAATAAACATGACCCAGTGTACTTTCACAGGAGAATTTGAGGTAGTATCGCTTAATTAAGAAGCAGGTTTGTAAAAAGCTTAAAAGAAATTGACCTGAAAAAATATAACTTTGAAAGGAAAACAATAGATGAACAACATCAATGAATTTTTATGTAGTTTCATAATTATGCATCATTCTGATTTATATCCTAACTATAAAAATGTAATCTTTGAATGTGATTTTAAACAGAAAATTCAAGTTCATAACAGAAACTTTTCATGTTTGTATGTGGGAAAATTTCACACATATAAAAAATGTTTGAGTAGCAGTAGGAGATTTGATCATAAAGAAAAAAATGATTCTATTTCAGTTAAATTTGCATAAATCCTTTATAGACTAGGTTGATGGTCATAATTTTTGTAGTAATCACAGAATAAAAGCATAGTGGAAAAAATCATTAGTAATACCGACATAGTAGACAGAGTATACATTAAAATATACAAAGAGAAATGTTTTTAATCATTTTTATCATGCCATGTGAACGATATGTAATGGTGGGTGACACGGTATGTGTCAGAGGACAACTTTGTGGACTTCTTTTCTTCTTTCGGGGTCAGGGAATCAAACTCTGGTCACCAGATTTTTGTTATAAGCGCCTTAACCTGTTGTGATTTCTCTCTGGGCCCAAAACATGTTTATACTATATATTTCTTCTAACATCTATATCTGTGTGTGCTCATCCAGAACTGTAGTTTATAAAGTTGTTTAGCAAAGTATATAGCAAGCGTGCATTCACTTGTGACAATCGAGAACATGCCCTTCATGGCATTTGGCAAAGACTATTTTTTTATGCTCTGTGCTCTACCTTAATAACAAAAAGGCTGTCCTGCAACCTCTCCTCAAGTATGTTTGAGTGATTTGCTTAGTAGTCGGTGGTCTATTTCAATCAGAGTACTGGACAGTTCTCAAGAACAGTCATATTTTTGAGAAGCAAAGAAGTACTCTGGCACCATAGAAACATCCCAGGCACATCAACAATAAAATGTCTTTTGAGAAACTATGCCTTGGGATTTTCTTTTTAGACTCCAGTGGACCTTCTTTACTTAGATACATACTTGGTTGAAAATTGTGTTGGCCACTTTTGAAAATGTTGTTGAAACTCGGAGTTTGTATTCTGATTTCAGTCAGGGTAAGAATGCAGCTGGCATCATGCATGTGGGAAATAATTTTTTAAACACAGGGCACAGAGTACACTCAGCCAATTATAATCTGTTCACTAAAGGTTTTACCTGCTTAATTAGATGATTGTCATGTCACGTCTCTGAGCATTTGTAAGTCAGCAATTCAAGCTGACATTCCTTACTTGATGTTTTTCATATCCATAATTTTATTCTTAACTCTGTTTTCTTTTTAATTTGGAAATT